>NC_139225.1:9877828-10477828 GCF_055691185.1 Crinia signifera | reverse complement strand
ATATAATAGTGTGCCGATCGTAGCGAGGCACCGTGCCTGAAGCTTGGCGAGTGCAGCGAGCCATTCGAGGGGAAGCGGTACACTTATACGGTGTCTATGTCGACTAATAAAGCATGAAAAATCTATGTCGACCATTTCCATTTATACATCATGCTTGTGTCAACCTTATGACCATGTCCACCTAATGTCGACCATTTCCATTTATACATCATGCTTGTGTCAACCTTATGACCATGTCCACCTAATGTCGACCTAGTGACTGTTGACCGATAGTCTATTGGAGGCAATGGGGGAAATTTACTAAGATGTGTATTCTACTTCACATGTGATGTTGCTATGGGCAATGTGTGTCCAGCCCTTGCTGAGTCTATTGGAGGCAATGTGTGTCCAGCCCTTGCTGAGTCTATTGGAGGCAATGTGTGTCCAGCCCTTGCTGAGTCTATTGGAGGCAATGTGTGTCCAGCCCTTGCTGAGTCTATTGGAGGCAATGTGTGTCCAGCCCTTGCTGAGTCTATTGGAGGCAATGTG
Organism: Crinia signifera; assembly: GCF_055691185.1. Classification (NCBI taxonomy): domain Eukaryota; kingdom Metazoa; phylum Chordata; class Amphibia; order Anura; family Myobatrachidae; genus Crinia; species Crinia signifera. The sequence goes on along the minus strand of NC_139225.1, from coordinate 10,477,300 downwards.
TGTCCAGCTCTTACTGAGTCTGTTGGAGGCAATGTGTGTCCAGCTCTTGCTGAGTGTGTTGGGGGCAATGTGTCTCCAGCTCTTGCTGAGTCTGTTGGAGGCAATGTGTGTCCAGCTCTTGTCCATATCGGCGCTGCTATCAAAATTATAGCAGGCCGAATGTATGAACGGTCAGCATCGCTGACCGTTCCGCACGAAGCCTGCTTTGGCTTCGCCAGCATCAGGCTGGCGAAGCCCTATCTAAACAGCAGGGACAGCGCTGTCCCTGCTGTTAGGTCTGGGCTGCGCTGGGGATCTCGCGTGAACAGCGAGATCCCGCGCATGCCCAGTGCGGCCGGCCGGGACACACGAGATAGCGCATCAGTATTAACTGATGCGCTATCTCCAGAAAGGGACATCGCCGGAGGGGGGAGGTAACGCTCCCCCGCTTCGGCAGACAAGATGTTAATACATCTTGTCGATGTCCCTTCCTGCTTCGCCTCGCTATTGAGGCGAAGCAGGAAGTATCATAGCGGCGCGATAAGCGCTGCTATGATACATCTGCCCCAATGTGTGTCCAGCTCTTGCTGAGTCTGTTGGAGGCAATGTGTGTCCAGCTCTTGCTGAGTCTGTTTGAGGCAATGTGTGTCCAGCTCTTGCTGAGTCTGTTGGAGGCAATGTATGTCCAGCCCTTGCTGAGTCTATTAATTGCCTCCAACTCTTGCTGAGTCTGTTGGAGGCAATGTGTGTCCAGCCCTTGCTAAATCTATTGGAGGCAATGTGTCTCCAGCTCTTGCTGAGTCTGTTGGAGGCAATGTGTCTCCAGCTCTTGCTGAGTCTATTGGAGGCAATGTGTGTCCAGCTCTTGCTGAGTCTGTTTGAGGCAATGTGTGTCCAGCTCTTGCTGAGTCTGTTTGAGGCAATGTGTGTCCAGCTCTTGCTGAGTCTGTTTGAGGCAATGTGTGTCCAGCCCTTGCTGAGTCTGTTGGAGGCAATGTGTGTCCAGCTCTTGCTGAGTCTGTTGGAGGCAATGTGTGTCCAGCCCTTGCTGAGTCTATTGATTGCCTCCAGCTCTTGCTGAGTCTATTGGAGGCAATGTGTGTCCAGCTCTTGCTGAGTCTGTTGGAGGCAATGTGTGTCCAGCCAGCTTGTAAACCAGGGGATAACAGACACATTTGATGTGTTACATACAGTATATTGCCTTCCCATGCCCAAAACAAAGTTTTGTAGTTTCGAGCACAATTGCCCTTCATTTAACATTTCCAACATAATCATCGTCATCCTCACTGTGCACTGTGCCAGTTTAAAAAAAAAATTCTTGTTTTTCTTATGTATTTATATTTTTATAATTTTCTCTATTTGTATGCAAACAGAGATGTGATGGACAACCTATGCCAAGACAGCTTTGGGAAATAAAATTATAAAGGAACCTGGAAAAAGTAAATGTATTTTCAGTTATTTAAGCACACCGTTGCAGTTCTGTGTGGGTAGTATTGCAACACTGCAATCCTTATCAGCACCAGTATTTTCAATGTCAGGCAACACAATATGCTACACAATCTCAGAATTCCTCTAACCTATAATAGTTGGCTACAATCATTGCATTGGAAACTCTATAGACCAAGCTGAGGACTTTAATGAGCACAAAGAACAAATCTCGTATTGCTAACAATGTAAAGAGCTCCTAGATCTTTGGGGAGTATATTATTCGCAGATAGAACTGATCACACATCATACATAACATGGTCAGCAGCAGCCAGTGCTGGATGCTGTCATTAACCTCTATGGTTTCCAACACAGAGGTCACGTCCCAAATTAATACACATCCAGTGGTCCAGGCCCATCCAGCAGCCCAATTGCACCTATTCTACCCGCTCATCCTCCCTGCATTTCCATAGCAGCTGCGAGCACGTTCCCCCATCTGAGTGCAGGGACCGGAGCTGCAGGACCAGGGACAGCTCCGTCTCACAGCACAGCACATAGCAGACAGAGCAGAGGCATCGCCATAGGTTATGTGACTTGCACAGCAAGGAATGCAACATACAATATCTGCAAGCATGTGTCATACGTGTTCTTGTGTCCCTGCATGTCACTGCATTCGTGCCTGGGAGGTGTAGGAGTGTGGGCACGTATGAGCTGTGGGGGCTCACATGTTAATTTGATTGCACTCATTCCAAATGCGTTGGTATAAATGTGCACACGTGTATGGTCTGGATTTATTATCATCATCTGTCGTGCGAACGCTTAACGTTGCCCAGTGTTTAATCAGAGGGTAATGATGGTACTGTTAATTAAAGTAAGTGTGTGTGTGTGTGTGTGTGTGTGTGTGTGTGTGTGTGTGTGTGTGTGTGTTCCTATGCTGGTGGTGGTAGTAGCAGGTAGGTTATTAAGCATTTGCCTGTAGGTGTCTGTGCTGTAGACGTGTGTGCCTGCTTGGTGGCTCTGCATTAGCTTCCCTGCATTGCCTGTTTATGCATGAATATATATATATATATATATATATATATATATATATATATATATACATACATGTGCTAAGCATGTCCATCTACCCCCAGCCTCCAATGGTAAAGCTGTACAGTACTTGCCTGCTGTCAGTGTGCCTCTCTGGCAAAGAATAGGTATCCAAGTGCAGTTAATATCCGAGGTAGGTACCTCTGGCTGCTGTTAACATGCTGATGCTGATGCTGATGCTGCTGCGGATGCTGACTGTGTAATCTTGGATTGTCAGCAGTCCTTGTCATACTCAGACAGAAAACAACCTTCCTTTCTAGAGATCCCAAGCATTAAAAAAAGGCAGTGGTTATTGAACGTGCTGGCTATTTTCCTCCTTGTACTTATGCAGACAAGATGAGGACTGGAGCTGGAAAAAAGAGAGGGGCTGTGTAGGGGGGATGGGAGATGGGATGTAATGAATGAGGAAAGAGCTGGGAGGAGTTGGCTGCACAGATCTGATTTTTTTTTAGCCTTATATCCTGTGAGATTCGGGAGCAGGAGGCAGAATTGAGGTGGGACATGATAAAGGCAAACTGAACCCAGGCTTCATTGCCAGAACATGTGTCATGGATAGGAGAAGACAGAGGAGTCAGGATCTAGAGAGAGAATATTCACATACTGTAGTAAAGTGGGGCTGAGGGGGTACTGAGAGACCAGAAGACAGGGGGCATCATTACAGGCTATAGCAGAGATGGAAACATGGCTTCAGAGGAAAAGAGGTAGGCAGAGATGAGACATGATGCTCACATGGGCTCTTAGAATGAGGTGCACTACAGTATATATGTGCATGTATACTGTACTGTATATGTATACTATTATATCATAAGTAGCATAGCACCTTGCATGCCAACACAATAGAAATTAATTTAATTTCATGTGCACTGGCCTCTGTGCTACAAGTGTCCTTTTACAATGAGTCTAGAGATGTGATGTGCTGCCTGTTCTCTGGGGAACTGGGACACAAGGAATCCCTGAGCGCCGCTGGGTCCTAAAGCCTCCGGATCCTCTCCTGCTATAGACACTGCTGCTGCAGTAAGACCTGGCTTATCTCAGATGGCTGACATTCTGAAATAGGAGGGGTGTTCACTTGAAACAGCGCTCCACGCATACACCAGTAATGACACCAGCAGGTATATTTGCATAGTTGATAACAGTTTTGTATTTCCAGGGATAAACACATCTTTAAAAACAAAAAAAAAATTCCTGGCAAATACTTCCATCCTCATTCTGCAAACCTGCACAGGCACAGCACAGGCACAGCACAGGCACAGCACACGACCTGGTCTGCTGTGTCCTGAATGCAAAGATGTGTTGGTGTCTATATCCATGAACAATTAGGAGAGGGGAAATAAAATAGCATTATAATTATAGCCAGGTGTCCTGTCATTCACCAGTCATAGTGCCTCATATTAGTGCACAGAATATGGTATCATATGACCGCCAACTACCAATCATGGCAATTGTATTCAAGTGTATTTGGTGGCATTTGCAGCCTGAGCTCTACTTTTTAAATATCATGAAAAATATTTGATAACATATTTATTCATTCAATATTGTTATCAATTTATAATTATCTTTACGTTGCTGTTTTTGCTCCCTAGGATGGCAAGCCAGTGTCTTGTGCAAAGCCCCTGTTTGAACTGAGCAGGTGAAGAAACTGGGTGAGATTTAATGGGATGAGAGATTCAGAAAGTGAGAGATTTGGGAAGAAATCTCCAGTTTTTTTTAAAGCGGCAATCATTTACACTGCAAAACCAGTTTGATTTTGCAGTGTAAATGATTGCCGCTTTAAAAAAAACTGGAGATTTCTCACCAAATCTCTCACTTTTTGAATCTATCATCCCATTAAATCTCACCCACTATCTCTGCACCGACTTGCTATAGGCTGATGTCAATGTCAGTCTCTTGTGACCTTGGAACAAAATCCTTTGTCCCTCTTTATTTCAAGCACCAAATTTGGTGCTGCTTGTTTTATCTTGGCGCAAGCAATCGCAAAGGATGTTCTAGGCCAGGGGTGGCCAAACCGGTCCTCGAGATCTACCAACGGTCCACGTTTTCCAGGTCACCCACAGTGGCGTAACTAAGTTTTGGGCGCCCCCCCGCCGTTAGGTGGCCCCCCCCGCCGCCGCCCCGCCAAGCACCCCCAATCCCCCGCCGCCCCGCCGACCAATGCAAACCCCCCCCCCCCCAATCCCCTGCAGCCCTACCTATCGCGCTGTTCCCGGCGGCTCCAATCTTCTTCTGCTGAGGACCACCACAAAATGGCCGCCACCATACAGCAGACAGTTTCAGAGAACTGTGTGCTATATGGGGGCGCCCATTTTGTGGTGGTCCTCAGCAGAAGAACGGAGCCGCCGGGACCAGCGAGATAGGTAAGTCTGCGGGAGATTGGGGGGGGGTGTAACTATGGCGGTGCTATAGTTATGCCGCTGGTCACCTAGCTGGTGCACAGCTGTAGTCATTACTAACTGTCACATTTTAAAACCTGCTGCATTCATTCCTACTATAGATTCACAGGATGCCTGGAAAACATGCACCGTTGGTAGATCTTGAGGACAGGTTTGCCAACCCCTGTTCTAGGCCCTTGATGGCTAACCTTGACACTCCAACTGTTGTTGAACTACACATCCCAGCATGCTCTCCTTCAGATTTGCTATTTTGGCTAAATCTGATGCAGAGCATGCTAGTTGAACAACAGCTGGATTGTCAAGGTTAGCCATCAAGGTTCTAGGCGATAACTGGGGGTGCAATCAGTCAAAATCAATGTCGTGTTAGTGACTGCATCTAAAAATGCACTGTGATTGGTGGCCATGGTCGATCTGACATTCTGCGCAATGTCTTATGAGGCGTGCACATGGGCCGATCTGGCAGCCAGTAGCGCACACAGGGGGGTTTCTGAGTACCCATAACCCCCCCAGGAGTCTAATGATGATAGGCTGAAAGCTGAAGGTCCCCTCTTTCCATGGGTACAAGAATTTTAAAAATCGGCCATTGGGAACCGGAGATATCTGACTTCATAGCAGTGGTCCCCATCCAAGCCTGTTAATTGCTCTTCCCAGTCAGATATTTCAGGTTCTGTCTGACTGAGAGTTTTTCTGAGGATATATTCCAAAAGCTGGGACTCTCCCCCTTTGATGGACACTAGTAGCTTGTCATTACTGTTCCCAGAACCAGAGATATCAGCCTTCCAGCAGCTGGTTACTGCTCCAGCTCCTCCACACAACTGGTATGTAGTTTTATATACTCGTTGGCGGATTGCTCTGCCTCCTGAACTCTGATCCCCTAGTCCCCAATACCATTTTGTAGGTGGGATTATCTAGTTTTTTAATTCCATTAAAATCTAAGAAATCTATTTCCGGGAACTGGAGATATCAGCAGTCAAGCAAGCTGTCCTCCCACCAGAAAATTATGAATAATAAGCCCACTCCACTATACACCCCTCCTCTGCATATTAAACATCCTCTACCACCCTGGAAGTTATGTATCAGGGCCCCTTCATTCAGCCCAGTGCCCCCTTCTCCCACCTCATCTCTCACCATCTGTGCAGTAAAGGGGTAATTAGTGGAAATTACTGATCCAGGCCCTACATGCAGAGCGGTTGATATAATACCTCCTACCACCCGCGGGACATCAAAGCTTTCCCCACCCCTACCGCTGGAGGATCGGTAGGGGCCCCAATACATTGCTACGCTCAGGGGTCTACACTGCTGTTGACACACAAAATTTTTATTTATATATATATATATATATATATATATATATAAAATTATTATTATTATTTATATACATTTGGTCTATCTATAATACTTTAACTGACTCGTCATATACTGGGTCACCTAAGTGTCCATCTCCGTGCTTTGCTCCGCCCCTCTGGAAACCCCCTTCTGAAAATCCTGCGTTTGCCCCTGGCAGCCGTCACTATTGAATCGATATAGATGACTGATAGGGTGCCAGTAACTTTATAGTCCAGATCGAATCGAAAGTGGCACTGAATCGCTCAGTGTGGGTGGGCATAAGACCGGTGATGCACCAATAGTATGTATTTGTACACACATCAGCAGATTCGCACCACAGTGCGCATCACAATAAGGTACCCGTCAGCATTAGAATAAAGGTGCAATAGTGCCAGATCGGGTTTGATACGAAATCCCGGCAGTCGGAATTCCTGGATTTAAAATCCTGACGCCGGAATCCCGACCGCCGAAATCTGACAAGGGGGGCACGTGGATCGCCCCCCCTTGTGGGCTCGCTGCACTTGCCACGCAGCGGGCCCGGTGTCTCGCTACTAGGGTGGCCAATCCCGGGATCGGGATCGGCGGGATCCCAGGATTTGGCCACTAAAACACTGGGATTTCAATTCCGGGATTGGAGTTTCCAATCCTGGGATTTCGAGATTAGACTGCGCATGCGCAGTCTAATGCCTGCCAGCGTCTGAGAGGGGGCTCAGACTCTGCCCGGCTTCTCCAGTCCCCAGCAGTGTGGGTTTGCGCAGTGTGACAACATCACAGGTCACGCTGCGCAGCCCACACAGCGGCCTCGTCCTACGCGTGCTGCCCTCCCGCCCTGGCTGTCTGATTCAACAGCCCGCCTGGCTCCATTGTCAGCCCGAATGCCCGCCTACCCACCCGGCTCATCGCACACCCACCCTCCCTGCTCATCGCCCACCAGCCCGCCCGGCTCATCACCCACCCGCCCGGCTCATCACCCGCCCGCCCGGCTCATCACCCACCTGCCCGGTAAGCAAATATGCGGGGTGCCCGGGGAGGTTTTTGTATTAGGGATGCCAAGCCCGGGATCCCGGGAATCCCGAGATTGGGCATTTTTCAATCCCGAATTCCGGGATTGAAAAAATGCCCCGGGATTGGCATCCCTACTCGCTACGCTCGGCACATTAATTTATTCTCCCTCTATGGGTGTGTCGTGGACACCCACATAGGGAGAAAGTGTCGGGATTTCAGCGGTCGGGATTATAACTACATCCCGCCAGATCCACTACTGCCCACACCTGAATCCCTCCCAGTATCTTATTTCTGGTTACGAGTTCTAATAATTGTGACACCATAAACAGCGTTTTCAGGGGAGAATGCACCACACCCATTCTCCACAACACTCACAGAATGTCAGTGATAATCCCTGAAATAGCAGCAATCTCCGTAACTCACAGAACAGTCCCGAAATCTCCCCGATTACACCTTAAGGGGGGTATTCAATCCTGGGTCAGGACTGTCGATCCGTCCCGACAGCCGTGACCCTGGCCCATTTTCGTTTTGCTCGACCACATATCGCCAGGCGGGATTCAATGTCCCACCTATCGATCGGCGAAAAGGGGGCGTGTCCACGTAAACGGTTATCGTTATCGACAAAACGGGCCCAACAACTTTTAAAGTTAGGCCCGTTCTGTCCATCTGCCTCTTCAATGCTGTCGGACAGCATTGAATAGGCGCCCACCGCTATTTCCCCCGTCAGAAATAGCGTCGGGGATTGAATACCCCCCTAAGCCCCATACACAATAAAAGACCAGGGGCACCACCGATATGGTTAAAATGATTTAGTGTACACACTGAACGATATCAGTAAATGTGTCATCACCGGGACCCAGCGCCGCCAACAGGGGGGTGCTGTGGGTACAGCTTCCCAGGGCCCAGGCAGCTCATTTTACCCAGGGACACACACATACAAACCCAGGGACACACACACACACTAGGCATTTTTTCAACCTGCATTGGTTATAAGGCAGAATGATCCCTATGGATATCTGCATTTTCAGATAAGGGGCCAGATGTACTAAGCTTCAAAAGTGATAAAATGGAGAGTGATAAACAGCCAGCCAATCAGCTCCTGCCTGTCATGTCACAGACTGTGTTTGAAAAATGTCAGGTAGGAGCTGATTGGTTGGTTGTTTATCACTCTCCATTTTATCACTTTTGAAGCTTAGTGCATCTGGCCCAAGGTCTTTATTTTCAATATATGTGGCAAACAATGTAAAAGCTGCATGAAAGCCAATTTTATGAGAAAATGTAACCAGCGGATGAACAAGTATTCAATGTTTGTATTTTTAAAGTATTATAAGTTGTATGAGAGTACCCAGGTTTTACATATTGGTGTGTTTCCGCCACCGTCATCCTTTATTACTATCACAGGAGCCCGGTATTCGTACACTGCAATGTTGGAACTATGTAGCGCTCTACACATCATGTCCTCGCCATATTAAGGAAATTATTTAAGGGTTAACATTCGAGGGGAAGGCCCCAGCCTATTGTATGTCAGCATTAGGGGCATATTTATCAAATACAAAATGCAGAATATTCACCCAGAACATCTCTTTCTGGCTAATCTACAAATATAAATTATCCCAAGGATGCATGGACGGGCGGTGTAATGGTTAGCATTACTGCCTCACAGGCGCTGAGGTCATGGGTTCTATCCCCACCATGTGTTATATATACGGGGCAGTACGGACGGTGTAATGGTTAGCATTACTGCCTAACAGCGCTGAGGTCATGGGTTCTATCCCCACCATGTGTTATATATACGGGGCAGTACGGATGGTGTAATGGTTAGCATTACTGCCTCACAGCGCTGAGGTCATGGGTTCTATCCCCACCATGTGTTATATATACGGGGCAGTACGGATGGTGTAATGGTTAGCATTACTGCCTCACAGCACTGAGGTCATGGGTTCTATCCCCACCATGTGTTATATATACTGGGCAGTACGGATGGTGTAATGGTTACATTACTGCCTCACAGCGCTGAGGTCATGGGTTCTATTCCCACCATGTGTTATATATACGGGCAGTACGGATGGTGTAATGGTTACATTACTGCCTCACAGCACTGAGCTCATGGGTTCTATCCCCACCATGTGTTATATATATGGGGGCAGTACGGATGGTGTAATGGTTAGCATTACTGCCTCACAGCACTGAGGTAATGGGTTCTATCCCCACCATGTGTTATATATACGGGGCAGTACGGATGGTGTAATGGTTACATTACTGCCTCACAGTGCTGAGGTCATGGGTTCTATCCCCACCATGTGTTATATATACAGGGCAGTACGGATGGTGTAGTGGTTAGCATTACTGCCTCACAGCGCTGAGGTCATGGTTTCTATCCCCACCATGTGTTATATATACGGGCAGTACGGATGGTGTAATGGTTAGCATTACTGCCTCACAGCGCTGAGGTCATGGGTTCTATCCCCACCATGTGTTATATATACGGGGCAGTACGGATGGTGTAATGGTTAGCATTACTGCCTCACAGCACTGAGGTCATGGGTTCTATCCCCACCATGTGTTATATATACAGGGCAGTACGGATGGTGTAATGGTTAGCATTACTGCCTCACAGCGCTGAGGTCATGGGTTCTATCCCCACCATGTGTTATATATACGGGCAGTACGGATGGTGCCACAGTTTTGCTATAAGGGAGTGTTTAAACTGTGGCAAGGCATGCTGGGATTTGTTGTTTCACAACATCTGGAGGACCACAGTTTGAAGACCCATGTCCTAACCAATGCTTCCATCGGTTCAGTCCGGGTATTTGGTTTCCTCCCCCAGTCCAAAAGTATACTGGTAGGGTAATTGGCTTCCTGCAAAATCTAACCCTACTTCGTGCATGCACATGTGTTTAGGACAGACTAGATGGGCCAAGTGGTTCTTCTTACCTGCCATCAAATTCTATTCTTCTATGTCTGTATGTATGTATGTACAGTATGTATGAGCTGAGGTCTCCTGTTTATAAGTACCCCTCTTCTCAGTCTGAAATATCCACAGTACTTATGTAAGTAAAGAATTAGCGGAGGAGTAGTGTGCTGTCAGAAATTGGGCCCCTCTGTGTCTGACCGCTGGCTGTGTGCTGTCTCCGTGGTTCCTGCTGATGCCTGTATTATTAATGCAGCTGCTTCCACCACCCGTGTCAGTGAATGCAGATGATCGCTGATGGGTGAGGGCACCGTGGGTAACTCCCAGTGGATTGCTGGTCGGGCAAAAGCACGAAGAGATGCTGATGACACTGCAGACGGAACTGGAAGTGATGCAACGTGGTTCGTCTCCATGACAATAGGAAACTACTTCCGCCATCTGGAGACTTCTTCTTCCGTCATTACCAATATTATTTTCAAGTACCCCAACTGGTCTGCAAAGTACCCCCAGGGGTACCAGTACCACAGATTGAAAACCACTGCCCTAGTCTATCATTTCTAGATTTGCGCTCAAAATATGTTGCAGTGCATTGTCTTGATTTGCAGAAATAACTGAAAGATTATGTGAACACTGACGCACTTCACAACTGGTGATTCGCAAAAGTCTACAGCACAAAAATTAATGCAATAAAGGAGCTCTCATGGTAAATACTACAAAAAAAATGACAAATTCAACCAATATTTTTTTTCCAATTTCCCCATTCTGATTTTGCCTCACTGTGAAAACATGGGAAGGGCGAGCCCATTTAAATTTGCACACATTTGGCAGACATGCAGTTGAGTACAGTTATGCCTAAGGATTGTGCAGGGATGTGGCCGGTGCATTACTGCCTCACAGCGCTGAGGTCATGGGTTAGATTCCCAGCATGGCCCTAACTGTGCGGAGTTTGTATATTCTCCCCGTGCCTGCTTGGGTTTCCTCCGGGTACTCCGGTTTCCTCCCACATTCCAAAAATATACTGGTAGGTCAATTGGCTTCCAAAAAAAAAAAAACCTACAATGTCTGTGTGTGCATGTACATGTGGTAGGGAATATAGATTGTAAGCTCCACTGGGGCAGGGTCTGATGTGAATGTTCAACTATACTCTGTAAAGCGCTGCGGAATATGTGTGCGCTATATAAGAAACTGTCAATAAACAAAATAAATAGAATTTGACAGCAGATAAGAACCACTTGCCTCATCTAGTCTGCCATAAACGCATGTATATGAACACACACACTAGGGTTCATTTTTTGTTGGGAGCCAATTAACCTACTAGTATATGTTTGAATAGTGGGAGGAAACCAAGCAAGCAGGTGAAGAATGTACAAACTCCACACAGTTAGGCATTAGGTGTCAAAAAACCATGACCCCAGTGCAGTGAGGCATTAATGCTACACCATCTGTACTGCCCCAATAGTGCTAGTCACGTTACTTTATTTTCATACAATAGACTAGTGCACAGGATCTCAAAGTTGGTCCTCAGGACCCCACACAGTGCATGTTTTGCAGGTCTCCTCACAGAATCAAGTAAAATATTTAGCTCCACCTGTGGATCTTTTAAAATATGTCAGTCAGTAATGAGTGCACCTGTCGGTTGAACTGAAAAACATGAACTGTGTGGGGTCCCGAGGACCAAGTTTGAGAACCACTGGACTAATGTAATGAAATCTCATAGAACCAACAAAGAATATTAGTTTGACATTTTACATGGAAAGAAAAATTATCATTTGCAATATAAAATATAATAAAATATGAACACCTCCACATCTCCTTATAATAAAGTGGGAATATTCTTCCCTTGCAGAAGTCCAAATGGCTGTACCTTTATACAATATAGCCAAGACACCAGTATAAAGGGACACAAGCCGGCAAACTCAGAAGCATACACGTGTTGGTACACCATATCTTACACAAAATAATTCCAACTATAAATGAGTCCCTGATACCTTTCCCATATATGAGTAGGACATTTCCACTATCGAAACCCACTTGCATGATTGTCTAACCAAGATGGAGATTTATCAAGGCGTTGCCCGGGCCACAGCAGATAGGTGGAATTGATACCAGTGACAACCAGGCAGAGAGCGGTGGGCTGCCCAGCTGTCCCCAGAGCAGGTTCGCGGGTATTGGAAATTTCCTGCCGACTCGCCAAACCGTTTGGAGCTCTGATTGGCTCGCAAGGAGATTTCAGAAAGCCACGAACATGCTCTGGGGACAGCCGGGCAGCCCACCGCTCTCTGCCTGGCTGTCACTTCTGCTTGCCTGGCTTGCGGAGGCTCTCTGGTCACAGCCGGCCGCCCATGATAGTTGCCACCCCTAGTGAGAAATCAGGCCATTCCTATGCCGCGGTGGCACCGGCTCTCCACCACACTACCGCTAGGGCGGGGCCCTAGTTATGCCACTGGTAATTTTATAAGCTGGACTAGAAAAATGACAGAAGCTGAGTGGTTGGTACTTTATCTCTTTCCATTGTTTGATCTCCCCCCATATATATGGAGAGGAAAGTGAGGAAAAATTGTATTCCAGGGGCAAACGCAGGATTTGCAAGGGGGGCTTTCCAGAGAGGGGTGAAGAGACACATGGGGTTGAGACTGATGTGAATCGGTATATACCAGGTCCCTTAAACAAGTGTTAATAGATACAAAGATTCTATACATTATATCTGGGTGTGGTATGACTGGCCGACGGTCGTGATCTCGACGGTCAGTATACTGACATCGGAATCCCGGCCGCCGGTACCCCGACAAAGGGGCGATCGCAAAAAAATCCCCTTGCGGGCTCTGTGGCGGATGGAACTTTTTCATACCCCTAATTACGGCTCTGCCACCGTTCTAAAAAACTATCACTATCAAAGCTTTGTAAAATACGTCCTTATGGAGAAGTAGAGAGCGCATTAACTGATACGGGAGTTTCACATGGGATGTGGGGAGCCAATCAGATAATATCAATTATCTTCTAGAAGGTGCTAAATAAATATATAGATTCTGATTGGTTGCCCATAGCAACCAACATCCCATGTGAAATAGAACTCCCATCCTTAAGCCCTGTACAGTGTACACACGGGGCAATTTAAGCCATTATCGCTGGCTGAATGGTCGCTGAGGGACGATATCGCCAGTGTGGTGTTTTCTGTGTTGTGGGAGATAAATCGCTAGGAGTGCGCTCCCGCAGCCAGCCCTTAATGGTCGCTGGTCGTCGGGTCATGCTTCTGTGATTATGGCTAAAAATAGCCGGTCGCTGATGAAAACGGTACAATGAGCAATATATTGCTGAGAGATATTAAGCCAAAATTGGTCAGCGACAATATTGCACCATGTACACGGATTCGGTGTGAAATCCCGACGGTCAAAATCCTGACAGGGTCAAAATCCCGAATGGACAAAATCCAGACAAGGTCAAAATCCCGTCATTTAATATCCCGACAAGGACAAAATCCCGACATTTAAAATCCCGACAAGGTCAAAATACCGACATATAGAGTGTACAGGTGAAAAAGTCAACATAACTTTTGGTCGACAGGTTGCGACGTCGACATGGTTTTTTTTTAACTGTTTTTTTACCCGAATGTTGACACAGTCGACATGGACACAGTTGGAAGTGAACCACAGCACCTCGCAGTGCTTCAGGCTGCGCTCGGCACACTATGTTATTCTCCCACCACGCCCTAGTGGATGGTAGGGCGTGAAATACCGCCTGTCGGGTCATAAAAACAGTGAAAAAACCCATGTCGACATCGCGACCTGTCGACCGAAAGTCATGTTGACTGTTTCACCTGTACATTCTATATGTCGGTATTTTGACCTTGTCTGGATTTTAAATGTCAGGATTTTGTCCTTGTCGAGATTTTAAGTGTCGGGATTTTGTCCTTGTCGGGATTTTGTCTTGTCGGGATTTTGACCCATTCAGGATTTTGACCCTATCGGGATTTTGACTGCATCCCGTGTACACACCTTTAATAGGGACATTGCTAGTTGTGCAGCCCTGTACCAACACAACTTTCATACCCCCACAGTCATATTATTTTATTCAACTGCAGTAGTTGAGCAAAGTGTCTACAAAGAGTCTTCAGGGGAAAACAGTGAAAGCAGGTATAAAACCCACATGAATGCAGCAGGTTTTCAAATAAATATACAATATATATATATATATATATATATATATATATATATATAATGTTTAGAAAAATCTGGAAATCAGATTTTTCTATCTAATGGCATTGTGTAAGATTTCTTTCACCATTTAATTCTAGCTCTTTGTACTGCATGTTTTAAAAGCATGTTGTATTATATATATATTTTGCATATAATGCAGTGTACAGTGTAAAGCTTCTTTGTAAATTGTATCCTTGGTGCTCTCACCTGAATGCATAAAGCCGTTGGACAATAGCTAGCAGTCAGCGCTATTAAATGTTCAGCTACATGTACACCAGATTTCAGCACTTGATACTATCACTTGTATGTGTATTACTGTATGTTTAGCATTACTCAGAGGCGTAACTAGAACTTTGTGGGCCCCATAGCAAAAATTATAATGGGGCCCCCCCTAACTCAGGTCTCTACCAGTGCGCATCCCGCCGTGTGTGTGGCCACCATTAGTGTTTACAGTAATAATGTGCCCCTCCAATATATATTTTCTAAAATAAAGAATGGACACATTCTATAAAAAAGTATGTGGCCTCGCATCAAAGGGTAATGCCCCTCACAAATTATGCCACACCGCAAAGCCCCTCACAAATTATGCGACACACCGCAAAGCCCGTTGCACATTAGGAGACACACCGCAAAGCCCGTTACACATTATGGGACACACCGCAAAGCCCGTTACACATTATGGGACACACCGCAAAGCCCATTACACATTATGGGACACACCGCAAAGCCCATTACACATTATGGGACACACCGCAAAGCCCATTACACATTATGGCACACACCGCAAAGCCCATTACATATTATGGGACACACCGCAAAGCCCATTACACATTATGGGACACACCGCAAAGCCCATTACACATTATGGGACACACCACAAAGCCCATTACACATTATGGGACACACCGCAAAGCCCATTACACATTATGGGACACACCGCAAAGCCCATTGCACATTATGGGACACACCACAAAGCCCATTACACATTATGGGACACACCGCAAAGCCCATTACACATTATGGGACACACCACAAAGCCCATTACACATTATGGGACACACAGCAAAGCCCATTACACATTATGGGACACACCGCAAAGCCCATTACACATTAGGAAAAACACAGCAAATCCCGTTACACATTATGCGACACACCGCAAAGCACGTTAAACATTAAGTGACACACCGCAAAGCACGTTACACATTAAGTGACATACCACAAAGCCCATTACACATTAGGAAACAATTACAAACTTACCGCATTTCTGTCCCACGCTGCTCCTCAGGCACCGCGGCTCCTCTCTGCTTCACAGGTGTGGGAGTATGAGAGGCCTGTACACCAGCATGTGGGAGCATAGGGGTCCATTTAATTATGCAACAGTAGCAGGAGTGGGGGGCAGGTGTGCGTGCTGCTGCAGGGCCACCATCAGGAGGTGGACAAATGGGACTGGTGTCTCAGGCCCAAAGACCCCCGGGCGGCACAGCAGGAGATTGGTGACCCAGATACAAAGCTCCTGAGCTTCAGGAGACCGGTGCTACTTCCGCCCCTAGGACTGTCTGTCTCTGCTCTGATTGGGGTCTGAGTCTGGCTGTCATTCAAACTTTGTAGAACCAGCGCAGCAGCATTTTGAATGTGCCGCTCTCTTGAAGTAAATCACAGCTCACGTACAGGCAGCCAATCAGGATGAGCGACTGCCGATCTGTGAGCACTCACCGACAGCAGCAAAGTTAAAATGCCCCTGCGCTGTCTCCAGAAGTTAGGCTGTCAGACTCAGTCCCAGATCTGCTTGTCAGATCAGAGACAGACAGTACTAGGGGAGAAAGTAGCAGCAGTCTTCTGAAGCTCAGGAGCTTTGTATCTGCTACCATGGTTTCCTAGTGGGGACGAGCACGAGGAGCCTGGAAGGGAGTGAGGGTTGTAGGCGGCGGGGAGGGTAGGGTATAGGCGACAGCTGGCGGGGAGCAGGAGGTGGCGACTACTGTGACACAGCCACCACCGCACATTTCTGGGACTCATCCCTCGGCTGCGCATCATCGTAATACTACTGACTGAGAAGCGTACCACTGCCGTCACGCCGTGCCTGCGCTAGTGCGCTAGGCAGACAGTCCCTCCTACCTCGCAGTCTATCTTCCGGAATAGCGCCACCGCCCATCCCCCGGCTCCTTACTCTGCTCGCTGCTCTCTCCCCTCCAGCGAGCAACATAATACAGGCGGCCCCGGCTGCCTAAAAAAAAAAAAACCTAAGCACGGTGCAGGGGAGTGCTTGCTGTCTATCGGGCCCCCCCAGCCGCCGGGCCCCATAGCAGCTGCATCCCCTGCACCCACGGTAGTTCCGCCACTGGCATTACTTCTCTGGGCGGTATTCAATGAGAATACCTGCGAGGTGCAGCGAATCCTTTTTAGGATTCGCTGCACATTCGCCACGTTCCGGAGCCTCGCTGGCTCCGGTATTCAACGAGTCAGGGGCTCGCTGCCCCTGACCGGCGAATATAAGCTCCTGCGGCGAACGCCGCAGGGAGCCTGAAGACGGTGGCAGGCAGAGAGATGGAAGTCTCTCTGCCTGCCCCAGAGCGTATGTGGGGGGGAGGTGGGCTCCCCGGGTGCCAGGCAGCACAGGCTGCCCCCCTGGGGTGCCAGCAGGGGACCGCGTATATTCACTACACCCGATCGTAACGATCGGGTGCAGTGAATATATGAATATGTAATGAGCGGCTCGGCTCCGGCGCCCCCTGCTGGCTGCTGTGTAAAAAAATATATATATATATATATATATTTTTTAAAATTAAATATATATTCATGTGCTTACGGCACATGAATAAAAATAGCATGCCCCTCCTAAGAATAAAATTCCTGATTTTTTTACACCAAATGTAAAAAACAAAACACTTTATTTTAAAAGTTCATATTCCACTTCTCCATAAAAAGATAGCGATTGCTACTCGGTGAATCATGGCGAAAAAAACCTTCAAATGTATTCGCCATGTGGTCATTGGGCGGTATTCAATGAGAATACCTGCGAGGTGCAGCGAATCCTTTTTTGGATTCGCTGCACATTCGCCACGTTCCGGAGCCTCACCGGCTCCGGTATTCAACGAGTCAGGGGCAGCGAGCCCCTGACCAGCGAATATGAGCTCCTGCGGCGAATGCCGCAGGGAGCATGAGGACGGTGGCAGGCAGAGAGATGGAAGTCTCTCTGCCTGCCCCAGAACGTTTGTGGGGGGGAGGTGGGCTCCCCGGGTGCCAGGCAGCACAGGCTGCCCCCCGGGGGTGCCAGCAGGGGACCTATATTCACTACACCCGATCGTAACGATCGGGTGCAGTGAATATATGAATATGTAATGAGCGGCTCGGCTCCGGCGCCCCCTGCTGGCTGCTGTGTAAAAAAAAAAATATATATATATTTTTTTTTAAATTAAATATGCTTACAGCACATGAATAAAAGTAGCATGCCCCTCCTCAGAATAAAATTCCTGATTTTTTTACACCAAATGTAAAAAACAAAACACTTTATTTTAAAAGTTCACATTCCACTTCTCCATCAAAAGATAGCGATTGCTACTCGGTGAATCATGGCGAAAAAAACCTTCAAATGTATTCGCCATGTGGTCATTGAATAGGGTGATTCACCGTTTTAGTCCAAAATTCGCCAAACAGCACAAATTCGCCATAAAAACATGGCGAATCAGGCTCATTGAATACCGCCCTCTGTATCTATCAAAGGCTGTTGCCACTGTTAGCTTCTGCTGCGGAATAGATTCACTGGGCTTCTTCTTATGAATGCCTCCACATTATTTCCTTATACAGTATAAAAAGGAATGTAAATGCTCAGTGCCGTCCTTCCAATTGGGCTTAATGGGCAGTTACCCAGGGGCCCAAGTATTCTAGGGGCAAACCCAAATGGGGAAGATGGCACTGCCCCGGGGAGCTGCTACTGCGAATGGGACACCACCGGATGGTGGCACACACTACAAGCTCTGGAAAGGCAGAATGTACAGAATGGTGCCTATCCGGTCCAGCGTTCTGGGATCTATTCCGGTTCCGGTGTTTATTTAATCCCTTCTGCATCTACCTCTTTAGCGGCAATGATTTATATTCTGATTCTATTCTGATGATTTTCCAGTGTGTACAAATATTTGTAACTCTGACCCTTCCACATCTCTGCAGTAGAGGCCAGAGCTGACGTCACCGATCCTTAACGGAAACAACCGTGCTTGCTTATGTTTTTTTCTTACACTTCGGAAAATGACAGGTTACCAACCCCAAATGCTGGCTTCAAGTTGTGAGGGGACTGGAAAAAAAAGTAATCACTGATTTGTTGTTGGTTTATGCCTGCACAATATAATCCGTACTCATGAACAGTTGTTCGATAAATCCATCGGCTTGTGAATTCGCACAACTGCGATCAGGTCATCTGAATAACCTTCAATGCCCTTGTTCCAATCCCATCTCTACTAGTCTCTCGGTAACTTACTCCAGTTTGTGTGTCCTTCGTTGCCTGGCCTATTCCTCCATGCAATGCTGTACTGGTAGTATCTGGTACTGGGGAGGACTGAGCAAATGCACCAGCAGCTCTTGCACAAAGGTTTAACGGGCTACAACTCTTCCCTTTCCTGTGAAAGGGAAGGGAGAGGAGCAGCAGCAGCCCATGCATAGGAGCTACGTATAGCCCACAGTGTTATATCAGGAGAACACATACTGTAGCATAGGACATCATAAACGGAAGTATATTCCTGCTGAAGGGCGATGAGATGTCTCCTGTAAGTGTCCCAGTCACTGGGGGTTATTCTAGTTCACTCTTTCTGACAAAATCCTTCTTAGATGGACAAAACCATGTGCAATGCAGGGGGGCAGATGTAAAATGTGCAGAGAGAATTAGATTTGGGTGAGTTATTTTGTTTCTGTGCAGGGAAAATACAGACTGCTTTATTTTTACACTGCAATATAGATCTCACTTTTAAGAAAAAACCCACCCAAATCTAATTCTCTCTGCACAAGTAACATCTGCCCCACCTGCAGTGCACATGGTTTTGTTCATTTAAGAAGGATTTTGTCAGAAAGAGTGAACCAAAATAACCCCCTCTGTGTTCCTGATATTTATCTTATAGGTTCCTGTAATGAATCCTCTGCAGTGGTAGTGCCAGTCTTGTGCTGTGGTAGTGCCAGCCTTGTGCTGTGGTAGTGCCAGCCTTGTGCTGTGGTAGTGCCAGCCTTGTGCTGTGAGCCCAGGAGCAGATGAGTAGTTTACAAACAATCTTACACAGATAAGAGGGTATCCAATTGAATGTTCGACAGTAACCAGTAGCAGAAAGTTGACATAAGAACGTAGACATGGTTCAAACCGTCGAAAGGCATCAGATCGACATGCCCGTGTATGTCATCAGTTTCAGGATGCTGGTGGTTGAGTAGGGATACGGTCATTGGGTCTACAACAAATTGGTAGACGAGCATTGGGTTGACACCTTTAGGTTGACATGGAGATAGGTTGAAATGATTCTAGGTTGACATGGATCAAGGTTGACATGGGTCTAGGTCAACATGGGTTTAGGTCGACAGGTCATTAGGTTGACACAAGTGTTAGGTCGACAGTGTCTAGGTCGACAGTCCAAAGGTCAACGTGGGGTTTTTTACTGTTTTTTGAGCCGACATGTGCCGTCAGGAGGTATTTTGTGTCCTACCATCCACTAGGGCGTGGTAGAAGAATAAAATAGTGTGCCGAGCGATGTGAGGGGGTATGGTGCACTGGAAACTGTGAAACCTCCTGATGAAACCGCTAGAGCAGAGAAACGCGTTGAGGGTTGTGGTCCTTGCTTTTCTTTACCTGCTTAAGGAAACTAAGCCAACACGCCTGCTACTTTTATACTGGCTGGACTCCAATTGGTCAGCAATACCATCTAAACTATCCAGAGCCTTTGGAGCACTTATTTCCATCTGTTCCCTGCATCAGTGCGGCCCTAACACCAATCGGCTTGCCAGGGTGAACACAATACCGCCGATCATCATTGCAGATATTGCGGCAACTTCACCCCAACGTCTGAGGACGGCATATCAGTGCTATCCACCGGAGACGGACAGCTCGCCTCATGCTCACTACCACTGCGGCGGTTCGTCAACAGGCGACGAACGCCTTGCGGGGTGGCTTAAGCAGTCCGATGACCAAATCCACATTTATTTCCAACTCCTTTCAGGAGTACCGTTACTAATTGTACTATCGATACAGCTGATAACACTGAAAGCGAGTTACACCGTCCCATCTAAATTATTACTATATTGCTGGGCTCAGTAGTTCTAAGGCTATAATCAGAAATTATCGATTCAATGCTTGTCTTTTGTGACAATCTGACTATTTATATGTTTCCTTAGGAAGAATTGCAAATGTTATTATATTTTTTTTTATATGTGATATAGGGGCAGATTTATTAAGCTTGGAGAAGAGATAAACTGGAGATAAAGCGGAGAAAAGGTAAAAGGAGATAAAGCACCAGCCAATCAGCTGTGTTTGAAAAAGACAGGTGGGAGCTGATTGGCTGGTGCTTTATCTCCTTTTACCTTTTCTCCACTTTATCTCCAGTTTATCTCTTCTCCAAGCTTAATAAATCTGCCCCTAATTCTTTATGCTATATAATCTTTTTTTTAAGATATGCAACATTTAATGCATTAATAAAATAATTTTTTAATACGAGATATCTGATTTCCAATTGTGTGGCGCTCTTTGTGTTATATGCAGGGGAGTTATCCTCTGCGTATAGACTAAAAATATTTAAGTTTAATGGCGTAACGTTTAAAATTGTCCACAATTGTAAAGAGAAAATAAAGCAAGGATCTTCAGTGGAGCATTTATAGATAACTTTAATATTGTTGTGGTCCCTGTAAACTCAGCAATTCCATCCTAATACATCATTTGTATGACTCTCTTTCCAGTGGTGTAGCGCCAATTCAGTGGTGTGGCTGCCACTGCCTCCTCTAGCATCTTAAAAAAAACTGTCTGCTCTAAGGGGGCGTCCATTTTGTGATGGACATTTTGTCATAAGGTACCAGGAGGAGCCCCAGGCTAGTAGATCTGCGGCTCCCGACCGGCGGCCACAGAGTGACGACCGGGATAGTTACCCTGCAGGTAGCGGCAGCGTAACAATAGCCCCACAGACCCCGATGCCCACACTTAGTTGGCGCCTCCCCGCCACCACTGTTACGCCACTGTCTCTTTCATATTTAAGTGAAAAAAAAATGATTTGATTTACACACTAGTTAGTTTACTAAAGGTCCATTGATTATTATTTAATCTAAATGATTCATTTCATTTAATCTAAATGAATGTTGGATTTCAGGGTCTTCTTGAGCTGGGTACGCATAGACTATACTGTCCATGACCGATATCATTACCGATTTCCTTTGAACTGGCTGGAACTCCCTGAGCAAACGATATAGGGGGGAAACCTGGTTGATACACAAGGCTACGAATTCGCAGCCGAGCGAGTCCATCAAAGCCCGGCCTTGTGAATAGTGGTACACCAGCCCACAATGGCACGGCATGTGAATGGATGTTTTACATTAACATGATAAAGATAGGACTCATGCAAGGAACCGTGCCACTCTACAATACAAGGAACGACGCCACTAGATAACCCATCATATGAGACCAAGCTATACTAATTCCTGTGGTAGCAGTCCGGAGGGTCCCGCCGAGCCGAACACTGGATCCGTATACTGTGTAAATCTGTTGGACCGATTTCCATCACCGCATTAGAAGATTGTTGTGCACTGTTAGGATATCACAAGTTACTCTGGATTTATACAGTCATCGGAATTGACACAAGTGGTAATTATTAAATGCTATTGAGGTCTAAAGCACTAGGAACTGTCGGCTTATGTACTAAAGCCCCATACATGGACTAGAAATGAAAATACATCGCTCAGAAGGGCCCTTCTGAGCAATATCTTTTTTTTAAAACGTCAATATCGTTAACGACCCCCTGCAAGTTCAGCGGGCCCCTGTGATGTCACTGAACAATATCATTTACTGATATTGTCCAGTGTGTACACTTAATATTGCTTGACCAGCGGCACTGCAGATACAGGTAACTATTGACGGTGCCCTTAGTCGTCTAGAGTGGATGGGGCTTAATGACGATAATAATTGTGGCACTCTTTTGTGACTGAGACATGTTAACCCTTACAGGGATGGGTTTAAACTATTAATACAGTATAATATATACTAATTACTAAGGAATTTGATGTGGATGACACAAACATACATGAATGAGCTTTTACAATACTCATCACTAATCAATGGTTTTATTATATTCTTGCTTATTTTACCAAATAATCAGGGCATTTAGGCCCTTACTCAGATGTGAGCTCAGTACAAATTTGTTCTTAAAATGGGCAAAACCATGTGCACTGCAGGTGGGGCAGATGTAACATGTACACAGAGAGTTAGATTTGGGTGAGTTATTTTGTTTCTGTGCAGGGTAAATACTGGCTGCATTATTTTACACTGCAATTAAGATTTCGGTTTCAACACACCCCACCCAAATCTAACTCTCGCTGCACACGTTACATCTGCCCCACCTGCAGTGCACCATGGTTTTGCCCATTTTGAGAACAAATTCGTACTGCGATCAGATCTGAATAAGGGCCTTAGTGTTTGTTTTAAGCGAAATGTATACTTATTTTTGTATTTATTTGATGAAGATTTAATAAAGAATAATCTCTGTAACATTGAGCATGTGTGTGTATTTTTACCTAATGGTTGGTAGACCGTCCTATTGGTAATTTTAAATATTTTTTAACAATTCCAAATATAGAGCAAGTCCAAGCGCAGGGAATTGGTGTTGCTTTTATCTGTGTGTTTAAAGGCTAGCTAGCTTTTATATCAGCTGGAGGTTTGTATCATTTCATTATCCTTGCTCTTAAAAAGAGCTCCTGGAGTGGTCAATGTGACTCCTCTCTTCCTTCCTATATACTTAGAGAAGTAACTGTGGTACCTGGGTGAGCCTCACTTTTACACTGCAATTTAGATTTCAGTTTAGACACCTAAAACTAAGGGCCTTATTCTGGTTCACTCCTTCTGGCAAATTCCTTTTTAGATGGACAAAACCATGCTGCACTGCAGGGGGGCAGATGTTATGTGCAGAGAGAATTAGATTTGGGGTCAGTTATGTTGTTTCTGTGCAGGGAAAATACTGACTGCTTTATTTGTACACTGCAATATAGATCGCGCTTTGAAGTGAAATCCCACCCAAATCTAATTCTCTCTGCACAAGTAACATCTACCCCACCTGCAGCGCACATGGTTTTGTCCATCTAAGAAGGAATTTGCCAGAAGGAGTGAACCAGAATAAGGCCCTTACTCTCTCTATCTCTCTGTCTCTTTCTCTCTCTCTCGGATGTCCACATGTTACTTCTGCCCCAACTGCAGTGCAGCATGGTGTTGTCGAGGTGCACAGTTGCTGGCTCTTCCTTACTTTATTCCCAAATCAGAATCAGGCTCCTAGTACATGTTATTGGGCCTTATTCAGTCCTGATCACAAAGCACCTTTTTTGTCAAATGGACAAAACCAGGTGGGGCAAATGTCAAATTTGCAGAGAGAGTTAGATTTGGGTATGTTATTTTGTTTCTGTGCTCTGTGAGCTGCTGTCCCTGCTTTCAGCCCCTTGGTCTCCATGACAATATGCTGTCAGGGGACACACACACACACACACACCCCCCACCACCACCACCACCACGGGACACTTCCGGCCCCGGGTGGGATTCGGGACAGTCCCATGGAAACGGGGCAGTTAGGAGGTATGTGCACTTGCAATTTTGACTATGTGCTATATGGACTATGGTCAAATACATTACAAGCGACACAGTTAATATTGGCTTGTGTGCAATACCGATAATGATATCAGGGGGCTGCGCATCAGTATCGCAAGCAGGAGAAACACTGTGACATTTTGAGTAACTTATCATACAATATTGTTAGCCAAAATCACACAATGGCCCTTATTCTAGTTGATTCGGTTGGATGCATATTTTCGGACAGGAACCGAGTGTTCTTAGCCCCACCTACCGTACGAATCGCTCACACCGTCCGAATGCGGTAAGACGCCGAGCGTACGGACCGCGAGTGGATGTTTCATGTGAACACCTCCTCCATCTGTGGGAACCTCCCCCATCCCCCGATGGTCGCAGACCATCGAATGCTGGACCGAGCGGTCAGGCAGCACCGAGTGCTCCAGACCAATTAGGCATTTCTCTGTGCAAAAGCAGGGATATGGGTGGGCAGCTGGCATCTGGCTATGTCATATGTCCGCCCCCACACGTGCGTCACAGCCAGATTACCATACGTACAGACAGCATTTTCATGGGAACGCCCATGAAACGTGGGGCGTATGCATATGGTAATGAACCCAAACAGCCCTTCACGCCCCTCTCCGCCCCCTGTTCGGTTTGTTCCAACCGATCGTTTTCTGTACAGAATTCACACCGTATTCGGACGTGCACGACGTTCGCACATGCGCAGATACGTCTCCGCACACCAACCATCGGCCGTCTGTCCGCATTCGGAGCCATCCGACTCAATCAGTACTCTCTCTGCATATGTTACATCTGCCCCACCTGTCAGTCACATGGGGCCTGATTCAGTATATAAGCGTATAAGCGCTGCCCGCCGTCCCATTAAATTATTTCTTTCCCCTTTGGAAATAAAAGTCAGTGCAAAAACGATATATATAATAATATGTTACGTTCTATTTTTCTTTTCTTTTTTTGCACAATGTCGTCTTTTAAATTATTTTGCTAAATAAACTTGGGAAAATCCCTATATGGAAACGACAGTGTTACCTATGATTAGAATATGGAGCGAAGGTCAACAGATAATTACAAAACACATGGAAGTTCAAGATAATAGTAGGGTATGGTAATGGGTTAGATTTGATAAATCCATTTTTCCCAGCAAATGCAATTTATTCCTTCTCTTACAGTAATTGAGGCCCTGTTATCTATACTCTTATCTATGGTACATATGTGTCCGATCTACACATAATATATTATGCAGGGGGACATTTATCATTTTCATATAAATGCAGCAGCCACTAATATATTTTTGCAGTGGATCCAGGCCGGACGAGTCCTTTAACATCCAGCAACATCACTGTACTAAGGAGCTGTAAAACATAGGATAAATCAAAGTGTCCATTTATTAAGAATATTTAACACACTGAATTAATAAGTCGGTTATCGCTGCCATTTATAAATATTATTTGCTTCCATCAGGCAGAGCAAAATATCATCGACAATATAATAGTGCCACCCGGTGGCCAAATATTCATTATTAGAATTTAATTGCAATCGTATTGAGAAGTATTTTATTGAATTAAGGCTTTGTTCTAGAATAATTCAATGTTTGACAACTGTTTGCTCATAACATATATGATTACTTAACTCATTCACTCACCCAGATGTTTTTGTTTGGTTTCTCAATGCTTAATCGCTGCACTTAAAGGAGTGGGTTTATGATTCGGCTTTGGAGTAAGCGCAGGTAAATGGCCTATAATTACTTTTTCTGAAACTAGCAACAGCACTTTTTTTGGTACTTGTTTCCTAGCACGGCCACCCCGATTACCATCGGGGTGGTCGTGTCGGAAAAATCGCGTCGGTCGCATCGCATGCGATTTGGTCGCATGCGATGCGACCGGCGCGACCGACCCGATTTTTTAATTGAATCAAATGTGAATAGGGTCCCTGGGACCCGATTTTACATTGGATTCAATGTAAAATATTCCCTAGACCCCCAATTTTACACCGTAAACCCCACCCCACGATTGACGCCAACCCGAAGCGTGGCGAGCGCAGCGAGCCCGCGAGGGGCGGCGGTGCGCGTCCTCCGACCTTTTCATTCCCCTACTATCCACGTCGGCGTGGAGTTGAGAATATAAAGTGTGGCGAGCGCAGCGAGCCACCGAGCCCGAAGCGTGGCGAGCGTAGCGAGCCCCGCGAGGGGACGCGTATAACTTCACAGGTATACGCGTCCCCTCGCCACGCTTCGGGCTCGGTGGCTCGCTGCGCTCACCACACTTTATATTCTCAACTCCACGCCGACGTGGATAGTAGGGGAATGAAAAGGTCGGAGGACGCGCACCGCCGCCCCACGCGGGCTCGCTGCGCTCGCCACGCTTCGGGTTCATGTCAATAGTGGGGTGACGACGGGGCCATATATAATGTGAAATGGGTCATATTGGCCCATTTCACATTTTTTACTATGTGAGATGGACTTAATCAAGTCCATCTCATCTTGTGCCATTATAATGGCACAAGACCGACGCGATGCTCCCGATTTCAATGTTAAAAAATATTTTAACATTGAAGCCTATGGGGAAATCGCGTCCATCGCGTCGGTCGCGTCGGGGACAATGTTAATGGTCGCGACCGACGCGATGCCCGCGATTTTCCCTTTGCCGGCAAAATGGACCTGATTTCAAAGGAAATTGGGTCCATCGCGGGCCCAAGATTGTGGCCGTGCTAGGAAACAAGTACCCTTTTTTTTTTGAGGGACTGGGTGGAATGTAATAGCCGATGATTTAGCAAAGTTATAGCATATGTGGGGGCCATCCTGCAATTAAATCCTGCTAATTTTTTACCGCTGGCCATACGCAAGCTGACTGACAGAAAGTCGAAATTTGTGGGTCATCCGGCCATTTTCTGGGAGTGTCAGGGAAAACACAGGCTTGCCCATACGTTTGAGGGGAGGGTGTGTGACGTCAGCCCTGGCCCTGATCCGACCGCTTCAATTGCAGCCGCCGAGTAAGTCCTGGGCAACGCTGGAAAAATCATGAAAAGTGGTCAGCGAATGGATTTGCAGTTAGCCGCAGATCCAGCTAATTTTCACAAACCGTGCGAAGAAATTCACAGGCTTGCACGGGGCGAGATTTCACACCGGCTGGGCAGAGTATAAATAATCTCAGGGTTCTGCAACTTAGCAGAGCAGCGCTCACATCTGAATAACCCCCAAAGTTGCCTGATTCTTGCCAGGATCAAACTTGATTGGATGCAAGTCGCCATCCTGATGTTGCAATCTCATCTGGCACCCTATGTTTTTATGTTGAAGTAAAACAAAAAATAAAAGCATAGGAACCCTGATCTAGTAAAACCAGCACGAGCGCCTCATTCTAGGCTGGTGATATTTGAAAAATCAGAGGGATAAAAGCGGACTTCCCCCTGAAATTTCCTTTATCGGTCAGGTCTGGTGGTGGCACTACAAAGGAGCATGTGGCAGCAGGGGATGTGCAAGCTTTCATGTCATTTGGTCTTTAGGGCAGTTAGAACATAAATAAGATAATGAAATAACAGTTGTAGCTGCTGAAGAGGAAAGTGCATTTGTATGGCAGCAGCATTATTATATATTATAAACAGTGACAGAACTATTACATTTGCACCCCCCTGCCGCAAATTCGGGAAGCGCCCCCACCCCCTTTAGGGTTAACAAACCCCCTCCAACCCCTAGGGTTAACAAACCCCCCTTCCCCCTCCCCATGCAGCCGGTACCTCCTGCCGCCGGTGCTTCTGTCGGGTCCCGGCTCTCTCGGCTCCTGCAGCTAATAAAAAGTGACACTCAGAGAATGACTGCCCCCATAATGCAGACAGTTTTTGAGGATGCTAGAGTAGGCGGCGGCCTCCTCTAGCAATCTTTTTTTTTTCAAAATTAGATTTTTATTAGGTTTTTTTGCAGAACAGTTAAAGGGAGAGGGGTACAGAATGGTAGAAAGGGAAGGGTGGGGTGGTGGGGAATAGAGATACAAACATATGGTCATTTACATAGCATTGTCACAAGACATAGAGGAGACATTATATAAAACATCAAGGCATAACTTCAAGGAGTGTCTATAGAGTCAATTGCACCAGGGGACTGGGTACCGTAATAGTTAGGTTGTTGTAATATTCGCGTACAGTTAGTGAGGTCATGTCAGCTAGGCACAAGCCTCTTGGGAAATTTTTAGGATGGCTGTTTGGTCACGGGTTTATTATAATGGGTGAAGGGATCTATAGGTGCGCCAAGCGGACCAGTGTAGGGCCTGGTTGGGAGGGCTTCCAGTGAAGAGTAGTCCTGCCGTTTCATATTCGTAGTGGGATTGGACCGCGTGTTCGACTGCTAATAACGTGGGGACTTGGGGGGTACGCCAGTGTTGAGCGATCAGAGACCTGGTCGCTAATAATATGTGCCCCAACACATACCTATCAGATGGGGGGAGAGCCCCAAAATAAATATGTAGAAGTGCCAGTTTCGGTAGTGGGTGTACATAGTAGCCTAGGATGTCAGATATGAGGGTGAAAACTGCTGTCCAGAGATGGGCAAGGGTAGGGCAGGACCAGAAGATATGGATGAGAGAGCCAACGTCCCCACAGTTACGCCAGCACATATTGGAGTGGGATGGCCAAATTGAATGAAGCCTGGCAGGGGTGAGATACAGCCGATGGAGCAGTTTATAGTACTGTTCAATATGAGATATACATTTTGACATATGGAAACAATTATAGAACACTCCCTGCCATTCTTCATCTGATATTGAGCAGGTAAGATCAGATTCCCACTTCACTAAGACCTTCAATTTCTGAGGTGAGTGTAGGGCTATGATATACGAGTACCACTTACTTATTCCACCCTTACTGTCATTTCTATAGAGTAGTTCTCTGATATATGTTGGGATTACGTATATTTTATGGGGGGTTCGTGTCACGCTATGTAGCCAATGGCGAACTTGTAGAAATTTATAGAAATCTCTATGAGGTATGGTAAATTGGGATTGAAGTTGGCTAAACGTTAGGAGATTG
Organism: Crinia signifera; assembly: GCF_055691185.1. Taxonomy (NCBI): domain Eukaryota; kingdom Metazoa; phylum Chordata; class Amphibia; order Anura; family Myobatrachidae; genus Crinia; species Crinia signifera. Next base: position 10,448,173 of record NC_139225.1, on the reverse strand, counting down.
CCATCCATGGTTGCTTCGTTAAGTGAGACCATGCCACCAGCTATCCAGGACTCTAGATTCAAATCTGGGATCAGAGACGCTAAACCTGTTAATGATAGATCAGGGGATGGAAGGTGAGCATTATCTATTTTGGATATCAATTCCAGCCAGGCTTTCCTTGCGGAGTGGACCACTACTGAGCGTGACAGTTGACATTGGCCTTCACCTTCTGGGAGCCAAAGGACATCGGTCAGAGGGAGGGGTGCAGTTAGTCCTATTTCTAGTCTAACCCATGTTTTGGGGTTGCTATCCACAAACCAAGCGCTAATGGGGGAAAGGATGCATGCTAGTTGGTATAGGCGCAAGTCTGGGAGTGATAGACCGCCCTCTGTTTTAGGGAGTGACATAGTAGAGCGAGCCAGTCTAGGTTTTTTCCCTTTCCAGACATATTTTATGAGGGCTGAGTTGAACTTAGTGATCAAGGCCTTAGGGAGCAGAATAGGGATTGTTCGAAACAAATACATCATTTTGGGAAGGACCATCATTTTCAGAGCCGCTATGCGACCCACCCATGAGACATGGTGCATCATCCAATCTGATAATAGCATGGAAATTTTGCGAAGAAGGGGGAGGTAGTTGGCGGATATTAGGTCTGAAACTTTGGGGGTAAGGTGAATTCCGAGATATTGCAGGCTTCTATCCTGCCAAGCGTAGCTATATTGGGTCTTCACTGATTGGAGAAGGGCAGAGGTAAAGTTAATTGGGAGGGCTTCTGTCTTGGAGGTGTTTAGTTTGTAGTATGAGACAGCGGAGTACTGCTCCAGAGTCATATGTAAGTGGCGTAGGGAGACATCCGGATTGGCTAATGTGAGCAAAACATCATCTGCAAATAAGCTAATTTTGTATTCGTTACCAAAAACTATGGGGCCCTGAATCAGCGTATTAGTTCGAATAGCTTCCGCGAGGGGTTCTATTGCCAAGGCGAAAACCAACGGGGACAATGGGCATCCCTGACGTGTACCGTTGGTAATTTTAAATGGAGCAGAGAGGATGCCATTCACGTATACTCTGGCGGAGGGGTTGGAATACAGTGCTGAGATGGAGGAGCGTGCTCTTCCCTCTATGCCCAATTTCCTCAAAACTGCATGGAGGTAGCCCCAGTGTAGCCTATCAAAGGCCTTCTCTGCATCCAGCGAAAGCAACAAGAGCGCCTCCGGGGAAGCAGAGGAGGCATCCAACAAATTGATAAGTCTCCTGGTGTTGTCCGGGGCCTGACGGCCTTGAACAAAGCCTACTTGATCTGATGAGACTAATGAGGGGAGTAGGGGGCTGAGTCTATTAGCGATCAACTTAGCGTAGATCTTCACATCTGCGTTTAAAAGGGCTATTGGACGGTAATTAGACACTAGTGTTGGATTTTTCCCCTGTTTGGGAAACGCTACTATTCTGGCTTCCAGCATTTCAGAGGGGAATGAGCCCGCAACAGAAGCCTCATTAAACACCGAGAGTAGGGTCGGCGACAAAACCTCTTGGAAGCAGGAGTAAAACTTGTTAATAAATCCATCTGGGCCTGGAGCTTTACCTTGTGGTAAGCTTTTAATAACCTGTATGAGTTCTTTCTCTGTCCATGGAAGATCCAGGGCTTGGAGGTCGGGCATCTTTAAGTTAGGTAGGGATAGCTTACTTAAAAAAGAGTCTATATCTGAGGCGGTTGGTTGTGGCGTATTAACGTCCTCTTTTAGATTATATAGATCGGAGTAGTAGTTGGCAAAGGCAGCCGCTATATCTGAAGGGTCAGTGACCTTTACCCCTCTAGAGTTGGTTATCCCCTTCACTCTCTCTTTAGCTGTTTTTGCCCTCAGTTGCCTTGCCAATACTCTACCTGCTCTATCTCCTTGGGTATAGTACCTCTGCTTTAAACGGAATATATTCCTATGAACTTCTGTCAGAGCAATAATGTTCCATTCTTCCCTGGCTTTGAGGAGATCTCTGTAGACCGTTTTATTGGACGGAGTGGATTTAAGCCTATTTTCTAAGTCTGCAAGTCTAGATTCAACTTCCTTTTGGTGAGCCTCTCTCTTTTTACGCAATTGCGCTGCCGCCTGGATGGCTGCGCCCCTAGTTACCGCTTTAAGCGCGCACCAGTGTGTAAATACTGATGTGTCCATCGGGTCATTAGTGTCTAGATACGTGGTGATAGATTGGGCGATTATCTCTCTAGTTTCAGGATGTGTTAGGAGGTGTTCCCCTAAACGCCAGGGGTTGGGTGGGGTTCTAATGGATTGGGGGTCCCAGATCAGAAGCAGCGCAGAGTGATCGGACCATGCTATTGGCAGGATAGAAGCCTTACTCATCTGTTGCAATGTCCACTTATCCGAGAATGCCATGTCGATTCTGGAAAACGACCCATGGACCGGAGAGTAGAATGTGAAGTCTCTATCTTTAGGATTTTTGGCTCTCCAGATGTCATATAAATCGTATTCATGGATAATGCGGCGAAAAGCCGCAGAGTTATCACATCTACTTCGGGTTTTCGAAGGGCGGAGCTTAGAGGATTTATCAATACTCGGATCAACCACCATATTAAAATCTCCTAATAGGAGCAGTTGGCCGGATAAGCAAGCTTGTAGAACATTACAGAACTTGCGGAAAAAGGGAACTTGTTTGGTGTTAGGGGCATAAACAGTGGCTATAGTGACAGGTCTATCCTGCAGTTTGCCCACCAAAATTAAGTACCTGCCGTCCTGATCTGAGAGCTGCTTAGTTACAGTGAGGTCACAGGAACTTGCCAGTAAAATCGCTACCCCAGCTTTTTTAGTTGGTCCATTGGACATATAACATGTGGGGAATTTATGATTAGAGAGTTTTGGGGGGGAGGAGGAAATGAAGTGGGTTTCCTGTAGGGCAACAATATGTGCCTTCAGCTTGGCAAAGTGGGCGAGGGCTAGTCGGCGTTTGTTTGGTGAGTTTAAGCCTTTAACATTTAGGGAAAGTACCCTAACCATTGTCGAGTATGAGAAAGTTGCGTCTCAGGGCCGGCCTGTGGCAATATGACATAGCAACCTTGCAGATGGACACCCCTGCATTCACATGAATACCAACATTTAACTTGATGTTTCTCTCTATTTTAATCTCGAGGAGGGGGTGGGGATGTGGGGTGGGGAGTGGGAGGGGAGATAGGGTAGTTAGGTAAAAGAAAAAGCAAACAGAAATTGAAATTGCGCACCATATAGGAGCGTCTGTGGGCCACCATAGATGGTAGCACATTGGGGGTAGTGGCGGCCAAGGGTGCCACCAATGCTCAACTTAATATTCAGGGAACATAGTGAACCTCAAACATCTATGACCCCAAAGTCCCACCTCCTCCACTCAAATTTGTGAAGGGCGTTAGGACCGTAGGGTGTAGAGAGCTGGAGCCCATCCAGACCTAATAACCAAAACATCGATTATAAAAAAAATTTATTTAGGTGGGCTTGTATCTTAACATTTAACAGACTGGCAACATATTGTGTAAAACATACCAGAAATAGTAACATATACTCTATATATACTGTTTCTAACTGGGAGCTGTAGGCCTCCTAGAGGAGAGAAAGCGGGTGGGGGAATTGCACCTCCTGAGTCCTACCTATGAAAGATTCTAACTTAAGGTAAAACTGTATATAGGGCTCAGAGGGCTTCCCCTAAATCAAACATACTGTCCAAAGGATATCATTTCTCAAGTCGCATCGGCCGCCATTGACCAGTCTTGTGTCAATTTTGGCATAGGCAGTCCTCCGCTCGGTGTCGCCTTCAAATTCCAGGAGGACAACAGTTGGGTGCCCTCAGTAGGGGAGGAGATAGTTATGATGCGGCCATCTCGTCTGATAATCAAACGGGTAGGGAAGCCCCAGCGATAAGGTATATCTGCCTCCCGGAGGGCTTTGGTGATCGAGGTGAAAGATCGCCTGAGGGCCAGTGTGGCAGCAGAGAGGTCCCCGAAGATCTGTAGGTCACCCAGGATAGATTCGCTCTCGCCTGTCGATCTGGCCGCTTGGAGGATCCGGTCCTTGATGTGGTAGTAGTGCAAACGCATAAGAGTGTCTCTTGGTGCCTCCTTAGGTGCTGTTTTCGCCTTGGGGAGGCGATGGATACGATCAAGTAGGAAGTCCGTAATTTGAACTGTGGGAAGCAATTTTGAGAAGATATCTGTGGCAAATTGTATAAGTTCAGAATTAGGTACTGATTCTGGAATTCCTCTTATTTTTAAGTTATTCCGACGGGATCGGTCCTCCAGATCTCCGACCTTGCTGCGAAGCATCGTAACTTCTACCTGGAGATCTTCATGGAGTGAGATGAGCTCATTATGGGATTTCACCACCTCCTCCAATTTGTTCTCTATATGGTCGGTGCGCTGGCCCAGGGCATCAACGGAGTGTTGGCAGCTTTGCAGGGCCAACTTGAATTCTTGTGAGACATCCGTCTTGAAGGAGGCAAGTAGCTGTTTCATTGTGCCAACCGTCAGTGGGGCGTCGTCCGCCATCTCAGACATCGTTGATGGGGTTGTGGGTGGAGGGCCCGGGCGATTGCTGTTAATGGGCGGAGGGTTTTGTGTTTTGTTAGGATGGGATTTGTCCGATGCACCAGGAGATGGAGATGACTGTTTGAAGAAGCTCACCGGAGGTACTTGGGAGGCGCCTTTGTTGCGTTTAGCAGGCATCCCACCTGGAGAGGAGGGGGTGGACTCCCTATTGTCGTTTACAGTAAAATAGAAGTATGTGATATAATGCCAGTGTGAAATAGGCCTGAGGTGTCACATTAGATTGGTAGGTAGGTGTGGAGCACCGGTGACCTGAGGTGAGTCGTTACATAGCCAGATGAAGACAGTCTAGGTCATATCGTATTTTAAGCAGGTATAGCATATATGTGGTCTAGTGATATAGTTTAGAGCCACCAGATGGAGCTGTGGAGCCCTTACTGTCACCAATGTGAATATAGATGTTAACCACGTAGGCTCTGGTCAGGAAGCGACAGATGTGTGGAGATTGCAGGCCTTCTGTGGGGTATTAGTAGGGCCCCTGGTATGGGCCTGAGTGGATGATGGGAGTTGCTGTGGGGTCCAGCTGCTTATAAGGGGGGAGAGGATGCTGCAGAGGCAGTGCTGTGCTCTGCCACACTCAAGATGGCCGCCGCCTCTGGAGCTGAGTGTGGGAGCCTATGGTGGTGTGCTGTCCGGGCTCAGGAGGGAATAGACCCCCTGTAGAGTGCTGGCCAACCCCCAGGTAAGGGCTAGCGTGTAGGCCGGCTTCCTGGGTTACTCACCCCCTCTTTTGCGGTGCGCGCTCGCTGCGGAGCTCGCGGCGCGGCCTCCTGTTGAAATTTAGGCCGCGGCTCCCGGTTCTCGGGTAGGCCGCAATCCGCGAGCAGCCGCGGACGGCTGCCCCGACTCCGCTGCCTCCCGCTGGTCACTTCGCCTGCCTCTGGGGCCTGAGAGGAAGCCCCCTGACCAGATTTGCCTGCTGGTGGAGCCCTGGATCGTGGCTTTTAAGCCCGAAGTTGCCGGAGCTCAGGGTCAGTGCGTCTGCCGTTAATGGCTGCCAGGCCACGCCCCCCTCCTCTAGCAATCTTAAAAATAGTCTGCTGTATGGGGGCAGCCATTTTCTGATTGTCACTTTTTATATGCTGCAGGAGCCGAGAGAGCCGGGACCCGACAGAAGCACCGGCGGCAGGAGGTACCGGCCAGGGGCAGGGGCAGTGGGTAACTATAGCCCCGCAGACCCCCCCGGCGCCCACACCTTCTCAGCGCCTCCCCGCCACCGCAGGGGCTGCAGGACTATAGTTGCGCCACTGATTATAAATTCTTCGTAGCCATTGTAAACCGGTATTTCTGTGCAAGATCTGGTGTAGACATGAAACATGAGGTTCTCAGTCATCGTTTTGTCTACAAACCTTGAGAGCAAAAGCAGAATGTGGAACGATATTGGAAGAAGATATTGTATAAGAAGAGAACGGACCTCGGTGACTTCTGTAGGAGCCGACTGGACAGGAAGTAGGAGTGAAAGTAGATCCACAGATGATACATCTTTAGCAAAGAGGAGGGCTGCAGTCAGAAATCAGGGCAGGGCACCGATATACAGTAGCAGATATCGATGGTGCTGGTAACAGAAATGCCGGTAAATCCCTGCAAATACATATGCATGTCATTAGAAATGGACTCCAGGGCTCTGAAAGATGACATCAGCATTTGTGAGCCCAAGAAAGCCCCAATCAGCAGCTTTTTTAAAGTCCCTTGCACCCAATCCCGGGTACGGGACCATTCACACTGACCGCATCCTGGGTCGATTCCGGAATCTACCCAAGTCAGGACCTTCTTTCAAGACCTTTTCACACTGAGCTAAATCCCGGGCTGATGCGCGTTCATGTGTAAAAACCCGGGATATTTTTGCAAGTGTGAAAGGGGTATAAAAGGAAGGGGATCAAAAAGAGAGCAAAGTTCAGGAATGAGCCAAGCTGAAGGACTCCAAAAGTCCAAAAAGTTGTCCAAACAGTCATGGTGACAGCAAAGAGCAGGCATCAATGACATCAAAATCATTAAAATGACCTGCAAAATGTCTACATTGACAGAATGTCAACATTTGGCATGTCAACATTTTTCTATTGTTGACATTTCCAGGAGGTTTACAGTTAGTTCTTTGGTGAGTGTTGCCATTGGAGTTAGGTTTAGGGTGACCATTAGGGTTAGGGTTGAAGTTAGGGCTAGAATGAGAAGAAAACTTCCATGTCAACATTTCATAATGTTGACATACCACCATAAATGTTGACATAGTTAAAGTTGACAGTGTTGACTGTATGACCATGATGACTTTCTCATGTCAGCATAATGGACCTTATTTAGGTCCGTTCGCAAAGGGCGTTCATTCGCACAGGGACCGATGTTTTGTTACTGTGCGTGCGCATTTCTGTGCATGTGCCTACGCAGGGTGTGTGCACCCACTGACATCACCCAGCTGACATCACCGGATGTCAGCTGCCCACCCCCTTTCTTCTGAACATGCACGCATATGTAAGGGGTGCCACCCTTATGCGTGCACATTGCACATCATTAAGGAATGCGCCTTTGGAATGGTGAGCCAGCGACCACCATTCGCAAGGCGGGGTTAAGTTGACTCGCAAGGATGCGAATACGCATCCGAGCAAATCCACCAGAATAACCCCCAGTGAATGTTGACGCTGTGAATGCAACCTGGTAAAATCTGAATGACAGTTTGTCAGTTTTCCAGCATTTCCAAGCAAGTGGTCCACTGTCATTTGCGCTCATCTGTAACCAGGTTTTTGTTCCAACCAGCCAGATCTGACAATAAATCTGTAGGTGTATGGCGACCTTTATACTGTACCTGAAGACATATACACACTGAGCATGCCCAGAGGCAAGACATCAGAACGTGTATCTCTTTATACCTTAAGTGCAGGATAATAACACATTTACCATAACTGGATTACCATCTTCTGATTCAGGCGGTCACGTTTGTGGTATCTGTGATTTTTCACCTGTGGTGTTGCCCGGTATTTCCTTTAGCATTATGCTCACTTCTGGAAATAGAAATGTTTTACTTGTGAGCCGTCGTTAATGGAATCTACTTCCACCGAAGAGACAATGGAGGTCACTAAAGGCGGAACAGAGATGCCATCAGCAATAACAGTTACATTGTACCTTCACTAATGCAAGTGTATATTGGAATGCCTTGGCAAGAGCTAAACATACAAATTAACATTTCAGTGTGAATATGTGAGTGGGTGGTACTCAGCTAAGCCTGATAAAGAATGTATATACACAGAGAAACCAAAGTTATGTTTATATTACATGGCACTTATCATTCAACTTACCTACTTTATAGGAAAATGTCTCCATCAAATGACTACCAAGCAGAGGTGACAGTTATTGCTTAGTAATTTTATACTTCCTTTAATCAATGCTGTATTGAAAGCTACATTGACAGTGAATTATAGAGGCTATATCAAGTGTATAAATGATAGCAACATAGATTTGAAATATGTTTGAAGAATAAATGGTAATAGTTATATATTATCAGATATAAGACAAAAAAGAAACAATAAAAATACGGGACCACAAGCATTTTGGATAGTGGATATTTTTTTATTTTGGAATCCATTTTTTTCCATACTTACCCGGTCCCCTGGTGGTGCCCGATAGTCGCGCAATGCACCCTTGGGACCGGAGATGCCGCTGAAGAAAATCCTGGAGGCGGCCATGGACATCAGAGGACAATTTAAGTATAAAAAAAGGGCCAGGGGTAAAAAAAATGAAATTTTCTGAGAAACCAGTTTCGGAATATTTCAGTTTTTGGAATCAACAAATAATGGAGAGCCAACCTGTGCGGGCAGAGATTGGAGGTAGTATCAGATAGGGGCTGGGGGGTACGGTGGGGAGTTTGTGGGCTAAAAATGGTCACAGCTCAAAGTGAAAGTAAAAACTGGCATAGCTCAAAGTAAAAGTACATTGCAGAAGCCTCATTTTTTACAGACTTTTAACTAGTATACAATATAAAAACATTTAAAATAATGAGAAATGATAATGAGAAAGTGTGTCATAAAAGAAACAGTAGATCTCCGAACTATCAAAAAAATATAGAAGGAACCATTCCATATTCATCTTTCAAGCCTTGAGGTGACATTGTACCCAGGTATTAAATGTAATACATTTTTTGAAGCTATAATAATTTATCAGGTCAACCCTGGCACATAAAATCACATGTCCTATAGCTTTTTCAACTAAATAACTAGGCTTCTTGTATTTCGTTGAAAATCACCTAGCAACATATATCTTTAGACACATATTATTAATAATAATAATAATAATAATAATGTAATTACTACAAGGGCTGTACATATTGCAAATTGAAATCTGTAAATAAATAACACTTTCATAAAATCTGAAAGAAATGACACAGTGCTGTCTGGTGAATATGGAGGGTGTTCTAGCACTGCAATCTGTTTCTCGGCCAAAATTGCTGCACAGAGAGATCTTTGTGGGCTGGTGCGTTGTCCTGATGGAGAATGTAAACTTTTATCACAATGCTGTCTCTTTATTCTGCTTCTTTCAAACAAAGGACCTTATTCTAATTTGCTCAGTCCCCCACACGTTCGCCCAAAGTTTCTAGAACATTTTGTAGTAATGTTGATTCTCATTTGTAACTTCTGGTACCCCATCTGCTAACACCCTTGATAGCAAAAAAAACAATAAACATGGTTTTGAATCTGGATTGTTTTTGACATGCTGTCTTCATCCTTGGTGATGATGGTGTTTTCCAGTGCTTGGGCTGGTGCTCTAAAAAATGTGAATCCACTTGAATTTGTTCCAAAACATCTGTAAAATTAACCTTTCTGGACTTCAAGTTCTGGAACGGCATGGAGCAGTCACTCTTCGAACTAGCTCCAGTTCCCGCTACCACTTACCCTGCTTATCGCCACCAACGGCATCTCTGGAGACTCTCCCCTGCTGCCTCTTGACCCCAGCGAGCAGCCCTGCTGTATAAAGCGCTTCTTGGAGGACATGCCTGGCAAACCACCCCACCCACGGCTGGACTCGAATCATGGCTCAGTTTCCAAGATGGCCACCACTGCTCCTGCAAGTGTGGATACTGGTGAGTTAACTGCCCTTCAGCCGACTACACATCACCAGCCTCCAAAGCGCCCTGCTAAGCCTCTATCTCCTGAATATGAGGATGCAGACGTGTGATAGCAGGTGGCAACTCTCAGTCTATTATTGAGCTTAGAGAGGTCTCAACTACACTCCAGAAATCCAACATGCAGGTGTGGGGAAAACTGGATGACCTAGAAAATAGGTATCTCCTAAATAATATCACTTTCTACTCCACACTTTACCGGAATTGCTGGGAATAAAAGATGTATGCGGGGACTTAGTGGTGGAAAGAGTGCACAGAACAGGACGGCTTGTTCCCCCACAGCCCCATCCTCCAATCTCTGTTTGGTCCTCTTTCAGTGTCTCAATTATGTTCACAGAGAAGCTATTTGGGCTGCCTCACGCAATAAGAAAGATTTAGTTTGGGAAGATTCCAAGTTGTTATTATTCCTGGACTATTCCCCAGAGCTTACTAGACTCCGAAAGGCTTTTTCTCCAATTTGTACTAAGATGGTTCATTCTGGATGTAAATTTGCTCTTCTCTACCCAGCACGCCTGTGTTGATGGCAACTCGTTCCGTGATTTTAACATGCCGGAGGGTGCAAAAGCTTTCCTGTCTGAAAGATCATGTGATACCGAGGCGGGTGATTGACTTTCCCCCTTTTGTATATTGTGATGCATCATCTCTTAACAGTTTCCACCACACTTCCGCCATTGTTTTATTTCCAGACTCTATATATCGGTGACCTAGGCATTTCTGGACTTGAATAGTTAAGAGTTGTGTTATGTCTCATCCTTTAGGTTTTCTGTTAAAGCGGTAGTTGTGGCTAGGAGTCATGGAGGCTCCATGGAATTCTTTTGAGCTAAAGAATCAGAGATTTCCTTCTAAGGATTTCTCCTGGATAATAGATTTTGATTATCCATATTGCCCCTTTTCCTTCGTTTGCATTTTCAGTTTTTTTGTATTGGATGAGTAATTTGAATGCATGTGTTATGTTCCCCCTCCCCCCTTTTTCCTCCACCCCCCCCCCCCCCCCCGCCTTAAAAGTTACTACCTGTGCTTGGGCTTTAATGCTGGAGTTTTGTATGCCATGTGTAACCATATTTCTAGGAGAATGTAATGACCATGATTAAAGTTGGCACGTGGAATATAGGTGGGATACACTCACCATAAAGAAAAGAGAAAAGATGCCTGTTATATTTAAATATATTAGTACTGGATTTGGTCTTTTTAAAAGAGACACATCTCTCCCCTGAAGCCCAAAAATTGTCCACTTTAGGTTAGCGAGTCCTTGCGGATGCCCCTTTTTTCTTGAAGGCTAGAGGAGTTCTGATTTTAGCAAAAAGTAGACTTCCAATTGAAATTCTGTCAACTTGGTCTGATCCAGATCCTGATCCTTTTGGAGGTCGCTATATATGGGTTTACTGATGTTTTTTTTTTAAATTTTGCTCCAAACTCTTATTCTAAGACTTTTATGCACTCGTTGTTGTCTAAACCGTATTTGTTCACTTCCAAACCTTTGATTATAGGAGGGGACTTTTATATGACAGTGTATGTCACAGCCAATGTGGGCTGTGATGGAGATTGCTCAGCCATGGGTCCGCAACACATATCTGTTGCAAATCTTTAATACATATGGGGATCCAAATATAGGCCCTTATTCAGGTTGGCTCAGTAATCTGCAAACAATGCTGCTTACTGAAATGCCGCCCTCTGCCCAGCCGAATACCGTCCACATCACCTCCTTCCTCCAAATCCCCTGGGAACCATGAGAGGGGATGTGTATAAGAACACATCCCTTTGCATGCCTCCGTTAGCAAGAGCAATCATTCCATGGTCACCTGCTTTCGCAAATAAAGGGAAGGCGGCTGCTGTCCTGTGATGTCAGCCATCCATCCCCAGAGGGCATCGGCCAGCCCAGGTAGTCATGGGAATACACATTTTTTATGGGAATGCCATTCCCATTGGTGAGCCCCATTTTCCCTGCAGCGAACGGCCCGGCGAGTGTTGAACTCGCCGAAACCGTTTGCGGTCGGGATTCGCACATGCGAAAACCGCGAACATCGGGGGATATTCAGAGTTAATTGCTGTTGTGCGAATTCGTAAGCCAATGAATTATTGAATGACCACGCAGGCATACGGATTGAAGCGGGCATGTGTGAGGCCATACATCAGTAATGATCAGCAATTACTTTTTCACAATCCCTTTGCAACTTGACTGACAGGAAGCCGGCGTTTGGGGTTGGAAACCTGACGTCTTCTGGGAGTGTCCAAAAAAATACCAGCGTATCCAGAGGATAGTCTGTGACATCAGCTCCAGCCTCAATCAGCCTGTCTCTGTCGCAGACCTGTGGAAGGGTCCAAGATACGCACATTTGTATTCAATGGATTTACAGATCAGCGATCCATTCATAAGTCTTTATGGGGCACTATTTTACTCTGTGTGGGCGGCAGCTATCTGATCGCAGGCCTCTGCAATTTCACACAGCAGCGGTCAGGTCTGAATAAGGCCCATATTGTTTTAAACTAAAAAAAATGGTCCGTTTTGGAGATTTAACTGCAGCCCAAAAAGTGGAGACGTTGCAAAGAGCAACCAATCACATTTTACTCTCCTTGCGTGGGTTTACTCTGCGTATTCGGGTTTACTCCCAGAATCCAAAAATATATTCTGGTAGGGTTATTGGCTCCCAGCAAAAGTAACCCAAGTGTGAATGTGTGTGCATGTGCATGTGGTAGAGAATATAGAGGCAGATGTATTAAGCAGAGATAAAGTAAAAGGCGATAAAGCACCAGCCAATGAACTGTGTTTGAAAATGATAGTTGGGAGTTGATTGGCTGGTGCATTATCTCAGTGGCGGATTAGGGTGAACTGGCAGTGTGGGGTCGGGTAGCACTGGCGGGCCGGGGGTCCCTGCGGCATATGTGAAGTCAGCCGCGGGGTTTCCTGCGGTAGATGGGAATTAGTAGCGCTACTAGTTCCCATCTGCCGCAGGGACCCGTCGCTGACTGTGCATCCACCGCAGGGACCGCCTGCCCCCCAGCGCTACACTGACCCCGCACTGCCCAGCTGCGGGGGGAGGATGATGCCTATGCCTGGGCGGGAGGGGTGGGGGTTGATGCCTCTGTCCGGTGGAGAGGGGGAGTGATGCCTCCGTCCTGGGAGGGGAAGGGGGTGATGCCTCCATCTGAAGGGGGGGGGGCACAGACCTTTTTGTCCAGGGCCCCCCACAGAGCTTAATCCGGCCTTGCATTATCTCCTTTCACTTTATCTCCAGTTTATCTCTTCTCCATGCTTAATATATCAGCCACCTTGGTTTCGTAAGGCCCAATGGAGCAGGGACTGATGTGAATGTTAAAATATTCTCTGTAAAGCGCTGCGGAATATGTGTGCGCTATATAAGAAACTGGTAATAATAATTTATTCATTTACAGTTACTTATATATCGCAGCTTATTCCGTTGCACTTTACAATAGAAAACAGTAATACTGGGACAAACCGACATAGAGGTAGGATAGGGATAAATAATGTTATTCTACTGTCTTTTCCCCTTACTGATAACCTGCGTACAGTCCCTCCACCGGTTCAAAGAGCTAAAAGAGTTGATTTTGTGCTAAAGATGAAATGTGATTCCACAATTATGATACAATGGGCAAAATTACATTTTGCTGAGGACTCAGAGGAATAAATACCAGCAGAAAGTTAAATGCCAAAGACAACATTGGCCCTTATTCTGATTGACGCGGACTTTACCGCATACTTTCGGATCGCGTCTTTTCGGCGTCTGCGCATGCGTGGAGAACGCAACGCGCATGTGCCACGCCTTGACTCCGTACCAGTTCGGCCAAATCCCGTACAAAACTGTTCCCCGCAATCAGTCGGGAAATATGGGCGTATTATGGGCGTCATGCGGAATGTCACATGGGCGTAGTTTCAAAGTGGGCAAAACGGGGCGGAAACATGGGCGGACACGGGGGAGTACACTTATTTTGGGGGGCGTACATTCGGATAGCACTCCGAATGCACGCGATCAAAAAGGGAAGAAATGTGCGGTGTCCACAAGTGTACTATTGCTTTGCGGACACCACTCGTTCATGCGGTAGGCGAACGTACCGCCTAATGACTACAAGCATTAACACCTGAACCCAATAGAATCTACTCCTTTACTCATTACTCACTAATAGGCCGCTTGTCAGTGCTTTAATTGAAACCATTGCTGCTTCAAGGAACCCTTACTAAACACCCACATATGCTGTACTTGTCAGACACTTTAAAACTGCTAACAATGGACATGACTGAATATTAATACTAGCAATACACATGTGTATTCGACATGTACTCATGAAACCACACATTTTTGGGTAAAGTAAACAAATTTATTTCTATACATGTCACAGTCAATGCCACTGTGATGCAATGACCAAAAAATACAAAATCCAAAAAAGAAACAACATGGCAGGAATGTAGCAAAATAAATAATAATACAAAACAAATATAATTGCACACAGATGGACTCCAGCACCTCCTATGTGCCACTGCACATGCAGCCAGTGGGAAATGAGGAGGCTGCTGGCCCTTCTCCAGCAGGGCAACCTGCACCTGACCATTCGACAGCAGGGCAACCTACACCTGGCCCTTCTGCAGCAGGCCAACCTGCAGCTGGCTCATATTCACCATCAGCAGAATCATTTTGAACACAACCGGGGACTTCACAAGATAGTACCATGGCCATCACTTCAAGTACAGCTGACAGTAATGGCAGGCAAAAGAGGGCAACAGGGGAACCAAAAAGGACATATGAAGCAAGGGCTCATCTGGTTACCCTCAGCACGTGATTGGACACAAGAAGCTGACACACACAGCACAATGGAAGATTTGGGAACACATAACGGTGGAGATTAATGCAGCCACAAGTTCATTTGCGACCACGTTTGGCCTTGGTAGGCTCCTTGGCCTGTGCAGCAGCTCTTCGGGTACGGCCAGATGCTGGGGCAGGTGGAGCAGATGATGTTGAGGGGTTGGCTGGTCTACCCCTCCTGCCAGCAGGGAGTGTTGCCGGTGGTAATGCACCAGAAACGGATGACATTAGGACCCTGTTGCTGGTAACCAGCTCCACCATAAGCTCATTATGGTGGAGGAGGAGATCATTTTGGCGGGTGGCTTGCTCGGCCAGCACCTGAGCACTTGCAGCCATGGCCTGATGTGACTCAGCCATGGCCTGCATGCTCGCAGCGATGGCCTGCTGGGTGCTGACCAAGCTCGCCAGGATCTCCTCGGTCCTATGCATCCGTTCTGATGCCAAGTCTCCCTGCTGGTTGATGTCCCCAAGCATCTGGGCCAAGGCGGCCAAATCGGCTTGGGCCGATGGCTGCTGCTGCACAGGCCTACCACTGGGGCCAGGTGGCACGGACTCCTCCACCTCCTGAGCAGAGTCGTCACCAAGCGGTGGGGTGTCTGTGGAAAAAGATAAACACAATTAGGAGACATTCTAAGATAATTACTTGCACAAGTTTATGGCATGACCAATATTTACCTTCCAGAAAAGACGCAAACACTTCAGCTGGGGCCTCGCTATCCATCGTGCTCACCCCCCTGATCTCCTCAACTGATATACAGCTCTCGGCCATCAACTCCAGGGGGGTGAGCTCTAGCCCTGATGGCATGGGCCCGGCCCCAGATGTCTGGCTGTGTTGCCACCGCTTGGTCATCTTCCTCTTCAGGTTGGTTTTGAAGTCCTGCCACCTGCAATGTAAGTTGACATATTAATACATGTCACTCCAGATGTTAGCTGTTGCAGCCATTGCTCTGTGCTACATATTACGACATGTGATTAATGTCCAAAAGATAATATTACATGCAACTATGATATCCACCGTTACAATACACATTCACAATCACCCTACTCTAACTCTCACCGAAATAACATGGCAATAATGTATGTGTATCGTAACAACCTCACGGGCAATTTGCTAAATCCATCTAAGCATGATTTCAATCATTACTTGGCTATTACTGGGCACATGTATCACAAAACAACTTGCCTCTTCTTCACATGGTCCGTCTCACGAACTTGTGGCGCTACTTCATTAATCTCTGCCGTTATCTGTTCCCAAATCTTCCATCTGCGTGTGTGTGTCAGCTTCTCCGATGGACACTCAATCCAATCACGTGCTCGGGGAACCAGGATGGCAAGCTCCTGTGCTTCATATGCCTTATTTCTTGTAGTTGGTTCCTCTGTTGCCCTGGCTCTCCCCTTGCCACGTCCTTGGCCACGCCCCCTGTCACGTGTCGCTGCACTTGAAGTGCTGGCCATGGTACTACCTTGTGAAGTCCCCGGTTGTGTTCCAAACAATTCTGCTGATGGTGCATATGAGCCAGCTGCAGGTTGGCCTGCTGCAGAAGGGCCAGGTGTAGGTTGCCCTGCTGTAGAATGGTCAGGTGCAGGTTCCCCTGCTGTAGAAGGGCCAGCAGCCTCCTCATTACCCACTGCCTGCATGTGCAGTGGCACATAGGTGGTGCTGGAGTCCATCTGGTCAAATAGTTGCTGCAGCACTGGGTCCACCTCTGGTTGTGATCCAGACATGTTAGCAACAACATTGTCACCTTCTAATACACCTTTATATACTGTTTGTGTATCCTGTTTGGCGGACATCAGCGGCAGCTGCGTTCCGTGCGTGAGCGTACGTCGCTGTTTTTTCGCGCCGCATACGGTGGCGGAAATTCCATTGTGTAAAACCTGGCGAAAGTTCTACATGAAATACTGGTCACCAATGCTAACATTGCATAGAATCTTCTGATACACCTGTGACTATTGCACAATACACATGCTATTTGCTAGCATGACATGACATTTGATTCATGACTACTGTGGTATTGTGGCGTTTGTTTGCAAGCTAAAAGTAGCCCAATCCCTTAGATAATCCAGGCCACAAGTCATGCAATACTCATCTCTACTGTTATAGACCACACATGTGAGAGGCCTATAAATAGTGAGTTGCTGCTAGAATCATTTGTCAGCAGATCTGGACTTGTCAGGGTCTAAGGTAAGCTCTTCCATGGTCCATGTAGATATGCTATCCATTAACAATGTAAGTGTATGAATGTATGCACCATTGCCTCACTGACTACAGATTGTTGGGCCAGCAAAGTGCTTGTAGCATTATTGCAACATGTCACATGTTCACTATTTCACTCACAGGTCTTAAACCTGTGTGGGTTCATCTATTGCAGGACAACATGTCCCAGCAATAGATGAAATGTCTCATAGTACATGATGTCGGCAAAAAATGCTGACACCTTTATCTGTGTGTTTAGGACGGTGTGTATTGAGTTCATATTATTGTTACATCATTATAGAGTCAAATGGATCTTCGGGATTTCACGGGGCGGCCATCTATTGTACGTATTGAAGCCTACAAATCTATTTGTAGTGGGATATGGCCATTATGTGCATAGGTGCATCAGTATTTATGTTCATTTCTTTATAGGTTGCTGAAGCAATGATGCGCTACATGGAAAGGAGGCTAAGGGCACTTGCGGCTCTCCCCACTCGTCGCCCAAGGAGGCCAGGACGTGCTAGAATCTATCGCACACGGGTGACTCTGTTTGCTATGCCCGATGATGAGGTACTTACTAGGTACCGGTTACCGCCACATGTAATTCTGGATCTGCTCACGTTAATTGAGAGCGATTTGGAACCTCTACACGGGATCACGACAGCAATTCCGCCTCACACACAGCTGCTGGCGGTGTTGCATTTCTGCGCCTCAGGATCATTCCAACAAGTAGTGGCAGTACTTGCTGGAATATCTCAGCCGGCCTTCTGCCGAATCCTGAGGCGTGTGACGTCGGCCATGTTCAGGCGCAAGGGGCACTTCATGGCCATGACATTTGCCACCGAGACCCTGCGCAGAAGCCAGCAGGCCTTCCATCAAATTGCTGGCTTCCCTAATGTGATAGGGGCTGTGGATGGCACCCATGTACCATTTGTGCCTCCATCTCGAAGTGAGAAGATATATAGGAACCGCAAATTGTTCCACTCACTGAACGTGATGGTGGTATGTGGCCCATCCATGGAGATTCTCGCCTTCAACTCGAAGTTTCCCGGAAGTGCCCATGACTCTCATGTCATCCGACAAACCGGGATATGGCAAAGACTACAAGAGCTGGAAGGCCGTGATGCGTGGGTTCTGGGTGACTCCGGTTACCCATGTACGCCCTGGCTACTTACGCCGTACAGCTACCCAGCACCGGGCCCACAGGAGGCATTCAATGTGGCGCATGTTGCCACCAGGCAAGTGGTGGAGCGCTCAATTGGCCTTTTAAAGGGTCGATTTAGAGTGCTCCACCGCACTGGTGGTGACTTACAGTATGCGCCTCAAATGGTGTCGAGGATCGTGGGCCTGTGTATATTTTTCCACAACATTGCTGTGCGGCGTGAGATACCCTTTGATGAGTGGGAGGTACCATCTGAGCCGCAAGATCCGCCCATGCGCCCATCCCGCGCCCCTGAATGCCGGAGGGGATACCAGCTGCGGGACTCTGTGGCGCAAAGATACTTCAGGTACATGTTATCGAGTTGACAGAACACACCAATTTTAGTCAAAATCAGCCCTTCAAATAAGTACAGTGTGTTAGTTGTCAGTGTTACAAAACTAAAATTAGCCAGCCTGCCCTCCTAATGGCAAAGAAATAGGAGATATTTATCATATGTGCTTAGTTTTGGGGGAAGTTCAATATAGGTGCTAATTATTATACCTTGTACAAGGGATCTTATGTGTTTGTTATATCTTCATTATTGTAGTTGATACTATCCCTGATGACTGGTGAGTACATTGATTTATTCTCTAATGTGTTGGGGATTTTTTCCTGTGTTGATGTATGATTTGTTTGCAGATATATATATATATATATATATATATATATATATATATATGATATTTGAATTTATTCACATGTTTCAACATTTCAAGGAGCAGGCAGCCAGGCAGGCAGGCAGGGCTGGTGTATAATGCTGGTCTCAGGATACCTGCAAGTATGTGTATGTGTCTTTTACACATAAATGTACGCATACACATAGATGCATAGAGTAAGTAATGCTAAGTACAGCTATGCGTTGCTAAGCTATAGCACGCGTTGCTTGGCGGAGCGAGGCGTCATTGGATTTGCTAAGTGCATACACACTGTGTTTTATATATATCAGATTTGTTCATTGCCATACATCAGCACTACTGTTTTGAAGGCATGCGAATTTGTCACCATTTGTGTTGGCGCAGAGACGCTGTTCATGTAAAGATGAACAATAAAGTTATTAACACAAATAACTGTGATCAACCAATGCCACCACCTGATTGGTTGATAGATGCCATTGTTAACATGGCGGAGACACGAAGGGCAGACCCCTTTACACATGCGGAGCTGAGGGTTCTGGTCTCCGTCATGGAGACAAGGCTGGGCCGTGCGGGGCCCTTTATCACTAACCGCCATAAGCGGAGGGCCTATGCTGCGGCAGGCCGCCGTATTTACGCCCGCACTCGGGTGCGGAGGTCCCTCGGGCAGCTCGAGAGGCGGTGGTCGGACCTCCGCAGGCGCCAGCCCCAGCTGTTGCAGCAAATCAGGGGCGAAATTGCTGATTGTGAGTATTTTAGCTAAGAAATTTCGCACTTACAACATAGCATATATAAACAATAAAATGTGTCTCATGATAAGTGGGTGTCCATGGGTTTAAAAGTCCATAGACTGTTATGTGTGCTTCTTCCTGGTTAACATGCAGTCATGTGGCTTTTATATGTAATGACATAGCATTGAGGATTCTGATGCATACAATGTGCCAGATCTAATATGTGTTACACATTGATAAATGCCAGGGTTGTAATGTTTGAACAAATTACTAACAATCACATAATAATTTAAATGTCACATTTTTGAGTCCATTAACAGTAAGGAGCTACTTGCCTGCATCGTTTGCCATCATTATCACCCTTCCATGTATGTCTTGTTATGGATTAATACATGTGCCCCAATGACCCGACATTGACCATGATTTTTTTTTCTACCACACAGCACGAGCCCGAGCCCGACAGGCCCGTGAAGAGGCCGAGCCAGCCCTGGCCCAGGAGGAGGCCCAAGACCCTGAGGAGGAGGTGGCGGCAAGGGTGGAGGAGGAGGAAGTGGAGGAGGAGGAAATGTTGGAGGAGATGGTGGAGGAGATGGTGGAGGAGGTGGTGGAGGAGGAGGAGGTGCCTGAGGAGGTGGTGGTGGAGGAGGTGGAAGAGGAGTTGGTGGCAGAGGAGGAGGTGTTGGTGGCGGAGGAGGAGGTGGAGGAGGAGGTGGTGGTGGTGGAGGAGGAGGTGGAGGAGGAGGAGGTGGAGGAGGAGGAGGTGGAGGAGGAGGAGGAGGTGGAGGAGGAGGTGCTTGTGGCGGAGGAGGTGGACGTGGTCATGGTGGCAGAGGAGCTGGCGGAGGAGGGGGCTGAGGAGGCCACGGTTGCCCCAGAGGATTCAGATTCAGAGGGGGAGGAGGCGTGCCAAGCCCCGGAGTCCCAGCAGATCGGTATGTTTACATAATGCATCATTCATGAAGTAGTTGTACTGGTATTTGTTATGTAGCACTGGTGATGATAAATGTTGTTACAATACTATTAATACAGACCCCAAAGTGGGTAGCTACAGATACAGGTACGGGTTAGATGGGGTGTCCAAGGCATCCCTTTCATCCAGGACACCTCTGAATTACACAGGTTTGTGGGATGGCTTGGAGCTCCATTTTGACTGCCACATAACCGTTGTAGTTAAACAGGATCCTGGAGTAAAGGGATGAGTGGATCATTTGTGGATTAAATTCACCTGCTGCAAGCGTTGATTATGACCCATCAAATAGTGGAATCTATATTGTTGGTGAATGTTATTTCTAAACTATAGGATGTATGCTATAAATGGAGTATGGGCCGGCCTACCTTGGAATGGAGTCACAAGTTGCCAGTGTCCCAGGAGCCTCCTCTACCTAAACACCCCCTGTAGTTCAGATTGTTTTTTTGCCGTCACAGAATTGTAGGTTGGTTTAGACAGAATTATGATTTGGAGGATGTGTACTGTGCATTCCTGACATTTGCATAACTCCCATGCCACGAACCATCACTGAACTTAGACTGAGGAGATTGTGACAAGTTCTTATTGACGGAGGCCATGACATGCTTGTCATTGGTTAGTCATGGGTGGGTTGTGACTGAGAAGAAACACTATGACTGTTATGTCTTCTGCAGAGTAAAGGGTAGAGGCAAAAAAAGACAGTATGTAGTAAATAAGTTTGCATGTATGTATATATGTATGTGTCATATCTATTTATCTATGTGTGTCTCTATCTCTCTACATAGATATATATATATATATATATATATATATATATATATATATATATATATATACACACACATGTCACCTAGCATTTGTGCAATTTATGTCGCAGTATGTGAAATGTATGCATGAATAACATGACTAATTTTTGCCCCTTTGACATGCCCACAGATGACACCACACCGGCAGATGAGGGGGTGCGTGGGGCCCTCCTGCGGGCGGAGCACCACTTGAGGCTCCTGCTAGCCGACCTGCAGGACCTCAGAGATCTGCTGATTTAATTTATTATTTGATATTTTTTTATTTATATGTTCATTGTGTTTTCTAATAAATTGTTTATGCAAGTTCACAGTTGTTGGTTTTCTTTGCACATTAAACAGTATATGTGTAGATTGTTTATAATCTTTTACACAGGGTGTAATACAAACCATTGCACTTCAATTGCTGTAAGGGTTAATGTGTGCAATGCATGTGTTAGGCATGCTTGTAAGGATATATTGGCATCTAATTGATTCCAATTCCAAATAAGCAGTTTTTTATGAGGATAGGTAATTGAATAAGTGGGTCATGTGATGTCTTGCAGAAGATACTTAATAGTGGGTTGTTTGGCGTAAATACTCCGCTTACGGGCGGTAGCACCGCTTGGCTCCCGGTCGGATGCGGTATTTCCGAGCATACTCTGTAATACTCTGTAATACCGTGCAGAATCGGAGTGTTTCTCCCGCACACGCATGGTTTGTATGTCGTCCGTAAACACGCCCTGTTCTTAAAGAGTGAGTCCGTCCGAATGCGGAGGACACGTGGGCGTTTCTACGGACGATGGCCGCATGCGGCAAAACACCGTGGCGTGCGGACCGCTCCGTAAGAATGCGGGAATATCCGCACCGATCAGAATAAGGGCCATTGTTTGGAATTACCTCCAGTACCACAGATATAATCTTATTTTTATTATTCCTGGTTTTCTGGCAGGAAATCACATCTCCTTCTTCATCATTACTGCTTACGTTCAACAAATAGTTTTGATAAACTTCAAGTACAACCTCAGAATTGCAAATTAACTCCACCAATTTCTACCTGCCAATGCTGCCAAGCAATTTCAGATTGTGATTCACACCTCTCCGGGGACCACTTTTCACCTCCCAACTGCATATCATCCGATTGGTACAGAAGTGCATGTACTGACAGGAGATTAATATATTTTTCATTGATTTGTGGAAATAGTTTGTGTTTTGGTGACAATGTAATTAAACACTGACACTAAACGCACATTGGTCAAGAATGTCACTGCGCTGTGTCTATCAATTAGCAAAGAGGACAGAAATATTCATATATAAATGACAAAAATAACGGCGCAAGTGTGGCTATTTATATCTCGGCAGTTCTAGTTTCACTTCACTAAAGGCAAAATAATGAACAGTGTAACATACATTGGACCTATATTTAAGAGTGTAAGTAAGTAAGTAAGAGTGCACCAGAAGGGGAGCAAGACACAGCAGGGGAATTCAGGGGATTCATAATCTATAAACTGCCACTACAGTTTATATAGGGTTCTGTCATACTTGCCTATCCATCCCGGAATGGCCGGCAAATCAGGTTCCCCATCCGGCCCTCAGGGAAGGTAGGCAAGTCTCTTGCATCGCTGCCACAGCCAATGCTCCCCCCTTCCCCGCTGTATAAAACATCAAATTCCGCGGGTCCGCAGGGAGGGGCGGGGCTAAAATTAGGAATCGCTTAATTTCGCATCATTTTAGCCCCTCCACCAATCCACAGACCCGAGAATTAATGCAGCTGACTGTCATGGGGCGGGGCTTGGTGATGTCAGCCTTGTCCCGCCCCCGAATTCAGCCTCGCCTATAGTATTATGTGTTTTTTGTTGTATGTCATGTATGTCTAGGATTACTTTTTATATTATTGATGAATTATGTTTTTTAATAAATTTTGTGCTTATTCAACTCTGGTATCTGAATGATTAATTGTTTTTTTGGCTAAGCAGAGCCACCTAGGTGTACCAGCTTTTAGCTGGATACCAAACATATATTTCTAATCTATAAGAGGTGCACAATTCCTCTGATTAGGAGGCTGCAGCTTGGCTAAAAAAGGCCATCATCTTTGTTATAACTCTGTGGAAACCAGCGCTCTTGGGTGACCCTAGTGGCCACAAATGTGTTTTCAAAATTAATGCTGATAGGAACCATTGGGAGGTATGCTGATTTGCATACCTCCCAAATGTCACGATTTTCTCGGGACGACACATATTTTTGGGATGGTCCCGCATCCTACCCAGGGCCCACAGTGTCCTTTGGTGGGGGGGGGGGGGTCAGCTTGTGAGTCCCCCCTGCCTGGTGCTACTCTGTGAACATGCGCACAGCATCTCTTCCTGGAGATACAGGGGCTGGGGCATGGCCAGCATCCCATAGACGGCACTGGCCTCGCACCCACAGCACCAAAAACATAGGCGTGGCCTTGCAGGAGTGACGCTGTTTTAAGTTAGTTATAGGGATAGTTCAATTTAAAAAGTGTAGCATTTTCCAGATAATTATGTCATTATCAGTAATGAAGAGCATGTTATTTTTATTTATAACATTGTACACAGGCGAATCTAAGGAGTCCATTTACAAAAGCTAAAAACTGATCAAATTCTGTCTATCATTTCTCTATTGCATACTAGAAAATCATGGAGACAATCAAGTTGCTATGGGCAACATCAACTCTTTTAGAAGCTTTAGTAATTATACCCCTAGGTTTCCATTCACAGCTTATAGCCACAAATAACGGACCTTATTCTGGTTTACTCGCAAAGGCAAATTCCTTCTCAAATGAACAAAACTTTGCTGCACTGCAGGTGGGGTAGATGTAACATGTGCAAAGAGAGTTAGATTTGGGTGAGTTATTTTGTTTCTGTGCAGGGTAAATACTGGCTGCTTTATTATTACACTGTAATATAGATCTCACTTTGAAGTAAAACCCCACCCAAATCTAATTCTCTCTGCACAAGTTACATCTACCCCACCTGCAGCAGCAGTACAGCATGGTTTTGTCCATTTAAAAAAGAATTTGCCTTTGTAAATGAATCAGAATAAGGGCCTTAGTGTATATCCAGCAGCTGCTTCTACCTAAGTGTAGGATGGGGGCTGCCACTGTGTATATACAAGAGGTAAATAAATAATAATCATTATTTATAAACAGGTTTGTGACTGTGCTTTTTTCCTGTGTGATGAGCATTGTAAAGAGACACACAGGTCGAGCGATTATGTACTCCACCTATGTCCTGGAATATTAAGTGGCAAGAGTACCATAAATAATATAACTGTTTAAAATGTGTATCCAGAATTATAATTTTATTGTTGTGCGGTTAAAAACTAGCATAAATCCGGAACCTTTTATTGCTGTATTGAAATTGATTACAGGGCACAAAAAATCCTGAGATGTCAAACCCCCCCCCCCCCCAAATTTTTTTTTAAATTGAACAAATTGGTACTTATGTAGTATCTGGGCTGCCGATTTTTTGATTGTATGCCTTAACTTAAGGCATACAATCAGATGCGATGCGATGCGATATCGCATCGCATCGCATACGACCATATCGCATGCGATGCAATGCGATGACCCGATTTTTCCATAGGATTCAATGTTAAAATGGACTGAGTCCATTTTAACATGGAATTCAATGGGAAAAAGGGGTCCTTTTCATACCCCTACTATCCAAGTGGGCATGGAGTTGGATATAAACCTGTGGCGAGCGTAGCGAGCCACCGAGCCCGAAGCGTGGCGAGCGAAGCGTGGCGAGCGAAGCGAGCCCCGCGAGGGGACGGTATTCTGTGTCCCCTCGCGGGGCTCGCTACGCTCGCCACGCTTCGGGCTCGCCACAGGTTTATATCCAACTCCATGCCCACTTGGATAGTAGGGGTATGAAAAGGACCCCTTTTCCCATTGAATTCCATGTTAAAATGGACTCAGTCCATTTTAACATTGAATCCTATGGAAAAATCGGGTCCATCGCATCGCATGCGATATGGTCGGATGCGATGCGATGCGATGGACCCGATTTCAAAATCGGCAGCCCAGTTAGTACATAAGTACCAACAAATTAATTAAGAGTTCAGTAGGTTTTTTATAAGTTGGGCAAAGGATGGAAAAGACGTTTACTCTTGGTAGTAGTAGATGATGTTAAATGAGAAAAAGTGGTGAAACTTGTGTGTTTTGGGCCCAGGTGCAAAAACATAATTTGGGTCCTACTCCTCCACTCCAACCCTAGTTCACAATATGCCACACAGCAGTGAGTGACACGGAGAGGCAGAGGGTGACAGTATAAGGCAGTGGGAGCCAGAGGGTGAAAGTGGAAAGCAGTGGGTGACAGGGAAAGGTAGAAGGTGACAGCAAAAGGCAGTGAGAGGCAGTGTACAGCAGAATTCAGGGGAGGGGTGAACTGGGTGACAGGTAGAGGCAGAGAGTGACAGCATATTGCAGGGAGAGGTTGACAAATACAGTTGTGCTCATAAGTTTACATACCCTAGCAGAATTTGGGATTTTCTGGCCATTTGTCAGAGAATATGAATGATAACTCACAAACTTGTCTTTCGCTCATGGTTAGTGGTTAGGTGAAGCCATTTATTGTCAAACAACTGTGTTTACTCTGTTTAATTCATAATGACAACAGAAACTATTCAAATGACCCTGATTAAAAGTTTACATACCCTGGAGATTTTGGCCTCCCTCTGTAGCGGCCTCCTGCTCTGTCTAGACAGGTCCTCAGTGCAGGAGGCCGACGGCCATTTTCCCGAAGCCACGGCTATATCATTAAAGCCGCGGCCAGTGCCGCTGAACAGAGGGGAGTCCAAGCCGCCGCCAGCGGCAAGCGGGACTCAAATTCGGCCCACCTGGCCATCTCCCCTTCTGGCATTTGCTAGAAGGGCCAGATGGCCAGTCCGGCCCTGCCTCCGGCACAGTATCAGATTCGGCCTCCCACTTCAGGAGTCAAGCGTTTCGACGTCAGCATGTCCACATCCGCTAGCCATGCTCAATGTGTTTCATCAGGATCAACTTCCTCAGGGGGTGTGGCTTCAAGTTCTCGCTCATTATTTTTATACCTAACATTGTTAATTCACTTGTCAATCATTCTATCATTATTTAAAAAGACAGGTTTGGCACCGCTTCAACATATTAAATACTAAGGTACTTGTGTATTTTGGCGGCGCCCACAATGAGGATCGCGTCCATCGTGTGTGAAAAATCGGGTCCATCGCGTCGCGTCGTGTGCATTAACATGGCACACGACGCGACCGACGCGATGGACGCGATTTCTCCATAGGCTTCAATGTTAAAATATTTAAACATTGAAATCGTGTCGGTCGCATCGGTCTTGTGCCATTATAATGGCACAAGATAAGATGGACTTGATAAAGTCCATTTTACATGGAATAAAATGGGGACGCGGACACCTGTGAAGCCCGCGTGGGGACGCGGATACCTGTGAAGGTATCCGCGTCCCCTCGCGGGGCTCGCTGCGCTCGCCACGCTTCGGGCTCGGTGGCTCGCTGCGCTCGCCACACTATTCTATTCTCAACTCCACGCCGACGTGGATAGTAGGGGTATGAAAAGGTCGTAGGACGCGTACCGCCGCCCCTCGCGGGCTCGCTGCGCTCGCCACGCTTCGGGTTGGCGTCAATACTGGGGTGCCGCTGACATTGGGGGGCATTTATATTTGGACATGACGGGGCCATATACAATGAGAAATGGGCCATATTGGCCCATTTCCCATTGTTTTCTATGTTAGATGGACTTTATCAACTACATTTGATCTTGTGCCATTATAATGGCACAAGTCCGACGCGACCGACAGTATTTCAATGTTAAAAATATTTTAACATTGAAGCCTATGGAGAAATCGCGTCGGTCGCGTCGGTCGCGTCGTGTGCCTTAACTTTAAGGCACACGACGCGACGCGATGGACCCGATTTCTCCATCGGGTTCAATGTTAAAAATATTTTAACATTAAAGCCTATGGAGAAATCGCGTCCATCGCGTCGCGTCGTGTGCCTTAAAGTTAAGGCACACGATGCCCGCGACGGGCGCCGCCAAAATACACAAGTACCAATACAAAAAAAAAAATATTCACAGTATAAAGACACATATTTACCAACATTCAAATGAAATCAATATATAATGGGGTTAATTCAATAATAAAACAGAGCAATACCACGTCCATATACAATAACAGCGGTAAATATAATTTAATCATATACAAGACAAAATATCACAGGCACCACCCCCTAAAATAATCACCATGTTGCCCACAAAAAA
Organism: Crinia signifera; assembly: GCF_055691185.1. Classification (NCBI taxonomy): domain Eukaryota; kingdom Metazoa; phylum Chordata; class Amphibia; order Anura; family Myobatrachidae; genus Crinia; species Crinia signifera. Next base: position 10,420,907 of record NC_139225.1, on the reverse strand, counting down.
AGAATTGTGTTGCCCGCTTCCCCTGTTGTCTGCTGGGTCCTGGTGTCTTTAGCCAATGCCCAGTGTGTAATTTCTCACTTCTGCCCATCCCCATTCCACCTCTTTGGGGGTAAGGAGATGTACCACACACATACACAAGGAATAATGCTTAAAATTTGGGCATATATGGGTATATGTGCACATACTATAAACCAAAACAATACCTAATCAACAAATGAACCAAAATGAATGCCTGAGTGGTGGATACATATTATGCCCCTTTTTGTAGAGCCCTTAGTAAACATTAAGCCACATTGGGTGACATTTATTAGAGATCGCAAAAACGGCCGTTTTTTTATTTTTTTCCCAAATCGACTACTTAATGGGTGGCGATTTGCGGCATAAATCGCACATTTTGCCGCGAAATCGCACTTTCTGAAAGTGCAATTTTTTTTAACTCCGGAATTCGCATCCGGATGCTTTCCCCATTGAAAAATATACAATTCGCATTTTTAATGAGATGCAAATTTGGAAATCGCCCAAAAAAATGGTCTAAAGTTCAAAAAAAGAAAATAGACCTGATCCTGACTGGCGATTTTGTCAGAAACATGGCGATTTTGTCAGAACCATGCACAGATCATTGTGATCTGTGTATGGTTCTTTGGTAAAATATGTGTAAAAGTAATAAAAAAAATTGGCGTGAGGTCCCCAGGAGGTACATAACCAGCCCCGGACTCTTGGACCGGTCCTGGTTCCAAAAATACGGGGGACAAAAAATCTGGGGGTCCCCCGTATTTTGAAACCAGCACCGGGCTCCAACAGCCCGCAGTGTCATGCCACAGCCGGAGGACACTTTTTACACAAGGTCCCCGGCCGTACCATGAGCACCGTGGCTGGTCAGCCTTGGACGGGGTACCTGGAGGAGTGGGGACCCCCCCAATAAAGGGGTCCCCCCCCCAGGCTTCACCCGCCCAGGGCTGAAGCCCGGGGCTGTCACCGGCGTTCCTGGCCATTGGACGCCGGCCTGATAGGGTTAAATTCACATTCCTAACATTGCTTAATACAGGAGAAATACAAGTGCCAGCAGACCTCCCCCGCATGCTGGGACTTGGAGAACCACAAGTCCCAGCATGCGGGGCATTAATGGGCCCGCTGGGACTTGTAGTCCACCTGTAAAAAGAATGTTAAATGAAAACACACACACAGAAAAGTAAAACTTTATTACATACACACACATCCACACACCTCACTTTTACACCGCTATACATACCGATCCAGGATCCAGCGCTGGTCTCTCTGCAGCAGAGCCGGACAGCCCGCACTGACAGCGGCCTAAACCGGCTTTCTCAGATGCAGCTAACAGCTTCTGTCGCGTTGTCCCAGCGCGACACAGGCTGAGAGCGTCTCCGGCTTATGTGTCTCCATGGAGACGCATAGCTCAGCCAATCAGGGCTGAGCTATGCATCTCCATGGAGACGCATCGCCCAATCACGCTCTCAGCCTGTGTCGCGTTGGGAACAGCGCGACAGAAGCTGTTAGCTGCATCGGAGAAAGCCGGTTCAGGCCGCTGTCAGTGCGGGCTGTCCGGCTCTGCGGCAGAGAGACCAGCGCTGGATCCTGGATCGGTATGTATAGCGGTGTAAAAGTGAGGTGTGTGGATGTGTGTGTATGTAATAAAGTTTTACTTTTCTGTGTGTGTGTTTTCATTTAACATTCTTTTTACAGGTGGACTACAAGTCCCAGCGGGCCCATTAATGCCCCGCATGCTGGGACTTGTGGTTCTCCAAGTCCCAGCATGCGGGGGAGGTCTGCTGGCACTTGTAGTTCTCCTGTATTAAGCAATGTTAGGAATGTGAATTTAACCCTATCAGGCCGGCGTCCAATGGCCAGGGACGCTGGTGACAGCCCCAGGCTTCAGCCCTGGACGGGTGAAGTCTGGGGGGGGGACCCCTTTATTGGGGGGGGTCCCCACTCCTCCAGGTACCCCGTCCAAGGCTGACCAGCCACGGTGCTCATGGTACGGCCGGTGGACCTTGTGTAAAAAGTGTCCCCCAGCTGTGGCATGACACTGCGGGCTGTTGGAGCCCGGTGCTGGTTTCAAAATACGGGGGACCCCCAGATTTTTTGTCCCCCGTATTTTTGGAACCAGGACCGGTCCAAGAGTCCGGGGCTGGTTTCAGAAATACGGGGGACCCCTACGCTTTTTGTCCCCCGTATTTTTGGAACCAGGTCCGGCTCAATGAGCCCGGGGCTGGTTATGTACAGGAGGGGGGACCTCACGCCAATTTGTTTTTTTTTTTTTTTATCACAAAATCGCAGCTTTTCATGACTAAAAAATCGCACTTTTCATCCCGAAAATCGCCCCACATCGCACTTTCTCACACTTTTCATGCCTGAATACACACCTTATTAAATATGCGATTTCTGGGAAAAAATAAGAGGTACTCTTTACCTAGAACGGCGCCCGCGATTAGCATCGCGGGCGTCGGGGGTAAAAAATCGCGGGCATCGCGGCCATTAAACCGCGGTACATTAAGCCACCGAGCCCGAAGCGTGGCGAGCGCAGCGAGCCCCGCGAGGGGACGCGGATACCTTCACAGTTATACGCGTCCCCTCGCGGGCTTCACAGGTGTCCGTGGCGACGCGGACACCTGTGAAGCCCGCGAGGGGACGCGTTTACCTGTGAAGGTATCCGCGTCCCCTCGCGGGGCTCGCTGCGCTCGCCACGCTTCGGGCTCGGTGGCTCGCTGCGCTCGCCACACTATTCTATTCTCAACTCCACGCCGACGTGGATAGTGGGGGTATGAAAAGGTCGGAGGACGCGTACCGCCGCCCCTCGCGGGCTCGCTGCGCTCGCCACGCTTCGGGTTGACGTTGATCGTGGGGTGCCGTTAAAAATTGGGGGGGCCATTTCAGACTTCAGGGGGACTATTAGGGCTCTGTGGCCCATTTAACATTGTTTCCTATGGAAAAATCGCGGGCATTGAGGCATTTAACACTAAAATCGCGTCCAATCTGACTTTTAACATTGATCCCTATGGGAAATCGCGGCCATCGCGGGCATCGCATCGCACCCATTTTTTAGTGCATTCGATGGTCGCGATGGTCGCGATGGTCGCGATGGGCGCCGTCCTAGGTAAAGAGTACCAAATAACATTTTAAAAAACGGCGATACAGGGCGATTTGAGCAAAAATCGCATTTTCTGAAAAACGGTCAACACAATAAATCTCGCCCATTGTGTTTCCCTTAGTATACATTATACCACTTTTATTCTGCCCTCACCCCATTCTGAAAGACACACATCAGGCTGCGGCTGCTGATTAGATGCTGGTCCGCAAACTGCGATTGGCTTGCGCCCAGTGCCAGATTCAAAATACCACTAGCTCATTCTCTCCATGGCTGCTGCTGCCTGCTGGCGCAGTGTTAATCCAACCTACTCCACCCCCTCCCCCGCCTCGATGGTGCCCTGAGCAAAATATGCATAATTTCAGATATATTTTTTGCACCCTTTATAAGTGGGTGCAAATGCTTATGATAATAATGCTGATTAACTGAACTGGGCTGCAGCATTATCTTTATCCTACCTGCCTGCTTTTGTTCACTCATGTCTCCTGTATATTAAATAAACTTCTGGCTGTGTTGTACAGATTTCCTGCTACTTCAGCTTAAACAGATAAAAAAAACAGATCCGATAGCAAATTCTCTGGATTCCAAAACTCTCTACATCGGAGTTATTTTAATCTCAACATTCTAATGTACCCCTTACAATCATCCTCGTACAAACAAACTCTAATAGACAGAAAGAAAAATAAATTTCTACGTGATAAACGAGATTTTTTGAGCGGCAAAATTTTCAAGTGGACCAATCCTTCATCTAACAAAACTCAAAGATACCAAAGTGGATATAGCTCCTCCGAAACCGAACAGTCAGATACTGAGGATAGTCAAAATAACTCCAGATCTTTCCTCAATACACCCCACTCCTCAGTTTCTTCTTCTTTTTTAGAGGAGGGTTCGGACACACGAAATCGTTACCGTGCTCCAAGAAGAGGAGGATACGGAGGGGAAGGAAAAAGAAAATGAGAGAAGCCAGAAAATGGCAAACACCACAGAGACAATCCCCAAGGTTTCAGAAGGAGTTTTAATTGACGACTCCAATCTTAGAGTGATTAATTTATCCTCAAAAACTTTATCCTCACAACAAGTTGAAGTCCTGAGCAAAGGATTATCCTTTTCCCCTACAACAACATTTGACAGATTCATCTGGGAAAAGGATCTGCAACTCTTTTGTAGGAAGGTCCTTTTGAAAAAACATTTTAATAAACAACAATCACCAATACAATACCCATCTGCAAATATAGGAGAGAATCAGACTGTCCCAAATACCTCGGGAATACAGGAACTGCTAACCGAGGAAGATTACACCGCAGTAGCCATCTTAGAAGAACTTGAGTTGGAAAGTCAGGAATTTAATACATCTCAAAAAACCAGTAGAGATATCCTAAAAAAGAAAAGTACTTTCATGCCAATGATGAACACATGCCCCGAAGTAAAGGTGTTTTGTGAACTAATATCACAAGAAATGGACACCCTACACCTTAATAAACAGTACAACAGGAAAAAATCAGACAACCTTACCCAGGAGGAAAGGGGAACCATAAGAGAGATAAGTCAATGGGAAGACACGGTTATAAAGCCCTCAGATAAGGGCGGGAACATCGTACTGTGGCCGAAAGAAGCCTATATGAAAGAGGCATATAGACAACTCTTGGACAAAACCTGCTACCATCTTATTATGTTCAATCCTACTGACAACTTTAGATTGACATATATGAGATTGATAGATGGAGCCCATAAGAATGGCATTATCACAAATAGTGAACTGGCATTTCTGAGGGTTGACAACCCCAAGGTTCCTACTTTCTACATGTTGCCAAAAATGCACAAAAATCTGGAGAATCCACCTGGACGTCCGATCGTATCTGGTAAAGGAGGCATTTTAGAACAGGCCAGCATCTTTATAGACCACCATCTAAGACATCATGTTCACACACTGACCTCGTTTGTACAGGATACACGAGACGTGTTGAAAAAATTGAATGATGTCCACCTTGACCCAAATCAATACTTGGTAACTCTAGACGTGGAATCATTGTATACCAGTATTGACCATGACCAGGGCATACAAGCGGTCAAATATTTTCTCACCCTAGAAGGTATGGACGACTTTAAGGATTTTTTACTGACTCTACTGGATTTTGTATTGAAGAAAAACTACTTCACCTTTGATGACAAATTTTTCCTCCAGACCCGGGGAACAGCGATGGGTGCGGCATGCGCACCCATGTATGCCAACCTGTTCCTCGGGTGGTGGGAGAGAGAGATTGTCTTTAATGAAACCAATGATAAATATACCCACCAGATCATCACCTATATAAGATATATAGATGACATCTTTCTAATCTGGCAGGGAGAAGAAAAAGATTTTCATGATTTCATTTCAATCCTGAACACCAACTCATTAAATCTAAGACTGACTTACAATGTCAGCCAAACAGAGGCAACTTTCCTTGATTTGCAAATTTATCCCAGTGAAGAAGGCAATATCCATACTAAACTCTTTAGAAAAGAGACTGCAACCAACAACCTATTGCATAAAGAAAGCTCACATTTCCCCCCCACGATTAAAAATCTTCCAAAAGGCGAATTTCTTCGCCTGAGAAGAAACTGTACCACCAGGGAGACATTTGAAATCAAAAGTGTGGAATTAATGACAAGACTACAAGAAAGAGGCTACAGTAAAAGAGCAATCAAAACGGCTAAATTTCAAGCATTAAAAACAGGTAGAGACAGTCTAATCTTTCCTCAACCGATAGCAGGTAAAGAACAATCGGACCTACGCTTTATAACGAACTACTGCGCAGAGTGGAGAGAACTACAAAATCTGGTCACAAAACATTAGACAGTTCTCTTGGCAGACAATGATCTAAGGGAAGTTCTCCCCAAGAAACCATCATTCAGTTGGAGACGTTCCCCTAATCTTAGGGATAAGTTGGTACAAAGCCACTTTAAAAAAACTGCCAAAAAAAAATCCAAACTACAAGGGACCTTTTCGTGCAGCTCTTGTAAAGCGTGTAGCCACATCAAAAAAATCGATCAAATCAAGGACAGACATGGCAAAAAACATCTCATCAAACAATACATGAGTTGTAACTCGATAGGCGTAGTGTACTATTTAGAATGTCCATGCGGTCTCTGCTATGTTGGCATGACGTAGCGAAAACCCTACTCCAGAAAGAATGCAGATGGATATTTTTGCTTAATACAGTCAGTCCATATGGTTTGAACGAGAATACCAACTACACATCATTCCTTGGTTGAACCACATTTTCTTTTAATTGTCACCTTGTTCAGAAAAACATACTATACTGTCATAAAAAAAGAGAATTTCTTTCTCTAGGACACTTTTAAACTACTATTATAGTAAACCCCCCCTTTTTTCACATTAAAGCTGTAAAAGCTTAAACAATATATCGATACAAAACCATTCTGTTCATGGCATTTTAATCATGGTTCTAATCTTACCCATAAACATATGAATTGGGGTATGACAAAAATACCTGAAAACAAAGTGATAAACGGAGTGGGGGATTTAAATGACTATGGGTTTCAGTGAAGAAATTATACCATACAATCTAATCCAATAAATCCTCTACTTTTTCCCTTTTTCCTTTTTTCCTTTTCTCCCTTTTTTTCTTTTTCTTTTTCCTCTCTTCTCCCCACTGAAATTCCTTTTTTTGCTAACCAGTAACCCCTTTTCTTTCATTTCCTCCTCACAAGACTACAACCACACCTCATTCCATGAATACAAATCATAACAAGCATATCAGCTCTCCTTTTATTGAATAGACACACCCCATTAGTTTTCATACCACATCATAGATACAAATTCTATGGCGAACTAAGTCGCAGAGACACAAAAATTGTTCTCAAAATTAGATTATTCAGTTATAAGGACACACATACCACATAACACTCACTTCAACACATCACCTGGTTTTAAGTTTTCAGTGTTATAGATTGTTAATCACAAAAAATGTTTTTATCTTTTATTACAACCCACAGTAAAAAACAGTAACATATAAACATTGACACTATTTAGGTCAGTGGTCGCCAACCCGTCGCTCGCGAGCTACCAGTAGCTCGCGGCAGCGATGCGGGTGGCTCGACCACACTGCTGCCCATCCACCCAACCGTTCCTCCCTCCCTCCCTCATTCATTGCCCGCCGCTGCTGCCCGCTTCCCTTCTGAGGTGAGGAGACTCAGGAGAGCGTATCTTGTGCTTCTCCTTCCCCTCACCGTGTATCCCTGTGACTGATTGGCCGTCAGCCAATCAGAGCTAGCGGGCCGGCAGCCAATCAGGAGCCGGCCCGCGAGCTTTGACTTGCTTACGCCCAGTCAGTCACAGAGAGGAAAGTGAGGGGAAGGAGATGCGCGCCGCGCGAGCTGTGCTCTCCTGCCCTCAGAACGTCACCTGAGTGACACTGACAGTGAGCCGGACCAGCTCTGCACCGCCCGGACTCCGGAGTCTAGCTGCGCCGTGTGAGTACTTTTTCTTAGTGTAGCAGGCAGCGTGTGTAGCCAGCCAGCAAGCTCAGCAATGATGTTTGTGCTCAGGCGCTGCGGTGGGAAATGTGTGTGACTACTGTCCCCATACATTCCCCATGGGATGGTGGGGGAAGAGATCAGCTGGGGTGGGGGCAGCAGGGGAACACTAGCCGGGCAGCAGGGGGACACCAGACTCTCCTCCCTCCGCAGGATCAACAACAAAGGTGGGGGCATATCTGGGGCAGTGGGGGTATACCTGGCACAGTGGGGGCAGCATACCTGGCACAGTGGGGGCATAACTGGCAGCGTGAGAGCATATGTGTTTCTGGCACTATTGGGGGCATATGTGTATTATTGGGGGCATATGTGTATCTGGCACTGCACTATTGGGGTCATATGTGTATTATTGGGGGCATATGTGTATCTGGCACTGCACTATTGGGGGCATATGTGTATTATTGGGGGCATATGTGTATCTGGCACTGCACTATTGGGGGCATATGTGTATCTGGGACTGCACTATTGGGGGCATATGTGTATTATTGGGGGCATATGTGTATCTGGCACTGCACTATTGGGGTCATATGTGTATTATTGGGGGCATATGTGTATCTGGGACTGCACTATTGGGGGCATATGTGTATTATTGGGGGCATATGTGTACCTGGCACTGCACTATTGGGGGCATATGTGTATTATTGGGGGCATATGTGTATCTGGCACTGCACTATTGGGGGCATATGTGTATTATTGGGGGCATATGTGTATCTGGCACTGCACTATTGGGGGCATATGTGTATTATTGGGGGCATATGTGTATCTGGCACTGCACTATTGGGGGCATATGTGTATCTGGGACTGCACTATTGGGGGCATATGTGTATTATTGGGGGCATATGTGTACCTGGCACTGCACTATTGGGGGCATATGTGTATCTGGCACTGCACTATTGGGGGCATGTGTATCACACCCCTATTTTTTAGCACATGCCTATGGTGCACGCACACAGCACCACAATCGGGCAGGCATTTTTTATCTGGCACTGCTGGGGGCATTGTGTTTATGGCATAACTGCAGTTATTGGTGGCATTGTGTAACTGGCACTGCTGGTGGCATGGTTTATATGGCACAGTGTCTATTCAGAGAGGCTGGGGGCATAGCCAGCAGCTCTCAGAGCGCTGGCCATGTCCCTATAGTGGAAAAAATGTGGAGCATCACGTGCGGGGCATATTTATAATGGGTATCACGGACTGCACTATTGGGGTCATGTGTATCTGGCACTGCACTATTGAGGGCATATGTGTATTACACCCCCATTTTCCATGGCCGCACCCCATGTGGCTACAGCTCTTAGAGAGCTGACCATGCCCCCATAGTGGAAAAAATGGGGGATGTAGCCTCGCAGGAGTTCCACGGTAGTAGCTGAACCCTCTAATTTTTGGCGCGTGCCTTCGGCACGCGCAGATGTCTCTTCTCCTCTACCTACAGTGTTGGGAGGTATGTTTGTGACATATTGGACATTGCAGTGTGTGCCATATTATGGCTGGGGCATTGCATTGTGTTTTTTTTTATATTATGCAGATTTTTTAACATTTTTTACTTTAGTAGCTCTTCGGGCGGTTTATTTTGTCGCGAGTAGCTCCCGACCCAAAAAAGGTTGGAGACCACTGATTTAGGTCAAAGCACCAATTCACGGGCACGCACAATAAATCACCCCCCTTTTTTTCCCCCTTTTTACTTCTCTTTTCCCAGTATTTTATTCTCTTCACAGAATATTTTTCCCAATTTTTCCTCCCCCCCCCCCTACCATTGAAATCCCCATCTCTTTTTCCCTCCCCCCTCCCCCCTTTTTTTATCCCCACCTAATGACACTCCCTCCCCTTCTTTCCATTCACAAGGTTCCTCCTTTTGCTAACGGTACCAGAGTGCAGACCATCTAAGATGTAAATATGGACAAGCCTATAGCATGAAAATCGGGTTTGCTTTAGTACCCTCAGGACACGTACAAATAGCTGTAGCCTGGCAGATCATGTTGCCATGGCGACGTGCCTCAGGCGAATGCACGACATGAAGGTGCGCCACAGGCATGGACGCGTTGCCATGCCGACGCGCCTCATGCAGGTGCACGTCAGGAAACAGCGCCGCTTCATTGGGCATGGAGGCGTGACCACGCTGACGCGCCCGACATGGATGCGCATCACAATAGAGCGGTGCGCCACAGGCAGGGACGCGTTGCCATGCCCACGCGCCTCCTGTCAGAATAGAAGGTACGTCACAGGCATAGACGCGTGGCCAGACAGACGCGCCTTATGGAGGCGCGCGTCATGATACAGCGCCGCTTCCCCAGGCATAGATATGTTACTATGCCAACGCGCCAGACATAGATGCGCGTCATAATAGAGCGCCGCCTCCCCCATAGAGATTACCATATTTATATGCTTCTACTAAGCCTCCTGCTCTAGTGTGGCGCTAGATAGATTAATACATCAGCGCTACATCTCGCAAGTAAAGTATACAAGTAAAAAACAATTGTCTCCTCTCAGAAATGACATATTGAAGGAGCTCATAGCATTACCTAAGAACACCTGATTAACCTACACACCCACCCTACGTCATTATCACACACCCACTCTTTTACTGGCTGATCACCAGATAAAAACCCAGCACTTGCCAGACAGGACTAGGATACTGAGGAAGCGGGACCTCCGCGAAACAGCTGTCTATCCTATTCTACAACCAGCTTACACCTTCAGCTATTGAGGAGATACCAGACTCCTCCATCACCTGTTATCAGGCCACAGGTTTGAGGATCCAGGGATCTTTTCTGGGCAGACTGACACCTTTTCAGGCAGCAAACAGCAGCACTTTGGGCGGTGGTAAGACCCCTGTTAAGGGGCTGATTACTACATTAAGTATTTGTGAATACGACCCATAATTTCTGCCTTTTTTTGTGCTTTATGCTGGGCATCAGAGAGCCACTGTGATAAATATATTTGAACTAGACCCAGGTGAATCTAAGATATTTTTCCAGCATCTTTTTCGTTGAAGGACAGATCCTATATATCAGAATTCGTGAATAATTTCTGGCTACTTGGAATTATAGGCTGTGCATCAAACAGTTATTGGTGAAATTGATATCACATATTTGGTTATGTACTGATTGATAGCACCCACGTATTTGATTTAGAGAGGCTTTTTTCTGTATAACCTTCAACGATAATTCCATCCTTATGTAAAAAATTATCAACTGGTAATATTGTCCAGAGAGAGAGTATGAATAGCTATTGGACAGAAATTATTGCGGTGCATATTATAAGAATTTGAGAGGGTAGAAATTTGATATTCCTACTTGACTGTGATTACTCCCCAAAACCGTATATTCACTGACATAGTGCATTTGTATAGCAATATCTTTTTTCAGTCTGTTGCTCTATTTCTTTACCTAAATATATCTATTTAATTTATAATTTTCTAGTCGCACAGAAAGGTAGAGTACACCGCTCATCGCCCACCAATACTGAAAAGCATGTGGGAGAAAGCAGCGTGTACAGACACCTGATATGGCAACTAACTTTTTTCTTTAAAGCTACACACTTTCTGGGTTGAAATCTCACTGATTGGGGTAGATTTCCCTGCAAGGGCTCTTGCTAACCAGGGAGTCACCCACTCTAACACTGAGAGTCTGAACACCCTAACTTTATTCTAACCCGAATCTGCAACTGTAGCTCGGATAGACCCGCTCAATTGTAAGGTCTGGTTGAGCCAGGCCGGATAGAGCAATCAGCAGCAGTCACCGTTGCAACAAACAAACTGCAGGGGTGTACTAACACCAATTTCCTTTTCTTTCTCTACCCTATATCTTTGCACTTATAAAATTGACTGTACCAATTGGCACTCTCTCAGGTATATTCCCTGGCTCATCATACCAGAGTAACCTGATAACCAATTTATCATATTATGGTGTAATTTAAGGAAAATTAAAAAATATTCGCGGTCCACTCCTCAGAGATTGTGGCACCCCAGTTGTGTGAAATTGGCAGCGATTATAGAGAATTCTCCCTAAATAGGTGAACTCTTACCTGAATATAAACCAATCCACAAACAATATAGAACACAAAAGTAGAGTATCTAGAGCATTTGTATGTTTTATGTGTGTCTGTCCAGTTATGTCCTAAAACAATTTTAAATTAATTTATAATTAAACGTTAAGTTTTAATTCTAAGCGTGCCCCCAAAAAAAGAGTGTACTTTTTTCTTCCCTTTGATTATACCATTTTTTACTCTCTGGGGTGCACCTCCACAGACGTATTTTTGCAGTAGCATCTGATATAACAAAATAGTGGATTAGTATATAACATACATATTCTGTATTCAAAATATACGTGGTACTAGTGCACAGGTTAACTGTCCCAGCTGTCCCTTTCCCCATGTTTTAACTAATCATCCTCGTACATTAGCTATCTTGATCGTAAAAACAAGTTTCACATTTGGCATTTCCTCATGCACGTAACATCTAAATTATTGTAGCAACCTCCTCTACAATTGTCTACGGTTCAAGAGGTTTGCTCCAATTCAATTTAGTATAAATTATGCACCTGGACTTATGCTCACTTCCTCCTTCTCCTTAATACCAGTCGCTACATAAACCGGCAGTCATGCAAAAAATACAATTAAAAAAATAAAATTAGAAAACCAAATATTAACCTATAAAACACTTAGCAACATCTCAATGATATCTCTTTCTGATATTTCCAAGTGAACCTCTCTCACCTCTCTTGGTTTGTGCATGCAGAAATTAACCTCGTGATCTGTTGACACTTTTCCAATCTAGCTCAGTTTTGTTTCACGCTGCAATCTCGCAACGGTGGGAGATTTATCAAAGCTTGGAGATAAAATAGACACCGCTATGAAGCACTAAACAGTCAGTTTTTAAATGTAATTTTTAGACTATGTTTGAAAAACGGCGATTAGGTAGTATCCATTCATCCAGAGGCAGAACTCTGGGAGGCAGTGGAGTCAACTGCAGCCGTGCTCCTGCTCACAAGCGGGCACCTATTGTCCCCTGCAAGTTTAAAAAGTCCATTAATTGAATGCCATTGATATCGCTTCTGTTGATGGGTTCTGAAATATGTGTTTTCTCTCTTTATATATCAGTGGCGTAACTATGAAAACCGCCCCCCCCCCCCCCCCCGCCGCAAATTTCGGCAGCGTCCCCCCCCCCAAGTAAACATAACGAACACCCAACCCCCCCCCCCCCCCGCTGCCGCCCCGTGCCTTACTTTCTGCTGTCCTTCAGTACCAGGGACCCGCAGCTTTCTCCTGGCTTCTGCTGGTATGAATAACGGACCATAGCAAAATGTCCGCCCCCATACAGCAGACAGTTTCAGAGAAGTGTCTGTGGTATGCGGCGAACATTTTATAATGGTTCATTTCAGCAGAAGCCAGGAGGGGAGCCGGCTGCGGGTTCCTGGCACTGAAGGACAGCGGAAAGTAAGGCATGGGGGCATGGGCAGCGGCGGCGGCAGGGGGGGTGTTTGTTTAGCATTATATATATATATATATTTTATATAAGGTTTTGTATGTGGGGGGGGATGAAGGGGGGGGCACCAATATACATCTTGCCCCCAAGGAACTGGGATGAACTTACGCCAATGGATACCTCCAAGCATTGGCATTGGTTGCAGCAGGACACATGCATGCGGATGAATTTTGGGGGCATCCCGCCATGCCATGCACCTGTTCTCCTGGCTGTGGGGGTCATGGCCAGCGCTCGGTGAGCTGCTGGCCATGCCCCCAGTCCCTCTGTGTCCGAATAGACGCTGCATGCATGCACACATCGTCAAATCAACGCTGCTCCAATCATCACAGCTTCTAATCACCGTAGCAGAGCAGCTTGGGCGGGGGGGGGGCTCTCAACTCCCTCCCCCCCCCCCACCCTCTGTGGGACACTTCCGGCCCCGGTACTGTCGCATGAGAATCGGGACAGTTGGGAGGTGGGCTTTATCTTTCTTTGTTTTTTTCTTTTTCCAAACTTTAATGAATATCCCCAACTGTATGCAATTGAACAGGTTTTTCATTTCAAAATGTAAGATCTTTAAAGTAGGTCTTTTATTTATTTCACGTCGCCCAGCTGTTCCCTTAATAACTTACACAGGCTGCTCCTATAGATTCACTGCTACATCTAATCATTAAATATCTAAGAATACCTAAGCATTGGTAAAATGTACAACCTTACTTTAAACACAGTGCCACATAAAATCCTCTCCCTTGCCAAGTTCCATTGATAACTTTCAGTACATCTTCATATTTAAGTGGCAAAAATTTCCAATTAAAATGTTCTAAAAAAAAATCCTCATTTACCTTTTGTAACCGCTGCATTCAAGAAAATCACTGAACAGCTTCCCCTGAAAATATCTAGAACACATTTCTCATGCCGCTCAATATTACTATTTAAAAGTTATTAGTGTTATGCAATAGAGAGCTTTATTAGCTATTAACTATGTGGATGGATACTGCCATGAATATCATTTTAAAAATTAGAACCCCCAAGAATCATCTAATATCATTCAATGATTGCACTAAAACAAGAGAAAAGGAAGAATGTCGGTGATGTGCAGTAAACATAGACTGAGGCCAATGCAGGTTGAGTATCCCTTATCCAAATATCCGTTATCCAAATTATTCCGAAAACCATACATTGCAGAAAGTGAAAAAAATATTGTTGCTAAAAGCACTACTGGGGACATGATATGTAACTGGCACTACTGGGGACATTATATGTAACTGGTACTACTGAGGACATGATATGTAGCTGGCACTACTGAGGACATAATATGTAACTGGCACTACTGAGGACATGATATGTAGCTGGCACTACTGAGGACATAAGGACATAATATGTAACTGGCACTACTGCCATAATATGTAACACAGCGATAGGGAAATACAGTAGGCATTGATACACAAGGATAGATATTCTTTAAGTCCACCAGAATGCAAAGATTCCTGGTGTGCTGTATGATACGGTGACCCAGCAGTTTGGCCATGGGTCAGGAGGATGGAAAATGTGAAGAAAAGAGTAGATATGTGTGGACTGTATAGTGGGGATGGGATTAGATAGGAATGGTATATGAAGGTTTAGTGGATGGTTCTGGAATTTGGTAAGCTTGCCTGAAGAGGTGAGTTTTCAGGGAACGCTTATAGGTTTGGAGACTGGAGGAGAGTCCTATTGTGCTTGGGAGAGAGCATTTCACTGAGAGCTGCAATTATGATGGACTGTAGTGGTGAGAGTCTGGATTGGGTAAGGCCAATAAGGAGACTATTGCAGTAATCAATATGTGAGATGATGACAGTATGGATTAGAGTTTTTGCAGTGTTTTGTGTAAGGTAAGGGCAAATTTTGAATATGTCTTTTAGCTGCGGCATGATTTTGAGACAGATTGAATGTGGGGAACAAAGGAACGTTCAGAGTCAAGGATAACAACTAGGCAGCGAGCCTAGGTGTAAATATGCGAATTTAGATGTATTCTATTCTAAAAAACAGTTACTGTATGTCTATAAAAAAAGAGTATAAGGAGAAGAAGGTGCACGAGAGTTATGTGGAAGACGCTGATGAGGAGGCTGCTGCATCTGCACCTGCCAAGACCAAGTCAGTCTGCAATGTGCACTTTTCATATCCAGAAAACTTTGCTCTGGACCATACATGGCACAGTTTTACCCAAACATACTTGGGTGCCAAGGTTCACAAGACCCCTGCTTCCCAGAAGTAGGCCATGTGGGGGAAGTTCCTGGAAGCCATTAACACAGTCAGCTCCTGCCACACTGACCTCAGGAATGTGAAGAAGAGGTACAGTGACATGAAATGTGTCCTGAAGGCCAAGAAGGCTGAGGTGCACCCCAAGAGTTGCAGGGCAGAATGAAGACAAGCTGCAGCGGTCCAAAACACGGAGTACAAATAGGAACTGAAGCATCCAATTCCTCTGGAGGTGCTCCCAGGAATCCATGTACTGTCCATGGACTGTTCAGCGTATCCACCTTGTCCATGTAGCAATATATGCTGTCCAGTAGGATATCTAGCATCTATGCATC
Source organism: Crinia signifera (assembly GCF_055691185.1). NCBI lineage: Eukaryota > Metazoa > Chordata > Amphibia > Anura > Myobatrachidae > Crinia > Crinia signifera. The sequence continues at coordinate 10,405,231 of NC_139225.1, read as the reverse complement.
TGTCTAGTAGGACCTCTAGCATCTGTCTCCTTTACGCCTGTGGACATTTTTGGAGGGACATTTACACCAGATTCCATATGGAAGGCCAGACCCATTGAAATCTGCAGAGACCATGCACCATTTGCCCCAATCCCCTCTTGGGCTGCAGTGCCATTGTTATGCCACTGCCTATGGGCCTGCCCTTTTCATGGCTGGTGGCCTATTCAATAGGAGAAGAGGAGGAGGATGATATCACCATCATCTTCAATCCCGGACCTCCACAGTGGGAATGGTGTCCTGTGTGGTGGGTGTTGGTGGTTGCAACAGTGGCACATGGGGCGTAGGGCTGTTTTGTGTCCCAGTTACAAAGCTACCATTGCCTTGGCCGAGAGGTATGTTTAACATGGTCAAAACATCTGGATCCGACTTTGTACTGCCCATTCTCGGAGCTGAAAGCTTCTGATTTTTAGTGAGCTTAGACGCTATGACATTGTCCGACTTTGTAAAATGTCAGATTTTTGTGTAAAATCGGACATTTCACAAAATCAAACATAACTCAGATCCTATTACATCCAGGCCCTGCCCTTTACTCACACACAAAGCCATAAACCAATCTACACCAACATACATCTCTTGTCTTGTCTCAAAATATCTTCCAACATGACCTCTACGCTCCTCCCAAGATCTGTGTCTCTCATCCACACTCATTACTCGCTATCTATCACAATCTGTGGAATGCACTCCCAAGTACAATAAGACTCTCCTCCAGACTCCAAACTTAAAAGCGTTCCCTGAAAACTCACCTTTTCAGGCAGCCTATCACATTCCAGAACCAGCCACTTAACCTTCATATACCGTTCCTACAGTATCTAATCACATCCCCACTGTACAGTCCACACATATCCACTCTCTTCTTTTTCACGTTTTCCATCCTCCTGACCCCATGGCCAAACTGCTGAGTCTCTGTATCATACAACGTACCAGGAACCCTTGCATTCTGCTTGCTGCAAAATTGCTCAATGCAGATTTTATTTAATTTTTATTTTTATTTTACTTCAACTAATATAAGCAACTTAACTAATGGGACAAAAACTCGTTCCTTTGAAGTATTGTACATACTGAAAAATGTCAATAACCTCATTGAAGACTACAATAGCTAGGGTTGTTAAGTATAGGATGAAACATTATAAAGGTTTTGTAATTCTACAAAAGTTGTACTCTATAACAATAGTAATTGCAGTATGGGCCCAATTAGTGTATACTTTTTGTAGAACTCCACCTAAAGTCCATTTATTCACAGGAATTTCACGTTGGAGGTTGCGGTTATAGCAATGTTGTACATCAATTATTTCTAGGTGCTTTTAGACCAATTTTTTATGGAATTATTTTTTTTTAGTAATTAAACCAATTGGGTGCATCTTGAGCTACATATGATTCAACGTAAATATGCAAATAAGGTATGCTTTCTTTAGCATGCAGCTTTTCCCGCATATGACCAGAGCACGAATGATTACATCTGACAGCGAGTCCCTCAACTCTTGTCAAAAATGCAAGACTCTATATACATGAGTGCAAAATGGTGTGTGATTGATTTATCTTGACTGCTTAGCAGAACCATTGCCAAAAGTCACATACTCAATGTGTAATCGTCTGGTGAGTACCCGGTGGCTTATTTCATGATTTAGGCAAGCTAGTATTTTGATGGCTGAATGCATGCACCTTCTGATCCAAACCAAGTGTTGACAGTCATTCTGAAACAATTTTACTTTGAGTGGTACATGATGTTAAGGGTGTTGAGAATGATGTTGATATTGAAAATGAGCATATTTGACGTTTCCTATTTATTTGGGTGCTGAAGCATCGCCCAATGATGGTTGAAAGCCATGCATGGCTCCTGCATATAGTCCATCCATCACATCTTAGTCATGGGGTTAAATTGACTAAGATTGGAGCTCTATTGAAGTTGAATGTTGTCCAAAGCAAACAATCTGATTGGTTGCTATGGGAAAAAAGTGTTAATAGAATGTAAGGGTGTGCCGCACTAATTGAGCATCTACCACTATCCGTATGTATGTTGTGAGAGGCAGAAGGGAGCCCATATTAGGAGGAGATGTGGGTCCTGATATGCCACATGGAGTAGTCTGGGGTTGCTCCAAGGTAGGTAGCTCTTAGTTCATATATATTAAGTATGGAGCCATTATCATGTGGCTCCTTGCTGGCTAATTGTAGACCCAATTTAGGGTAACGGTGGTGTGGGGTGCGGTGCCCCTGGACTGGTTAGGCTGGGTGGCTCTAGTGCGACATGCCCTTACATTATATTAACACTTTCACTTTCCACACTAACACTTTTACCTTAATATTTTAATTACACTTCATAATTTTTTTTCCTCTCTCTCTCTCTCTCTCTCTCTCTCTATACATAGCTTCGGCTTCTTACTACTAATATTTATTAACACTATAGTATCTCCCTGGCGTGCTGCAATGGGCTTGATAGCTTATGCTAGTTTTTTGGGGTGCCGCACCCTGCACCTAGATATAGCACTAGGGATGCCCAATATTCAGAGAAGCCTTGACATGGCTTGGGGGCATATCATACACCTGCGCAGGTATGGGTTCAATTCCCACCATGGCCCTAACTGTGCAGAGTTTGTATATTCTCCCTGTACTTGCGTGGGTTTCCTCCGGGTACTCCGGTTTCCTCCCACAATCCAAAAATATACTGGTAGGCTAATTGGCTCCCAACAAGTTAACCCTAGAATGTCTGTAACATGTCTGGAACATAGATTGTAAGCTCCACTGGGGCAGGGACTGATGTGAATGTTCTAATATTCTCTGTAAAGCGCTGCGTAATATGTATGCGAAATATAGGAAGCTGTTAATAAATAAATAAATAATTCTATTATCATGTAGTGTTCAAGATTGGTTACTAATACCATTCAGTGAGCTGGGGGGAAAAATGTATTGTTTTACTTACTCAGTATTAACCCCTCCCTTGCATGCACCTGAGTGGTATTATTGAACTAATTGAGCATAGCTAACTAACTAATTACAACTAACTAATTACATCCATATGTAAGTTATGGAATACTCCTGAGAAGGTTACGATGGCAGACGCAATGGATACGTTTAAAAATACAAATTTCCAGCAGAAAAAAGAATACAGGTTCTGACCATAATTATAGGCACTATAGTGTACTCAGCAGTAAGTAGGATAACCATTTTGGGTCGTAGGGGATCTTGGTTTATAATATATAGGCAGTAACCTTACCCGGGTCATTTAACTCTAATCTGGGTCATTTACACATCAGGAGATATTATAGGTTGAACTCGATGGACTTTTTTTCAACCTAACCAATTATAATGCTATGCGAGTCACTTTCTGCAAACTGCTATACGAAACCAAACCAAAAAATTGGCAAATGTATGAAAAGGTTTGTCACCAAAGTGGCTGAGTTTAACAAATACAGAATAAAAATTCAGGAGCACACTTTAGGCACTAAAGACATAATGATCCCAATAACCTGACATTTATTTTGTCTATTTTACAAAAAAATCTAAATAAACGGAAGACTTTAAATTTGCAGTGAATGGCTGTTGGCCTCTCACATGCTCCTGACGTACATTCATTCATTGTATTGGATGGTATTTCGAAAGTTTTTTGAAAAGGTTGCAGGTAATTTCATGACACTTCCTTTTATTGCATTGTCATTTCCAGTTATTGTCAGCAATGGCATATGCTAACTGAAAGTGGATTGATTTTTTTTTTTAAAGTTGTATTGTTTGTGGTCATCACTCAACCGGTTGGTAATGCTGACACATTAATGTGTTTTTATTTTTCCATTTTTGTTGGATTTGCTGAATTGCACTAGCAAACATGTGCATTAGGGGCTTCCTTGCCATCAGGTGTTCTTGACCCTGGTTTTCTGAATATTGATTGCTGAATTTTGTTTCATTTTCAGAGGCATAGTCGCTGTCATCCGCAAACACAGAATGAATGTTTTTGTTGTAAATCAACACGTTTGTCACCTTTTACTGTTCCATTGACATCTGATGAGGATTACCTACAAGTGTAGGCATTAGCAGGGACAATGCCAATAACATGGTTACTTTTGGAAACAATATATTTCGTGATGTTGAAGTATATATATATTTATTTATTTATTAAATTTTTTTATATAGCGCCCATAAATGTGTTTTCCTATTTCGGTCCTATAACAATCGTTTTCTTCTTCCCCATCTCCCAGCTATTGGGCACTTTATAACCAAAATTAAATAAAAGAATGGAAATACACTGGTGAGTAAAATACAACTTGACCAAGGATAACTCGAATAAAAACAATTATAATTCAATATACTGTATACTAATAAAGCATATACCAACTGAAGTACCTGAATTATTCTATATAAAAACATGCAATATAAATGATACAATATAAATCTGAACTGTTTTTAAAACAATATCAGAGGTTCATCTTAAAAAAAACACTAGACACCAATTTCGGAACTGTTTGAATATATCAAGTATTGTTGCGGTGGTGCTGCCTGGGAGTAGGGTAGTTGTATGGAGTAATTATCGAAGAGAGGATAGGAAAGGATCTCTCCGGACTGGGCACTTGCCTTTTAGAGAGTGTGATGCATCAATTAAAATGTACTTTTATTAAAAATATACCTTAAAATATTGGAAGGGTCTAGAAAAACCAGACAAGCACAAATCGAATGAACACAAAGGGGGGGGGGGGGGGTATTCAATCCACCACCGCTATTTCCGACCGGGGGAACCTAATCAATGCTATCTTTTCCAACAGCATTGAAGAGGCACCTCGGCAGAACAGACCCAACTTTGAATCCCGCCTGCCAAAGTCAGGCGGCCCGAGAACGGGCCAGGGTCATGACTGTTGGGACGTCCCAGCAGTCGTGACCACGGATTGAATATAGGCATGACCATCGACCATTGATGATTTGAAATCATCGATGGTTTATGGCTGATGTTGGATACTTTTGCCATCGATGTGGGAGAACCAGATGGTTTCCCTACATCGACGGCAAAGGAGAACCGATGTTCCTTTTTTTTTCAGTGTGCCCCCGACACCCAGAAGCCTCGCCCCCACATTTTGATTGGTCCACGGCTATTCAGTCAAATATAATGGATGACCATTGATAGCTAAACTATCGATGGTTATCCATCACATAGTTTCTGACTATCGATGGCTGGGTGCAAAATCACCATCGATGGCGACTGCACCGATGGCCATCCCTAATTGAATACCCCCCAAAGAGTAAACAAATAATTTAAATGTTGAGTAATTATGCCCCTACACGCCTGTATGGGAAAGTAGTGAAATATTTATATCTTTCAAAAATGTTGAGTTAAAATAACAGGCGTGACCAGTGGCGTAAGTTTGTTACAGTTGCCCGGAGGCAAGATACATATTGGTGCCCCCCCCCCCACACACACACACACACACAACCCTATATATATATTTATGTTTAGATAGATAGATAGATAGATAGATAGATAGAGAACACATATATCTTTAAGAACTCAGCCACAAAAACAATATCGTTGGCTTTTAAATAACTGATTTAAACTCACAGGGGAGGAGAGGTGCCCCCTTGGGAGCAGGAGCCTGGCGGCAGATGACTCCATTGCCTCCCAGAGTTCTGCCTCTGGGCGTAACTCCAATTAAATAAATTCTTGGTCACAGATATGAAAATGTTCTAAAACACCAAAAACATTCCACCGTTAATTATGTGTTAAAGACAAATCGTGTAAATAACGATGGCGGTCTTAGCAACACAGAAAAAAAAACATAAACAACATTTTGTTCCGTGAGTCATTTGTGCATGGGGGTCAGACAATGGCAACTTAATTAGCAGCTAAATTGCAGTAGCGTCTCCCGCACACCCATCTTACAACTCCCACAAAGTTTCACCTACCCTAAAACGTTAATTAGCATCTTCATTTATTTCATTACTCTGATTAAATATTATATTTATTTTTTAACCCACAAAATTGGGACTAAAGAAAGAACCACAGTGTCACAATCTTTCAGGTGAGTATAACATATCGGATGTTACACAGTTGGCAGAACTGAACCAGATAGACCATGATTCCGTGTGTTTGTGTCATATCTACAGAACCTCTATTATGACTTCAAAGCAGCTTGTCTTTTCTTAACTTGTCTTCCTGCTTCAAGTACAGTGCTGTCACCATAAGTAAAATGTATAAAGCTGATTTACAACGACAAAAGGTTTCTTTTGGCTTGCTAAAAATATAGAAAATGTTCCTGAGCTATAAAAGTAAAGTGATGCAGTAATTACCTACTGTCGCAACGTCATCTAACTTTTCTTTTAGGTTGTGACATTGCAACTCTTCTGTATTCGTCCACTTCAATATTTGATCCCGACTTACATACAGCTGGGGTGCCAGGATGTTCTGCGCACCCCTTGCAGTAACTCTCCCCTGTTACAGTTATGGCAAGATTATGTCATCCATGACTAAAAGGGCCCATGCTTAGCACGGGGTCACTAAGCTGGATGTGCTAGATACTAGTAACTGTACCTGGGGGATCGATCAGCAAAAATCACTACACATTGTTAACCCCACCCCCAGACTCCTGTAAAACTAGCCAATTGGGGCCTGCAGATGGCTTAACAGCACATATTCTCCAGATCTGAGTGCTTGATGACCTATAGTGTGAACCTTCCGTGCTGGTTCTTCCTTGAACTTCTGCTTCTTCTTTACCACACCACAGCAGAAAGTCAGGTTGTCCCCAAATAACAATGAGCGACACAACAAATAAAATAACATATTTTAATCAAGTTGGAACTACGTGATGATCCAGGTATACTTTAGGCAAGTAGATAACTAATGTCACTTTACACCACAATATATTTTTGTTTCGAAGCCAAAACTCCAAAGTCGATAACTCAAACTATTAACTTAAGTAGAAGTTAGAAGTAATGTGAACAGATGCCTTCATCAGAAAACCCAGCCATCTCTCATCCTAACCTCTGTTTATACTGACTTCTTCCCCTTCTGTGTCACTCCCTCCCCTATAGAATGTGAACTATCATTAGCAGGGCCCTCCCTCCTTGTGTGTTTTTTAGAATATATATATATATATATATATATATATATATATATATATATATATATATATATATATATATATATATATAATCTGCCATCCTAATAGTTGTTTCAGGGTCCTGTCCCCTGATACAGTTATATTTATTTACCATGTACCTTTCCTACATTGCCTTGTACTGCAATTTGATATTTTCATGGGGTTTTTTGTTTGCTCATTTATGTATTGTTCAGGTGCCCATACACAGTACAATTATTGCATGCAATTTGGACTAGATCGCATCGCATACGTTTTGCAATGCAATAAAATGCAGTGAGATGCAATCTAGTACAAAAAGTACGTGTAGCACATGCTTTTTGAGCCGGCACTGCCATCTTGGTTTTGAAAAAAAATCTGGGGTATGCCAACCAGAGCTCTGTTCAGCCTTCCAAGTGTTGTCAGCTAATAGTAGCCGCTCCCAAGGTATTTAAAAGGGGCTACTTGGGCTTACGGCTGTCAGTACGTCTAAGTGTGCAGAGAGTTTGTCAAAGGTTCTTGGTTATTTAAGCTATCCAGTTTGCTTCCCTGCTATTCCAACAGCATTCTCAGAAGCCTACAGGACCCCTGGCCTGATCAGTCTACTTGATTGCTTCCTGGTGATGCCACTTTTTGTCTGACCCATTCCTGTCTCTGCCTTGATGCTACCCAGCTAGGATTGTTTTTGAAAAAATACCTTCCTTTCTGGCGGCCTCTTCTACCATTAAGCATCCAGCATCTTTAAGATCTTTGTCTACAGATAGTCTTCACGTTTCCTCAAACTCTTCCAGTATTTCTGCCCCAGTTATCCAGAGTCCCTTCTGACGTTTTTTGCTTAGTCCGCATTCTTTATTTCTTCGGTTATTTTTTCCAGCATATGTTCAGAAATATGGACAAACTTCAAAGACCCTTATTCGTGATTTCTCCTCAAATCTTCTACAACTCCAAAGACATTATTTGGGGAACTTCACTTGTTTTCAGTTTACAAAGAAAAAGAAGAAAAAAGGTGCGCTACTGACTGCCGTAACAAAAAAAAAAAAATATACCAGCACTGGCTAGTAGATAGAAAAAACTATATAGATAGACTAGAAAGGGACGGTTTCTTCTAAAGAAAAACAATTTATTTATACGATAGAAAAATATCCTAACTGGAATTCCATATTATATTTGCATATAAATGTGTACACATATTTAAAAAAATATTTAAATACATACAATAATATTGTTACCACTGCTTATATGATCGATTGGATTAACTGGACTAGGAAGTCTCCAATTCCGTTAAGCAGCAGAAGATTTACCAGGTGGCCAGCAAAGTCCCTAAGTATATTGGTGAAGCAAGAGGTTTTCCAAGAAAATTCAAAGGTGGGGTATTGGGCAAACCTGGATGACTAAGCAAGTCAGTTGCCACCATGGAAAGCCTCCGGATAGTAATAATGAAAGTCCTTAATGGAGAAAGCAGATGTCCACCATGTCCAGAAACGATGCGATATAAACCTCAGTGGGAGTTGTTCGCAATATAGAATAAAGTGAAAGGAAACTGAGCTTTTGAGGGAGGATTATTTTCCACACAACAATTAATAAAAATATATAAACATTTATTTTTGGTAAATAACCATGATTATTGACATACATAAAATATAATAAAATGTAAATTAAAAAAAGTGATCTTTAGCTTTGAATTTGCATTGCAAGGGAAGAGACGACCCTAAATTCTCCTTTTAGATTTAAATAGACCTGTGGGTTTTTATACAGGTCATATGTTATGGCTGGTACCTCTCCTTAAATGGTGTTATTTGTGGACCAAAATGAAGGAGTATGTCCTGATCCTTCAGAACTGTGAAGTCGCTGATGTCCTTTTGGATTGTCGTTGGCTTCTATATGAAAACAAATATTGCATGAACCACTCACGATTCCTAGGATGGAACTTGTATCTTTATTGTTGACAGATTCCTGATGTCCTATGGAGTGGTAGCAGATGGAACTGACCTTTTTGGTGGCATTGGAGGTCCACGGTGGATGGGGGGTCCAGGTTAAGTGTCCGTGGGCATTTGTAATCCACACCAGAACATTGGAGAGTTGGGGTGTCTGGCGGCTGACGCATTTCGCTGAGGGCTTCTCAGCTTTTTCAAAGGTTTGCAATATAGTTCATCTCAATGCGTTTCCCTGGGACCAAGGGCGTAACTACTATAGGTGCAGGGAGTGCAGCTGCTATGGGGCCTAGAGGTCAAAGGGGCCCATCTTCGCTGTCAAAATTAAATATGTTATATATTTTTTCACCATTGGATGGTACCCTTACAAATGTTTGCTATGGGGCCTGCAGATATCTAGTTACGCCACTGCCTGGGACTAAAGATTCCCAGCTTCATCAGGAGCAGAAACGTTGTTTTCAGTTTATGTTTCCTTGCCTTATCTATGTAAACCTGCTGGGATTCACCTTAAAGTTCCAGAGTCAGTGGTGGTTTCTACATCCACCCAAGTCCACCGCCTGGAATCTGACAGCCAGGTTGTTGGTGGCGCACTTTCACGTAAATAAACAGGTAGGCTGTTGTTATATCTGTAGCTAAAGTGGAGTCTGTGCTTCCTATTGTTCTTAATTCCGCAATTTTCAGCTGTATGTAATTTTATGAAAGACTTTAATGGCATTGTTGCTGAAAAATGAACAGAGAAAATTACAGCTCCTAGCCTTAGAATCCTTTAGTCTGAGGATATAAAGCAATGTCAGCTGCAGAGTAAAGTCAACTCTTGGCTGTTGTTTAAAATAAAATCTATTGAAGATTGAACAGATTGTTTCATTCTAGTTTCAGTGAAGCCAATTTCATTATCCTATTGTTCCCAGTGTGTGTGGGCTGTCGCTGCTTGCGCTACTCTGCAAGAAATTATATTTCTAAGTAGTATAGAAGCAAAAGACTGTCTGAATATTAACAAAGGGTCATCCGTATATGTTTTCATTTGTCCTGATACGGTGTTAGTAATAATGAGTTAATGACTTTTTCTAAGAGCTAATGTACAAACAGTGGCTTAAGTCTATAACAGGCACCCAGAGGCAAAATAGGTGGCACCTCCCCCGCCCCACTGATTCGCCAATAGCACATCTTGGAGAATAAGAATTGCTAATTGCAGCTAATTGTGGTGGTAAGGGATTTTTATTTTCAGGTGCTGACTGCAAATTATAATTAATAGAGCCCTGAGGGTTTTTAAGTACCAGCCAATCAGCTTATGCCTTACATGTTACAAGCTGTGAAACATGGCAGGAGCAGATTGATTGGTATATTATGTCTCACAATTTTATCTCTTTTCACGCTTTGACAACCCTCCCCAAATGTTTTATTATAATAATTAGTGCATTGCCTTAAAACAACTTGTGCTCTCATTTCTTAAAGACACAGCTGGAGAGCCGTCGCTCACTGTATAAACACTTTGACCATTTATCTAACATTCCGAGACTCTTCAGCACAAGGGGGCTGCAAAGGGGGTTTGTGAGTCAGCATAAACTGTAGCAAATCTCTGTGAAATGAGAGGAGATCTGTCCTAGTTCAGCAGCCCCCTTTCTTGGTGCCACTTTGACAACTGCAGCCCTGCGGCCACTGCCTCCAATGTTTCTGGCTACCTGTGAAGGTGTATACGATTTGTAAAGAGGAGTTTCCATAAAAGTCTTTAAATATATCCAGTAAGCTGAACTTGTGCTTAATTCCTTTTTTCTTATCAGTAATGGATATAGGTTTGGCAGGGAATATGTTGATAGTTCACTGACTTCTTCAGCTCAGGGTCTCTTGTTCAGTCATATATACAACTTAAGGAGTAATTCCATAGTCTGTTTCATTTTCTGTTCACAAGTTTGGTCACTGCACCTGCCAGAGAGGGAAGTGTTCCTTGTGACTATCATGGAATCAGTGGAGATTGTGCAGTCATACATAGCACCTTTCCCTTAAGTGGGCCAATGAGAACTACCACAGTGACAGCTCTAGCTGTAAGTTTCTGGAAGTCAGCCCCCCCTCTCATCAGCTTTCTGCCTCATACATATGCCATTGCCAAGGTCCGCCTCCAGTTCCACTCAGTTTGGGGAAGCTGTTTCTCTTCAGAGCTGGCCTGAACCATTTTGATGCCTTAGGCAAGATTCTGACTCACTATACTGCTGATGGCAGCAGGCCACTTCATTGTGGCAGGCCCCTAATGTACTGCACCAGCTGCATCACCGACAGTTCCAGCACTTGTCTCCCAGCGGCACAGATCACAGCAGCACCCATCACCCACAGCAATCCTCATACTGAACCCATCACATATCACAGCACACCTCATACAGAACTCCCCTGCCCTCTCCTAGCTCAGCACCCTTCATACAGAACACTTCTGCCCTCTCCGAGCACAGAACCCCACTGCCCTCTCCAAGCTCTGCAACCCTCATACAGAACCCCGCTGCCCTCACCTAGCACAACACCCCTCACCCAGCAGCAAAGACAGCTGCTGCTCCTTCCTGACTCTTTGCCTGGTGGAGGAGTCTAGTAGGCTGCAGGGAGTTGGCAAAGACCCATAACATAAGGAGCCGCTTCAGCCGGCCATGCCCCTCCTTTGTTAGAGGCAGCCAGCAGCCTGTCTTCCCCTTGACTCTGGCATACCCAGACCGCTCCTTTGGCAGTACCGCAGGCCAGCAGTCGAGCCTCTGCAGACTGCATCCACTCCCACAATACTGCTTACGTCTCAGTAGATGTGCTAGACCAGAGCTGCTGCTGAAGCCACGAACATAGGCCCAATGGCATAGACATAGGCAAGTGCCTTAGACAATTGTCGAGTCTTCCTATGCCTAGGGACGGCCATGTGTCTCTTGCCTTATTTTTTTTCACTGTACGGCACGAAATGCGGAAGATGAACTAAGTGCACCAATCCACCTGAATTATGGCTGCTGATGCTCCACCTCCCTCAGCCGCCTGTCCTCCATCACGCAGCCTGCTCACTTCAGCGCTCTCCTCAAACAGTCTCCACTCCAAGGCGCTCGACCTCCTGTATAATTTCAGTAGGGTCATCTCACCGCTATGATGCTCTTTAAATATAAAATGGTGTTGACGTTAATACCTCTCGAATGTGAAAAACTTATATCAACTTTTTCATGTGTCTACCTTTTCTCATGTGGACTTTTTCACCCTGTCGACCTTTTTATGTTGACCTTTTGACCCTGTCGACCCTTGAAACCTGTCGACCTATTGCATGTCTTCCTTTTGGTGTAGACCAGGGATGGCCAACCAACCAGAGGCAATGAGCCAAACAATATATTATGGTAAGACAAAGAGCCAAAACTATGCAAAAAATGGGCGTCACCTAGCTCCCATATGGCCACGCCCTGTTTTTAAATGGGTTGTGGCCTAGCAACAAGCAGCAGATTTAAACTAATTAAAACCATCTTTTGACACCTCAGCTTCAAACTAGCAGCACATTTATGTTTTATTCTCTTTATTTTAACCAGCAGCCAATATAATGTATATATACTGTAAGAGCTTGTGATACATTTTAATCTTAGCAACCCTTAAGCACTGCAAAATGCCAAATGAGACATTATTGTATTATTCTTGCAGCACTTAATTGCAGACTAAGCCTACAGCTGAATCAGTCCTCACCACTAGTGACTAAAATAACTTACAAGCCTGGGAAAGAAGCTGGTCCAATAGGGTGAAGCACAGGAGAGCAGCATTAACACGCCCCTGAGGAGCTGTAATAAAGATGGTGCCTCCCTGGCATCACCTTCTATCGCTTCATACAAGCAAGAGGGCTGGGTTTACCAAGATGGAAAAGCAAACCCAGCCATCGCAGGATTAGATCATTATTCTCAACAAAAACCTCTGCAATCTAGAAGGACTGCTAAGCAATAAGAAGGCCCTCTTGCCTCATCTGTCTGTCTGTTACTGCACAGTCTTGTTTTATTACTGGTTTATTCACAACTGTAAAGGTGTTGGAGCTGTATAAAAATGTTAATAAATAAATAAATACAGGAGTGAAATATGTTTTCTATAACACTTCTCTGCCTCCGGCACACTAATCGTAATGGTTGTAAACACTACTTTGGAAACTTTCGCCTGCGTATTACTTTTAGTAGATGTTATAAACCATAACTTACAATTGTTCCTTATTTCACCTGCATTAGAGGCCTAATGTTTGCAACAAAATCAAAAAGTTCTCACACCTTCAGAAGATGAAAACATAAATGTCACAGCATATGCCAACATCCCCGCACTGCAGGGACCCAGGGCCGGCGCCACCACTAGGCAAATCTAGGCATTTGCCTAGGGCGCCAGCCACTGGAGGGCGGCACTTCGCCCCTCGCCTCTCGCATGGAGGCTGCAGGGGTGTCCGTGCCGGGTACCTGCGGCACTGTGTGATCTGGTGGCGGGGTCCCTGCAGTGATGCGCGCTATCCGGCAGCCAGGCGGCGCGGGAAGCGCTGCTGGGTTTGAAAACATTCCGCATGCTGATTGGCTGAGATTCAGCCAATCAGCGTGCGGCGAGTTTTTAAACCCATCAGCGCTTCCCGCGCCGCCGCCTGGCTGCCGGATAGCGCGCATCACTGCAGGGACCCCGCCGCCAGATCACACAGTGCCGCAGGTACCCCCACCCCCGTAGGCACCGGGGCGCCCCACCCCCCCTCGCCTGGGGCGCTCCGGTGCCTTGCACCAGCCCTGCAGGGACCTATTTGCCACAATGCCTACACTTTATCCCAGGGCCGGGAAAAGGTTACCAGACCAATTTCCATGCAAAATAAGGGCTCTTCTGTACATGCTGGTAACATTGCAGACTTTGCTTTCATAGCTGGTCTTACCAACCTATTGATGCTCTTATTCAAAACATTTTTTCAGGACTGCCACCATCTTCTTGCCCTCAAAAAATATGGGAGCTTCTCCTCAGTGGTATTAGTATACAGGGGGGAATAACTTCTTGAAATAAGGGTAATTGTATCAGAAATACAGAAACTCAGACTTCCCTTCTCCTGTCCTGAGGAGGCTAAAATGCCTAAAGTGTGACATAACATTAATGTGGGAATTATTATGGTCACCAGAATTTTCTAGGGCATTAAGGTGGAGCATAAAATTATCAACTGCTGCAGAGAGGTGTTTCTATAAAAGCACTTGCACAAGGGCCACTTTAAAATGTTGCTATGGGGCCCATAAACATTTGTCTACCCCCTTGGTCATAATTATTATTAATACATTATCTGTTATAGTAATGTTTATTACGATAATATGCACGTAGCTGATGGGTCCCACACAAAAGCCCACACCCCAGCATCGGTAGGCAGTCGCCCATCTGTGATTGTATGCAAATTAGAGATGTGCGCCGAACACTTTTTGAGTGTTATGTTTTGGGTTTGGATCTGGATCTTCTTTCGTGTTTTGGATCTGGATTGGTTTTGCCAAACCACTCTTTATGGTTTTGGCTTTGGTTTTGGATCTTTGTTTAAAAAACTACACATAAAAACAGCTGGATAACTATGCTAAGCGACACAAATGGGCATCACAAGCACATGGCACATTTGGGAGTGGCACTGCAATGGCACACATGATGGCAGTGCAACCAGTCATAACACTGACGATGCAAGTCCATCAACGTTGTCTGCTAAGGCCAATGCCCAATGTCGTAGAGGCAGTGCCAGATTAAGGTCTAAATGGGCCTGGAGCTGAAAATTATCAAGGGCCTATAATGCGCAATAGTAGGGGTTGTGGCTAGCATCTAATATCATGGGGGGCGTGACCAGTGCTCATGGGTGCGTCTCTATTTGTGTAAATACTTTCAACTAATTATATGTGTGTCTATATATATATATCCCTTAGGAATGAGTCCATTCTATACATTCGCAGGAAAATAGGCGGCACACATAAGGCTCCAAATTTATTAAGAAAAGTGTTGGTGCAGTTTAATGCCTATAAATATATATATATTACAAATTCCGACACTCACAGGATGCAGGGAGATATATTGCCGGGTGCCCTCCAAAGGAGCATCCGCAGGACGCTGATGTCCTAAGATACTTTTGGGGTGAGGCGACACTCCAGTCATAAAAAAAAATATTGAAAGCCAAAACTTGGTAGACAACATTTCAGCACCTTTTATGTGGTCACCTAAGTTTACCACACCATATACCCCTTATACAAATCATGCAACACAATAGTAACCCCCTTATACCGTACTTACCTCTTACATATTATGCCACATGGAAAGAGCCAAAATTCACACCGATTGAGACAAAATTCACACTATGGCACATGGATTGAGTCAAAATTCACGTTATGTCACACAGATTAAGGCAAAATTCACATTTTGCCACATGGATTGAGCCAAATACACACTATACCAAACGGATTGAGACAAAATTCACAATATGCTTCACAAATAGGGGCATTGCGCACCACAGGTGAAAATTAAAAAGTAACACCATAATGCCCATTACATGTTAAGCCACATACCATAATGTCCATTACATATTATGCCAAACACCATAATGCCTATTAAAAAAATATGCTACATAAGTGCTGCTTACCTACATGCTCATTGCCAGGGGTTCCATGCACATTGCCAGGGGTTCGATGCTCATTGCCAAGGGGGAATACATGCTCGCTGTAACTGGGGGACAGCCGTCGCCGGGCAGAAGTGACAGCCATCGACCGCCCGGCTGTATTTAGGTCTAGACTATTTGAAATAATAACCTTTCACATCAGAAAATGCAGGGACTAACCTGGGAATATGGTCCCAGGATCATGCATGGACATTCCCGGGCTGGCCCCTTTTACACCAGCCTAGTCCCTGCATTTTCTGGTGTGAAGGGGAGAGAAAACCACCCCCCTATGCCCTACCTCAAACTTGTGTGATGCCATGGGGGGGAACTGGCAGCCGTCGGATCCGGGTAGGGGTCGGAATTAGCGAGTCCCATGTTATCACATGGGGAAAATGTTCCATTGGAGAGTGGGCCTGGAGCTGTAGCTCCATCAGACCCACTGTTAATCCGGCCCTGGGCGCAGAATATTTTTTTAAAGTACAGGGGCGTGCAAGAGATGCTGTCAGTGGCCCGAAATGGGTGATCGATTATTTGAAATCAAATCACTATATTTTGTATCGTGCCACTTTAGCCCCACCCCCTCATCGGAGATTGACAAATCCGATTATTTAAATGCCGTAGTCAGGGGTGAGATAGCCGGGAACAGGCGGGAGCGGGAGGGTTGCCCACCTTTCCGGTAGGCCGGGAGGAGGACCCGATTTTCTGGACCCTCCCGGCCATTTCGGGAGGGTAGGCAACCCTGAACTATACCAAATAAAAACATTCACAGAATCTATGAAATAATAAATGGAGCCTTTTATTTTTGGAACTTTTTGTGTGATGAGCTGTAACAATAGGAACATTTTCTTTAACAGTTTTCAGAGAAACTCAAAATGTGAATGAAAGCTGATCTTCCTCCAGATGTTTACTGCGTCTGTCTTTTCCGGAACCAGAGTTAAAAAGCACAACGCACATCTACAAACCTTTTGAACAAGTTTCTTTTTTTTTTTACCGAAGATATGAATTGAAGATTGTTTTGGATCAAAGATTCTTGTTTGTATGTTGATTTTCAATTAAATGATTAGGATCGTGTTGGCATTTTAAGATTTCTCACTGGCGAAATAAAAGAACTGCACCTATTTCAGAGAAAACAAAATGACATTGGTTAAAATGACATCTTGGCTATATCATATACAGATATTTTTATTTGAGATGGGAGAACAGGTTACTGACTAATGGAGGATTAAGCGGCAGAGGGACTATTTTGTGGCTTTTACGTAAAGAGCGGCAAACAATTACACAGACAGTTTAGCTGCAGGAGCTGTATGGTGCCTATTGAATTATAGCGATTGACCTTTGACACTAACTTAACTCTATTACCCCTAGAAATAAATCACACGGACACCTTATTACTAACAATAACGACGCAGACAACAACTGTATAAGTTAAAAGTTCACGGATATTTATTAACTTGTATGACCCTATTTGTAAAAGGATGGCCAGGAAAGCGCTTAGAAACCAGCTACGGTCAATGCGTGTTAATAATGGCTTTGACTAGAGCACCCCAACTTATAACATGGGCGATGAACGCCCCATCTATCTAAAGGCATAGACCACACTGTGACGATCTCACCGCCCCTTCTATGGCATGGCAAGGACAATTCCAGGAAGTGCCCAACGTTCCACCGTGGAGGCAGGACTCACCAACAGTCCTGGCAAAGGGGGGCACACCAGTTCCCAACAGTAGTAGCGCTGCTTATACATAATGCCCACACCAGTTCCCAACAGTAGTAGCGCTGCTTATACATAATGCCCACACCAGTTCCCAACAGTAGTAGCGCTGCTTATACATAATGCCCACACCAGTTCCCAACAGTAGTTGCGCTGCTTATACATAATGCCCACACCAGTTTCCAACAGTAGTTGCACTGCTTATACATAATGCCCACATCAGTTACTGACAGTAGTAGCACTGCTTATACATAACACCCACACCAGTTCCCGACAGTAGTAGCACTGCTTATACATAACACCCACACCAGTTCCCGACAGTAGTAGCACTGCTTATACATAATGCCCACACCAGTTCCCGACAGTAGTAGCACTGCTTATACATAATACCCACACCAGTTCCCAACCGTAGTAGCACTGCTTATACATAACACCCACACCAGTTCCCGACAGTAGTAGCACTGCTTATACATAATGCCCACACCAGTTCCCGACAGTAGTAGCTCTGCTTATACATAATACCCACACCAGTTCCCAACAGTAGTAGCGCTGCTTATACATAATGCCCACACCAGTTCCCAATAGTAGTAGCGCTGCTTATACATAATACCCACACCAGTTCCCAACTGTAGTAGCGCTGCTTATACATAATGCCCACACCAGTTCCTGACAGTAGTAGCGCTGCTTTTAAGTAATGCCCACACCAGTTGCCAACAGTAGTAGCGCTGCTTATACAGTACATAATGCCCACACCAGTTCCCGACAGTAGTAGAGCTGCTTATACATAACACCCACACCAGTTCCCAACAGTAGTAGCGCTGCTTATACATAATACCCACACCAATTCCCAACAGTAGTAGCGCTGCTTATACATAATGCCCACACCAGTTCCTGACAGTAGTAGCGCTGCTTTTAAGTAATGCCCACACCAGTTGCCAACAGTAGTAGCGCTGCTTATACAGTACATAATGCCCACACCCGTTGCCAACAGTAATAGCGCTGCCTATATGTAAAACCCACACCAGTAAGTGTCCCGTATCACCAGTAGTGAGTAAGTGCCCTACAGTCCCGATGTGTCTCACAGCAAGTGCCCCCTTGTCACCTGCAGGAAGTGCCACAGTGTCATCAGTAGTAAGTGCTCCCAGCCCCCCCTCCCTGGCCTCAGTGGGGCATTACCTCCTCGATGGCGGCCCATAGGAGCTTCTTGTCTCAGGGCTCGAAGAGCTTGACCGCCAGCGCAGCCTGTGAATGGGAACCAGCCTTTTCATGGATGGCTTTACTGGCTCCCTGGCCTCCTCCGAGTCCTCACCACTGCCTGAGCTGTAGCTGTCAAACGCGGCAGATTAACACAGACCCAGGAGGTCCTTCTGCTCAGCCTCTGGAATGTTGCAACATGCTGCTGCTGTGGGGTGGGTGATAGCAGGTCAACTCTGCTACATCCGCACACAACTGGTTGTGCGGATTGGTGTTTGTGCAAACGTGGGTGCATGAGGATTGGATGCGCATGGCCGGCGTCTGACGGTGCGGGTGAGGACACTGACAGGAGGGGTGTTCTGCTGCTTTTTTGGTGTCACCCCACTGAAGGGTGACACCCGGCGCAGGCCACATCCCCTTGGTGATGCCGCTTACTGAACTTGGAGTCAGAGAGGAGGAGGAGGAGCAGCGGTCAGCAGCGCAGCGGGGAGAGAGGAGGACAGCAGGCAGGAGGCGGGGCCACATCCAGCATAGGAGACACAATATTGTTACAGGTAATTCGGCCTCAATGTCGTTGGCCTCCCGGGAAACTTCCCGGTAAATATATTGGCCAATCCGCCCCCCCTGCTGCAGCCCATAGGTAAAAACCGCCACTGATAAATACGCCAGTTCATGTATGTAACTGTATAATATAAGAAAATACTTTATTGCAGAGGATCTTTCAATTACCTGACAATAAATTATACATAACTACTTCAATGTGACAAATAGGGCAAATTATTCTCAAATTAGAAGAAAAGCATTGATTTATCCAGCCAACAAAATTATTTTCATGTTAACCACAAAGGCTCTTTAATATAATATGCACATATAATAAAGGGTCTGATCAGTCATAAATAAGGTACAGTAATATGAGATAAAAAAAAAACAACACTTCCCACAAACCCTTATTTAAAGAAAAGACAAATAAAGCACCTACTGCATGGGAAGCGGCCTTTGCTCCGCTTTGGTGCCACCTGCTGTAAAACTTACAATATTCCTATTGCAGAAAATCCTGGTAATCAAGAATTTAAATAATCCAGGTCAGATCCAGGTTCGCAAGCAAAAAACCAGTCTACTCTGGGAAACAGGAGAATTCTGCACAGTCATTAGCAATGTCCCTGGAGAGAATACACTTGTGATAGGTTTCTAGAGGCATAATAATGTAATTAGAGAGACATTAATCAAACGCTTGTAAAGTCGTACCATGGTCCTACATTACTGCAAGATTCATCCTCGCTCTCCCAGAGCGGCTGCAGGATTCCATCCTTTCTCCCAGTGACGGATTAAACCCTGGGGAGGCCCCTAGGCAGTTCAAACCTTGGGGTCCCCCTCACTAATCATCTCCTAATTCATGTTGAAATCTCGGGCCCCCTGTAAATGATCTCCTAATACAATTTGATGGTATAAGGTTCATCTGCTGCGCGAATTAGTGACATGCCCAAAATGACGGAGCTACTGCAGCATTTTGGAGCACCAGGGTTATCCTATAGCAAGACAATGGGCCTCATTTAGAATGTGCTGAGCTGGGGAGAGAGGCTGTGCAGCCTGTCCTCTCTAACTAACTGTCCGGCTCTCTGCAGCGCAGGAGGGGAGAGCGAGGCCCGGGCCCCTCCATTAGACCTGGGCCCGGGTAAGTACCCGTTAACTCCTCCCCCTTGGCACCGCTGGTCAATACTTGGGGAATGATAAAGTGGAGAGAGATCAAGTACCAGCAAATCACCTCCTAACTCATTTTTACACAACCTGTAACATGGCTTTCCTCTTATAGCTTTCCTGGGCGGCGCGGCGGGCTCTCTGGCACTCGCAGCTTACCAGAATCAGCCCCTTATTGTATCATAAACGATTTGTCAGAAATGTACCGGCTATAAATCAGGGTTCCTACTTTTAAAGTCTCCTCATCGGGAGAAGCCCGGAGAAGATACTGTCAGCAGCACTTCGGGGGGGCTGGGCCTGATGTAAACATCATCAAGCCCCACCCCCTAGTACGGCAAATCCCGCAATTCGCAGGTCTTCGATTAGGGAGCGGGACTAAATGACGCTATTTGCATATTTAGCCACACCTCCTCCACCCGAAAATCTGCAAATCTCAGGAAATTAACGATGCCGCGGGGGACATGCGTGCGGGGGGGGCGCGCCGGTGTCCAAGAGGGTTTCCCACCTTTCCGTAAGGGGGGGGGGGGGGGGCGTGCGGGGGACTTATTTTCGGGAGCCTCACGGCCATTACAGGGGGCTAGTAAACCCTGCTATAAATGTAATGACTTATTGAAAATCATGCCAATTATTTTACAGGATGTTAAATAATAAATGTTGTCAGTATAAAACATTTTTGCAAAAATAGGACAGAAGTGACACACTTTCAATAACAAAGATCGCCATTCTGAGTCCTTCTCCGGAGGCTGAAGGTCCTCATTTATAATGTTACTATTATTTTGTTAATGGATGAAATACACAAACAGGCACAAAGAATAAAATCTCCTTTTGTGTTATTTGCTGTGATTTGGCGCCCTCCAGTGGCATTGTGTAGCGCAGTTTTTAGCAATATAAGCCGTTTCTTGTGTTGCACTGCCACACATTGGTAGAATGCAAACTCAGTAAAATCATTGGAAATCACGTTTAAAATTGTTATGTTGCTAAGTGACAATGCTAAAGATCATAAAAAAATAAATTGACTGTCACGACTGTAGTGATGCTTTTGCTTCAATAAAAAAAAAAAAATCTAATTTGTCCAAAATGAAAACGTCAGGGACAGCCTGGATTTTCACAAAAAAATCTCTGATTTATTCAGAATAACAGGAAACAAACATAAAGGTGACATTAAGGGCCTGATTCTGTACATTTGCCAAGCAGTGTAAATTCGCCGCTTAGTGAGCCAATTAACGCCACCCGCCAGTGAGCAAATGCCTTTTTCCCCAAAAAAATGTAAGTGTAATGTGGGCTAGGTGACATGAGGGAGATTGCTTGACTAATGAGGGAGAGAGGGAGATTGCTGCTATGTCAGGGAGTCTCCTGCAGAATGCAGGAGGGGAGGTAACTATGATGTAACAGTGTAATGTGGGCTGGGTGACATGAGGGAGATTGGTAGACTGATGAGGGAGAGAGGGAGATTGCTGCTATGTCAGGGAGTCTCCTGCAGAATGCAGGAGGGGAGGTAACTATGATGTAACAGTGTAATGTGGGCTAGGTGACATGAGGGAGATTGCTAGACTAATGAGGGAGAGAGGGAGATTGCTGCTATTTCAGAGAGTCTCCTGCAGAATGCAGGAGGGGAGGTAACTATGATGTAACAGTGTAATGTGGGCTAGGTGACATGAGGGAGATTGCTAGACTAATGAGGGAGAGAGGGAGATTGCTGCTATGTCAGGGAGTCTCCTGCAGAATGCAGGAGGGGAGGTAACTATGATGTAACAGTGTAATGTGGGCTAGGTGACATGAGGGAGATTGCTAGACTAATGAGGGAGAGAGGGAGATTGCTGCTATGACAGGGAGTCTCCTGCAGAATGCAGGAGGGGAGGTAACTATGATGTAACATTGTAATGTGGGCTAGGTGACATGAGGGAGATTGCTAGACTAATGAGGGAGAGAGGGAGATTGCTGCTATGTCAGGGAGTCTCCTGCAGAATGCAGGGGGGGGTAACTATGATGTAACAGTGTAATGTGGGCTAGGTGACATGAGGGAGATTGCTAGACTAATGAGGGAGAGAGGGAGATTGCTGCTATGTCAGGGAGTCTCCTGCAGAATGCAGGAGGGGAGGTAACTATGATGTAACATTGTAATGTGGGCTAGGTGACATGAGGGAGATTGCTAGACTAATGAGGGAGAGAGGGAGATTGCTGCTATGTCAGGGAGTCTCCTGCAGAATGCAGGGGGGTAACTATGATGTAACAGTGTAATGTGGGCTAGGTGACATGAGGGAGATTGCTAGACTAATGAGGGAGAGAGGGAGATTGCTGCTATGTCAGGGAGTCTCCTGCAGAATGCAGGAGGGAAGGTAACTATGATGTAACAGTGTAATGTGGGCTAGGTGACATGAG
Organism: Crinia signifera; assembly: GCF_055691185.1. Taxonomy (NCBI): domain Eukaryota; kingdom Metazoa; phylum Chordata; class Amphibia; order Anura; family Myobatrachidae; genus Crinia; species Crinia signifera. The sequence goes on along the minus strand of NC_139225.1, from coordinate 10,382,632 downwards.
GGAGATTGCTAGACTAATGAGGGAGAGAGGGAGATTGCTGATATGTGAGGGAGTCTCCTGCAGAATGCAGGAAGGGAGACAACTATGTGTTAATCAACTGTGAAAAATATATTTAACCATTAACTCTCACATATGTTGATACGGAAAACATGTGTTATTGTGTTAAACGTGATATTAAAACATGTGCTATCGTGCTTCGTTTCTGAAACTCCCTGGGCGCAGATGTAACAGGGGAGACTGGATAAATATGTGTGCACTGTGTATGGAAATGAGATCTCATTCCCGGGTACTGTATACTTGTGGCCCTCACCTCTTAGGTGAGATTTTCCTGCATAGAAATCTAATCTTTCTTTTCTCAACGTTGGCTTTTCTGGTTTATACCAGGAGCAGTCGTAGCTACTGCAGCTTCTGATCTGATATTTCTTCATATAAAAAGAGAATTACAAATATGAGTACGGATCAAATAAAATCCCTCTCCCCAATCTCTATATCATTCTTTACAGTAATAATCCCTCGTGTCTTTATTTCTGCAAACAAAGATACTGTACTTAAATAAAAATGTTATATTGGGACACAGCAAACATCTCTTCTAAAACTACAGATCTGATCGCAGTACAAAGTTGTTCTCAAAATGGGCAAAACCATGTGCACTGCAGGTGGGGCGGATGTAACGTGTGCAGAGAGAGTTACATTTGGGTGGGGTTTGTTAAAACTGAAATCTAAATTGCAGTGTAAAAGTAATGCAGCCAGTATTTACCCTGCACAGAAACAAAATAACTCAGCCAAATCTAACTCTCTCTGTACATGTTACATCTGCCCCACCTGCAGTGCACATGGTTTTGCCCATTTTGAGAACACATTTGTACTGCGGTCAGATCTGAATAAGGCCATAAGCCTGTTTAGATGCAAACTGACACATTTTTTATATATATGTCCTATTCTGAGTCATAAGGAACATGAATTACCCGATATGTAATTCACTGACATATCGGGTGACATTCATATCCTGAATATATCATTTGTTTGCAGTCGTACTCATGGAGAAGGGAAAACTGATTCTGACTCATCTATTTCCCGATCTTAAAAGCTAATTTAGGTTTGAAACTATAAATGTAATGGTGTAAACCAGGTATTGCACCTACCTCTCTAATCCTGTATATTAATATCTATCAATATACAGTACAGCGGCGTAACTATAGCACCGCAGCCCCCGCCACCGCAGGGGGGAGCTGTGCATGTGGGGGCGCCGGGGGCTGCGGTGCTATAGTTAAACACCCCCCCCCAATCCCCCGCAGACTTACCTATCTCGCTGGTCCCGGCGGCTCCGTTCTTCTGCTGAGGACCACCACAAAATGGCCACCCCCATACAGCAGACAGTTTCAGAGAACTGTGTGCTATATGGGGGGCGGCCATTTTGTGGTGGCGGCTCCGTTCTTCTGCTGAGGACCACCACAAAATGGCCGCCCCCCATATAGCACACAGTTCTCTGAAACTGTCTGCTGTATGGGGGTGGCCATTTTGTGGTGGTCCTCAGCAGAAGGACAGAGCCGCCGGGACCAGCGCGATAGGTAAGGCTGTGGGGGATTGGGGGGGGCTTGCATGGGCGGCGGGGCGGCAGGGCAGGGGGGTAGGGGTGCTTGGCGGGGGGCGCCCCCCCTAACGGCGGGGGGGCGCCCAAAACGTAGCTACGCCACTGATACAGTATACCAAAAGCAGGGGTGCATCAAAAGAAGAGGAGGCACAGTCTGGGTCCGGGGGCTCCCTCCTCTTTAGCTTGCAAAAAAATAGACTGTGGGCACTCGGGATGCTGGGAGTCCCAGCAGCGGCACAAGTTCGTCCCAGCTGCCCGGCGGCAAGATAAATATTGGTGGCCCCAAATAGCTCAATCAGTGATGTATAACCAAACAGAAAAATAGGGGGTGGGGGGGGGTTTCTAAGCACTAGAGGGCAGCTGTCTAAAAAGGGATAACTCAATCCTTATTATGCAGATAAAGGGAACTAGTGTGGAAGTGTGGACTGCGCTATAAGTGCTTGCATGAAATAGACCAAATTAGAGACAGTCAAAATTAATAAACAATAAATCTGTTTTTATTCCTTAAAAAAGTGGAGACTTCTCCAAACTATACACATATAATTACCGGCCGGTAAATTCCAACAAAAGCATATATTAAAATTCAAAACATACATACATTGAGATATATCTCAAATATTAAATATCGTCCATAAATTAATTATTCTCTGCAATCTATGATGGATAAATAAAACTTAATATTTAATCTCAAGACTTAAAATGTCCTAAGTTCAGTCAGTTATGTTACTGATCCATCCGATATTCATTAGTAAATTAGTAGCAATTTAGTAGCAGTTCCCGTTCCTCAGAATAGTGTCAGTTTGTTATATAACACAAGGGTCTAGTTACCACTCCCGGGAGTAAAATGTCCCCTTTAATGGATACCAGGCTGATGTGCCTCTTAGGTTTAAAACCAGACTGGGGGCCAGATTCTCTAAGCTTTAAAAGTGATAAATTGGAGAGTAATAAACAGCCAGCCAATCAGCTCCTACCTGCCATGTCATAGACTGTGTTTGAAAAATGTCAGACAGGAGCTGATTGGCTGGCTGTTTATCACTCTCCATTTTATCACTTTTGAAGCTTAGAGAATCTGGCCCAGGAGCTCTCTTCCGGTCTCCAGTGGGGAGCTTGGAATCTCGTACCCTCTGGTTGGCGTATACTGTATCTCTCTCGCTCCCGTCCGTGGAGGTGTCTATTAAGTCATTGCCGGCCAGCAGTCCTGTAAAGTATGAACTGAGGCGTTTCCCCGCCTGCGTCTCTCTGCGGCCTTATCAAAGATAAACCTAAGAGGCGCATCAGCCTGTTATCCATTGAAGGGGACATTTTACTGGGTGTGGATCATATTGTTGACCCGACTTAGGTCGACAACCGTTGGGTTGACAGGCAACTAGGTCAACAGGATTCTAGGTCGACATGGGTGAAGGTCGACAGGTGTCTAGGTCGACATGGGACAAGGTTGACATGGGTTTCGGTCGACAAATGCGTTAGGTCGACATGGGTTAGGTTGACATGGGTTTTTTCACAGTTTTTTTACCCGAATGTTGACACAGTCGACACGGACACAGTTGAAAGTCAGCCGCAGCCCCTTGCATCGCTCGCTTCAGGCACGGTGCCTCGAACTAACGCATTTGTCAACCTAAAACTATGTCAACCTTTCCCCATGTCGACCTAGACACCTGTCGACCTTCATCCATGTCGACCTAGAACCCTGTCGACCTTGTTGCCTGGTGACCCAATGGTGTCGATCTAATGACTGTCGACCTAAGTCGGGTCGACAATACGACCATATCCCATTTTACTCCCGGGAGTGGTAACTATACCCTTGTGTTATATAACAAATTGACACTATTCTGAGGAACGGGACCTGCTAAATTGCTACTAATTTACTAATGAATATTGGATGGATCAGTAACATAACTGACTGAACTTAGGAAACTTTTAAGTCTTAAGATTAAATATTAAGTTTTATTTATCCATAATAGATTGCAGAAAACAATTCATTTATTGACTATATTTAATATTTCAGATATATCTCAATGTATGTATGTTTCAGGGCTGTAACTGGGGGGGGGGGGGGCTAGGGGGTCACGCGCACCGGGCGCTGGAGGGTAAGGGCGCTAGTGTGAGGTCCCGGCAGCATGGTCCCGGGGATGGGCAGCGGGGGTCCAGGGACTGGTGGGTTAACGCTGGCTCCTGCCGGGGTCCCGGTGAAGGGCAGCGGGGGCCCGGGGACTGGTGGGTTAACTCCGGCTCCTACTAGCGCTGCTGGGCGGTGGGCGGGAAGCAGGTTTTGAAAAGACTTGCCGGACGCTGATCGGCTGAATTCAGCCAATCAGCGTCCGGCAAGTCTTTTCAAAGTCATCGGTGCTTCCTGCCGCCAGGCAGATAGCGCTAGGAGACGGAGTGAGTGAAGGCTGCCGCTACACCAGTCCCTGGACCCCTGGACGCTGCCTACCCCTGCTGGCTGCACACAGGTATATTGGCAGCGGGGGTCCAGGGACTGGTGTAGCGGCAGCTTTCACATACACACCCGCTCGCTATCTGCCTGGCGGCGGGAAGCGCTGATGATTTTGAAAAGACTTGCCGGACGCTGATTGGTTGAATTCAGCCAATCAGCGTCCGGCAAGTCTTTTCAAAATCTGCTTCCCGCCCGGCAGCGCTAGGAGCCGGAGTTAACCTTCTCCAGTCCCCGGACCCCCGCTGCCTGTCCCCAAGGCAGTAATTTGGTGGGTTTTTTGGAGCGACCAAATGACTGCCGGCCCTGTATGTTTTGAATTTTAATATATGTTTTTGTTGGAAGTTACCGGCTGGTAATTATATGTGTATAGTTTGGAGAAGTCACCACTTTCTTAAGAAATAAAAAAAGATTTATTGTTTTTTAATTTTGACTGTCTAACCAGTAAGGTATCTGTCTGCAGTAAGAAAGGTAATGGGATCTAATACAGGGTGTGACACTTGCAAAAATGATGTTAGGAGGAGGAGTCAGTCACAGAAGCGATATCGGCGGCTTTTAATTAACTGATTCAAACTGGCAGGGGAGGAGAGGTGCCCCCTTGGGAGCAGGAGCCCGGCGGCATTGCCTCCCAGAGTTACGCCTCTGTGTCCCAGAGTGTACATGCAGCAACATTTCTCCAGTGAATTTCTTTCTGTGCATGTGCAAAAAACAGGCCAACTGCACCATTTCCCTAGTGGTTATCAGACCTGCTGCTGTCAATGTGGGCCTCCAGGGGGTGAGAATTGAATCAATGGGTGCAGGGTTGGCTTTGGAGACCCATATGCACTGCACACATTACTGATATGCCAGTGACTAGGTAATAATCTTAAAAATCAATGGACCAAGGCACCTGCACAAAACTATAGACTGTATTAAATATTTATAGTTTCCGTTAAGGCTGTTCAGTACAAGCAATATTTGGCAAGCCGTGTATGTGCAATAATACGTCCCATCTTTCTCTAAGTAGCCAGTGCTGACAGCCGCAGCAAATCCAGCAGGAGGAAACTGCAGGCAATGATTGTGTTCTCCAATCTCAATGTGAGAAGTAGCAAACAGCACATGTTTATCTCGTACTTGCCTACTTTTGAAAACTAGTTTCAGGTAGAATATAGTTGGTAGTAGAATTTTACACAACGTCCCATTTGGGGGGGGGGGCGTGTCATGCTCCACCCAATGGGCGTGTCTAGTTCCATATATGGAGAGATTGTGAAAAGAGATTGTGAACGTGGCACCTAGAAACTTGGGTGTGTACTGCTACAGCTGAGGGGAAACTTGTAAAATGACTTATATCCAAATGTAGATGAGCCCCAAAGCAGACAGTAAGAGCTACTATACTTGGTAAAGTGCTGGGAAATGGTGCTGATGATTCAATGTAACTGTATCTGTCTCTTATTCCTTTTTTCCCAAAAAATAAAACAGTATAATGTGGGCTAGGTGACATGAGGGAGATTGCTAGACTAATTAGGGAGAGAGGGAGATTGCTGCTATGTCAGGGAGTCTCCTGCAGAATGCAGGAGGGGAGGTAACTAGGATGTAACAGTGTAATGTGGGCTAGGTGACATGAGGGAGATTGCGAGACTAATGAGGGAGAGAGGGAAATTGCTGCTATGTCAGGGAGTCTCCTGCAGAATGCAGGAGGGGAGGTAACTATGATGTAACAGTATAATGTGGGCTAGGTGACATGAGGGAGATTGCTAGACTAATGAGGGAGAGAGGGAGATTGCTGTTATGTCAGGGAGTCTCCTGCAGAATGCAGGAGGGGAGGTAACTAGGATGTAACAGTGTAATGTGGGCTAGGTGACATGACGGAGATTGCTAGACTAATGAGGGAGAGAGGGAGATTGCTGCTATGTCAGGGAGTCTCCTGCAGAATGCAGGAGGGTAGGCAGCTATGGTTTATCAATGCAAGCGGTCCAGGCACGCCTGCATTGTCTGTACTGCTCTAGTAACCTTAAAAACAGTCTGCTGTACGAGGGCAGCCATTTTCCGTGTGTCACTTCTCATTAGCAGCAGTAGCCGGGAGAAATGGGACCTGGAGCAAACGGATGCGGCAGGACTCATAACGGACGCATGGGGGGGGCATGGGGGGGGCAGGTTTGTTTACCCTACGGGGGGGCGCCAAATTAATAGTCACTCCACTGATCAGGGCTTGTATTGTGTTTTACAAGTAGTTCCATGTAAGTGGTCACAGGAAACCTTATTTAAAATGCATGTAGCATAGGGATCATTGTGCTTTATAACAATAGCACGGAAATTGCACATGATGATCCCTGAAATCGAAAACTAATTTAACCCTTTGAGTGCCAAGTCACTTTGCCAAAATAGGTGTGAAAATTGCTAAGCAAACATTTGTATTCACCATTAATGACCTGTCATGATCACCTTATTTAGGAAATGTAATCTTTTTCTGCACAACATTTTTTATTTGAATTTATATAACAAACGCGAGCGGCGCTGGAATTTTTAGCGGATATTTAGAACATCTTCCACAGAGATGTTGGCCGTCAAAGGGTTAAGTTTCACACAATAAATGGCCTGGTGTAAACCATGTATTGCACCTACTGTACTGTCCATTGATCTCTATAAAGTACAGTTTAGGTAATGATCTTAAATGTCAAACTTCCAAGGTACCTGCACAAAACTATAGAATGCATTAAATATTTATAGTTTCCGTTATGGCTGTTCAGTAAAAGCAATATTTGGCAAGCCGTGTGTGTGCAATAATACGTCCCATCTTTCTCTAAGTAGCCGGTGCTGACAGCCGCAGCAAATCCAGCAGGAGGAAGCTGCAGGGGGTTGTGTTCTCCAATCTCAATGTGAGAAGCCTCAAACAGCACATGTTTATCAGTATCCGAGGCCTCTGTGCAGGACGTGGAGCTAACACTCACATTTCCAATACCGGCGCCTTTTGTACTTTCACTTTTTAATGGGAAGTGCCCCAATTATTTCAGACCTCAGGAACAAGATCTGCATTACACCTCAATCCCCAATAAAGAATAATGCTCCCTAATGGCTTTGTAAACGCTGCAATTATCACATTTAAGATTCTTGCCTGATATCCATTTTTGGCAGCCTATGTTGTACTTCTAGTTAAAAGTTGAATGTCAAATTACAATTCATAATTTCAAGGTATCTCATATTGCCATATGTTTGCTGGTACAATTTCCAACGTAATTTGTGACTATTTAAATGCACTTAATTGAAATAGGTTTCGTCGTATTGGGTATAAAGCACTTAGCTCTGTATTTCGGGGTAATAGATAGAATACCAAATAGAGGCATAATCATAATTCCGTACTTAGTGTAATGGTTGTTCAATTTGTAGCCTGATGGGAGAATGACAGAATAAGTATAATATATTTAATGCTATTAGTGGAAGTGTGACTATTATCTGGATCCTGTTGCTGTGCATGTGAGTGTAAGCACAGGTGCCGGGTATTTAGTAGCTTCCTGGTGGTACTTCTTCCAGTGGACATCTCCGACCTTTCCAATGATGCGTGTGCGTGTTTATTCACATGTGAGGCTGCGAATGCAAGCACATACAGAGGCACATGGATCTGTGACATTACTGCATCATCTGGCTGTTCTTGCTCTTTGTCTGGACAACACATTCCATGCATGGATGACCAGGGCCGCCAATAGGGGGGTGCTGTGGGTACAGCTGTTCCAGAACCCGACCTCTAGAAGGGCCCAGACATCCAGGATAATTTTTCTTTAATACTCATTATGATACTGTATTACGCATCTGTCTCCTCACAGGAAGTTCGTATTAAAACAGTACATAGATCATACATATCCCAATATCAAGGGAAACATTTCGCTGTTGGAGAAATGGGACTCTGCCCAAACGTAATACTATGTCAGCTACATTTATTCACAAATTTTGGAAATGTAAAGTAGCAAAGAAATTCTGGTTAAAAATAAAAATCATAGATTTTATCAGATGCAATTTCCAACATGTGGTTCTTTTGGATCCATTAGCCTCATTCTGCGCTCGTTTTGAAAATTGGACTTTTACTATAGAGGATAATTTAACAATAAGAAACATAGAAACATTGAATTTGATGACAGATAAGAACCATTTGGCACATCTAGTCTACCCCTTTTTTAACCATATTGCTACCCTTAACACTATTTGATCCTTAGTTCTTTGTAAGGATCTCCTTATGCCTATTCCATGAATGTTAAAATTGTTATACTGTCTTAGCCTCTACCAACTCTGATGGTAGGGTATTCCATTTATCCACTACCCTTTCCTCAGATTTCCCCTGAACCTTGCTCCCTCTATCTTAAGTGCATGTCCTCGTGTTCTGATACTTCTCTTCATTTGAAGAATGTTTCCCTCCTGGACCTTGTTACAACCCTTGATATAAGCTCTATCATGTGCCCCCTTTCTCTTCTCTGCTCCAAACTATTGAGATTTTTTAGCCTTTCTGGGTAAGCTTTGTGTTTTAGGCCATGTACCATTTTAGTTGCCCTTCTTTGTGCCGTCTGTAGAGTATTTATATATTTTTGAGATATGGCCTCCAGAACTGGACACAGTACCTCCTCAGTAGTTTCTAATATAGTGCAATTAATATTATATTTGGTATTTGGATGTTTGAGACCCAACTTCATGGCTTAACTACCAAATGTGCACACACACACACCCCCCCCCCCCCCCGTCGTAAATTTTGGCAGCACCCCCCCCCCCATGCAAAGTTAACCCCCCAATAAAGTAAACACCCCCCCCCCCCCCCCGTGCCTTACCCCTCCGCTCAGCGCTTCTGTAGCAGGGACCCGCAGATCTTGTCGGTGGTCCCGGCTCCCTTCCTGGCTTCTGCTGCTATGAAAACGGACCATCACAAAATGTCCGCCCCCATACAGCAGACAGTTTTGGAGGATGCTAGAGGAAGCGGCTGGTCCCGGCCGCAGCACAGATGCAGCAGCGACGTTACAATAGCCCCGGCAGACCCCCGGCGCCCACCCTTACACAGCGCCTCCCCACCACCGCGGGGTCTGCAGGGCTATTCTTACACCACTGGCCATGCTCTTGACCATTCCTCTAGTCTACCTAGATCATCAACCATTTGTTTTACCCCTCCCGGTGTGTCTACCTGGTCCTTACTCTAATTAATGTCTGTACTGTCCCCCAGTAATACATAACTCACTGTTAATGCAGCCATTTTTTCCCTTCGCTCCCCCCCCCCCCCCCCCCCCATTTCTTTATTATCTTCATTTTATTAATATTCAAATATTTAAATTCATTTTTTTGGAAAACAAAGACATACATCGAGGACAATGTCAATAACAAAAATTGACATAAAGACTTTTTTTAATTGAAATTCTACTTTGGCTCCATAATCTCATGTTTCCCTGTTGGCTCTGGACACGTCGTCCTTGATGTAAGTCTTTGTTTTGTAAAAATTAATAAAAAGTATTTGAAAACCTGTTTGTATCAATGGTTGCTGGATATACACAGAATTGCAGTGCTAGTGAAAGCACCAACAATAATGGTTATTCAAATGTGCAGATTGCTTTCGTTTACTGGACAATGGGCCAACTGGACCTCCCAAATGGAGACCTTTCCTATATAGAGTTCCATATTCCTTGTATATATTCAGTACGGAAAAGGAGGACCCCATGATTGTTCAAGATTAGAGTAAAATCCCTTAGCAATTTGAACCAGAAGAGAAGAGGATATTATATAGTATGTATTCTTCCAAAGGCCTGTAAAGGGACCCTAGGCTAATACAAAAGTGGCCACTTCCCCTTCCTTCACCACCACCAATTATTTTCGCTTAAAAACAATTCAGCTAAAAATATGTAACAGGCTCTGGTCTCAGCTCCATTCATATTGCCACTTACCGCTCTAGCAGTGCTAGCAACAGCGACGGTGGCAACAATCACAGCAGTACTGGCAACAGGGGCAGTGGCATCAATCACAGTCTCGTGGCGGAGCTAGCAGCGGCTCTCACAGCTCTTCCCAGGATCCCTGCCTGGGTGACATAGGCAATCCCAGCAGGCACCACTGTTCTCACAGTTCCTGGCGGAGATCTCATCTTGCACCAGGAAGCGCTCCCATCCCAGTGCAATACTTCCATTCCAAGAAAAAAAAATTGAATAAAAAAAAAACGGAAAGCAATAGTCACCAATTCATCTGCAGCTCACGTGAAGAGAAACAAATCAGGCCAACAAGTTATTTAAAGGCAGATTTATTGGATGCACTTGTAGTGCTGACAGGGTTTCAGTGTTCAGTCTGTTTTATGATCATCTCTATCACTTCCACAGCATTGCTTCAGAGAAAGTGAATTAGATGCTCAAAAGAGGAAGATGCAGAGATGAATACAAGTCAGTTGTGCAGAAGGATCTGGTGTGTTCTCACTCCGCAAATGCTCCATAGCCAGAAGTTGCGATGTTCACACTTTCCCCACATTTCCACTGGCTGCTGGAGGCGCAGATCTGGCTGGTAATGGAGAATTTACAAGCATGTGTCAATTGTGAGCTACGCAGATAATACATCTGTTTATCACTAGATGTCTTACAACAAGTATAGAGCTGGCAGTGTGGTCAATTAGGGGCCCATTTACTATTGGTTAGCATATGCAATGCGATCTAGGTGGGATCTACAGCCCAGGATCGCACGCAGGCAGAACTCTGGGAGGCAATGGAGTCACCTGCCGCCGGGTTCCTGCTCCCAAGGGGGCACCTCCCCTCCCCTGCAAGTATAAATCAGTAATTTAAAAGCCAACAATATTTCTACTGTGGCTGAGTTCTGAGAAATATATGTGTTATCTATCTATATTTCTTAACAGAAATATATATTATATAAGGTTTTATTGTGTTGTGTTGTGTATATGTATGTGGGGGAGGGGGGGCACCAATATATATCTTGCCTTCGGGCACCTGGAACGAACTTACGCCACTGTATATCTCTGCAGACCCAGGGACAAGGGCTCTGAAAGGAGCTCATTCCTACAGTCTGCTTCGCCAGGTGCCAGGGGCTGGGCATGTGAGGTCAGCGCTGACCCCCTGCCAAAAGCACTGCCCCACCAGCAATGCGGTCCATAGCCCATACACAACAATAGGCTACCACCATCTCAGAATGGCGATAGCCCATAGACCCACTGTAATGCTGCCCGACAATGATACAAGGGGCACCTATGTAGAATGCGGCGGTGGCGGGAGGGCAGGAGGGAACGCAGAAATTCCTGCTGTGGTTTCTCTGTAATACATGCGGGGATACATAATATTTGCGGCTAACCCCAGAAAACAGGTGTTTTTGCGGAATTAGCTGCAAATTTTTTACAGAAAATGGGCCCTATGGAGACCACCAATCAGAAACTATCTATTATCTTGAAGAAGATGCTAAATAATTAAGACGTAGATTCTAATTGGTTGCCCATAGCAGCATCCCATGTGAAATAGAAGTCCCATCTTAGTAAATGTCCCCATTGAGTACCAGTCAATTAGCTCCAAACTGTCACTTTTCCAACTCCGCCTTAAAATGGCTGAAGTTTTGATGGTACAATATTACTATCCGTGGCTTGTTATATCTCTCCGCACAATATACTTTATTCAAACAGCCTTATATGAGCTGCTTCAGCCATTAAAAAATTACGGTTACATTAGAAAAGAAGACTTAGAAAGCTGTTATAGAACGAACAACATAAATACTAGATATAATGGGGGAAATTTGCCAATATGAAAAACCTAGTTTTTCGTATTGGTATTTCCCCTACGACTGCATACGACTGTTTCAGTCGTATGCAAAGTCGTGTTCCGGAGGGGAAATTACAAAGCAGTCATATACGACTGCTTTGTAACCCTCCGATGTCGTATTCATTCGTATTAGCTGGCCATATATACGGCCGCTAATACGAATTTTTCTAGCAGTCTGCACGGATCAGTCAGATCCGTGCAGGCTGCAGAGTGTAAAAAAAAATAGAAAAATAAATAAATATAAAAAAAAACAGCGTGGGGTCCCCCCCACAGCTGAAACCAGCACCAGGCTGACAGAGCCTGGAGCCGGTAATTAAAAATCAGGGAACCCGACAAATAGGGGTTCCCTGATTTTTAACAACCAGCCCCAGGCTCCTGCTCTGGGGCTGGTTCCCAAAATACGGGGGACAAAATGAGTAGGGGTCCCCCGTATTTTAAGAACCAGCCCCAGGCAAAACCAGCCAGCAGGGTAATGCCACAGCCGGGGGGAGACTTTTTATACAAGTCCCCCCGGCCAAAGCATTCATCCCTACCGACCAGTCAGCATGGCCAGGGGCCCTGGGGGAGTGGGGACCCCCCCAATGAAGGGGTCCCCCCCCCTCCAGGACTTACCTGACCAGGCTGAAGCCTGGTACTGTCCCCGATGCCCCTGGGCGGTGGGCATCGGGCTGATTCAAGTGTAAAAAAAAGATTAAACTATTGTTTTTTACTGTGGCACTACAAGTGCCAGCAAGCCTCCCTAGCAAGCTGGGACTTGGAGAACCACAAGTCCCAGCCTGCTGGGCATTAATGGGCCCGCTGGCACTTGTAGTTCCACAGTTAAAAAAAATAGTACACAAAACACACTGACACAAATTTTAAATAAAAGTTTAATACACACATCACACACACACTGATACTTACCTATCTTGATCCCGTCGGTAGGTCGCTGGCTCCGGTGTCGGCGGCTCCGGTGTCGGCGGCTCCGGTGTCGGCATCCTGTCTGAAGAAAATCCATGGTGGACCTGTGGAAGGAAATCCTACTCACCAGGTCCTCCATGGATGGTCTTGTGTCTTTTGTCTTCTTTTCCAGGGCTTATTTCTTTATCTTCCTTCTTCTTTCTTCTTCTTTACGCTGCTGGCAGCTCCCGGGACTTTCAGAGCTTCAGAGATGTTTCCTCCTCGACGTCTGGACTAAGAATGAATTCTAGCCAATCAGGAGCCGACTGTACTGGCTCCTGATTGGCCGCTAGGCGGCTCCTGATTGGCTAGAATTCATTTTTAGTCCAGACGTCGAGGAGGAAACATCTCTAAAGCTCTGAAAGTCCCGGCAGCGTAAAGAAGAAGAAAGAAGAAAGAAGATAAAGAAATAAGCCCTGGAAAAGAAGACACAAGACCATCCATGGAGGACCTGGTGAGTAGGATTTCCTTCCACAGGTCCACCATGGATTTTCTTCAGACAGGACGCCGACCTCGGAGCCGCCGACACCGGAGCCGCCGACACCGGAGCCAGCGACCTACCGACTGGATCAAGATAGGTAAGTATCAGTGTGTGTGTGATGTGTGTATTAAACTTTTATTTAAAATTTGTGTCAGTGTGTTTTGTGTACAATTTTTTTAACTATGGAACTACAAGTGCCAGCGGGCCCTTTAATGCCCAGCAGGCTGGGACTTGTGGTTCTCCAAGTCCCAGCTTGCTGGGGAGGCTTGCTGGCACTTGTAGTGCCACAGTAAAAAACAATAGTTTAATCTTTTTTTTACACTTGAATCAGCCCGATGCCCACCGCCCAGGGGCATCGGGACAGTACCAGGCTTCAGCCTGGTCAGGTAAGTCCTGGAGGGGTGGGACCCCTTCATTGGGGGGTCCCCACTCCCCCAGGGCCCCTGGCCAGGCTGACTGGTCGGTAGGGATGAATGCTTTGGCCGGGGGGACTTGTATAAAAAGTCTCCCCCCGGCTGTGGCATTACCCTGCTGGCTGGTTTTGCCTGGGGCTGGTTCTTAAAATACGGGGGACCCCTACTCATTTTGTCCCCCGTATTTTGGGAACCAGCCCCAGAGCAGGAGCCTGGGGCTGGTTGTTAAAAATCAGGGAACCCCTATTTGTCGGGTTCCCTGATTTTTAATTACCGGCTCCAGGCTCTGTCAGCCTGGTGCTGGTTTCGGCTGTGGGGGGGACCCCACGCCGTTTTTTTATTTATTTATTTTATTTTATTTATTTTTACACTGCAGCCTGCACGGATCTGACTGATCCGTGCAGGCTAAAACGATAATACGACAGGAAAATGATGTTCTATTTTTCTGCCGTATTTTCGTGGACAAAAGCAGCCGTATTTCCTATACGGCTGCTTAGTAAATCAGGAACCACCATTCTTTTGAATGGTGATTTCTGTCGTATCCTAACGATGGTGTAGACATTCGTATTTGTAAATACAAGTACGAATGTTCCATCCCTAGGACTACGAATTGTTGTATTTTGGGGATAGAAAATCCCGAAAATACAAATTCGTAAACAAAAAGGTGTATTTCTCCCTACGAATACACCTTTTTTCTACGAATCCATTTTGGTAAATTTCCCCGATGTTACTATAGCTCAGAAGAATTTTCTTCTATTTCAGTATTATTAAATAAGTTACCTAGAAAGCTACTATATTTTATTGCTGTATTTCTGTTTATTTAATGGATCAATGAGAACCGCTGGGGAGAAAACAAGGTTTTGGGTCATATTTATCAAAACTTGGAGAGAGATGAAGAACCTAGAACCTCTCATTTGTCACTTATACCCCTTTCAGACATGCAATCCGGGAATTACCCGGCATTTTGGCTGCTGGGTTATTTTCCCGGATGTAGCCTGCACCCTTTCACACTTACAGAAGAAAATTAACGGGTGAAGCAGTTCTACCCAGTAATTTACTGAAAAACCTGGGTTTTTCTTATGTCTGAAGTGTCAACCCGGGTCGTAAATCCCGGGTCCTCAACCCAGGTAAAAAGAAGGGTCAGAGAACTTGGTTTTAACACCCGGTTGACTTTTTTCAGACATACCAATTTTCCAGTTTGATACGCGTTAATGTGCAAAAACCTGGGATTTTGGAGTATGCCTGAAAGGGGTATGATTAAGTGCTGGGCGGCATGTTGATTGGACATCCTGGGTACGTATCCTGCAGCTGTGTAGTCTCTGAGTTTCGTTAAGACGCTCAGGGCTGTGTAGAACGGAACCGGAGATGGTGGTCTCATATGGGGACGTGGATCGTGTAGGGGTAGGCGGTAGCTGCACAGGGTGGGCTGCCGTTAAGTTATGGGGCTGCCTTTTGGTTTACACCAACCTCAGATGTTGTAAACCTCTTTATGCCTATTGGCTTCTAACTGTCCCATTTTTCGTTGGGACTATACCATTTTTTTGGGACAGTCCCACGTCCCACCTGGGGTCAGCAGTGTACCGTGATGAGGGGGGCAGTTGGGAATCCCTCTGCCACAGCCAGTAAATGGTCATGGGAGGCAAAGGGATAGTGGGCATAACCAGAACTTTAAACAGTGCTCACCATGCCCCCCACAGTGTCAAAATGGGGGCATGGCTTCACGGCTGAGGACATTACTGTGAAGCCACGCCCATTTATCTTAAGTCACGCCCATGTTCAGGCCTGTCAGGGGAAATATGAATGTATATATATATAGTGGTGGTGGTGGTTTGGCAGAGTAATGCACACACTAGTGGAATTTGTACTTGACCCAATCCCAAGTACAGTGACTTAACCACTTATCTAGGTAGTGCAGTTTATTGATGGTACAGCCGTACTCACTGTTACATTGGTTGATGGTATGAAGGGACCCTTGTAGCAGAGCACAGATCTGAGAGCTCTCCAGCCATGTGCAGGGTACTGGAAAAGCAGTATCAAGGGGTAATAGATGCAGGTCTCTTGGAGAAATACCCACCTACTCTCCCAGAAGTTGCTAGTGAAGCTGGCAGGATGTAGGGATAAAAACATCAGGAATGGCTGCTCCGTTTTTGCATAATGATGTGATAACCAGGCCATGCCCGCAAAGATGCCTGCTCAGTCTCCTGCCTATGTTTCTCGAAGAGAGAAGTATAAGAACGCATGCAAGTATGAGTGGGAGACCTTTCCGTAACAAGATGGTCCGGCAAATAGGGATGGCCATCAACCATCGATGATTCGAAATCATCGATGGTTCATGGCCGATGTCAAATACTTTTGCCATCGATAGGGGAGAACAGATGGTTTCCCTCCATCAATGGAACAGCAAAAAGATGTTTTGCTTTTTTTTTGGCCAAAGTGCCGGGACAAAGAGCATAGCTCCGTCCCCCGACACCCACGAAGCCCCGCCCCTGTGTTTTGATTGGCCCGCTGGCCAATCAATCAAACACAATGGATGACCATCGATATGTAAAAATATCGATGGTCATCTATTGCATAGTTTAGCACTATCGATGGCCAGTTGCAGAGTTGGCAATG
Source organism: Crinia signifera (assembly GCF_055691185.1). NCBI lineage: Eukaryota > Metazoa > Chordata > Amphibia > Anura > Myobatrachidae > Crinia > Crinia signifera. The sequence continues at coordinate 10,366,422 of NC_139225.1, read as the reverse complement.
GCAACGATGGCCATCCCTACCGGTGAATGTGCAGTAGTAACGCTGGCAGTCATCTTGTGAAGGGAATGAAGTATGATCCCCAGGGAAGCCATGTTGGAGACTTTGCAGTAGCGCTCTCGTGTTCTATCATATAGGAGAAAAGCTAGTTACTATGGAAATGTACAAAGCTAGTTATGATTAGGGAGACTAGTCACTCTTTTATTTTACACGGAATAAAAATAATAAGCTTTCAGAGTCATACTGACATGACTTGCTGGGAGGTGAATTCAGGATCATAATGTTCTGCCGTTCTGTGGATCAGTTTATGGCAAAAATAACCCACTGTGACGAATTCCTTGGTTTTCTGCCAGTGTTTTGACATATTCCCGTCTTTCACTTTACTCACACCGCTAATTCCTTCTGTACCAGACAATCTGCTGCTCAGTACTGGTTCAGCCGTCACTGGTTCTGACCCTGATTCTCACCTGATTATCCCCTTCGGCTCTCTGACCTAGGTGTCCATTGTAATTCAGTTCAAAAACATTTTCCTAACGTTTCTCATACGGATTTCTCAATTGCAGTAACCTGGGATAACAAAATCATTGACGCTATTCTTGTTCACAAGAATTACACTTGGACGCTTGCCTTATCCTAATGGTGAGTTAAATTAGGTGAGGCACAAAGTTCATTATTTGCACTGTCCATTTGATGCTGATTGTTTAATAGTGAATACAATTGTTTATATAAGCCCTTATTGTTTGGCATTCTTAGTGTTGTATGCATTTTTAATCGTATCCAAATGGAATATAGTAAGTAGATGGACAGTCAACACCGGATGGTCAACAGGGTCAAAGGGTCGAGAGGTTCAATAGGTCAACGTGCAAATACGGAGGGGCCCTACACTGTGTACCCTATGTAACGAGAGGTGCTACCTTGCTGAGGCTTATAGTGTCACACACAAAAAGGAAAAAGATGCAGGTACACTATTCAAACATTGCGAATTAGAATTGTAAACATTTTGCAATAAATGTAGCATAATCTTGGCCAGGGTTATGGGCTTACTCCCCACATCCATGTAACATCATCGGGTAAGTCCCTAACATTGTAAGGGCTTTAGACACGCTCCGGCTCCTGCCGGACGGCGAAACCCCGCACGGCCAGGAAGCCGTGCCACACACAGCAGTTAATAATGGACACAATGTGTCCATTCACATGGGACGGACACGGCCCAGCCGCCCGGTTGCAGCCGGATCCCACCACTGGAAGGGACGGCTGCTGAGCTGTCGTCATCCCCTTCATTGTAAACTAGCGTGTGCGGCACGGCTTCCTGGCCGTGCGGGATTTCGCCGCCCGGCAGGAGCCGGAGCGTGTGAAATAGCCCTAAGGGTTCAAATTTAGGGCATGGGACATCCTCAAAAACAGCCCAGCCAAACCACCCCAATATACCACGCTAGTGGAGCAAGTGAAGTGTCAAAGAGTGTTAGGGCCACATTTAACTATCAATATTTACTGCTAAATATTAAGTATCACCCACATGTATCAGGAGGGACCGCAGCAGTAATCTCCGATCCCTGCTGCGATCCCTCCGGCACCGCCACCGGCCGCATCCCCCATAGGTCTATATTATGTATCAACATCGGGCAGCATCGCTTTGCATCCCTGGGCTACCGCCATTCTGAGATGGTGGTAGCCCTTTGTAGCCTCTGGGGCAGTACGGTCAGCGGGGGGGTCAGTGCTAACCGCTCGTGCGCAGACCGCCCAAAAAATGTAACATATACAAAAACAAACAATAGGAGCGCTAAAATAAGTGTTACATTGTGATACTCTGAAGCAAACATGAAAGCAGAAAAGGTTTAACACATGATTTTTCAGGTTCGGTGTAGGATTAGGCATTAGAATAGGGCTACGGTTAGGCTGTAGAAGAGGAGGTTTAGGCACTAGGGTAAGAGTTAGGACTGAGGTTTAAATAACCGAAAAAAATGCATTGACCGCATGCATCGACCTTTAGACCCTATTGACATAAATCCATGTTGACCATTTACCTCAGCCTGATTGGCTGAGCTATGCGTCTCCATGGAGACGCATCGCCCAATCACGCTCTCAGCCTCTGTTGCGCTGGGACAACGCGACAAAAGCTGTTAGCTGCATCGGAGAAAGCCGGTTGTCCCCGCTGTCAGTGCGGGGGTAGCCGGCTCTGCTGCAGAAGGGAGACCAGCGCTGGATCGGTGAGTATATTGGTGTAAAATTGAAGTGTGTGGATGTGTATGTAATAAAGTTTTACTTTTCTGTGTGTGTGTTTTATTTTAACATTCTTTTTACCGGTGGACTACAAGTCCCAGCGGGCCCATTAATGCCCCGCATGCTGGGACTTGTGGTTCTCCATGTCCCAGCATGCGGGGGAGGTCTGCTGGCACTTGTAGTTCTCCTGTATTAAGCAATGTTAGGAATGTGAATTTAACCCTATCAGGCCGGCGTCCAATAGCCAGGGACGCCGGTGACAGCCCCGGGCTTCAGCCCTGGACGGGTGAAGCCTGGGGGGGGGGCCCTTTATTGGGGGGGTCCCCACTCCTCCAGGTACCCCGTCCCAGGCTGACCAGCCACGGTGCTCATGGTACGGCCGGGGGACCTTGTGTAAAAAGTGTCCCCCGGCTGTGGCATGACACTGCGGGCTGTTGGAGCCCGGTGCTGGTTTCAAAATACGGGGGACCCCCAGATTTTTTGACCCCCGTATTTTTGGAACCAGGACCGGTCCAAGAGTCCGGGGCTGGTTTCAGAAATACAGGGGGACCCCTCTGCTTTTTGTCCCCCGTATTTTTGGAACCAGGTCCGGCTCAATGAGCCCGGGGCTGGTTATGTACAGGAGGGGGGACCCCACGTCGTTTGTTTTTTTTTTTTTAAACTTTTACACATATTTTACCAAAGAACCATAAACAGATCACAATGATCTATGCATGGTTCTGACAAAATCAGTCAGGATCAGGTCTATTTTTTTATGTTTAGACCATTTTTTTGGGCGATTTCCAAATTCGCATCTCATTAAATATGCGAATTGTATATTTTCCCATGGGGAAAACATCTGGATGCGAATTCCGGAGTTTAAAAAAAATCGCACTTTCATAAAGTGCGATTTCGCGGCAAATCCCGCATTTTTTGCCGATTTGCGCATCTCATTAATTATGCGAATTTGGGAAAAAGTGCGAAAACTGCCATTTTTGCGATAAAAATCGCCAAAAACCCAACATCGACCTCTAATAAATGTCACCCACTTTGTCAGAAAGAGTGAACTAGAATAAGGGCCACAGTTCCTGCTGGAGCCTGCAGAAAAATAGCCCTGGCTGACACCATTACAGCGCTTTAACCCTTTGAGTCATAGGCAAGCGCAGGGGGTGGGGGGTTCCGGTTGCCGGAAAACTCTCCTCCAATTGGCAAGTAGACCAAATTGTAACAACAATAGCAATGGCATAATGCAGTGTATTGGACAGAGCAGACCTGCTGCACATGCCCAGTGGTAGCAGCCTCTACCAAGTTTGCTGTGTGTGGGGATTGAGTCCTCAATCAGTGCACTGGACCAGAGAGTATCTACCAGGAAGAAGAGACAGGAGCCTTACCATGAGGTGGGAGAATGTGAGCTTAGTAAGTGCAATACTGGTTATTGTTATCTTTGTGTATTTATTATGGGATGTGCAACCTTTTCCTGACCACTTATTTATATTACGTAATTTATTGATATCACCTATGCTATAGGAAATCTATAGTGATAAATATTATTAGTGTATAAAAAGGCCACTGTTAACACATTAGGGGTGACATTTATTAGGATGAGAGATTCAGAAAGTGAGAGATTTGGAAAGAAATCTCCAGTATTTTTAAAGCGGCAATCATTGGCAAAACCAGTTTGATTTTGCAGTGTATATGATGGCCGCTTTAAAAATAATATTTGTTACCAGATCTCTCACTTTCTGATTCTCTCGTCCTATTACATTTCACCCCAGGTTCTTCTGCCGCTCCCCCCAGTGACTCATGCCCTTTTTTTAATATTCTGCATAGCGGGAGATTGCGGACTGCATTTGGAATCTCCCCTTTAGAAATCTACATTTGCCACTGCTTTGAGGTTCAACATTGCTGTGGGAGATTTGCTAAATATCCGCTAAAAAACTAAAGGGTAGAAGTAGGAGGAATATGAATCACTGTTGTGCCGGCAAATGATCTGAAGTCAATGGATTGAAGTTTTGTTTAACATTGCACCAAACAAAAACAGTCACTGTGAGCGACGCTGGAATTTTTAGTGGATATTTTTGCACATCCCTCACAGCGCTGTTGGCCCTCAAAGGGTTAAGTACCAATACTGGATGCTTGTTATGAAACTGTCGACATGAAGATCATAAAACTACTACTACCAGATTTAACATTTTGGAACCCGGCCCAAATTGTTATTTATTCTCATTGGGTATTGCTAATATTATAGATTTTCATAGTAAAGTTCACGCCTTTAAGAATAATCATTTAGGGCATCTTAGTTTTCATTTTCTTATTGCAAATGTCCAAACCCCCGCGTTCCTTTAAAAAAAAATCCTTATAGAATTGTTTTTCAGCAGTGCCACAAGAGGGCGCCAAATCCCAGCAATCAGTAATACCCCTTTTCCACTTGCAAAAATATCCCGGGTTTTTGCACATGAACACGCATCAACCCGGGATTTAATGCAGTGTGAAAGGGTCTTTGAGGAATATCCCGTGTTCAGCATTCCGGAATCTCTACCCAGGTCCTGACCTGGGTAGGACCCGGAATCAACACAGGATGCCGTCAGTGTGAATTGGGACGGTGTCAGTTTCCAGTGTGCGGCTGCAGTGAGCGGCGTGCCCGAGCAGCCCGGAGAGAGGAGAGGCAGAGTGGATCTCCGTGCACGGCCTGGGCAGAGGTGGCGGAGGAGCAGCGGCAGATCAGAGCTAGGATAACGCGCTGAGGATGGTGTAACGCAGCCCGGATCCAGCGAGAAGAGGCGGGAGCAGCTGCGGCTCGGTGCGTGGAGAGAGAGAGCGGAGGAAGGAGGCGGTGCGGGGGGACTGGCTCCTACGGTACACGGGCATGGCCTCTCAACTCCGAGGAGACCCGCTTCTACAAGGTACAGACACCTTGTCCCCTGGATGCAGCAGTGGGGCACTTCCTGATCCCAGATCTATGGCAGATCTATGGATCAGTGTGAATGGGGCTGTCCCGGGTCGATCCCTGGTCTGAATGCAATGTGAAAGGGTACATTCCCGGGTAGTGTCCCGGGAAGCATCCTGGAACACATTCCCGGGTATGACTTGGGACTGCAAGTGGGAAAGGGGTATAACTGATCAATCAACCAACAAGAGGCTGAAAAGAACTTCCTTTAAACAGTATAGATACATAAATGACACTTAATAATAAACCGATTTTCTCTATAATAATCAGGACTATATTGATAGATTAGTCTTGTTAAATTTTGAATACTATTCCAGAATGATACTACAGTTCATAGTTACAAATGTAACCTGTGCCTGGAAGTTTAAGTGAAATGATATCAGTCACTGAGAGTATTGTATGTTTCCATATCCTTCCTTTTTCAATAAATATTTGTTGCATTTGGTCATTTAGGGCCATACTCAGAATTGCATTCAAACAAAGGGTCCTATTCAGACCTCCTCGCAGGGCTGTATATGTGCACTGCTTCCTGTCAAGCCATTTGCGGACGGAGTCTGTATAGAAAGGACTTCGACGCAGGATCTCCTTGTGCATGCCTAGTACGGGCCTATACGCATTTTGGGACGTTCCCACGTCCCACCCGGGGCCGGCAGTGTCGCGTAGCCGGGGGGTCAGTTGGGAGGCCTCTGTGAATCGTCTATTCTGCAACCAGAGGGGCTGGGGGCTTAGACAGCAGCTCAAATGGGGCGTGGCCTCACGGTAGCATCGGAAGCACAGGCCATGCCTCCTTCCCGCTAGGTCACACCCCAAAAATTTCAGCACGCGCACTGTGCCTCCTTGCAGGCATCCAATGTTGGGAGGTAGGCATACCCATTTCTGAAATGAATCAGTTCCACAGTAGCAAATGCATCCACGTGTTTTTCAGTCACATTCACAGGTCTGAAGCTGCTGTGACTTCCTGCCCTTCTTGAACCTACTGTAAATGCAGCTGAAGTACGACTGGATTTAACGGGAGGTTTAACTGTGAGATCTGAAACCGCTTGAAAGCACAATAAACAACAGAAACACATTGCAGCTTCTGGCCAGATGGAGCAGAAAAGAAACACTCAAGTGGATTGAAGCATACGAAATGCAATTCCCATAAAATACATGAGCAGGCCACAGTGTTAAAAGAGTTTTAAAAAAAAATCACTTTTGCAGCAGTTTTAGCCATACTTACCGACTTTCTGGCTGCCCTTTCCGGGAGATGGCAGCCAGCTCGCATGCTCTGTGTCTGCGTCGTACGAATGGATTTGGACATTTTCGCTCAGCTGCCAAGTCTTGGCTGGCCATACACATCCATCCACACAGTGTGCCCATTAATTCACATGGCGGGAATTCTCGGGATACGGTCGTATTGTCGACAGCACTTAGGTTGACAGTCATTAGGTCGACACTGTTGGGTTGACAGGTGGGAAGGTCGACAGGTGTCTAGGTCGACATGGGTGAAGGTCGACAGGTATCAAGGTCGATGGGACAAGGTTGACATGGGTTTAGGTCTACACAGTATTAGGTTGACATGGGTTAGGTCGACAGGTTGGAAGGTCGATATGTTTTTTTTACTGTTTTTTGAGCCGACATGTGCCGACAGGCGGTATTTCATGCCCTACCATCCACTATTACAGAATAAAATAGTGTGCCGAGCGCAGCGAGTGATGCGAGGAGCTCCGGTTGACATCCAACTGTGTCCATGTCGACTGTGTTGACATTCGGGTGAAAAACAGTAAAACAGTAGAAAAAATAACATGTCGACCTTCCGACCTAACCCATGTCGACCTAACGTTGTGTCGACCTAAACCCATGTCGACATTGCCCCCTGTTGACCTTCCCACCTGTTGACCCAATGGTGTCGAACTAATGACTGTCGACCTAAGTGCAGTCGACAATACGATCCACACCCGATTTCTCTACAGCATGGCAGTGTCTACCTAATGGCTGGTGGCGGAACATTCCCAGCTCTGTGATCCTGTCTGAATTACCCCCTTGTACTTATTACACCATTCACACATTCAACCCATTTAACCCCCAAGGGACACGTTTCAAGCCATAGAAATAGAGCCATTCACACTGCCTAAAAAACGGCTTTGAAACGAGTAGGACTCTGCTTTTTAAACGTGTTGAAATACCAGTTAACTTTAACCGGTAAATCAACTCTGGCACTTTCCCACTACAGCCTTAAATGTTTTAAAATGGAAAAAAACGGCAATATACCGTTTTAAAAGTGCAGTGTGAAAGGGGTATTAGACTTTAATGGGAAAAACAATAGGGTACTCTTTACCTAGAACGGCGCCCGCGATTAGAATCGCTGGCGTCGGGGGTAAAAAATCGCGGCCATCGCGGGCATCGCGGGTACATAAAAAACGGGTGCGACGCGATGCCCGCGATGCCCGCGATTTTCCCATAGGGATCAATGTTAAAAGTCAGATTGGACGCGATTTTAGTGTTAAATGCCTCAATGCCCAAGATTTTTACATAGGAAACAATGTTAAATGGGCCACAGAGCCCTAATAGTCCCCCTGAAGTCTTAAATGGCCCCCACAATTTTTAACGCCACCCCACGATCAACGTGAACCCGAAGCGTGGCGAGCGCAGCGAGCCCGCGAGGGGCGGCGGTACGCGTCCTCCGACCTTTTCATTCCCCCACTATCCACGTCGGCGTGGAGTTGAGAATAGAATAGTGTGGCGAGCGCAGCGAGCCACCGAGCCCGAAGCGTGGCGAGCGCAGCGAGCCCCGCGAGGGGACGAGGATACCTTTACAGTTATACGCGTCCCCTCGCAGGCTTCACAGGTGTCCGTGGCGACGCGGACACCTGTAAATGCCCGCGAGGAGACGCGTTTACCTGTGAAGGTATCCGCGTCCCCTCACGGGGCTCGCTGCGCTCGCCACGCTTCGGGGTGACGTTGATCGTGGGGTGGCGTTAAAAATTGTGGGGGCCATTTCAGACTTCAGGGGGACTATTAGGGCTCTGTGGCCCATTTAACATTGTTTCCTATGGAAAAATCGCGGGCATTGAGGCATTTAACACTAAAATCGCGTCCAATCTGACTTTTAACATTGGTCCCTATGGGAAATCGCGGCCATCGCATCGCACCCGTTTTTTAGTGCATTCGATGGTCGTGATGGGCGCGATGGGTGCCGTTCTAGGTAAAGAGTACCAACAATAGATATGGAAATGTTTGTATTTATTCCTTTTCATATAGGAAGTTCAGCTTTCTTATGTATTAACAACTATATAGACCAGTGGTTCTCAACTTTGGTCCCCAAGGACCCCAACAGGTGGAGTAATTAGCTCTACCTGTGGATCTTTTAAAATGTCCGTGAATAATGAGTGCACCTGTGCACCTGCAGGGTGACCTGGAAAACATGAACCGTTTGGGGGGGGGGGGGGGAGTCCTTGAGGGCCACTGGTCTAGACAATTTTTTCTCTTCTGTATATTACATTAATAAGAGGTAATACATACCTCTAAGAGCCAGATGTATCAAGCTTCAAAAAGTCATACATTGGAGAGTGATAAATCAGCTCATAACTGTCATGTGACAGGTTGGGTTTGCAAAAATGACAGGTAGGAGCTGATTGGCTGCTTGTTTATCTCTCCCCGCTTGATCACTTTTGTAAGCTTGATACATAAGGACCTACATGAGGTCATTGCTACCACACATCAATTTCCTATTGTGCTTTTATTGGCATCACTGTCCCTACCATATGCAGCATTGTTCTGCTTCACAGTCTCAGGCGAAGAGGTAACGTCCGTCATTCCTTCGGGAGGTCAGTTCTCAAGCAGCTTATCACCACTCCACCCAGCATGAAGATGCAAGATCCCCAGGCAAGTCCATAGCCCCAACTGAACTGGGAAGAGAGCGGGAGGAATGGCGCTGACAGGAACTTTAGGGAAAATAGCAGGAGAGCGCTGGTCTGCAAGAGGACTGAGGAGAGAAAACATGGAAACCACAGTAAGGTCATGTAGGCTGGCAGGCAGAAACAACACAAGCTTCCACTCACTGGTAATAGACATGAAAAGCTTGGAAAGTTTATTGAAAGAGAAATAGTCCTTAATAGGGATGGCCATCAACCATCGATGATTTAAAAACATTGATGGTTTGTGACCGATGTCGAATAGTTTTGACATCGATGGGGGAGAACCAGATGGTTTCCCACCATCGATGTCAGGCTTAACTAAATAGTTTCTTTTTTCTTTTTTCATCTAGGGGCCGGGACACGGAGCATAGCTCCGCCCCCCGACACCCGTGAAGCTCTGCCCCCATATTTTGATTGGCCCAGAGGCCAATCTTTCAAAGCAAATAGATGACCATCAATATGTAAAAACATTGATGGTCATCCATTGCATACTTATACACCATCAATGGTCAGTAGCACTCTTGTCATCGATGGCAACCATCGATGGTAAAGGCAACGATGGCCATCCCTAGTCCTTATACTAAGCAGGTCCATATTTCTGTAACGGCCACAATGGGATATATGTAATAGGATGTGATTTTTCACAAAACTGCGTGATTTCAGTGTTTAAGCTTGTAGATTTAAGGCAGTTTTTGTTTTTTTTTAGAATATATTAGAATACCAAGGGCCAGATGTAATGAGTCGTGGGGGCCGTGCGGGATGCCAAACAAACTTGGAGGTTTTGCCTTGTAACTGATTGCCCCCTTAAAAAAAAAACCTTAGAATTTAGCAAGTATCCTGCAAGGCCACCGGACTCGCACCGCATGACATTCGCCCCCCAGTGTGAACAAGATAGGTAGAGCACAAAAAAAAAACCTCTCCATGCAGGGAATGGCTGATAGCTGTATATATAATTAAGTAAGATGAAAATAATCTAATGCAGTGAATGGTAACAAAATCAGGGTATTGCCACCATTTTGAAGAAAAACTCAAAAATGACAAAAGAGGAGAAATGATTGGAAGAGGAGGAAGGAGAATGGAAGAAGGAAGGAGAATGGAGGGTAACCTGGGTGTAACTTCAGTGTGATATATATATATATATATATATATATATATATATATATATATATATATATATATATATAACCCCCAGTTGTGGAATGGCGCCTTAAATTAATAAAAGTCCATAAATATGGTGGTCCAATCTCCATTGAAGCACTCAAAGCAGTTCTTTCGATATTTTTATTTTCAGAAAGTTGTTCAGGATACAAATAAAGATGTACAGAAACGACCCGACGCGTTTCGTCTTAAAAATACTTCATCAGGGGAACAGTTTTGTGTCTACAAATACAAACATTACTTTAAAATCATATTTACTTTACATTAAAATTTCACAGAAAGCTTATTTCCGAGCACTGCCTCTAATTAAAGGGAGAGGTAGAAGGAAACATGTTATGCAATGAAATGGGCACTAAGTACCAATGAAACTATTTTTAAGTATTCTTCATGATGTTAGCACTGATCAAGGACCTTGCCTAGGATGGCGGACATTTTTTCCAGAAGGGGTAAAGCAAAGGCTAATAAGATCATATCCGATCCTAGTCATCCTTAACCTTTTCTCCCTGTTGCCTTCTAGGAAATGTTACCGGTGCTTAGGATGCCGCTGTAGTCGGTTAAGTTTGAATTTTTTATACTACAGGTTGAGTATCCCGTATCCAAAATGCTCGGGACCAGGAGAATTTTGGATAACGGATTATTCCGTATTTCGGAATATTTTAATATTTCAATGATGTATTTTGAAGTATCTTGCATGTATGCTGTATAAACACATAATATACACACAAATATATTTTATTACCACATAAAATACACACAAATATATTTTAATTGTTCAAAAAACAAGGTTTCAAAATGTGAAACAAAATGTGTGTACTATCTCAGCACTGAATTTGAATGCCAAGCAATCATTGTCTTGCACATATATAGTGCCAGTTACATATCATGTCCCCAGTGATGCTGTTACAAATGTCCCCAGTGAGTTTTTAGCAAAAAAAATTTTTTTTTTCACTTTCTGGAATGTCCGTATTTCGGAATAATTCGGATAACGGATACTCGGATACGGGATACTCGACCTGTATTGTATGTATTGTGAGCATTCTTCTACCATAGATCTATTCAAATTATGGTGGCGAGCACTTCCAATCATTAAAAGATGGCTCCTATGGTCAATATCACTGTTTTTGTTCATAAACGTAAGTGTAATATATAACCAGCAAAGACACTGTACAGTATTTATTTTACAATGCATAATACTATAAAGATACATTATCGATAGTTGTGTACTGTATATAGAGTATCATATTTTAAACACAAATTTCTACATCTTGCACCATTGATTGGCTAGCTTATGAAATCCCATATTTTTGTTCCCCTTCATACAGTGATGTTAATGAAACCTGCAAAGGGTCCGGCAGCAGTATAATATAAGCTTTTGGGTACAGATAAACGTACAATGTACATCTACTTGTGCCGACACGTATCCCGTTCACTTATACACCCAAAGCATTACCTGATACAAGAAGCAGAAATGACATATTGCGGAACCTCAGAGGCTGCTTCATGTGACAGATCCACACCACACAAGCTACGAACCAAAGCCCAGATAGAAGCGTGGCACAAAATATCAGGACGAGGGAAGCCACCTGCCAGTCTGCAAACAATCAATTATATTGGCGTTAAATATGGTTATATTCTATTATCCATCATTATCTAACAAATTAATATCAACTGGGGAGATGAAAAGTGAATTAATAGCTGTACATAAGAATTTCGTGTTATCTGACCATATATTCATCTCCTCAGTATAATACATTTATACAAATACAAGGGTGCGGAGAGAAGGGTAGGGGGGTTGGTTGTCACTCATTACCAGGGTTTCACTGAATAAAAGCGTAACATACACGTATAAATATTCACACACATATATATATATATATGTCTAGTGTAACCGAAACACTGCCATCTGCTGGCAGCAAGTGAAACTACATGTCTTTCTCTTTCACACATACAGAAACAGAAAGGCACTCACACATACAAAAACACATAGTCAACCACAAGGTAGCAGACTAGCTTTCTAAGCTTTTGCTTCCTACGGGCTTAGCTAGTATCTAATATGTAGAAAAAAGTCAATACTTCAAATCATGATTAAAACATTGTGTACACTCGAAAAGCAAGTCAGAAAATCATGAGCACACCACTTTGTTTGACTGGTGTGGGTTTGGTCGGTGTCACAAATAGGGGATGTGTAGCAGGACATGGGCAATGGTGGGCGGCCCAAAAATTATAACATTCTGATGTAATGCCCAAAATAGGGGTTAGTATTTATCTACTTGGTAGGTCGAGCCCGTCTGGATTGGTCCATGAAATTAGCAAGTTGTCCTCACATGGGCTGGTTTGAGGAAGGTGTGAACTAAACACACAAATGCATTTAGATTTTATTCTACACTGTCCCAGACCAGTGCATTTACCACCACGTTCACCATCTTTTACTGTCTCCATCGACCGCCCATGCAAAGATAATTGCACAGAGAGTAACCTGCCTGACTTGGCTATGATCCGAAATAACCATATAAAACCAATCACAATTTAGTATTTAAATAATATTTAAAATAATAATCATCTCTGGAAGGATTAGTATTTTAACTAACGGCTTTCCAAGCAGCATAAATGGATTCGGTATGAAATACCGACGGTCAAAATCCCGACAGTCATAATACCGACAACCATTGACCGACGGTCAAAATACAGACAAAGTCAAAATACCAACATTTAAAATACCGACAAGGTCAAAATACAGACATATATATAAATATATAGTCCAGAGTGGAGCTGCACTTCTTTGACCAGCTTCAAACAATGGGGTGCCATCCAAAACCCGGCAGGGTTAACACAAGTGTATTTTGACCGTGACGGTATTTTAAATGTCGGTATTTTGACCTTGACGGTATTTTGACCGTTGATCAATGGTTGTCGGTATCTTGACCGTCGGGATTTTGATTGTGGGTAAATTGACTGCATCCCGCATAAACAGGGTTAGTAATCCCCAGCTATTAGTTCCTGGTTTGTTAATTTCTTAAATGCCAAAACTGTTAGTATTTCAGTTGTTTTTCCTTTTATGCAGAATGTTCCTATTTCACAGTTCTCTCACAACTGGTACTTTGTATTCATTTGGAATAAATGCATTCAAAGTTGTTATACTTAATTGTATCACAATAACAGATAATGTGTCCACTCCCAGGGCCGGCGCCACCACTAGGCAGGTTTAGGCATTTGCCTAGGGCGCCGGCCACTGGAGGGCGGTAGTGAGCTGCAGCCAGGCAGCAGCAGCAGGAAGCTACCGCAGAGGAGAGCAGGAGGAACATGGACTGGAAGCTGCAGCGATCATCTACCAGCAGCTATTTGGTGAGTTATTTCCCCCCCCACCCCGCTGGAGCCCGCTCGTGTAACTTGCTGCCGCCTGACAGCAGTCAGTCGTGCTCATCCCTGGCTGCCGTCCTGGCTGTTATCAGCAGCAAGCGCCAAAATCTTTGGCGGCGGCAGCCCCAGCCCCCGCAAGCTAGTCAGCCCGGCCGCAATCCACTGCCCCCGCACCCCCCCGGCACACCAGGACACAGTCACTGTAATGCTTGATTCACTGTAAATCTCCAGCGGGTGTTGGAGCCGCCGCCCACCCGGGCCGTCCCAGCCCCCGCAAGCTAGTTAGCCCGGCCAAAATCCACTGCCCCCCCACCTCCCCCGCACCCCCCCCCCGGCACACCAGGACACAGTCACTGTAATGCTTGATTCACTGTAAATATCCGGCGGGTGTTGGAGCCGCAGCCCGCCTCCCTCCCCCCACCCAGCTACTCTGCCTGTACTCAATTTATAATATATATATAATCAGTCTGTAGGCAGCTGCTGGTGGGTGGGGACTAGCTGTGTGCCCACTGGCTGCCCAGTATAAATGTGTGGCATCATGCTCCCTGCACATAGAAATGAATGGGCAGCCAGTGAGAGAGCTCTCAGCGAATCACTGACTGTCCATACATTTCTATGTGCGCCCGCTGCTACCCGGCTTCCCCTACACCAGTGGCGTAACTCCAATGCGGCAGACCCCGCGGTGGCAAGTGCCGCGGGATCTGCGGGGAGCGTTCTGATTTTTTTTTTTAAAGTCAATTGTGAGAAGCTGGGGGGGGGGGGGGGCGGTATCCTGTAGGTTTGCCTAGGGCACCTAGATACCTTGCATCGGCCCTGTCCACCCCTGCTACTACAGTATGTAGCTTCATATGTGGGTTACCCAACAGATGACTGACTGCTGTCCCCCACGTGTGTTCCCGGCTGCTGGTGCTGTCCTTTAATCGCAGCCTTCTCTGAAATGTTTATTGTGGAAAGCCTTTAGTTGAAATACTGATCCTTACAGAGACTGTGATTATTATTTTAATAATTATTGTATTTCCAATTTAATACTAAGTTGTGATTTGTTTTATATGGGTTTTAACTTATGACCGTAACTGTAAGTCACATTGTAAAAAATTGTAATGAATAAATTCTTGACTCCATTCCAGTAGCGCTGCTTATACTTGTGTTTTCGATGTGTTATCAGAAGGGTTGAGTATTCCCTAATTAGCAGCAGCATTTTGGAACTGATTGACAGATCTCTGCTTCTTCACTTTTGGTCTTCTTTATAATCCGAAAATATCCATCCAGCAATTGGTGCGATGCAACGCATGGGACCTGCTGTTAAATACATGCAATTTTCAACAACTTTTTTTTTTTTTTTTAAACACATTTTATTTGAAAGTATTTCAAAACAATGTATGTTACAACAAATCAAATAAAGGCAAGAAACATTGAATATCACATCTGGTTGACTTGGTGTTTTCTTTCAGTTTTTTTTTTTTTTTTTTTTTTTTCCTACTTTTCAGTTCTAGTCTTTACATTGTACTATCACATTAATTTCAAAGTATTTCAATATTGAGTTGTGTGGTTTTGGGAATTAGCGGCAAAGCGGGTAAATTCTATATCATTCTCCCGAGCCACTTAGCATTTAGGGTTTAATAGGAGAAGGTATCCACGACCAGCGCAGAGATACCTGCAAGTCAGTCAAATTTTTATACCGCAATATAAATTTCTACTTGTTCAAGCCTCATAGTATTAAAACAACTTACAATACAAATCTTATCTGGGTTTAATATGGGTGGGAAGGAAGGGAAGGGGTAGGCAAACAAGACAGGGGGCGACAGGACAACAAAAATTTACCATAATAGCCTATAATTCAATATTCTAAGTGATCTGTCGTAACAAAAACCATGTAGTGTTCTCAAAGACTTTTTGTATGGACGTCTGAACCTCGGTATTGAGGGTAAGGATATAGGTTTCCCATTTGGCATAGAAGCGCCTGACTCCCTTTTCTATATCAGTTAATGTTGCTTGACGCTCAAAGAATAGAGTCTTGAGAATGGAGTTTTTCAACTCCGCTAAAGAGGGGGAAGTTTTTACTATCCAATGAGTCAGAATTAGTTTTTTGGCTAATACCAGAATTAAGGTAATAAGAGAGATAATCTTTTTTTTGTTGGGCCCCAAGTTCCAGTTATTGAAGTAGAGAAAGAGGAGTGGTAGTGGGTCGTATGTTAGCTGCAGTGTGAAAGTTGTGTTTAAGAATGTAACTAGTTTTCTCCAAAATATTTTTATATGTCCACATCCCCAGAAGTTGTGAAAATAGTCTGCACCCCTCATTTTGCACTTTGGGCATAGTCCTAGATCTCCCGGGATAAAGTGACTTCGTTGTTGTTGTGAGATATAGGCCCTGTTAAGAAATTTGAGGTGTGTCTCTTGGAGAGAGGCTGATTGTAGGTATTTAAGGGAGGTGGGGAGTTTTTTGAATATTGTTGATAGGGGCGGAATGGTAGGGATGTCTATTTTCCATCTATTTTCCAGGTTTTGGAGTAGTTTATCTTTCGGAATTACTATTAGCTCTTGGTATAAGTTTCTAATCCTGTATCCCAGAATATTATGTTGGGCTATGAGCGAAAGCACTGGGTCAGGGTGAACAGGTGTCACATAAGCCTTGGGAATAGATTGCGCATAATGTCGTGCCTGTAAATACATAAAAAATTGTGTGTTAGGGAGTTGGAATTTAGGGGGACATTTACCAAAATGGATTCGTAGAAAAAAGGTGTATTCGTAGGGAGAAATACACCTTTTTTTTACGAATTTGTATTTTCGGGATTTACAATCCCAAAAATACAACAATTCGTAGTCCTAAAGATGGAACATTCGTATTTGTAGTTACAAATACGAATGCCCTACACCATCGATAGGATACGACAGAAATCACCATTCAAAAGAATGGTGGTTTCTGATTTACTAAGCAGCCGTACTGACAATACGGCTGCTTAGTGGTGTGAAACACCCACGCAAATACGACAGGAAAATAGAACACCATTTTCCTGTTCTATTTGCGTTTTAGCCTGCACGGATCAGTCAGATCCGTGCAGGCTGCAGTGTAAAAAAATAGAAAAAATAAATAAATAAAAAAAAAAAACGGCGTGGGGTCCCCCCCACAGCCATAACCAGCACCAGGCTGAAGGAGCCGGGGCCGGTAATTAAAAACCAGGGAACCCGACAAATAGGGGTTCCCCGATTTTTAACAACCAGCCCCAGGCTCCAGGTCCGGGGCTGGTTCCCAAAATACGGGGGACAAAATGAGTAGGGGTCCCCCGTATTTTAAGAACCAGCCCCAGGCACAACCAGCCGGCAGGGTAATGTCACAGCCGGGGGACACTTATAATATAAGGTCCCGCGGCCAAAACATTCTCCCTACCGACCAGTCAGCCTGGCCAGGGGCCCTGGGGGAGTGGGGACCCCCCCAATGAAGGGGTCCCCCCCCTCCAGGACTTACCTGACCAGGCTGAAGCCTGGTGCTGTCCTCGATGCCCCTGGGCGGTGGGCATCGAGCTGATAAATGTTGTAAAAAATAGATAAACCATTGTTTTTTACTGTGGCACTACAAGTGCCAGCAAGCCTCCCCAGCAAGCTGGGACTTGGAGAACCACAAGTCCCAGCCTGCTGGGCATTAAAGGGCCCGCTGGCACTTGTAGTTCTACAGTTAAAAAAATAGTGCACAAAACACACTGACACACTTTTAAAATAAAACTTTATTACACACAAAGCCCACACATACTAATACTTACCTATCTTCTTCCCATAGGTCGCCCTGATGTCCTGTGTCGGCGTCTTCTGGTCCTGTGTCGTCTTCTTCCTCCATGTCGACGTCGCTGTCGGCGATGGTGTCCCCGTCCGGATCCGAAGAAATCCATTTGGGAAGCTGTGGAAGGAAACCATACTCACCTGTCCCAGCGCGACGTAGTCCAGGTAAGGTCTTTGCAAAAAAATAAACCGAAAACCCCGAAACCAAACCGGACACGACGGAGACGCACGGTGTGTTTGTTTACATCGTGCGGCTCCGCCTCCCGAATGCCGCTATTGGCCGCTAGGCCGCAAGGCGGCCAATAGCGGCATTCGGGAGGCGGAGCCGCACGATGTAAACAAACACACCGTGCGTCTCCGTCGTGTCCGGTTTGGTTTCGGGGTTTTCGGTTTATTTTTTTGCAAAGACCCTTACCTGGACTACGTCGCGCTGGGACAGGTGAGTATGGTTTCCTTCCACAGCTTCCCAAATGGATTTCTTCGGATCCGGACGGGGACACCATCGCCGACAGCGACGTCGACATGGAGGAAGAAGACGACACAGGACCAGAAGACGCCGACACAGGACATCAGGGCGACCTATGGGAAGAAGATAGGTAAGTATTAGTATGTGTGGGCTTTGTGTGTAATAAAGTTTTATTTTAAAAGTGTGTCAGTGTGTTTTGTGCACTATTTTTTTAACTGTAGAACTACAAGTGCCAGCGGGCCCTTTAATGCCCAGCAGGCTGGGACTTGTGGTTCTCCAAGTCCCAGCTTGCTGGGGAGGCTTGCTGGCACTTGTAGTGCCACAGTAAAAAACAATGGTTTATCTATTTTTTACAACATTTATCAGCTCGATGCCCACCGCCCAGGGGCATCGAGGACAGCACCAGGCTTCAGCCTGGTCAGGTAAGTCCTGGAGGGGGGGGGACCCCTTCATTGGGGGGGTCCCCACTCCCCCAGGGCCCCTGGCCAGGCTGACTGGTCGGTAGGGAGAATGTTTTGGCCGCGGGACCTTATATTATAAGTGTCCCCCGGCTGTGACATTACCCTGCCGGCTGGTTGTGCCTGGGGCTGGTTCTTAAAATACGGGGGACCCCTACTCATTTTGTCCCCCGTATTTTGGGAACCAGCCCCGGACCTGGAGCCTGGGGCTGGTTGTTAAAAATCGGGGAACCCCTATTTGTCGGGTTCCCTGGTTTTTAATTACCGGCCCCGGCTCCTTCAGCCTGGTGCTGGTTATGGCTGTGGGGGGGACCCCACGCCGTTTTTTTTTTTTATTTATTTATTTTTCTATTTTTTTTTACACCTTGCAGCCTGCACGGATCTGACTTGATCCGTGCAGACTGCTAGAAATAATTCGTATTAGCGGCCGTATATACGGCCGCTAATACGAATCATTACACCATCGGAGGGTTACAAAGCAGTCGTATCTGACTGCTTTGTAAATCCCCCTCCGGAACACGACTTTGCATACGACTTAAACAGTCGTATGCAGTCGTAGGGAAACAACCAATACGAAAAACTAGGTTTTTCATATTGGTAAATTTCCCCCTTAGTTGCTAGATCTGCAAACGATAAGATTGTGCCTCCTGGGTCGAAGACGTTGCATGTGGCTGATATTCCCTTCTGGTGCCATTCCAAGAACAGCGGATTCTCCAGGCCTGGTGCAAAATTGGGATTGCCCCAGAAGGTAACATGTGGGGTGCTAGCTGGGTTCCTGCCAAAACCTTTATGGATTGATATCCACATTTTATACGTTTCTTTGAATAATAGGTTGTTTTTGATGTCAATGGGGATGTCCTTACTTGATACATGGAGCAGTGCGGCTGGTGAGAATGGGTGGAAAAGTTCCTTTTCCAGGTTATCATTTGTGTATATGGATTTATTAAGAAGCCAGTCAGTTGTGTAGCGAAAGTGGGCTGCTTGAGAGAAAGCTTGGGCATTTGGGAGTGCAAATCCTCCGTCTTGTTTTGGAAGTACTAGTCTGGACATAGGCATCCTGGGCTTTTTCGCTGCCCAAATAAACTTTGTGACCATTTTATTATAGTGTGCGAGGTCTTTTTTGGAAAGGGCCAAGGGGATCATTTGGAAAATATATGAAATCTTTGGGAAAATGACACTTTTAACAATCGTTATCCTCCCATATAATGAAAGGGGAAGGGTTATCCATCTGTCTAATAGTTTCTCAATATTCTGTAAGATTATCTTAAAATTGGCAACATATAAGGAGTCTAGATGTAGCGGAATCATGATTCCTAAGTATTTCATTGGGGTAGTACATATTGTAAATTGTTGCATGCTGGGGTGTGTTTTGGCATATAGGGGAGGCCACGCCAGAGGGAGGAGATGTGATTTATCTTGGTTTATTTTAAATCCTGAGAATGATCCAAAGTGCTCTATAATTGTCATTGCTGCAGGTATAGATCTGGGCGGGTTCGAAATAAAAAGAAGCATATCGTCTGCAAACATACTTAGTTTGACTTCCAGATGACGTATTTTAATACCCGTGAATGAGGAGGAGGATCTAAGTTGGACTGCTAAGGGTTCCAGGGCTAGGGCAAAAAGGAGTGGGGAAAGGGGGCAGCCTTGACGAGTGCCACGCTGGATCTGGAAGGGCGCGGATAGGTAATTATTTGTGAGTATTTGTGTATTGGAGTTTGCGTATAGGTTACTAATGGCGTCTATGAATGGTCTTGGAAAGTTGAATTTCTGTAAGGTTGTAAACAGGTGGTCCCATGAGATCATATCGAAGGCCTTTTCGGCATCTAAGGATAGAATGGCACAAGGGTCGGGAGATTTTGTAGACTGAGTCCACTGCATTACAGTGAGCAGTTTCCTAACATTTAACACTGAGTGACGGCCCCAGATAAAACCCGTCTGGTCTTTGTGGATTATGGATGGGAGGAATAATTTCAATCTGTCAGCAATAATCTTAGTATAAAGTTTATAATCAGTATTCAAAAGGGAGATAGGACGGTAAGAGGCAGGTTGAGTGGGATCGCGTCCAGGTTTTGGGATAACCTTTAGAAGGGCTGAATTAAAATAAGGGGGGGGAGGGGCACCTTTTAGTAGAGAATTAAATAAGGCGGCTAAGGGGGGGGCAAGTTTTGGGGCTAAAAGCTTGTAATATTCACTGGTCAGTCCATCTGGTCCTGGAGCTTTACCTGGCTTGAGTTGGCCAATGGCTCTAGTTACGTCTTCTTCAGTGATATCCGCTAGTAATGAGTCTGTATGTTCTGGGTCTAGAGCTGGGAGTGAGAGTGTGGACCAGAATGTGTTTTTGCGTTGTTGGTCTGGTGGGACTGAGGTATATAGGTTTGTATAAAATTTATGAAAGGTAGATGCTATCTCTTGGCCACGGTGTTGGAGGGTACCATTGTCGTCCGCCAATGAGGTAACTATAGCGGGGGGGTGTTGGCCATTAAGCAGATTGGTCATTAGTCTATTGGATTTTCCTCCAAATCTGTGGTATTTACTCTGGGATTGGAATGACATCTTGGTTTCTATTTTGGACAGAAGGGTATCAAAGACAATTTTAGCTTGGTTGTAAGCTTCTCTGTGTATCGAGGTGGGGGAAGACTTGTATGTCTGGTATTTATCTGAAAGTGTGGTTTGGGCTTCAAGATACAATTTAGCTCGGTCCTTACGGAGATGGGAATAATACGATATAATGGTTTCCCTGAGGACCGGTTTGGATGCCTGCCAAAACAGGTGGGGAGAGTCTGCCTCAGCTGTAAGATTGTTATGCTTATAATCCATCCATGTGGACTCTAGGAGGGCCTGAAATTTAGAGGAATTTGCCAAGTGGCTGGGGAATCGCCAGTTGATGTATGGGCCTCTATCTAGGGTAGTGTGTAGGGCAATCCAGCTTGCCGCATGATCGGAGACCGATATCGTCTCAATTTCTGCGCCGCATACCAAGGGGAAGGCTCTAGTAGACAGAAGGACATAATCAATGCGTGATAATGTGTTGTGTGCAGCAGATAAACAGGTAAATTCTCTATCCATTGGGTTACAAGCCCTCCACACATCAGTCAGGTGGAGGCTAGACATTAGGTATTGTAGTCCTCGTTTCGAGGGGGGTCTCCTGGATGGGGCTGAAGATTCTCTATCAAGCACATTAGATATCACAGTATTAAAATCACCAGCTAACACAATTGAAGTATCAATATAGGGGGTTAATATCGTTACTAGTTTACGGAAAAAGGGCTTAGAAAATACATTGGGGGCGTAGACATTACAAAAAGTATACCTTGTTGACTGTACGGTGGCGTCCACTAGCACCCATCTCCCATCAGGGTCTGTGAGCGTAGAATGAATTTGTGTGATTGCCTGCTTCTTTACTAGGATAGCTACCCCTCTGGATTTTGAATTGTATGGGGAGGCCGCCATCAGCGACCACCCCAGGGTATTTAATTTCAGGGTTTCAGGGGGGGTTAAGTGCGTCTCTTGCAAGAATGCAATATCTGCTTTTAATTTGTGGAGATATAGCAGGATTTTTTTACGTTTAGAAGGGACGTGGAAGCCACCGACATTCAACGTGACAACCTTTAAATCAACCATTTCCCATTAAACGGGCGTAGCAGCCCGGCTGATCATTACCTAGTACACAAATCTCGACAGATCTATTGTTTTTGTACATTAAATAATTCTTGGCTACATTAGTAAAATACATATAAGGGTAGAACATGAAGGGAAGGAAGGGAAGGGTAGGGGTGAACAAGGGGAACCAGTGGGCCAGGAGTCCCGCAGTTACTACTGCATGGATCAAAAGTATGAAAAGATATTGCATAGGCATATTTTCCTGGCCCCCCTGGTCCCTCAAAAACTTGGTGTGCAACAAAATTACACACGGACCTCCGGAAGCCCAGGGGCAGAAGTGGCCACTGGGTTCCGTGTCTTCAAGATCAGGGCATACAGTGCGCTAAAGCTTTCAGGCTCGCCCCAGCCTGTGTATCAACATGAGGCGCCATCTGCGGCCTCTCAAACTGTGTGTACTCCACAACTCGCTAATTAAATAATTGAACTACCTACATTCTTTTAAACATAGTTAACAATAATTAACAATAACATTGGATTAGCTTCACGTCAATGGATCATGACAGTAATATAAACAATTTTAGTTTCGGTTATCCTTCCAGGGGAATAGATAAATTCAATAGCAGGGGGAGGGGAGGGGGGGCAGGATATCGGGTCAGGAGTTATCCAGTATGAGGATGCAAACCTATCGCTTCAGACAGGGATAGCTGTAGACTCTTTTCCACAATCTGTACGGACTCAGTCTCAGTTCTTCAAAATAGAATCCAAAAAATTCCAGAGTGGGGTATACATTTACGGCAGTCAAGTCCCAGTAGCTTGGGAGCAATTATATCCCGCTGGGGGGGTCACACTCTTCCAACCCAGTTATTTACTTCACTTGGTCTGGTTTTCTCGCCACATAAGAGACATAGCTGAGAGGAATTCTTAGGGCTCGGTTTCCCCACAATGGGGTACGTTGAATTCTGCTATCCGGGGTGGGGGGTGGGGGGGGGGAAGGGTTGGGATAAAGTCAGGCAGTATGAGGACCCATTCCTGTTGATACAGGCGAAGATGTATGGGAGAACTCCCCCAGCAAATGTGAAAGTCTCGGTCTCACCTCCCCCTACCCAATATATTCCGTGGGAAATAAGGCAAGTGCTGTAATTAAGCAGTAATAGTGCAAGTTCAGCAAAGTCCTGTCAGAGATCTGGGATATGCTTTTTGAACTATTCATCTGGGGGGGCTGAGGAAAAGGAGGCCTGTGCTTGTTCCATTAGGAAGTCCTCTGCATCATGCACAGTGCTAAATTCTTTGTAGGAGGAGCCAGCAAAAATTCGCAGTTTTGCGGGGTAAAGCAGAGCAAATTTAGTTTGATTTTTTACCAATCTGGTGCATAATGGGGAAAACTCTTTTCTCGCTCGAGTCACCTCTGCCGAGAAATCTTGAAAGATAAGCAACTTGTTCCCATTCCATTGCAGGGTCCTATTTTGTTTAAAGGCTGACCACAGCGCCTCCTTGTGTTGGTAATTGAGGCATTTAAATATTACTGCCCGAGGTCTGTTGGAATGGTCTTCCCTGATCGGTCCCAGCCTATGGGCTCTTTCTACTATCATGCCCGCGCATGAATCTACCACCTGTAGCAATTCTGGCAGGGTATGTGTGATAAAGGAGTATAATTCTGGACCTTTGATCGTTTCAGGGAGGCCAATGATACGTAAATTGTTCCTTCTCGAACGATTTTCCAAATCGTCGAGCTTGTTTTGTACTGTATAGGCAGACTTCTGTAGGGACTCAGTGGTGGCCTTTAGTGTGTGAATGTCCTGGAAGGCTTCTCCCAAATGTGCCTCGTTTATGTTGACCTTTTTAGTGATCTGCTTTAGCTGTGATTTAATGTCTTGGACAGACTGCTGCAGCTTAGCAGCGTGGGCGTCCAGGATGGGGTTAATAGTATCTTGTATAGCCCGCACCATGTCTGTATATGTTAGAGCTGCAGCCTGGGGTAAGGGAGGAGAGGAGGTGAACAAGTCAGGCTGGGTTTGAGGTATAAATGTCTCTTCCCCACTTACTTGAGTGCGCTGTGGCTGTGGCAGCATTTGGGGTTGTAGCTGTAACGCTGACTGCGCTGGCTGCGCTTGTGTGTGTGAGCCGGCGGCCATCTTGGGCTGGACTCGCGGTGGGAGAGAAGGCTGGCGTCTGGGCTTTCCAGCTGGCGTGGGGGAGAGAAATCTCTTCATTAGGTGCAGGGCGTTCTTGGGAGCGTCTGCCGGCAGGTGCCCGGGTTTCGTGCGTGGAGTGGAGCGCTGGCGGGCGGCTGGCTGGCTGGGGCGGCTGGGGAGCTCAGCACGCTGCGTCCTCACCCATCAGACCCGGAACCGGAAGTCTTTTTCAACAACTTTTTAAGTGATTGATCATCGCATGGGAACCTTATTGTTAAATGACAAGGCAAAGAACCCTATATAAACAGCGCTGCGCACCGAAGTCTGATTGTTCACTTCCTTCACAAACTTGTTATGAGCTCAAAAGAGGTCACTGGAGAGCCCGAATCTTCTACTGCTACAAAAGGTAGGAAGCACTGTCCGAAACCACTGTGTTTGATTGGGTTGCAGACTTTTTTGCGTGGGAGTCGGTCCCTGGAATATAAGGAGCGCTGCGGATGACCTGTGTCCACCATCTCCAAGAATAATGTTGATGCCGTGTGGCCATGGTTCAAGTGAACATCTGGATGACCATGGCCCAGTTAGGGAAGGAGATAGGTATCTCTTTGGGATCCATCCACTTGATACTCCATAAAACTTTGGCATGAGCAGGGTTACTGTACAATGGGTGCCCCATCAGCTACTTCGAGAGTAGAAGGTGACTCGGAGGGGCTTGGTGCTACTGGCCAGGTTTGATGGCAGTCTTTTAAACTCTGTTTGGGTTATCATCAGTAGTGATAAATCCTGGATCTACAGTCTTGACCCCGAGACCAAACGATAGTTGGCCCAGTGGATCCCAGTTAGAGGTGCACCGTCATAGCAGTTCCAACATGAGCGCAGCAATGACCAAATCCAGGATGGCCCTACTAATTAGTAACAATACACTCAGGGCCGACACCCTGTGGAGGGACTCTGCGGCCGCAGCATAACCCGACACCCCCACCCTTTGTGGAGTGACGCGGTCGCCGTTGCATCACCTCCGGAGTAACCAAGCGTAACCCCCCCAGCCTATGCTGCATCACCCCCTCATGGAGCGGGCGAAAAATAATGATTCATATTAGCGGCCGTATATACGGATCAGTTAGATCCGTGCAGGCTGCAATGTGTAAAAAAAAAAATAGAAAAATAAATAAATAAAATAACCGGCGTGGGGTCCCCCCCACAGCCGTAACCAGCACCAGGCACCTCTAAGAGCCAGATGTATCAAGCTTCAAAAAGTCATACATTGGAGAGTGATAAACAGCCAGCCAATCCGCTCCTACCTGTCATGTTACAGGCTGAGTTTGAAAAATGACAGTTAGTAGCTGATTGGCTGGTTGTTTATCACTGGCTGGTTGTTTATCACTCTCCATTTTATCACTTTTTGAAGCTTGATACATCTGGCCCACCGCCATTAGGTACACTAAAGGTGGCCATACACTTATATGATTTGTCCCTTTTCTACAGGATCTATAGATAAATCATGTGAAAAGTGTCCAATCGTATGTCATTTTTTTTCCGATGTGTGGTTCTCATGCACATCGGATCCAGAGATTGTCACCGCTGCACCAAGGACACATCGTAACCTGAATGAGATCTCGTATGATACATCGTAAGCGAAAGGACTGCATACGATATATTGTATGCAATCTATCCGCCGGGGAGCTTGGCGGATCCACTGTGGGAAGTTGCAGAGATATCGCATGCAAGGCTGCCAGTGATACCTCGGACTAATGTATGGGGCCTTACGTCACTGAAACAGAGAGAGATCTACACCAGTTTGTGTCATCTTAATTGTGTGAAAAAAAAAACTCTGTAATTGCCCCAAATACCACAATTTGCAGATTTTGCTGATTCTGGCTGCTGCACCCACATGCACCTCAAGAGGTGAGAAGAGGAAGGAAGTGTCTTCCAAAAGCAGGCCAAGTGCTGTGTTGCACAACTGAAAGCAGATACAGGTGTAGAGATGGGGGCGATGCCAACAGGAGGTAACGGCCCAGTTCTGTCCTAACAGCACTGGGAGAAGAAGACTGTTGTGAGGCTGTGTCTGGACACTTGCAGTCATTCAGCGAGAGCTGCATGTAGGGAAGGAGCCTCTCTGTATCTCTCCGCTAGACTGACAATGTAGGATATGATGGCAGCCAGCCGAGCAGACACCCCAATAGTCTGCCTGCAATGTGCAGAAACAAAATAACTCACCCAAATCTTACTCTCTCTGTACATGTTACATCTGCCCCACCTGCAGTGCACATGGTTTTGCCCATTTTCCAAACAAATTTGTACTGCAATCAGATCTGAACAAAGGCCCTGGAGTGAGAAAGTACCAACCAATCTGCTTCTACCTCTCTTTTTTTTTTTTTTTTTTTAAACACAGCTTGTATGTAGTCAGTTAGGAGCTGAGTCTGTATGTAGTCAGTTAGGAGCTGGTTGGTTCTCTATATACCTCCCCACTTTAAATCTCTCCAAGATTTGGTGCATATCCCCCAATATCCGGTATTAATCCTTGATCATAACACTTGCAGGTACTTATGTAGTAGCCGGGCGCCCAATTTGCTTACGTACTGTAACTTGGGAAAATCACATTGCATTGCATTGCATGGGCCATTTTAAGGGCCATGCGATGCGATGTGATTTTTCTATGTAATTTATTCGCTGCTCTGTTAGCCACCGGGGGATCGCATCGCACCTCCCGCAAAATTGCATGCGATCGCATGCCATTTTATAGGGTGTACGATGCCATTACATTCGCTATACAATAATTTCATTGTATGACATACAATGAGGTTTTAGGCACCCCCCCCCCCCCACTATCCACGCCTGTCCGGCGGCGGACCGTGTCCTCCGACCTTTTCATACCCCCACTATCCACGTCGGCGTGGAGTTGATTTTACATAGTGTGGCGAGCACAGCGAGCCACCGAACCCTAAGCGTGGCAAGCACAGGTGGATTACTTTACATAAAAAAACTCCATGCCGACGTGGATAGTGGGGGAATGAAAAGGTTGGAGGACGTGTTCCGCTGCGCTCACCACGCTTCGGGGTGGCGTGGATAGTGTGTGGGGGGGGGGGTGCCTAAAACCTCATTGTATGTCATACAATAATATTATATATATTGTATAGCTAATGTAATGGCATTGTACACCCTAAAAAATCGCATGCGATTTTGCGGGAGGTGCGATGCGATCCCCCGGGGCTAACAGAGCAGTGAATAAATTACATAGGAAAATCGCATCGCACGGCCCTTAAAATGGCTCATGCGATGCAATGCGATTTTCCTAAGCAAATTGCTTAGTGGGCGCCCGTCTACTACATAAGTACCCACTTGCATCATTCCAGTTTGATCTTCACATTCACATAGATCTATACAGTTTCCACTGTATCAATATCGCTCTATTGTATTTGCATAAGTCCTCACACCCCTGTTACTCACCACTGTACAGTGCAGATGCGCAGAGCCATGCGTCTCTCTGTTGGTTGCAGATCTCCCACAGAGACAGAGAGAAATGCTTGGAGGTCACCCAGGCCGGGCTAACAAGGGCCACCACATCTAAAGACAGCGCCAAGAACCCACAGAGCAGAACAATCAAAGTGAGGTGTCTGGGGGGCATTGCCGGAGGTAGGTTTGCTGCCTCTGGAGGCATGACAGCAATCAGGAACAACGCCACTTACATGTATCTTTAACTACACGCTACTCCTGCCCAAACTGCTATCCAAGGTCTCATACAAGCACCTGACTTATCTGACTCTCCAATTCCACACTGAGTTCGGCTATAAAACATACACTATATGTAATCCTGCTGCTCGCTACATCCTGCCGAATCACATGGTGCTGACACCAGAAGCCTATGAAACAATGCACTACGATAAACATGACATTGTGTGAACAGCACAGACCTCTCTGGATTTAACTGGCAGGCAGGGGCCTGGTGCTGGTCACCCCCGGCAATGTGATGCACCCGAAATGTTGCTGTATAGTAAATTCAAATAAAAATTCCAAATGAAGCAGAAGCTAACAATATACTATAGAGCCCTCGCTGTTTTACTGCTTTGTTATTGCCCTCAAATGTATCAGGCAATATATTTAAATGCTGCTTAAATGTTTGTGCATTTACCCTAGAAGTGTGCGTCCTTAACAATATGTATTACCACTTGTCTGAATATAGTAACTCATTTGATGTCCTAGGCTAGTTTTTAGTTTGTGTTGCGTAGCACTGATACTAGCTCCACCCCTGACGCATGGCTTCTTATTCATATTACACCACACAGTATTCCCATTTCAACACACCATATTGCTCCTTGTTCACTTTACACCGCATTGTATGAAAACCCTTACTGCACACACGTAAAGCTAACTGCCTAACTCATACTTGCCAACCTTTGAGGTTGCCTCTCTGGGAGAAGGACAACCAAATCTGCATGTCACAGGGACGGGGACAAGGCTGACTCTCAAAGCCCCGCCTCCAATCCACACGATTCGATTCATTTTAGTCCTGCCCCGTCCCGCGGACCGGCATTTCTCCAGGGGGGCTTTGGCTGGCATGCATGAGGCTTGCCCACCTCCCCGGGGGGCCGGAAGGGGGACCTGATTTTCGGAAGCTTGATGGCCATTCCGAGAGATTAGGCAAGAATGGCCTAACTGTACGATGGCGGTCACAGTTGTGCATTGGATCGGTGGCAGTAGAGATAGTGGCTGGATATTTTTGCAGATATGAATACATAAGAATCAGCAACTGCGCATACGTAGCGTCCACCTCTGAATCAGGCTCACAGGCACTATGCTTCTTACGCCTCACACAACAGGTTTTGTTTTGCTGACTGCTCATATGCAAATACAGAGTCGCTTCATATTTGCAACCCCTTACATCCCCCGCATATACACTGCACAAGAGTACAAGTGATTGTTTTATTGAAAAGCAAATAAATAGGTGGGTACTTTATTAAAGACAACTTGCCAGATAGTACATTGTACTATGCCTTCTGTGGAAGAGAAATTGTGTGACAGGCTCACTGACACGGTGTGGTGTGATGCGTACCTGGACTCTGGACTTGCCGGCTTCAGATCTTCACGGCCTCTTCCTAGGAAGATCCTGTGACAGGGGGTGGCACAACCCAAGGAGAACCCACAAAAGGGACACTACTACGGTTAGCAGCTCAAAAGGTTTATTTACCAGGGAAGAAACTACTCGCTGCTATAAAGAAAGGATTATTAGAATCAAAAATACATACTAAAATACTACACTGCTATTCGGAGCTCCGAGACTATGCAAACATTTACAATACAGCATTAAACAGGAACAATTATTGCTCAGGAATCTCAGAATAATATGGATTGAAACGGCCACTACTTACTTATATCAAATAAAATAACAGGGAAAATAAGCACAGCAGGATATCAGTTCACATAAACCATATGACAGTAAATATACCACAGCTCTCAACAAAATGTCCACAGGACAGTTGTGAATGTGCTAGTGTCCCACTCAGTAACAGGGCTGACCATATGCAGAGGTCATAGTTGTGCAGAGAAGAGTCAAATGCCCACTTTCAGCAAGGAGGCCTTATGGCCCTTATAGTGTATTGTTTCCTTACTATAGGCAATAGTGGGGGGTATCCTGGGGAATGTACAGTACCTGCTAGGTAATATGAGGGTGTAGGTGGCTGTCATTATGAGGCAAAATAGTACCTGCTATATTGCTGACTTCTGCCACATGAATCTCTGGCTATACTGCTGCATGCTGTCTGGCCCCTCTGCTGGGTGCTGCAGTGTGCTCTCTCTCTCTCTTCCTTCTCCTCACACTTGGGACAGCAGCCTTCTTCAACTTTCTTTCACATGCCTCAGTGCACTTGTTCCCCCTGTCTTTAGGCAGCACTCTCCTGTTCTCTCTGACACTGGGGTTGCTGCAGCTCTCCTTCACAAAGTTTTTTCCCTCTCTCCACACGTCCTCTCTCACACACTGCTGCTGGGATCACCTCTGACCTCCCAGCTTCCTGTCACATGTGCAGGGGAGCTGGGACACTAGCTGAGTCTGTTAAACCCTCACAGCCCTGCTGACAGGGGAAAGGACCTGTTCTGGCAGCATTGGCTGCAATGTTAACTCCCTGGGGGCACAGGAATAAAAGGGGTACCCCCTGGAGTGCGGTGCCACAATTGGACCTATTAGTCAGTCAGCAGCTGATAACCAGGACACCAGCATGAAACCGCGTACTCGGGGGTGACATATTAAAGCAGAAGGAGGAGGCTGTGCTCCAGCAGAATCACCCAACAGCCTCAATATGCAATTAAACCCCACACACTAAGTCCAGGAGCCGATTAGGATGTACTTGGTGCTGTGAGGAGCCTATATGCAGGCCAGGGGCCAGGGGGGTCAAGGGGGACAGCTGTCCCGGGCCCATGCTTATCTGAAGGGCCCCAAAACAGGCCCCCCCAACCCACTCAGTTGTCCTACCAGCTTCCACTCTCCGCCCTTAAATGGTGGCGAGCCAAGCCAACAGCCCAGCTACCCGGGACCTCTGCTCGGTGGGTGGGCAGAGCTACATGAGACCCTATGGGGCAGAGCTAAAGGGTTGTATTATTTGTATTTTTATGTTTATTTTTAAAGTTTTAAGATATTCGATACTCAATCCATCAAATTAATAAAATAAAATGTATTATAATAATATATTTTCCAATTGTGTGGCGCTCCCTGTGTTTTATGTAGAGGTGTTATCCTGTGCATATAGATCAATCCTTCTTAGAGTTAAAGGGAACCTGGCCAGGGATAGGTGGCTGCTGCTGCTTCCTGCCAGGCCAGCTACACGACAGAGAGGAGAGGCTGCTGCAGTACCAGCCTGCACTCTGTGGGTGTTACAAAGGTAGGGATGAGTGTGCACAGGTATGTGTTTATATATGTGGGGTGTAGGGTTGCCACCTCATGAATCATCGATTCCTGGAGATCCAAAACCCTCCCCTCTCAAGCAAGCAGGCGGAGCCTAATTCAGTGGGCGGGGCTACTATTGCGACCCGCAATCATTACATATAATGCCATACACCATAATGCCCTTTACACATAATGCCACCCACTATAATGCCCATTACATATGCCACCCAACGTAATGCCCATTACAAATTATACCACCAATTATACCATTTTGAAGGGGCTCCCGCAGACAGAATGTGCCTGCAGCTCACTGTGGGTTGGAGACCCCTGATGCAGTGACAAGACTGTGGGGACATGGCAAGAAATAGGTGACAGGGAGAGGACAAAGATGGAAGGACAGAAGTGACAGGATAAGGATTGAGGGGAGAGGGTTAGGAAAAGGTGACGGAGAGGAACTTAAGTGACAGCCACTTACCCCCACAATGCTGCCACCTCCCCACAAGATCCACACATCACGCTGCCTGTTTCAAATTCTGCAGAACTCTGTGTTTGCCGGGCAGTGGGCTGGCTGCTGCTCCTCCTTGGGTGGAGAAAAAACCTCCTCTTCCACTTCAGCCTGCCGGGCACTGCAGACAGGACAGTGCAGGGACACAGTCACGCTGCACATGTCATACTGTTGTAACCTTATATCCAAGAATGTAACCATATGCTCATTGTTACATAGAGATAAAGTGTTGTATGATTTTGTTGGCCATGTAATGTAATATGTAACGTGCTTATGGGTGAGATGATAGACATTGGAGCTAGTTGCACAGTATTAATGCACGAGTCAGGGATGATGCTGATACTGGCTGAGAGGATGCCGTTAAGGTCGCACGGGAAGATACTGGACACAGCGGAGAAGGGTTGGTTGTTGGACATACCTCACCGGGTTTTTGGAGCAGCGACAGCGGACAGCGGGGTAGCGGTGATAGCAGGAGTGACGAGAGGCAACGCATCGGTGGCACGGAGAGAGTGACCTGCAGCAGCGGCAGTGGCGATAGCAGCCAGGTCTCTAGCGGAACTTCCCTATAGGCGAGGGACTGGGAGCCACTTAGACCTGAGGCTGGTAGCTTACCCTCCCATCGTGGGGGAAGCGGAGTCCAGCTTCGCCGCCACCTCACGTGCCCCAGAGCCAGATAAAGACCCGACAGCGCACCTGTAAGCTAGAAGCCAGAGTGTGGTCCCAGAGCCCAAGCCGCCGAAAGTAACTCAGACGCTGCTCTGCCACTGTGACTGCTACTAGCGGACATGAGTGTACCAATCACGAGGCAGCATTGAGAAACCCTGCTGGATAGCATAGCTAACCGTTAACCCCTCACAGCCCGGATAGAGACAGCCCGGATAGAGACTGGACAACTAACCGGTGAGAGCTAATGTAGTGCATAACTTTACATCCTACTATTTTATACGCCCACACGGATAGACTCCTATACACCATTTACTGTAGAGGCGATCACTCTGGGACTATCCAAGCTATCTACATTGACAATTTAACTGGATCAGAGTAATCGCTCACTATAAATACTGGACACGGGCCCCAACGCGCGCCAACATATGAGCTCACACTTAAGACTGTGTATCAGAATGATATATGTATCAGAGTGTTATATATCTGGCCAGATATAAGGTATAGAAAATAAGATATTAGCTTACTTGAATAAGGCTATGTTATGGGGAATTGGGTATTATAGTTATAATGACTAGGAAGGGAAGGGGACTTTAGGTGTCTGCAATAGGAAGGTGAATAGTTAGGGTATAATTAGAGTGTAAGAAGGTGATTGTATTGTATATGAAACTAATGTTATCAGAATCCTTGAAATGCTATTAATGTGTTTGTAGAATATATGATGTTGTGTATAGGAACTATAGAATATGTGTATATGAATTTAAATGATTAAACCTTGTTAGCATACTTACTTTCACACTGCATCCGTATCCGTGGAATCTAAGACCTATAAAGCTGTAAAAGAAGAGAGAGGTAGGGTAGTCAGTCTGATTACTAAAATAAGTTAACAGTGATTTCCTAAGCTACACTATAAACAAGTTTAGGTGGAGGCACTTCGCTACTAGTATATAATTACCCATTACTGAGGGTTACAAGTGGAGGCACTGCCGAGATGGAGCATAGGGGTATTTTGTCGGAAAAGGATATATATGAATGGTGCATCAGGAAGGGGAGGAGCGTGAAGAGGTGTTTAGCTGTAGGGGGAAACTTCACAGAATTCTCAGATCGAGATGTCATCACGTGCATCGATAAGTTGTATGGGATAGTGCGACCTAAGATTATAGATAGATGGAGAGGAGACATGGGGAAGGTGGTCGCTTTCCTCATTGAGAATGAAAAAGACCTTGATAGCTGTTTGCTCCCGTCCATGGTGGTAGCTGATGAGGAGACAGGGAGACGATGGCAGGTCATATGGCCGATAAATGACGGAGAGACGGCAAGTTTCCCTGTATTTACAGAAGACAGTAATGATAAGGGAGATAGAGATGGTGATGCCGCTGAAGACGCTGAAGCTAGTACAAAGGGAGCTCAGTTCGAGACCATCATAGATAGAGTAGTTTCCCAGTTGGAGAGATGGCATTATGAGGGGAGTTATAGGAGACTGAGGTTATTCTCTGGTATAAGCCCTGTTCCTATTGGGGAAGAAACATACGAGGCTTGGAAGGAGGCCGCAGTACAGCAGGCAGAAGAATGGCAGTGCCCCGATAAGATTAAACGGCAGAGAATAGTCGAAAGTCTAAGGGGACCAGCGATGGGGGTGGTACAAGCCGCTAGGAGAAGCAACCCACAAGCCACACTTGAGACATATTTAGAGGCTCTAGATTACGCATATGGGACACTAGAAGACGTGGGGGAACTACTGGCTAGGTTCCAACATACTTTTCAAGAAGTGGGGGAAAAACTCAGTACTTATGTAATACGGTTAGATAAGCTGTTATATAAGATAGTTGAAAAGAGTGGGATAGAGAGAGGAGACGTAGATAAGAGCAGAATAAGACAACTGCTTCGAGGGGCTCAGACAACTGACTTTGTAGCACAGAAATTAAGGTGTTCAGTATTGAGAGATACTCCACCCACGTTCAACGAATTGCTCAAAGAAATTAAACAGGAAGAAGTATTGATAGAAATGAGAAACAGGACGGTTAAGAAGGTGAAAGTGGTAAAGCCCATCATTGAGAAAGATGCTTTTGAGGATAAAATATTGAAGTTAATAGAAGAACAAAACAAAAAGATAGAACAAGTATTGACTGTACAAAATAACCATGCTAAGCGGGAATCTGAATTGACCGTCCGAGGCATGGGGAGAGGTTATAGAGGTGTGAATAGGAGATGTTTTGAATGTGGCAGACTAGGGCATCGGGCATTTGAGTGTATCAATGGTCAGTTTAACAGGAATAATTCAACTCCCACAGACTACGATAATGGCGGCCAGGCCAGCCCTGAATCTGATCAGGGAAACGAGTAGGGGAGAACTGTGAGCCCCTCTCAGTTCCCCCCAGGAATGAAGTAGAGGTAATGGGGAAAATTTGGTGGAATGGAAATGGTTCGATCCCGGAAGGACTTTTAGGACCCATACCATCGGTAACCGCAGAAATAAATGGAGTGAGATGTATGGTACTGTTGGATAGTGGATCGCAGGTATCCATTATATTTGAGCCATGGTATCAGAAGTACATACCCGAGGTTCCTATAAGACCCTTAAATGGATTAGTTATATGGGGACTAAGTGTAGAAAAATACCCATACTTAGGATATGTGGAGGTGGAGATAAGGCTGGGAGGAGACGGAGAGAGTGGTTTAACAGTCCCTGTTGTCGCCCTTATATGTCCCGAGATGGGAAGAGATGCCAACGAACTGCCTATTATTATAGGTACCAATACCAGATTGTATAGGGAATTGTCTAAGTGGTGTTTAGCAGAGGAGGGTAATGAGACACAGACACAGACTTGTAGAGACGATAGTTATGAATATGGTAGGTCACTCAATGTGACTGTAGGGCAAAGCCAATTCGAGTCGTGCTTCACCGGAAGTGACATTACTGGGGAAGAAAAGAAAGAACTCATAGAAGCATTAAAAGAAAAGGAGTCTGGTTTCTCAAAAGGGGAGTGGGACCTGGGGGTAGCCGTAGGGGTGGAGCATCAAATAAATCTCACCAACGATAGTCCATTTAGGGAACGCTCTCGCAGAATAGCCCCTGCCGATTTCGAAGACGTTAGGTTACACCTTAAAGGGTTATTAGAAAATCAAATGATTGTTGAGTCCAGAAGTCCGTACGCCTCTCCCATAGTGGTAGCCAGAAAAAAGACGGGAAAGATAAGGATGTGCGTAGATTATAGAACCTTAAATTCTCGCACCGTACCTGACCAATACACCGTGCCTCGGATTGATGAAGCCTTAGACTGTTTACAAGGGAGTGGTTGGTTTTCTGTTCTAGATTTAAGGAATGGGTTTTATCAGATCCCTATGAGGAAGGAGGATCAAGAAAAAACGGCGTTCATATGTCCTTTGGGTTTTTTCGAATTTTTGAAGATGCCTCAGGGGATTAAAGGGGCACCAGCCACGTTCCAAAGGACTATGGAGAAGGCTATAGGCGACATGAACTATCGGGAGGTACTAGTGTATCTTGACGATATAATTGTTTTTGGGAAAACATTAACAGAGCACAATGACCGTCTTTTGAAAGTGATTGACCGGCTTATTGAGGGGGGCCTGAAATTATCAATAGATAAATGTATTCTGTGTCAAGCATCGGTAAAATACCTAGGTCATGTGGTGAGTCGGGAAGGGATAGCCACCGATCCGGAAAAGGTGGAGGCTGTTAGAGCCTGGCCAAGACCCACTAAGCTCAAAGAGCTGAGGTCTTTTCTGGGGTTTTGCGGATACTACCGGCGATTCGTCCCAAATTATTCGCAAATAGCGAAGCCCCTTACTGAATTAACTAAGGGATATCCACCTCCTAACAAAAAAAAGAACCCTAATCGGAACAATAACAATAAAGAACAGAAGTTGTATAGGCCTGAGGAGTTATTTGGGGAAAGGTGGACCCCGCCGTGCGAGGTATCCTTTATTCGGCTGAAAGAGGAACTCACCCACACCCCTGTGCTCGCTTATGCGAACCCTAATGACCCATATATACTTCATGTTGATGCTTCTCAAGAAGGAATAGGGGGAGTATTATACCAGGCTTGCCCAACCAGTAAAAAGAATAGACCTGTTTCTTTCGCCAGTAGGGGGTTAACCAGCAGTGAAAAGAATTACCCAACCCACAAATTGGAATTTCTAGCTTTAAAATGGTGTGTGGTAGAGAAGTTCCATGAGTATTTATATGGGGTGCAATTTGAAATTCAAACTGACAACAACCCCCTAACATATATCCTCACCACTGCAAAGTTAGACGCGACCGGACATAGGTGGCTGGCAGCCTTAGCACTGTACAACTTTTCTATTAAATACAGACCGGGAGTGAGTAATATTGATGCCGATGCACTGTCTAGAATACCAGGGCGTCCAGAGCCGACAAGTGAGGATGAAGACTGGGTGGAGATTCCAATGGGAGATATAAAAGGAATGTGTCGGCAAATAAGAAATCAAAAGGATACATTACTCGTGAGTGAGTACTTGAGTGGTACTGGTGCTATAGGCTCCCTAGGTGCCACCCCAAAGGCTTTACCCCTGTCTTATTGTTGGTTGGGACGGTTAGAGATGGAGGGGTTGCCCATGATTCGGCCAGTGCAAATGAAGAGGGCGCAACTGGCTGACCGTAACATTAGAGACGTATATTATCTAATACTAGAAAAAAAACCGCTCACCTGGAAGAACAACCTCGCTATCACTCTCAGAAAAGGCCAAACTCTTGAAGAGACAAGAGAAGTGGCTAGAGATAAGAGACGGGGTACTTTATAAAAAGATAGAGAGGACCAATGGAGAAACTAGCTACCAATTGGTCTTACCAGAAAGATTTAGACCCATAGCACTGCAGACTCTACATGACGATCATGGGCATCTGGGTGTCGAAAAGACTGTAGGACTGATGTCCCAGAGATTTTACTGGCCGGGAATGAGAAGGGATGTAGAAGATTACTGCCGCAACTGTGGAAGTTGTGTAGTAAGAAAAACAGTGGCTACCCAACATGCCCCCATGGTGTCTTTCAAAAGTAGTGGACCCATGGATATTGTGTGTATGGATTTCTTGACACTAGATGTAGGAGATGGGAAGAAATGTCACATATTAGTGGTGACTGACCACTTTACTCGTTACGCTCAGGCATACGTGACCCCTAATCAAAAAGCAATGACCGTAGCCAATACTTTATGGAATAAGTTTTTTGTCCATTATGGTCTACCCAATAGACTACATTCAGACCGAGGTAGGGAATTCGAAAGCCGACTGATTAGAGAAATCTGTTTATTGTGTGGGATTGTGAAATCCAAGACTACCCCATATCACCCTCAAGGGGACCCACAACCAGAACGGTTTAATAGGACTTTGTTGAATATGCTGGGGACACTCAACCCGCTAGATAAGAAACATTGGAAGAGACATGTAGAGCGATTAGTACATGCTTACAATTGCACTATGAATGAATCGACTAGATATTCCCCCTACTTTCTCATGTTTGGAAGGGAAGCTAAGCTCCCTATAGATGTTAGCCTGAATGTAAAACCAGAAAGTAAGAATAGCTCAGCGTTACCACACAGCAAGTATATAGAGAGGTTAAGGGAAGAATTGGCCTCAGAAACTGCAAGAAAATTGGGGTTAAAAAATAAGAGGATGTATGATAGTAAAGTAAGGGAACAGGAGCTTAGCCCTGGAGACAGGGTGTTGCTGAGGAAATTTGGGACCCCCAGAGGTGTGAAAATCTCCAATAGATGGAGAGAAGATCCGTTTATAATAGTCGAAAAGTTATATGATCTGCCAGTATATAAGATAAAACCTGAGGAGGGGGGAGAAAAAATGTTAACTTACCATAGACAGCACCTGTTACCTATTGGTAAAGAAGTTAGAATGGAAGGGCTTCACCTGGGGAGGAATACCCAGGAAAAGCAAGACAGACATCTAACTGATTATAATAATTCGACTCATGCTGTTGATGGGGAAAGAGAGGAAGAAATGTTTGATGAATGTTGTCCTGGACATTATTATAAAGACGAGGTTGGTTCTGATACTGACAGTAAAGTCAACAAGTCCTGGGAGAATACCTCGGGATATGCAGATTTGGAAGAGGGTGGTAGCGATGTGGTCAGAGAACAACGATTTAGAGATGATATGGGTGAACAAGGTAGTCCTGCTAGTGACACCATAAATATGAGACCACAGAGGATGCGCATGCCGCCCTCAATTCTAACATATGATAAATTGGGAGAACCTAGTGTGATACCCGCCGTAATATACCCTTTGGCCATTTATGCATGGCCTTATTTCCTATCTGCATAGAATAAATAAATGAAGATGGTGATTTGGAAGCAAGCTCTCTCCTAATCACCAGGGGAAGAGAATGTAACCTTATATCCAAGAATGTAACCATATGCTCATTGTTACATAGAGATAAAGTGTTGTATGATTTTGTTGGCCATGTAATGTAATATGTAACGTGCTTATGGGTGAGATGATAGACATTGGAGCTAGTTGCACAGTATTAATGCACGAGTCAGGGATGATGCTGATACTGGCTGAGAGGATGCCGTTAAGGTCGCACGGGAAGATACTGGACACAGCGGAGAAGGGTTGGTTGTTGGACATACCTCACCGGGTTTTTGGAGCAGCGACAGCGGACAGCGGGGTAGCGGTGATAGCAGGAGTGACGAGAGGCAACGCATCGGTGGCACGGAGAGAGTGACCTGCAGCAGCGGCAGTGGCGATAGCAGCCAGGTCTCTAGCGGAACTTCCCTATAGGCGAGGGACTGGGAGCCACTTAGACCTGAGGCTGGTAGCTTACCCTCCCATCGTGGGGGAAGCGGAGTCCAGCTTCGCCGCCACCTCACGTGCCCCAGAGCCAGATAAAGACCCGACAGCGCACCTGTAAGCTAGAAGCCAGAGTGTGGTCCCAGAGCCCAAGCCGCCGAAAGTAACTCAGACGCTGCTCTGCCACTGTGACTGCTACTAGCGGACATGAGTGTACCAATCACGAGGCAGCATTGAGAAACCCTGCTGGATAGCATAGCTAACCGTTAACCCCTCACAGCCCGGATAGAGACAGCCCGGATAGAGACTGGACAACTAACCGGTGAGAGCTAATGTAGTGCATAACTTTACATCCTACTATTTTATACGCCCACACGGATAGACTCCTATACACCATTTACTGTAGAGGCGATCACTCTGGGACTATCCAAGCTATCTACATTGACAATTTAACTGGATCAGAGTAATCGCTCACTATAAATACTGGACACGGGCCCCAACGCGCGCCAACATATGAGCTCACACTTAAGACTGTGTATCAGAATGATATATGTATCAGAGTGTTATATATCTGGCCAGATATAAGGTATAGAAAATAAGATATTAGCTTACTTGAATAAGGCTATGTTATGGGGAATTGGGTATTATAGTTATAATGACTAGGAAGGGAAGGGGACTTTAGGTGTCTGCAATAGGAAGGTGAATAGTTAGGGTATAATTAGAGTGTAAGAAGGTGATTGTATTGTATATGAAACTAATGTTATCAGAATCCTTGAAATGCTATTAATGTGTTTGTAGAATATATGATGTTGTGTATAGGAACTATAGAATATGTGTATATGAATTTAAATGATTAAACCTTGTTAGCATACTTACTTTCACACTGCATCCGTATCCGTGGAATCTAAGACCTATAAAGCTGTAAAAGAAGAGAGAGGTAGGGTAGTCAGTCTGATTACTAAAATAAGTTAACAGTGATTTCCTAAGCTACACTATAAACAAGTTTAGGTGGAGGCACTTCGCTACTAGTATATAATTACCCATTACTGAGGGTTACACTGTGCGCGAGCGTGTGATGTCATTACTATTGCGGGCGCCGGCGGCAGAGAGCCATTTGACATGACACTTGACAGTAGCCGCAGTGTAGGGGTAATATGTGGGCATATGCACGGGCGGGCTTAGCCGGGCATCGCCGCAGCGGGAGGCTGACCAGGCTTTTCCATTCACCCAGATTCCGGGAGAATCCGCTGGGGGTTAAGGGTTAGGCCACAGGGTGTGAGGGTTAAGCACTCGCGGGGAAGGTTAGAATTAGCCTGCGAGGGGTAGGGATGGAGGGTTAGGAAACACATCAGTGTGATAGAGCA
This sequence comes from Crinia signifera, assembly GCF_055691185.1. NCBI lineage: Eukaryota > Metazoa > Chordata > Amphibia > Anura > Myobatrachidae > Crinia > Crinia signifera. Next base: position 10,326,254 of record NC_139225.1, on the reverse strand, counting down.
CAGGCTGCAGGGTCAGGGAGCGTGTCAGTGTGATAGAGCACAGGCCACAGGGCAAGGGAGCGTGTCAGTGTGATAGAGCACAGGCTGCAGGGTGAGGAAGTACTTCAGTGTGATAGAGCACAGGCCAAGGGGTTTGTGTACGTTTCGGTGTGGTAGAGCGCAGGCCGCTGAACTTGTGTGTGTGCGTGTCGTGTGATAGAGCGCAGGCCGTGGGGTTTATGTGCGCGTCCTTGTGATAGAACGCAGGCCGCAGGGTTTGTGTGCATTTCGGTGTGATAGAGCACAGGTCATGTGGTTTGTGCGCGCATTGGTGTGATATAGCACAGGCCACAGGGTAAGGGAGGGTGTCAGTGTGATAGAGCACAGGCAGCAGGGTGAGGAAGTACGTCAGTGTGATAGAGCACAGGCTGCAGGGTCAGGGAGGGTGTCAGTGTGATAGAGCACAGGCTGCAGGGTGAGGAAGTACGTCAGTGTGATATAACACAGGCTGCAGGGTGAGGGAGGGTGTCAGTGTGATAGAGTGCTGGCCGCAGGGTGAGGGAGGGTGTCAGTGTGATATAGCACAGGCTGCAGGGTGTGGGAGTACGTCAGTGTGATAGAGCGCTGGCCACAGGGTAAGTGAGGGTGTCAGTGTGATATAGCACAGGCCACAGGGTGAGGGAGGGTGTCAGTATGATAGAGCACAGGCTGCAGGGTGAGGTAGTATGTCAGTGTGATAGAGCGCTGGCCACAGGGTGAGGGAGGGTGTCAGTGTGATAGAGTGCAGGCCACAGGGTGAGGGATGGTGTCAGTGTGATAGAGCACAGGCTGCAGGGTGAGGGAGTATGTCAGTGTGATAGAGCGCTGGCCACAGGGTGAGGGAGGGTGTCAGTGTGATAGAGTGCAGGCCGCAGGGAAGTTCCAGATTAATCCTTCGGGTGGCCCGGGGCACTTTAAACAGGGGGATCCCCTTGCCCTTGTCATTACTGGCCGCAAACTGCATGGGAGAATATTACACTGTCAAAACACAGAGTAAAGGCAGTATAAACCTGGTCAATGGGTAACTACAGGGGGGCTATATATATATATATATATATATATATACACATACCACATGAAAACCCTCCCATGACTAGGCTGCTGCTGCTGTCCTCCACGGGCCTGAGAAGAATGTAATGAGCTCCACCAATCAGAGCTCAGCACAAACGTCTCAGCCTCTGCCCTCTTGTGCAAAGTGTCATTGGACTTGGTCAACTCCCAGTAATGCTCTGCACACTTGTGCAGTCAGTGTGCCTTGGCACCCCATGCTCAGCACCATTAATCATTGTCACATTGGCAGATAGGTGAAGCTGCAGCACTACCACACTCCCATGCACAAAAAAAAAAAAAATATATATATATATTTCTAAAAATACATGACAACCACAGTGGGGCCCTAGCTGGAGGGGGGCCCAGGGGTACTGACCCCCTTTGCCCCCCGCCCCTTTAATTCGGGACTGCCGCAGGGTGAGGGTGCTCATCAGGGTGATAAAGAGCAGGCCACAGGCTTGAGGGAGGGTGTCAAGATTATGTTCTAGTATGAGAGGGGGTTGATAGCATCTGAGGCATAACTGTGTGAGGGGGAGTGTCGTGGCATTACTGTGTGAGGGGGAGTGTCGTGGCATTACTGTGTGAGGGGGAGTGTTGTGGCATTACTGTGTGAGGGGGAGTGTCTGTGGCATTACTGTGTGTGGGGGGGTGTCTGAGGCATTACTGTGTGTGGGGGTGTCTATGGCATTACTGTGTGTGGTTGTGTCTGAGGCATTACTGTGTGTGGGGGTGTCTGTGGCATTACTGTGTGTGGTTGTGTCTGAGGCATTACTGTGTGGGGGGGGTGTCTGAGGCATTACTGTGTGTGGGGGTGTCTGTGGCATTACTGTGTGTGGTTGTGTCTGAGGCATTACTGTGTGTGGGGGGTGTCTGTGGCATTACTGTGTGGGGGGTGTCTGTGGCATTACTGTGTGTGGGAGTGTATGCGGCATTGCTGTGTGCGCGTGTGTCTGTGGCATTACTGTGTGTGGGGTTGTCTGTGGCATTACTGTGTGTGGGAGTGTATGCGGCATTGCTGTGTGCGTGTGTGTCTGTGGCATTACTGTGTGTGGGAGTGTCTGTGGCATTACTGTGTGTGGGTGTGTCTGTGGCATTACTGTGTGTGGGGGGTGTCTGTGGAATTACTGTGTGTGGGAGTGTATGTGGCATTACTCTGTGTGGGAGTGTATGTGGCATTACTGTATGTAGGAGTGTCTGTGGCATTACTTTGTGTGGGGGTGTCTGTGGCATTACTGTGTGTGAGGGGTGTCTGAGGCATTACTGTATGTGGGAGTGTCCGTGGCATTACTGTGTGTGGGTGTGTCTGAGGCATTACTATGTGTGGGTGTGTCTGTGGCATTACTGTGTGAGGGAGTGTCTGAGGCATTACTGTGTGTGGGGGTGTCTGTGGCATTACTGTATGTGGGAGTGTCTGTGGCATTACTGTGTGTGTGGGTGTTTGTGGCATTACTGTGTGTGGGAGTGTCTGTGCCATTACTTTGTGTGAGAGTGTCTGCGGCATTACTGTGTGTGGGAGTGTCTGTGCCATTACTGTGTGTGGAAATGTCTGTGGCATTACTGTGTGTGGGAGTGTCTGTGGCATTACTGTGTGGGGGTGTCTGAGGCATTACTGTGTGTGGGTGTGTCTGCGGCATTACTGTGTGTGGGTGAGTCTGTGGCATAATTGTGTAACAGGGAGTGTCTGTGCCATTACTGTGTGTGGAAATGTCTGTGGCATTACTGTGTGTGGGGGTGTCTGTGGCATAATTGTCTGTGCCATTACTGTGTGTGGAAATGTCTGTGGCATTACTGTGTGTGGGAGTGTCTGTGGCATTACTGTGTGTGGGTGTGTCTGAGGCATTACTGTGTGAGGGGAGTGTCTGTAGCATTACTGTGTGTGGGTGTGTCTGAGGCATTACTGTGTGTGGGTGTGTCTGTGGCATTACTATGTGTGGGAGTGTCTGTGGCATTACTGTGTGTGGGGGTGTCTGTGGCATTACTGTGTGTGGGTGTGTCTGAGGCATTACTGTGTGAGGGGAGTGTCTGTAGCATTACTGTGTGTGGGTGTGTCTGAGGCATTACTGTGTGTGGGTGTGTCTGTGGCATTACTATGTGTGGGAGTGTCTGTGGCATTACTGTGTGTGGGGGTGTCTGTGGCATTACTGTGTGTGGGTGTGTCTGTGGCATTACTGTGTGTGGAAGTGTCTGTGGCATTACTGTGTGTGGAAATGTCTGTGGCATTACTGTGTGTGGGTGTGTCTGAGGCATTACTGTGTATTGAAGGCAACAATATTATTATCAGTACTTTCTAAATATCCAAAATATTTAGTTAATAATAATGTTATTTAGAAAGAAGGGCAAGTCATGCTGCAGCTCCACCCAAAACACATATACACCCATGAGACACACACTTTGGGTGAAGCATGACACGCCCCCTCTGTTACCAACTATAATCTCCCTGAAACTAGTGTTCAAAAGTAGGCAAAAATGATCTGTGACATTACTGTGCGGGAGTGTTAGCAGATTTACTCTGTGGAAGTGTCGGAGTCTGTGGCATTGCTGTGCTGTGGTGTCTAAGTCTGTGGCATTGGTGTGCGGTGGTGTCTGAGTCTGTGGCATTGCTGTGCGGTGGTGTCCGAGTCTGTAGCATTGCTGTGCGGTGGTGTCTAGCTGCATGGTTTTGCAGGATAGATATTAGGGATGACCATCGACCATCAATGATTTCAAATCATCAATGGTTTAACCCCTTCCCTGGTACTCCCGAAATTTTATGGGCTGTGCTCCACTGCGCAGACTGGCAAACACAGAAAAGTACCACTGCCTGCGCTCCCTCTTGCCGGCGCTGAGCTGAGCGCTGACATCAGCACTGCACTCGGCTTCAGCAGCTGCCCGGCCCCCATACCCCCATACCCCTGCTGTGCGCGGCATGACCTTGCTAACGTCACGCGGCACACAGTCGCGTTGCAGAGGGCAGGGCTGGGCAGCGGCTGATGGAGTGCTCAGCGGCGCTTCCCGGCCCTGGGAAACACAGTGGGGAGGGGGTTTACCTAGCGCTCCCCAAAAAAACTTGCCCAGTTGGGAGTGCTCCCTAAAAAAAAAAAAGACCCGCCACTGAAGGGGTTAAGACCAATGTTGAATACTTTTACCATCGAGGGGGAGAACCAGGTCAGAGCAATTGAATTTTTGGTTGTTTTTTACCGGAAAATTTTGTGACATACTGTAGCATAGCTCACCCACCAATGATTGCAACGATGTAATCCATCCACAGATTTATTTATTTATTTGCAGTTTCTTATATAGCGCAGCAGATTCCGTTGCGCTTTACAATAGTAGACACAGATGATAGCCATCCCTATTTGGGAAGCAGTCATCTATTAGAATGAACTTAGGTCTACAGTCATTAGGTCGACCCCACTAGGTCGACTGGCAGGAAGGTCGACCTGACTTAAGGTCGACATGGGCCAAGGTCGACATGACTTAAGGTCGAATTTGCATAAAGGTCGACATGAGGAAGGTCGACTGGTCATAAGGTCGACATGGGGTTTTTCACTGTTTTTTGAGCCGACATGTGCCGACAGGCGGTATTTCATGCCCTACCATCCACTAGGGCGTGGAGGAGGTTATTAAAGCTGTGGCGAGCGAAGCGAGCCACCGTGCCCGATGCATTGCGAGCGAAGCGAGCGATGCGAGGGTCCGATTCTCATTGCCAACTGTGTCCATGTCGACTGTGACGACATTCGGATCAAAAAACAGTGAAAAACCCGTCGACCTTATGACCAGTCGACCTTCCTCATGTCGACCTTTATGCAAATTCGACCTTAAGTCATGTCAACCTTCGCCTCATGTCGACCTTAAATCAGGTCGACCTTCCAGCCAGTCGACCTAATGGGGTCGACCTAATAACTGTAGACCTAAGTTCATTCTGACAGATGTACCGATTCCCCCTATTTTATGTATTAAAATTTCAATAACATGCACAGCTGGCTTTACACGAGGCGACCACTAGATGGCGGCCGCACAGCAGCACAGGGCTCGGGGCGCGCACAGCGCAAGCGGCGGCAGAATCCTGGCGCCGGAAGGGGCGGGCGCCACATCCGAGTCCTCCCACGTGCTATATCCGGCTGCCCCGCCAGCAGCACCGCCTCATTCGCCGCGTGGAGAGCGAGGGAAGGAACATGGCGGAGGCAGAGGGTGAGCGGGCGGCCGGTGACAGTGACGTGTCTTCTGCTCGTCAATATCTATATGTATTATGATGTATATTATATACATTGCGTGCGGCCTTCGCATATTTGGAACTTTTAGGAATTTTGCATTGTGAAAGCCTGTGCCATGCTGCAGCGCGCCATGTGTCCTGTGCGCTGCTGCAGCGCCGTGTGCCATGCGTCCTGTGCGCTGCTGCAGCGCCATGCGTCCTGTGCCATGTGTCCTGTGCGCTGCTGACCCGTCCTTTCATTGCTTCTAGGCTCTAAGAAGAAGAAGCGGCGGAGTCAAACCCTGGGGGAGATCGCGGTGAGTAATGGCCCCTAGTTCTCCTGTATTGCCTCTCTCTACAGCCTGCCGCGATATATACTGCTCTCTGTCCATGTGCTCCCCCCCCCCCCCCTGCACACACCCATACCCCTCATGTGCTGCTCACCCCACATCCCCCATGATGATCTGCCCCACTCCTACACCCCTCATGTGCTATTCCCCTCCTGCATACCCCTTATGTGCTGCTCGCCCCATATCCCCCACGTTCTGCGCCCCCCCCCCCCCCCCCCCCCCCATGATGATCTGCCCCACTCCTACAACCCTCCATGTGCTGCCACCCGGCACCATGTGCTGCTCCCCTCTCCGGGCAGGGGTGAGTGTGAGAGCATTTCCTGCTGCTGCCCAGCATCCTGTTCACTATCTGAACATAAAATAAATCTACAGTAGGTGTTAATAGAAATTCTTATATTTGGAAAAAAAAAAAAATCTTATTAAAAGGATTATTATTTTTTTAACTTATATCATATAAAAAAGATAATTTGGACGAGCCTAGTCAGCCGCTGCCGTTATCTGTAAGTGCTGCACTGTGATTCCTGGGCAGTGCTGTGGGACTGCACTGTGATTCCTGGGCAGTGCTGTGGGACATGTGCTTCTCCTCGCTGCATGGAGAATCGCTATACAAATCTGGGTAGTAAAGTGTAGCATGCGTTGTAACATGCTGATGGGATGTGCCAGCCCTGTAATCTGATCTCCTCTCCGCTGCTTCAGACCAACCCTGCATAGTATATGGGGACAGACCTTGGAGCGGTGGTTGTAAGCTGTGCCGTGACAGTCTTGTGCGTCTGAGCACAGATCAATGCTGTTGTACCTTTGTGTTACCATATAGGGGGATATTCAGTATAGTCCCGGGTAGCTGAAAACAGACTTTGGTAGTTGTGTGGAAATAAGCAAACTTCACGGCTGTATTGTACCATTGGAAGTGTCAACCACCACTCTTGAGTAAGCTACTGGAAGCATATTGATCAATATAGCTGCAATGTGTTGTTGGAGCAGTGTCCCTATTTTGCTATCTGGGTGGTCACGATTTTTTAACGTGTTTGAAAATACCAATCCAGGCCATTTTTGAAAGGGGATTCTTATTCATGTGCAATTTCCCTGATTTGTGGGGGGGTCCAATCATCTATATCCCTAGTCAGGCAGTGAGATTGCTGGGAGTAAGATGCTGGAGTCATTCTTGCTGCGTACATGATTGTGATCACAATCTGTGACATGTGACAGTAATACCCCTTTCACACCAGCCTAGTCCCGATGGGCCCGGGAACAACCCACGACTAGTGCTGGTCTGAAAGGTTCCTGGGTAAACTTGCCGGGATTTCAATACTTGCTAGTAGGGTTGCTCCCGCGACCAGCCTGGGTTACCGGCTGGTGTGAAAGAGACCAACCCGGATTCTACTCACCAAAGTCAGTTTGTGGAGACCGCAGCAGCCAGGGTGCTGGACCCGGGGGATCCCATCTGTGTGGGGGTGGTGCTAATGCGAGAGGTCAGGGGGGTCCGGCCTGTAGCTGCTGGTGGAGAGCGCTGAGCTGCTGCCAGCAGTAACGTCACTCGTGTCCAACTGCCGGGTGACTACTGTTTATAGTTCAACCCTGAGCCAATCCCCGGCTGGCACCCCGCCAGCATCATCCCACTCATCCTGCCACCTGCCCTCTCACACCAGAAGATGCAGGGACTAGGCCGGTGTGAAAGGGGCCAACCCTGGAATGTCCCTGCATGATCCAGGGACCATATTCCCGGGTAAGTCCCTGCATTTTCTGGTGTTAAAGGGGTATAAGGGACCAAGTGGGAAGGTCAGAACAATCACTTTGCGAATAATTCCTATTTGACTACCATTGTAGTACTTGTGTGGCAAAAAACACTCCACTGCTTAAAACATTGTCATTGAATAGACCTCTGAATCGGGCCCATTGTGTGTGTACATACAGCAGAATGTAGTAACGGCTGTGGTTGGATTTTCCCAGCATCCTCTGTGCTTACTAACTGGATTGTTGGCTTTTCTTTGTAGGACATTCAGCATGAAGGAAGCTTTCTCATTCAGCCAGAATCCAAAGTTGCCACATTGGATACATCTCAGTGGCCCCTGTTGCTCAAGGTCTGTATAGAAGTAGTTCTATTGTCAACATATGCAAGTTAGCCCTTAAGCTTGTTCTACAATATAAATGTAGTTTCACAACACCTGGAGGGCCAACGTTGGACATGCCTGTTCTAAAACGTCTGAAAAACCGATGACGCACATCTTTCATTTATTAACATATGAACTTCCTACTGTAATATGCGTCCTGTAGGTTGGCCAGAAAGCATATCAGTTTGCCTATCACTGTATTAAGAACAGTTTAAGGATCCCAGCATGCTTTGCCGCAATTTTGCTATTCAAGAATGCTAAAACTATTGCAAAGCATGCTGGGTGTGTAGTTTCACAACATCTGGAGGGCCAACGTTGGACATGCCTGTTTTAGAACCTTATTACATAGGACTGTTGGAACTTCAGTGACTTAGCTTTGTGGATCAGCTTTGATGTGGTGCATTCATCAGATTGTCATGAATCCTTTGGTACAGTGTGTGGACCAACTCTTCTTGCTTTTCTTTCATTAGAACTTTGATAAGCTGAATGTTCGGACGGCGCACTACACCCCCATTCCATCTGGCTCCAATCCCTTGAAGAGGGACATAACTGAATATGTTAAGTAAGTGTTAATGTCTCTGGAATACCTGGTTTGTGCGATTGTGATCTAAAATAACTGTTTAGGTGGGTGCTTCAGATTAGGGATGGCCATCGACACATTCCCCATTGATGGCTTTTAAAGCAGGAACCTTAGAATGTTTTATAGCCATCGATAGTTCCCTCCATCGCTTAGCTGCGCATGCGGAAAAGAACGGCCGGGAGGTGCGGGCATGCGTAGTAGAAACTTAACTAGATATCTAGCTAAAGTTTATTTTGCGCTTGTGCTCACCTCCCGGCCTGGGCACTGCCGGGGGGGGGGGGGTTCACACTAATGAAATGTGGGGGTACTGGGACGGGGGTGGACCAGTGTGATTGGCTGACAGAGGGGGCAGGGTCCACCGTCCTCAGTGTGTAGTTTATGAACATCGCTGGCTGCAGAAGTTGCAAACGGAGACTGGGACCAGTGCAGTAAACGGGGGGGGGGCATCGCCATCGAATGCCATCCATCGATGGCATTAAACTATCGACCCTCCTATCGATGCCCAAAACATCAAGCACTACGTCCTGACCATCGATGGTCTATGGCCATCCCTACTTCAGTTCAGTGGGTATTTCTGAACTTTGGTCTGGGTGCGGACTTTAGGAATAATCAAACATTTAGGATAGATAGATCTATCTATCATCTGTTCCGTCCCCCAGGTGTTGCGCTTCACCGTCTGTAGTTTTGACCGGTTTAATTTCTATTTAGAACAGGATTCATTAACCTGGACAAACCAGCAAACCCATCCTCGCATGAGGTTGTTGCGTGGATTCGCCGTATTCTGAGGGTGGAGAAAACTGGCCACAGTGGAACTCTGGATCCAAAAGTAACCGGTTGTTTGATTGTATGCATTGACCGCGCTACCCGGCTTGTGAAATCCCAGCAGAGTGCAGGTCAGTGTAAACTTACGTTCACCTATTGCGGGGTGATTTACTTATGTGGGAGAGACATTAAACTTACTTTCTAGGGCCGGTCTCGACTAACCCCGGGCACCAGGTCACCATAGCGACCAGAATTTACACTCTGGCGACCCTCCCTCTCCACGTCGTGGAGTGTCCTCAGCACTGCAGCGGGAAGCCGGGGATGTCGCCACGGCTCCAGCTACCCGCCTGCAGCCCTGCTGTGTTACTTCCTGCCCGGCGTCCCCCTCAGTGTCAGTTGGTGAGAGGGCGGGCGCCTGCTAAATAGCATGTAGCTTGGCCAGTGATGAGTTGCCATGCTAATACCGACGCAACAGCCAGGACCATCTCGGCTCTGTGCTGGGGGCGGCTGAGTTGAAATAACTTCTCACTTGTGAGCACTGAGGCCAGCTAACATCGCTTGATTGAGTGTAATTCTAGATTCTGATATCGCATATCAAACTCCTAGGCTGAACTAGATGGGCGCAAGCCTTTATTCAGCCCTACTATGTAAGTGCGGGGGGCGGTTATCTTAAATCTGCTCTCCCCTGCCCGTAGCTCTGTACACCTTGCATTTACCCCTGGGAGACCATGTTAACCCCATTCACAACGAGCATGTAAGTGGAACCTATGTGGCATAATATGTAATTGCAGCATGTGGTATTATATGTAATGGGCATTAGTGTGTGGCATATTGTGTAATGAGCATATGTATGTACTCAGTTTAATCAATGTATTCCTATGGCAGGCTTTTGTATATTGTAACACGTGTGATTTTTTTTTATAGGCAAAGAATATGTTGGAATTGTAAGACTTCACAATGCACTGGAGAATGAATTGCAGCTCTCACGGGTATGTGTGCTTTTGTGTTTTCCCTCCTGATTTAGCATTTCAGCTATATTTCGCCCCTCCTTGGGACTTTACTTTTCACTATAGCTGAACCACCAGTATGCATGATGACACAGTTTATCCATTCTCTGATCCTATGGCCATCTCTGAAATGCAGGTTTCCGTACTGGAATCCTGTGTGCTCTCTACACTGGGCCGGTCGTCCTGTGTTTTGCAGGATTACTTTCTCTCAGTGTTTTCAAGAGCAGGAGGTCTTGGCTTGTGGTAAAGAAGATGCAAACTTTACTGATCTCTTGGTTCCGTTGAGCTGCTTATTACATCATCTGTGTAAATCTCTATTAACGTTATTCTTCCTTGTCCTCAGGGACTAGAGACGCTCACTGGCGCACTATTTCAACGCCCTCCTCTTATAGCGGCTGTGAAGAGACAGCTGCGAGTGAGAACAATCTATGAGAGCAAACTGATAGAATATGACGCAGAGCGTAGACTGGGTGAGTGTTTTTGGGTGGGTTTCAAAGTACTCCACTAATGCAAGATTCTGTAACGGTGGAAAGTAAGGGGCTTTTATTAAACCACCTTTAAGCCATATGATGTGACTGGACTTTCACGACCTGTGATGATGACCACTATCTATCACCCAATAACTGATGGCTCTGACTGAGACTGGTTGAAGTCTGGGTACACTAGTCCTACATACCAGATGTTTGAGTATTTTTATTTTCCCCCCTCCAGGTATATTTTGGGTGAGCTGTGAAGCTGGTACATACATCCGCACTCTATGCGTCCACCTCGGGCTGCTGCTTGGGGTTGGTGGACAGATGCAGGAGCTCCGCAGAGTCCGATCCGGTGTCTTGGGGGAGAAGGTAGTTATTTCGCTATAGCCCACCCAAAAGCGTTGAGTTCAGCTGCCGGCATCTCCCTGTAGCTGGTAATTTGCTTTGGGACAGCAACATTCTCCCAGGCCGGAAGGCAAACTTTTCTTTGTCTTGGCCTAGAGATGACAGTTACTATCCGTTTGGCTGGTTCGTACCGAGCATCGTACTGACTTTAATTTTTTTATTTTTTTTCCCCAATGTAGGATAACCTTGTCACAATGCATGATGTGTTGGATGCTCAATGGCAATATGATAACAACAAAGATGAAAACTACCTCCGTAGAGTTATATTCCCACTAGAAAAGCTTCTGGTATCTCATAAAAGACTGGTCATGAAGGACAGTGCTGTAAGTTGAACCCCCATACACTCTGGAGCCTGTTAAGTGGTTACAGCCTACTTTCTCTTATTGCAGTTTATCTTTACACAGGTCAATGCTATATGTTACGGGGCAAAGATCATGCTGCCTGGTCTTCTGAGATATGAGGATGGCATTGAAATAAACCAGGATATTGTGGTGGTAACTACCAAAGGGGAAGCCATCTGCATAGGTTGGTATCCTTCCTAGCTTCACTTGATGTCCGTTTCTTTACCTTGTGAAGTGATGACAAAGTTTATCCATTCTCTGAGCCGCCGGCCGTCTTGTATTCCTGCATTGTCGTTTTGAGAATTCAGGGCACCGTTGCACCTATTTGCTTTGATTGCTGTGTTCTGCAGCAAATCCTCTGCATATAGGTGTGGTGTGGCAGGACGTCCAAGTGTTTAAGATGATAGAAACTATCTGATCACGCTGATAAAGGGGCCGGTGGTGCTTGCGGACAGATGTTCCCACATAGTTATACACTTATTTTTATTTTTCCTCCAGCTACTGCTCTTATGACAACCGCTGTAATATCTACATGTGACCATGGCATTGTGGCCAAGATTAAACGTGTTATTATGGAGAGGGATACCTATCCACGCAAGTGGGGCCTTGGTCCTAAGGTAAGCCTCTGAGATCGGCGTGTTCCGGCATATACCGTGTAACGCGGTCAGTGAGCCACATGATGTGCCTGTGATGTCATGAACTGTCAGTAATGATGACTTCCATCTATCACCCAATAGCTGATGGCTCTCGCTCGCATGACTGAGAAGTCGGCGTAGTATAATGCATACAGGGAGTTTATACTTGGCAAACGGACTAATGAGTGTTTTATGTTTTCATTTTAGGCCAGTCAGAAAAAGATGATGATTCAGAAGGGGATGCTTGACAAGCACGGGAAGCCCAATGAGAACACCCCACAGAGCTGGAGCCAAGGATATGTTGATTACAGGTAAATGGCTTCCGGCTCAGTGGTCCCTAGACTCTGCCTTTTGTCTCTGTGGACAGAAGTGTAAATCTTTTCACCTAAAATTCAGCCATCTACATATTATATGGTTTCTTATTTCAGCGCATCTCAGAAAGCCTGGACACCTGCAATGAAAACCCCAAAGGTATTTATACAATGTTCATGTTACACCCCCCGCAGGCAGTTATCCCCCTCTTGCCCACTCCATGGTATTATGGGGGAGTCGTCCTGCAATATAAACCAGCTACACCTCAGCAGAGCTTCAGAAGGTCGCCTCTGTCGAGGTGAAGCTGACACTGCCCATTGGGTGCATGCATTATATGATAACACATCTCTGTCTGCAGAGAGAAGATGAAGAAGCAGAAGATGGTGATGTAGCAACTCCAATGCCCTCCAGCAAAAAGAAGAAAGTAAGCACGTCACCGTACCGGTCTTGGCACTGAGTAGGCAGTATTCCATGTAGAGGGTGAGCAGTGCTGACTGCTGACACGGTCAGTATTCAACTGGTCCCCTGTATATGCAGTTTCCCCCTCGCTAGCTCTTTGGAGTGAATGGGAAACGGCGTGTGCGGCCACTAAAACATCAACGCTCGCGGCTAAATGTAGCGGGCTCCAAGCATTAGCCGCGAACCTCACTTAGCAGCGGCGTATGCTGTTTCCCCTTCACTCCAAAAAGCTAGTGAGGGAATGTTGAATAGGGTGAGCGGCCAGCACGGGGGTTAAACGGCGAGTATCTCTTGTCTTCGGTGATCCCACAACACCGTTAAACCCCCTCGCCGGCTGCATTGAATACACCCCAATCTATTAAAGAGGTTGTTTTTATATGGGAGAACGGAATTGGTATGCAATCCCGGCGGTCAGAATACACCCCCACCCACCCCCTAATCTGATCTATTCTCCCTCAATGGGTGTCGTGGACACCCAGAGGAACAAAGTGTCGGGATTTCCTACCGCCGGAAAAGTGACTGCATCCCGAGAGAACATACCAAATGAGAATTGCATATATTACAAGATACGCTGCTCCATCACGCAGGCAGTTATCCCCCTCTTGCCCACTCGTGGTATCATGGGGGAGTCGCCCTGCAATATAAACCAGCTACTCCTTAGCAGAGATTCCTGAATGCGACCTCTGCCCGGGTACAGCTGACATCGCCCATTGTGCTCTATATATGGCTGTGGTACAAACCTAATTTTACCTTTCTTATTTGTGCAGAAGAAAAATGCAAGTGATGAAGAAACTAGTGAGGTGGCCACTCCGGTAACCTCGGGCAAAAAGAAAAAGGTAAGCATTACTTTCTGGGTGCTGTCTAGTACGGTGTGCATGAAAGGGAAAGTAGTGGTTTGTGTGTACCCATTGGCAAACCAATTCTCCTGATGGGAGTGTGGATCTTTGGTCTGGTTAGCATGGTTTGAAGATGGTGTCTTGGAGAGCAGTCTTGGGAACCGCATTAAAGTGGTTCTCGTTTAGCTGTAGGCAGCCATGACGGTTCAGCCGTCTGCATGATGCCACATCTTCAATCGGGCTTAATCCACAGCAAGATGTGAGTTCATGGCTGCTAGCCTGCGCCAGAGTTCCTTCATTCCTAGATGTCTTGTGGAATCCAGATACTACTATTTGTTAGGACAGGCTTTTACGGAGTCTGTGGAAGCAATCTAGAAAAGCTGATGGCCATATGTGCATGGTGTCCTTCATTAGAGAATTGGCCATGTCTGAAACCAAGCCATGTCATTGGGTGCTGTTGAGGTGGCCAATTAGGGCGGGTTAGAGACTCAGTTCAGCAATGTCCTTACTTGTGGTTCCCATCACAGCAGTGCAGGGGAACATCTAGAGTACCTGCATCTGGCTGTCTGCTCTCTACTAAAACCAGTTCTAAAGGCTTCACCGAGCGTCCTGTGCATATGGTGTCCACCTTTTTTCCTTTTCCGACTAAGACAATTGTAAGGGTAGTGCTTAGTAATTTGTACACCACAGGATGTTGGACTGCAAAAGGCAGTCCTCAGAAAACCCAGCAACCCAATACATGTAGTCATTACTTCAGTGCAGATGGGGACAAAAAAGAAGCTACGCTAGAGAAGTTCCAAGGGGAAAGTATTCCTGCAGCCTTAAACCGAATTAGAAATGAGTGCTGGATTTCACAGGCAGGAGATAGTTTTGCCTAAATTTTACTTAAGCTAAACCCAGCATTACCTTGGTCATACCGAGGTTATGTCTGATAAGTAACCAGGGGGGTAGATTTTTTTTTTTAAGCTCGGTGGTGGTTTTTATCACCGGCCAATCAGCTCCTACCGGTCATATTTTTAAACAAAAAGCCTGTAACTTCACAGGTAGGAGCTGATTGGCCGGTGATAAAAACCAGACACTTTATCACTTCACCGAGCTTAATAAATCTGCCCCCAGATGAGAAATGTAAAACTAGGTGTTTCTCCCTCCCCACAATCACGCAGGCAGTTATCCCCCTCTTGCCTATTGGTGGTATTATGGGGGAGTCGCCCTGCAATATAACTGGCTACTCCTAATCAGGGATTCAGCATATTTCCTCTGTCTAGGTGCAGCCTACACTCCCCACTCTCTGTGTATATTGCCATGTATAACACAGCTTTTATTTGCAGAGAAAACATGAAAGTGATGCGGAAAATAGTGATGTGGCCACACCAGTAACCTCCAGCAAAAAGAAAAAAGTAAGAAGCTTTGTGGTGTCCTGTACTACATGTATTAAAGTGGTAAACTGGACACTAAAGTGGAGGAAGAAAGAATATATAGATATGGAGAACAATCTCTAAAATTGCACTGTGTATTGAGAAAAAATATTTTGACAATGGGTCGCTGTTAACAAAGTTCCCTACTTGTAAGAACTTACAACACCAATTACAATAGTGCTAACCGCCCAATATTTATTTAGTGTCTTATATAGCGCAGCAGATTCCGTTCCAGGGTCTTATATAGCGCAGCAGATTCCGTTCCAGGGTCTTATATAGCGCAGCAGATTCCGTTACAGCGTCTTATATAGCGCAGCAGATTCCGTTCCAGGGTCTTGTATAGCGCAGCAGATTCCGTTACAGCGTCTTGTATAGCGCAGCAGATTCCGTTACAGCGTCTTGTATAGCGCAGCAGATTCCGTTACAGCGTCTTGTATAGCGCAGCAGATTCCGTTACAGCGTCTTGTATAGCGCAGCAGATTCCGTTACAGCGTCTTGTATAGCGCAGCAGATTCCGTTACAGCGTCTTGTATAGCGCAGCAGATTCCGTTACAGCGTCTTGTATAGCGCAGCAGATTCCGTTACAGCGTCTTGTATAGCGCAGCAGATTCCGTTACAGCGTCTTGTATAGCGCAGCAGATTCCGTTACAGCGTCTTGTATAGCGCAGCAGATTCCGTTACAGCGTCTTGTATAGCGCAGCAGATTCCGTTACAGCGTCTTGTATAGCGCAGCAGATTCCGTTACAGCGTCTTGTATAGCGCAGCAGATTCCGTTACAGCGTCTTGTATAGCGCAGCAGATTCCGTTACAGCGTCTTGTATAGCGCAGCAGATTCCGTTACAGCGTCTTGTATAGCGCAGCAGATTCCGTTACAGCGTCTTGTATAGCGCAGCAGATTCCGTTACAGCGTCTTGTATAGCGCAGCAGATTCCGTTACAGCGTCTTGTATAGCGCAGCAGATTCCGTTACAGCGTCTTGTATAGCGCAGCAGATTCCGTTACAGCGTCTTGTATAGCGCAGCAGATTCCGTTACAGCGTCTTGTATAGCGCAGCAGATTCCGTTACTGCGTCTTGTATAGCGCAGCAGATTCCGTTACAGCGTCTTGTATAGCGCAGCAGATTCCGTTACAGCGTCTTGTATAGCGCAGCAGATTCCGTTACAGTGTCTTGTATAGCGCAGCAGATTCCGTTACAGTGTCTTGTATAGCGCAGCAGGTTCCGTTACAGCGTCTTGTATAGCGCAGCAGATTCCGTTACAGCGTCTTGTATAGCGCTGCAGATTCCGTTACAGTGTCTTGTATAGCGCAGCAGATTCCGTTACAGCGTCTTATATAGTGCAGCAGATTCCGTTGCGCTTTACAATAGTAGACAGTGATAAAACAAACTGGGTAACAACAGACAGACTTGGAGGTAGGAGGGCCCTGCTGCAAGCTTACAATCTATAGGGATATAGGGGGGAAACATAAGGACAGGCACCAGTAACAGCATAGCAGTCCCACCAAGTTACAAGTCCAGAGGGGAAGCTATATAATACAGAAGTGCCTCTAAGGGTTATGCGTGTAGAACTTAACTATGATAGACGTCTATAGGAATCATTCCATATTTACAATCAGAGTTCAATGGATTAAACCTTTTAAAACCTTTATTTTTAACTATACAATCAAAATTCCGACTCCTTGTGGCTGGAGTGAATCTCGATAAGTCTCAAGTCTCTTGTGACGAAACTGGTTATGGAACATCTGTGATTACAAACATCTTGACATCGTATTTTAACAAATGTTTTAATATGTTCAATCCTTTTGGATTGTTTGTAAATCTGGAATGATTCTTATTGAATATTGGGCGTTAACACTATTGTAAGATTACTTAAATTATTAGAGTAACCTTAATCCACTTAGTCAACTGATCGCTAGCTAAAATGTACACATGTAGTAGCACTGACTCCTGCAGTATCTGTTAGACTGATATCTTTCTCGCTACTTCTTGTAATATATTCTTCTCCCCTCTTAGAAGAAGAAGGCGGAGAGTGATGGCGAAGCTGCAGAAGTTGTCAAGGTAAATTGGTTAAACATTAGAGTTGTTCTGTAAAACTGAAGAGCTTGCAATCTATTGCATTAAGATGTTTGCTATATACTGTATAAAAGGGAAGTATTGCTTTGCAAGATTTAACCTGAAATGTATGCAGCATTTATTGGTTGTCTATTTCTAGCACAAATACAACTTTTGTTTTATTTTTGTGTTCCTCCCCCAGAGCGAACAGGAAAGTGGGAGTGATGCTGAAGGTGCCTCAAGTAAAATTAAGAAAAAACGGAAATCTCAGGTGGAAGTAGACCCGTCACTGACAGACTCTCCGAAGGTGTGTGCACTAAGTCCTGGGACAATGTAATGTGTGCATTATGGCCATAGGAACCTTTCAGTGTTTCGTATTTTAATTGGTAGACTTCAAAAGCATCCTTTTTCTTACGGCCAGTGGTGGATGCTGGGGTATGGGTATTCCGGGCTGGAGGTCCGGGCACCAAGGAGTACAAACTTCTTGTGGCTAGTGCAGCCCCAGGCTCCGCCCCCCTAATACCCCTTCCTGTCCTCAGAGACCAGTTTTTTTCCTTGGTGCTCTGAGGAACAGGCACCTCGCTAAGGAGAGGGCATTTTTAGCCCTAATTTACTTCAGTTTTTTTTTTTTTTTTTTTATTGCTGTGTGTTTTATTTTTACACAGCCGGCAGCGCAGCGCTGCTGCGGCTGACGGCAGAGCTTCTCCCGGCGTCTGGTGGACGGACCTGTCGGCCGCTCACACCAGACACCTCAGGCACTGGAGGGAGCTGCAGCCGGGAGAAGCGCAGGTAAGCGGCTTCTCACTTGTGAGGGAGCCGGAGTCGCGGCTCACACCGCCGGCGGAGGGGCGCCGCCGGAGGCCTGGCAGCAGTACTCAGCTCATGCTGAGTAACCGCTAGACCACCATGGTTTTTTGCGTAAGCATATCTCTCTCAGGAGGCGCCGTTTAGAGAGTTACGCTGGTGGTTCCAGGAGGGGACGGAGTATAAGAAAACTCCGCCCCCCTGCTCGCGGCAATAGCCTGTCCTGGGTTCCCGCCGCGAGCGCTCCTCTCCTCCCACCTGTGTCACAGCGGGGGCCATTTTAGCTTACTTGCTACCTGCCTGCTAAACGGAGAGGAGCTAAAGAAATCGCCCCCCTTTGCCTCCACTGTTATCAGTGACAGGTTGTATTATCCTCACCTCACTTTTATGGTGTAGGTGCAGGAAACAAAGTGCCGAATCCTGTGTGTATGGGTTGTGTGAGGAGTTGTATACTGCAGTGTTTTTTTCTGTCTTTGTTATTTTTCACAGTTTGTTATGTTAATGTGAGTATTCATATACCACATCTCTCTCTGTAGAAGTGCCAGAGAGTGCAGTATTAGGTCACTTATTCGTTTATATAGTGACTGACAATTCCACATACAATAGCGCTGGTGTTTAGTTAACTAAGGTTACTAATTTACTGCGATACATACACATATCATGTCAGCAAAGGGGAAATCCCGTAGGCCTGGTCCCGCTCCAGCGTTGCATGCATATACTTGCACAGTGTGCAAAGAAAATTTTGCTAGTGCAGAGCAGAACCACGCAGGCCTCTGTGACCGTTGCTCTCAGCCGGGGCCTAGTTCGCAACCCAATGCGGATGTTCCCTGCAGACCGGACTGGGCGGCAGACCTGTCCTCTGCGATGAGGGAATTAGCTTCCCAGCTGGCAGCGTCACGTAACCCCGCTGCCGTACCGGCACCCCAAGCCCAGCCCCAGCAAGAACCAGCATGGGTAGCAGGTCTATCTCAGTCAGTCCAGGGTTTGGTGCAGGTTTCATCCTCACTACAAAATGTCCTGACAGGGTCTAGTTCAAATAGACCGTCCAGACGTGAGGCAACTCAGCCTCTCCCACAGGACACAGATGATGATGCCGATGGAACTGGGGACGACCAAGATGGGGGCGCCATTGATTTAGTGGATGATGTGGACGCTGATACTGAGGATCACATGTCTCAATCCAGAGTGGATAGTCTAATTAAATTGATACGGCTCACCTTTAACATTAAGGAGCCGGATACTCAGGCCGCTGCAGAGGGGATAGATACTGAACCAGTGTTCAAACGCAAAAAGAAGGATAGTGCCTTTTTCCCTAAATCAAAGCAGTTGGATGACCTGTTTGAAGAGGCCTGGAAACATCCTAACAGGAAATTCCTGGTGTCCAAGCGGATTTCTTCCTTTTATCCTCTCCCAGACAGCCACAAGAAATGGGACGAACCCCCTCAGGTGGACGCCCACGTTACCAGGCTAATTAAGGCAACGGCCCTGCCCATACCTGATGTAACATCCTTAAAAGATCCAGTAGATAAAAAGCTGGATCAGTTCCTCAAGTCCATATATGTTAACGCAGGGGCTGCAGTTAGGCCTAGCTATTCGGCAGCCTGGACAACCAGAGCTATAGCACACTGGGCAGATGCGCTCTTGGAGGGCCTGCAGTCAGGGACTAAAAGATCTGAGTTGATGTCTTTTGTGGACAATATTAGAGAGGCTAGTTCCTACCTAAGTGAGGGAGTGTTGGATGCAGGAATTTTTGCATCAAAAATTTCGGCAGTATCGGTGGCCGCACGCAGAGCCCTCTGGCTCAGATCTTGGAAGGCCGATAATGATTCAAAGAAGGCCTTGGAGGCACTACCTTTTACGGGGGGCATCCTCTTTGGATCGGAATTGGACAAGATTGTCACTTCCATTGCAGCCTCAAAGTCGGCTTTTCTGCCCACAGGAACTGCAAAACCTAGGCAACAGGCTTTTCGGTTTTTTCGTCCCTCCAGGGGCAGATCACAGTATACAGGATCCTGGCCAACTAGGGCTCAACAGCCCTCACAAAAGACGCAGAAGTCCAAGCCCAAGCAGGGTTGGGCAGCTCGTCGCCAGGCCCCAAAACAGGCGGAAAAGCCAGCGGCCTGACGCCGGGCACACCAAGAAAGTGCCATGGGTGGGGGGTCGCCTTCTGGAGTTTGCGGAGACCTGGTCAGGTTCCACATCGGACTCCTGGGTGTTGGATCTAGTATTGCAAGGGTATGCTCTGACCTTTTGCTCCAGACCCCCAACACAATTCTTTACAACGGGCCTGCCACAGGACCCGCTCAAGGCAAGAGCCCTCGAGACTGCAGTCTCAACTCTGTTGGAACAGAAGGTGATTATACCGGTTCCACACTCCCAAAGGGGGACGGGTTTCTATTCAAACCTGTTCCTGGTCAGCAAACCAGACGGGTCCTTCCGCCCGATTTTGAATCTCAAGAAACTCAACACGTTCCTGAGGGTCCCAAAATTCAGGATGGAATCTTTAAGCTCCATTCTAAGCACTCTAGAACCAGGAGACCTGATGACCTCTCTGGACATACAAGATGCTTATCTGCATATTCCAATCAAGCAGGAGCATCAGAGATTCCTCAGATTCGCGATACTGGATCGCCATTTTCAATTTCGTGCGCTCCCGTTCGGACTCTCAACAGCCCCCCGGGTGTTTACGAAAGTCATGGCGGTGATGGCGGCTCGCCTGCACCTCCTAGGCATTCGAATTCTTCCGTACCTGGACGATTTACTGATAGTAGCGCAGTCACAGGAGGAGATTCAGGCCCACCTCCAGATGACGCTGGACATGCTCCAATCTCACGGGTGGATAATCAACTGGAAGAAGTCCAGCTTGACTCCCTCATCCACCATGGTTCATCTGGGGGCACTAATAGATACAGAGACCCAGAGAGTGTTTCTTCCCAAGAAGAAGATACAGGACATTCACTCACAAGTCCAGGTTTTTCTGTCGCAAAGCAGGGTGTCAGTTCATCTCTGTATGACACTAATGGGGAAACTGGTATCCACGTTTCCAATGCTGGAATTCGGCCAGTTCCACTCCCGAACACTCCAGCTGGCCTTGTTGTCTCGCTGGAACCGATCACACGCGGATTTGAAAAGACAGTTCCTCATCATATCAAACATGGTCAGACAGTCCCTACAGTGGTGGCTGCTGTCAGACAATCTGAAAAAGGGAAAGTCCTTTGCAAACCACAATTACATCATTGTGACAACGGATGCCAGTCTGGTAGGCTGGGGGGCTGTAACCCTAGATCAGTCATTCCAGGGCCTCTGGTCTCAAAAGGAAACAAAGCTACAAATAAATGTGCTGGAACTAAGGGCCATCTCCCGGACGTTCGAGCAGTCAGGAACCCTTCTTCACGGAAAACCAGTCAGAATACAATCAGACAACGCGACGGCAGTCGCATATGTGAACCATCAGGGGGGGACCCGGAGCCGAGCGGCCATGCGGGAAGTGACCCAGATCCTCATATGGGCAGAGAAATTCCTACTCACCCTGTCGGCAGTATACATTCCAGGAGTGTTGAACTGGGAGGCGGACTTCCTGAGTCGGCAGACGATCCACTCAGGGGAATGGTCCCTCCATCCAGAAGTGTTCACAATCCTGACAGGTCAGTGGGGAATGCCACAGGTCGACCTTATGGCCTCAAAACACAACAAAAAACTCCCCCGGTACGGAGCCAGGACAAGGGACCCACAGGCGTGTCTGGTAGACGCACTATCGGCCCCCTGGCCTTTTCAAAAGGTATTTGCATTTCCACCAATCCCTTTAATCTCCCGGCTACTTCGACGCCTCAAGAGAGAGAGGGTGACCATGATCCTAGTGGCCCCGAATTGGCCGAGACGATCATGGTACCCAGACCTGTTACAGATGGCCATGGCACCACCGGTTCCATTGCCCCTCCGGCCAGACCTCCTGTCACAAGGACCGTGTCTACACCCCGACTTAGCCAGGCTGGCTTTGACGGGGTGGCTATTGAAGAGTCGATCCTAAGCAGAAGAGGATTTCCCCCTACAGTGGTCAAGACCCTGCTGGCGGCAAGAAAACCATCGTCAGCTAGGGTGTACCACAGAGTCTGGCAAAGGTATTTTCTCTGGTGTGAGCCCAGGAGGTTCAACCCAAGGATATACAGGTTGGATAGGGTCTTAGGATTTCTACAAGCAGGCTTGGACATGGGATTGAGCCATTCATCCTTGAAAGTTCAAGTGTCGGCTCTCTCTGTCCTTTTCCAGAGGAAGATCGCTACGTCATCTACGATCCATACCTTTCTACAGGGAGCTCTTCACCTACAACCTCCCATACGTCCACCGGCAAACCCATGGGACCTTACCTTGGTGCTGAAGAGTTTGATGAAGGCCCCATTCGAACCCTTGGAATCGGTTTCTCTTTCATGGCTCACTCTGAAGACTGTTTTCTTACTAGCCATTGCGTCAGCGCGCAGAGTGTCGGATTTAGGGGCCCTCTCTTGTAAGGTCCCATTGCTCATCTTTCATGAAGATAGAGCAGTTCTTAGAACTAGACTGGACTACCTCCCAAAGGTTGTATCCCGATTTCATATAAATCAGGAAATAGTAGTACCAGTGTATAAAACAACCACAGAATCGCGGGATAACGATGTCTCTTTGGATGTTGTTCGAGCCCTAAAGATTTATGTGACCAGAACTGAACAGATAAGAAAATCTGATTCTCTCTTTGTCCTCTTTGATGCCCGGAAGCTGGGTTGGCCTGCTTCAAAATGCACATTGGCTAGGTGGCTAAGGTCGACCATAAGGCAAGCGTACTTGTTGGCGGGACGACCAGTACCGCATTCGATAAGGGCGCACTCCACCCGGTCTGTGGGGGCATCGTGGGCCCTGAGGGCAGGGGTCTCGGCGGAGAGCATCTGCAGGGCAGCCACGTGGTCTTCGGCTCATACGTTCATTAAATTCTATCGATTCGACACCTTTGCCTCGGCCGATGCGGCCTTTGGCAGGGGTGCCCTCAGTGCAGCTCAGGAGCGGTCCCACCCTTAGGGACACAGCTTTAGGACGTCCCATACCCCAGCATCCACCACTGGCCGTAAGAAAAAAGGGGATTTTTGGTTCTTACCTGTAAAATCCTTTTTTCAGAGGCCAAGGTGGATGCTGGGCGCCCGCCCTACCGCTCCAAATCTTGCAGTTATAGTTATAGTTCACATTTTAGTGTTCTGGTTTTTGAATGTTCAAAAGTTGAATGGTTCCCCTCTCCTATACCTGTTCCTCGGCTTGTTAAAGTTAAAAAACTGGTCTCTGAGGACAGGAAGGGGTATTAGGGGGGCGGAGCCTGGGGCTGCACTAGCCACAAGAAGTTTGTACTCCTTGGTGCCCGGACCTCCAGCCCGGAATACCCATACCCCAGCATCCACCTTGGCCTCTGAAAAAAGGATTTTACAGGTAAGAACCAAAAATCCCCTTTTCTGATATCCAAAAATGTAGATTCCTAAGTATTAACCTACTTGACCTGTCAGTTGGATTCATGTGTAACTTTAAACCTCTAATATCAAAGTACAATCGGTGGTTGGGTTCAGGTGGCTTTTGGCTACTCTTGCAGGCTGGAAACTGAGACCACTATGTAGAAGCTTGTTTGACCCCTACAGTGGTGGGTACATTTAAAAAAAAATAAAAATACAATTGGGAGGTGTCTTTATTTTAATTGTGCACAGGGATCTCAAGTGCCCCAGTGGGGACACCCAGCATTTGCGGTGATTCACGGCTCCCCACCGGAAGAGGCATAATGCATTCCAGTTACAATCTTCCTGGCTAGCTTTTTCCAGAATATTTAATCTGTTTCTCATTACTAGAAGTTATGGTACTTCCTCATCTTTGCAGCCACCGCTTATGCTACAGAATTTATGTAGGATCTTTGCGCGCCACCCTCCTGTGTCCACACCCCCATCTATTATCTTTAGTAAAGTTGTGGTGAGCGGAGCGAGCAGCCAAGCCCGCAAGGGGATGCCAATGCTATTCTGGAAGTGGCTAACGTAACTGGCATAAACGGTGGCTGCAAAGATGAGGAAGTACCATATGCCGATTTGGCTCTTAGTAAAAATTCTTTACCACCTCAGTAGTGGCCACTTTGTCTTGAACTGCATGAAGGTTTGGGGTGGACAGAATACCAGCCTAACTGCCATGAAATATTAGTGGAGTTGATGCTGTCTTCCCGTTCCCCTCTAAGGCTAGAACTCTCCCACAATCTATAGTATTATTTTACCACTCTATTTTAATGTCTACATTAACTGTGCCCCTACATAGTGCACCTTTTTGACATACAGCGGTATCAGACGTTGATGCTAAAGAGTGTAAATCGGGAACGTCTCCTAACTTGTTTGTACTTATCCACAGCAGACGAAAAAACTTAAGAAGAAAAAACACCGAGAACCGTCCGAATAACTCCACCACCTCGGTCTTCAGTACAGTGCTGGAATGTGCGACCTGGCACTGTTAGGAAGGCCTTCAAGAAAGTTATCCTGTTTTAAGGATTGTACAAATTTTTTTTTTTTTAACTCCGTCATACCATGAAATTCATAGATGCCTCGATGTACTAGGTATTGAATGTTCCTTGGATACATTTTTGTAAACAACTTGAATTAGTGTGATCTATTTTTGTCAATAAACTGTATATAAACAGTATCTTGGCTTTGCGGGTTTTAATGTTCTTCCCCCTCATTATTTGTGTTGGATGTATGGAGGAACCCGTGTGACAGTAATTTCAGTAACCAAAGCTGATCGGTTTGGAAGGGCTCTTGTTGTGGTGAAGCCAGTTAACTGCAGCAGAGCTCCATTGTAATAGCAGTGGTTGCAGTTGGCTCCTGCTGTGAACCACGCCGGTGCTGCTATACATGTAGGTGCCTCTTCAGAGCTCTCCGTCCACAGAGGCAAGTTACTACACTGCCTCTGGGAGCTGTTTTCCTGGCCTACACAACAGTGGAGTCAATGAAACCTAACCAAATAAAACCTTATGCCTTCCGATAGAAACCTTTAACTTCACCAGCTCCCTACTAAATAGACTTAAGGTCCATACACTCTGGATGATTATGCCCAGCGATGACTCCTGTTATTAAGAGGTGTGCATACACACTGCGGCTTTCCCCCTGTCGTCAGTGGGGGGCAGACTGCTTTGTGCTATGCAAAGCAGTCATTAATGTCGCTCCTCTGCTGGTAATAAGAGCAGATGAGCAGCTTTCCCGGCGATTATGTTGGAGCTCTCCTCGCTTGGGCCATACACACTGGGCTGCTTTAAGCTGACAGTCGCTCAAACTTGGTGTTTCGAGCGGCTTTAAGCCCAAAGTCACCCAGTGTGTATGGGTCTTAAATGTGTATGTTTAAACCCCTTCAGACAGTGGTAATCCCAGACGTCTTCCATGCTGCAATATTGGTGCTGCCTTGCAGATTATTTCTGGGCTGCAACAGCTTTCTGATTCCCTGGAGGCTGCAGTGCTTATGGCAGAATCTGCTTAATGCATTATATGCCTAAACAGGGCAGCACGGATGGTGTAATGCTAACCATTACTGCCTCACAGCGCTGAGGTCATGGGTTCTATCCCCACCATTTGTTATATATACAGGGCAGTACGGCTGGTGTAATGGTTAGCATTACTGCCTCACAGCACTGAGGTCATGGGTTCTATTCCCACCATGTGTTATATATACAGGGCAGTACGGATGGTGTAATGGTTACATTACTGCCTCACAGCGCTCAGGTCATGGGTTCTATCCCCACCATGTGTTATATATACGGGGCAGTACGGATGGTGTAATGGTTACATTACTGCCTCACAGCGCTGAGGTCATGGGTTCTATTCCCACCATTTTATATATATATATATATATATATATGACAGTAATTGTGACAGCAGCTAGGTAACCTGGAAAACGTGGACCGTTGGTAGATCTCGAGGACCGGTTTGGCCACCCCTGCTCTAAAACATGCCAGAGGTAGTCTAGTTAGTAAAAATATATAGTTGGAGATTGGTAGATCATAAATAAAACTTTATTTTAGTGACTCATTTTCATAAATACATTACATAAATGCATAATAACATTTACAACGTGTGAAGCGTTCCCTTGTTTGACTCTACAGATAACCCCTCCCTGCTGGAAATGTTTGGAGTCTTCTATATAGATCACGGTCGCATTCTGCAGGTTCCGGTGCTAGCTGGACAGTTTTTGTTTAGGTTCTTCCATCGTTCCTTGCTGCTCGTTGAAGCCAGAGCAGCAGATAGAGGCCTGGTTTACCAGCTTAGAACAGCAGATCCGCATTGCTTGGAACTCGTGCTCACACTTGCTCTCCATGTAACTGTTTGCTGTGGATGTAGAACACAAGTTAGACAGTTGCTAATCAGACGCTGGAGGCATCAGCTTGCACGGCTTATGGGAGCTTACCTTGGAGGCACTTCTGGATTGCACATGCTGCTTTCTGACAAGGATCCTTTCTTTGAGACATCGGAACCCTGGTATGGTAAGAAGTTTATTAGAGACCTCACTTTCTAGCCATTTAAACTGGGACATTCGTGAATCGCACAGGTTCTCTGGCTGCGTAGAACCTGTATAGTTCATTACTGTAGTGGTTCCTAAACTCTTTTGAATCGTGGTGCCTAGAGCAGGGGCTCTCAAATAAGTTTGCTATGGGATTCTGTAAGATGAAAATTATAAAGGTCACCAGAAAGTTACTGCAGAATGGCTGCGAGATATGCGGACTGCAGAGGCACAAAACAGAAGTGACTAATGAAATGATCACATTAGCAGAGACCAGCTCCTTTCAGAGCCCTGCATGTGTTCTCTTTATTAATAATGCAACTTTTAAAGCTTACCTGCTGTGACTGCTTTGGATATGGCGGGGAGGCTGAGGGTGGCAGGAAGAGGTAGTGGGAGAGTGAGCAGGCAGTGAATGACAGGGAGAGGGTGGTGAAGATGTTGAGGCAGTGGATAATCTAGAAAGGGTGGCAGATGATGACTAAGGGCAGGCAGTGGATTTTCACCGGTCCTGACCACATCACTATACCCATTCCCCTTATCCAGAGACCCATTCCATAAAGTCTGTGATGAGTGATTTCCTCCTTCACCCTCATGCTACTCTGCTGCTGCTTCCCAGAACCCTCCCTCCGCCTCATGTGGTGCCTGTGGATGACCCACACCCTTCATGCTGTAGTTGCTTACAAAAAAGTAAAGGTTCTGAACCTGTGGATAACTAATGTAGGGTACACCGTGAGCGGGTTCCGATCCGATGGTGACCCGCACCCGGGTGTATGGTCGTTTCCTGCTGCAGGTAGGATCTGAATAATGACTGTCCGACCCGCGGGGCCACGCATCCGATCGGAATCGGATCAGAAAAGGGCCCAATCACCACACAATCTACATCCAATCGGTCGGAATTGGATCTAGATTGATGGGATCGGACCCTTGTCGACCTGGTGTGTACCCAGCATAAGAGCTGGCTCCTCTGCAGCCTGCTGCTGGCTGCCTGTTTCATCTACAGTACAAGTTTCCAACAACTCAAAACCCCCAGGACCTGGGTGACCCCTATGGATATCTGCACAAGTGCCAAGAGTGCAGCCTGATGGTGGCAGCAGCTTCTGCTGGGCAGGACAGGAGGCGCAGAGTTTTATGATGACTTCTCAGATCTCTTAGTCAGTGATGCCAATTCAATTGATTTTCTATACTGATTGGATCACAGACAGAGTTTGTGTACCGCTGCCCTAGAGTATCATTATTTTATTCATGGCACCATAGGCCAAACATTTGTAACTGAGAAATAAAATATACATTATACATATGTCACCCTTAGGATCAGTTATAGTAGACAGGGTTAGCTTCTGCTTGTCCATCTAGTTTATCATTGGAAGCCACAAGGCTAGAACAAACTCGAGGCACCAAGCCTGGGTACTAGGGATGGCCATCGTTGCCTTTGCCATCTATGTTTACCATGGATGGCAAAAGTGCAACTGGACATTGATGGTGCATAACTATGCAATGGATGACCATCGATGTTTTTACATATCGATGGTCATCCATTGTATTTGACTGATTGGCCTGTGGGCCAAACAGAATACAGGGGCGGGGCTTCACAGGTGTCCTGGGTGGAGCTATGCTCCGTGTCCCAGGAAATAGCAAAACGAAACTATTCGTTTGAGCTTGACATCGATGGTGGGAAACCATCTGGTTCCCCCTCATCGATGTCAAAACTATTCGACATCGACCATAAACCATTGATGTTTTCTAAACATCGATGGCCATCCCTACTGGGAACCCCTGTATTAGTGTCCCAGTTTAAAGGGATAGATATGACACTTTTTTTGGGTGATCTTGAGCATTAAAAAACTTTTTTGCACCATATATAAAAAAAGTGTGCCCTAATCCATCATGCCGCGCCAAACAACTTTCCAGGAGTAAATGAGGAGAAGTTATTCACTACACATGATGTCCCCTGTAGTGCCGCTTATACATAAAAAACCCTGTAGTGCTGCTTACACATTATGCCCTCTGTAGTGAAAGACCCCTGCAGTGCCAATTACAAATAATGTGCCCCGTAGTGCAACACCATAAAGCTACCTCTCCAGGAGGGACACAAGGCTCTGTTTCTGGACTTCCTTCTTAATGTATAATTGCCAGCACCTGCTTTGAACAGGTTAAGTGAAAAGAAAGGTGTTTCAGCACAGGTGATGGCAGTCATAAACTAAGAGGAAATTCCAGGAATAGAACATTGTGTCCCTCTTGGGGGACTAGGTAAAAACTGGACATCAAACTCTGCATTCTGGAGCTTGTAATGTCCGGTCCAGGGTGATGCCTGTGATAGATTTCACCAGCGAGCCATCCCGGACAGGACACCCCCGGACCGGACACTACAAGCTCTGGAATGTAGAGTTATGTCCGGTCCGGCATTCAGGGGTCTTGTCTGGGTCCGGTTTTTACCCATAACCCCCTCTTGGAGAGGGTCATGTTTGGAGGTATGCTATATAGATAACTGGTTATATATATGTATACAGAAATAAATATATCTATCTATAAGGATAAGCACTCTGAGACTTGCTAATAATGCAAAAATCCACAAATCTGTATTGTAGTTATATGTTTTCGGGACCTCAGACCAAATACAGCAATGATATTGCTGGCATTGCTGTATTTGGACTGAGGTCCCGAAAACAGTACTTCCTAATCTTTGCGGCCACCGCTTACGCTACAGAACTTACGTAACGTATGGTGAGCCACGAGGGTTATTTTCAGGGTCCTTGACACCATCTATTATTACCAGGGCTATTTTTCAGCAGGCTCCAGCAGGAACTGTGGCCCTTATTCTAGTTCACTCTTTCTGAATATTTCCAAAACCATAATTGCCATCACCTGTGTTGAAGCCGCGTTCTTAGCAATTTACCTGTTCAACACAGATGAGGGTAATCATACATTCAGATTAAAAGTCCAGGAGCAGAGCATTGTGTCCCTCCTGTAGAGGGTCATGTTGGGAGGTATGTGAGTGGACAATCGCGATTTCACGTAGCAGGCGTAAGCGGTGGCCACAAAGATGAGGAAGTACCCCGAAAACATTTATCTACAGCACAGATTTGTGATTTTTTTTGCATTATTAACAAGTAGAGTGCCATCCTTATTGCATAAGGATAATTCAAAAAAACACAAATCTGTACTGTATGCCCATAGCCACCCAGCCTGCTCACCCCAGTCCCTGCTGTCAGTGCAGATGCAGCAGCAGCACAGCTGTAGGAACACTCCCGGAAGCCTGTCAGGCGGCTGTCACCCCGCAACCTGTAACACCAGGGTGACATTAATGTCCCGTATTATGGGTGCGTGCAGTAGACGCGCCGCCATTTTTTTAAAGAGCAAAACTACTGCTGGCTCATCCAACCGACCCCAACAAAATGGCGCCTGTAGCACTATGCGCGTGTGCTGACACGCAAACCCCGGCACTAGAGCCGCCCGCTGCCGCCCCGGGGTGAGGAGGACGGAAGATGGCGGTGCAGGCCGTGCACATACAGGGGGATGCCTTCCTGGTCTGTGTGGCTCATTCCCTAAGCACGGAGCGGGAGGAGGTCATGGGCTTGTGTATGGGCGAGGTAATGTCACCCATGTATGGGGCTGGATGGGGGATGGGGATGTGCTGCTCACTGGTACAGTCCATGTACTCTGTCACCGCAGGCTCTGTGGCCTCCTCAGTACTACACGGTGTATATGTTCTATAAAACACACACATGTTGTTGTACTTTACCTCTGTTTTGCAAGGGACTGCCATGTATGTTAGGGATAGCCATCGATGGTTTGAAATCATCGATGGTTTAAGGCCGATGTTGAATACTTTTGCCATCGATGTTGGAGGAAACTATAGCTGGTTATCTATCAGATAGTTTACGACTATCGATGGCTGGTTGCAGAATCGCCATCGATTGCAACCATGGGGGCTACAGCACTGAGCATATGTGATATCTGCTGCAATCTCTCCGTTGCTGTGCACGGTACCACATCCCCCGTAGGTTTCTATGGGGATGTTTTGGTGCTCCGGATTACCAATAAGGGCTACCGCTATCTGAAAAATGGTTGTAGCTACTCATCACATAGCGGGTGATTAGCCCATAGCCCCCCCCCCCCCCAGCACCCTCCCCAGAAGCGGCCGCTGCGCAGCACAGTCTGGCTGACCGCAAATGCGCAGCTTGCATCTCCGGTCCCTGCATCTCGAGAGTCATATGTTCCACCGATATGATTGCATATTGCAATTAGGGATGACTTTAGGGATGACTATCGTTGCCATTGCCATCAATGGCAATCGGTAAAAATAGCGATGGTCAACATTATCCATGGCCAGTTGCACTATCGATGGTCATGCCTTTTTTTTTTGACTGATTGGCCAATCAAAGCATGGGGCGGGGCTTCACGGCTGTCGGAGGGCAGAGCTTTGTTCTGTGTCCCAACACTTTGAAAATAAAAAACAAAAGCAAAACTTTGGTGGAGGGAAATCATCTGGTTCTCCCCCCCTCGATGGCAAAAGTATTCGACATCAGCCATAAATGATTTTGGAATCATCGATGGGTCGTTGGCCATCCCTACTTGCAATGGAATCCTGGGTGGTAAGATGCTGATCCTGCAGGTCATCATGAATGTGCCCCTATGCGTTATGTGGTCCATGTTGGAAGTTTTTCCTTTGGCTTGCGGTTCAGCTTAAAGGTACAAACCAGTCACCCCCAGGCTGCGGCCAGGAAAGGGGTGCAGTCGTCAGTACAAGACACAGCATAGGTACTGCTTGTCTTTCAGTCAGGCACATCGCAGCTTTTAGTATATTAATAGTGCACGACTAAAGGGGATGTGGTATATGGTACCGACAGTCGGGATCCCGACAGGCCGGACTCAGCATGGCAAGCGCATCAAAGCCCCTTGCTCGCTGCGTTCGCCACCTATTCTATTCTCCCTCTATGGGGGTCGTGCATCCCCACGAGGGAGAATAGCTGGTGGCCGTCAGGACCCCGAGTGTCGGAGTTTTGACTGTCGGGGAAACTGACCGCCTAAAGACGCCCATACACTAAAGCGATTTGGCCCGCTTATCCCCCGTTGCCGAGAAATTGTCCCAAATCGGATGTGTATGACATGCCATCGGGTCCGATGCGTGGTGCCATGTGCATCAGATCTGAGTCAGAGGTCGGACCTGCTCCCGGCGGCGAGGAACAGTGTTCGCATGTGATACATCACATGGCAAAGGACCGCATGCGATTCTGCCGCCCGGAAGGTCCTGGGTAGCTTGCGGGGGGATTGGATGGTGAAAGAGGTGGAAGCAGTGTGATATTGTTACACTGCTTCCTGGATCAGGCCCTTGGTGCACACATGTGGCCATCAACCGTGGCATGCGTCACTAGGGGCAGGGTTGAGAGGAATTTGGAGAATTGTAATAGACTTTCAGGGACAGGCTCCAGAATGACCGCACCCATAGTACATTCTTAATATTTGTGGGTACCAGGTGTTTTCTGCAGTTTCCCCACAAAAAATGAATGATAAATAGGTACCTAAGCTAGTTACATACTTATTGTATATACTGCTGCACAAGCTGGTAGCTACTGTATGAAATGGTTCCTGCACATGTTAACCAAGGATTATATAGTGGATATTTATCATGATTATTTGCTAAAGACCTAATTTTATCTGAAGGCCCCCATACACTGTGCAATTCATATGCAATGTAGTGTGCTCTTTTACTGAGGCATTCGGTCCCAGGAAAAGAGCCACAATTGCATGTGAATGAGAGCAGGTCCGAAGCGATTCGCCACCCCATGTGCATTGCACCAGAGTCTGCGAGTCGCTTTGGCTGCACAAGCAATCTCTTTGATTGCTTGTGAACCGAGCATGGTTGTCTGGGATCGCATCAGATTCTGCCGCCAGTGACCTTCCGGTTGGCTCAAGAGGGGCTTGCATGTATGAGAGCCTTAAACTCTGTATCCCTATCCGGCATTAGCCGCCATACTAGTGTGGTCAGTATACTGCTCATGCGCAGGAGAACCCAATACAGAGGTGGATAGACCACTTATGTGGCCTCTTCACCCTGGGCATCGGAGACCATTTCCATCGACCCTGGTTACACGTTTACACTGCACCGTGAGCTGGGTTGATTCAGTGTTCATCCCTGCTTGCTACTGGTTGCTCGACCTGGGTATTTTTAACTGGGTCCTTTAAGATTGCATAATATACCAGCGCATTCATGTGCAATAACCTAGGATATGCATGGTAGATTAAAAGGGGTATCGGTGTTACCTTTTGGAATTGTCAAATTGGTTATCTAGAATGATATTGGTGCTATTCACTGCATACTGGAGTTTCATAAGTACAGAATCAGAAGTGTGCACAAAGCTTTATTAGAATATAAATATATATATATATATATATATATATATATATATATAACAAATGTTGATATCCGGCACTCCTGTTTAAGGGGTATAACAGCCCCCGGTGCCCTCCAAAAGAGGATATGCAGAGTTATTCACGGCTGCTGGCGGCACTCAACTGAGGGTCTTGACAACATGAATGAAGAACACTGGAGCCGTGTACAGTTCGTGACTAACAGTTTCGGAATTTTAATTCCTTCATCAGAGTACAAAACAAGAACACAGTGCACTTACCTATATAAGCTCCCACCACATACCCCGTGCTGCAGGCTCCGGCGGCCCGGCTCCGGTGACAGAGGCAGACGTCATCCTGGCTGCGCCCTGCATCAGACAGAGCGGGTTGCCATGGAGACCTGCATAAACAAATAAGTGAACAAAAGCGGATAAGTATAAGGATATGTACAGGAAACGTCAGGACATGTAAAGCATATCAAGGAGAATGAACATAAATACACAAAATATATAAAGAAAGCAAAACTGTGCGAGTTCAACAAACCCCTGAAAAAGATAGCATGTTAAGGGAAAACGGTATGCACACGCAGATACAAGCAAGTGCCTGTATTAAACGAGAGTAGCTAGGAGAAAGGCAAATAATGCAAGGGAGAAAGAAACGGAAAAGGGAGACATGGAAAATATAAGCAAACTATGGGCAACAAGGTAAAGGCAGGCTATGCTGAATGTGTCAATGAAGCTTTATAGGAAACAGTTCAATGATAGATATTCATTGAGACCCGATGGAGAGATGGTATTGAGTCTATGAATCCAAGCCGCTTCCTTTTGCAGCAACAGTTTGCCCCGATCACCTCCTCTTCGGAGCGGAGCCACTTGTTCAATCATCCAATATTTCAGTGATGGTAAAGTGTGCCTGTGTTCTTTGAAGTGACGTGCGACCGGTTGGTCCGATACTGCACCCTCCAGAGCGAGCTTTATGGAGGAGCGGTGCAAAAGGAAGCGGCTTGGATTCATAGACTCAATACCATCTCTCCATCGGGTCTCAATGAATATCTATCATTGAACTGTTTCCTATAAAGCTTCATTGACACATTCAGCATAGCCTGCCTTTACCTTGTTGCCCATAGTTTGCTTATATTTTCCATGTCTCCCTTTTCCGTTTCTTTCTCCCTTGCATTATTTGCCTTTCTCCTAGCTACTCTCGTTTAATACAGGCACTTGCTTGTATCTGCGTGTGCATACCGTTTTCCCTTAACATGCTATCTTTTTCAGGGGTTTGTTGAACTCGCACAGTTTTGCTTTCTTTATATATTTTGTGTATTTATGTTCATTCTCCTTGATATGCTTTACATGTCCTGACGTTTCCTGTACATATCCTTATACTTATCCGCTTTTGTTCACTTATTTGTTTATGCAGGTCTCCATGGCAACCCGCTCTGTCTGATGCAGGGCGCAGCCAGGATGACGTCTGCCTCTGTCACCGGAGCCGGGCCGCCGGAGCCTGCAGCACGGGGTATGTGGTGGGAGCTTATATAGGTAAGTGCACTGTGTTCTTGTTTTGTACTCTGATGAAGGAATTAAAATTCCGAAACTGTTAGTCACGAACTGTACACGGCTCCAGTGTTCTTCATTCATGTTGTCAAGACCCTCAGTTGAGTGCCGCCAGCAGCCGTGAATAACTCTATATATATATATATATATATATATATATATATATATATATATATATATATATATATATATATATCATATATATATATCTATATATATATATCCAAGGTGCTTAATAAAAAGCAGGGGCACTTACCATTTTTCAGTCAGTCATTTTTTATGTATCAAATCACTCATAGTAGTCAATGACTACTATGAGTGATTTGATACATTAAAAATGACTGACTGAAAAATGGTGAGTGCCCCTGCTTTTTATTAAGCACCTTGGATGTGAATTGGCCATTTGGACTGAATTGCCTTAGTGGTGCACCCCAAACATTCAACACTCCTGGATGTGAGTGCAGGACCCTCCGTTTGTATGTATGTGTGTATATATATATATATATATATATATATATATATATATATATATATATATATATATATATATATATATATATATATATGAGAGAGAGAGAAAAGGACCACACTATGCGCAAAATACTAGTTACGAGAGCTGCTACCCTGATAGGGTCCCCTGTTAGGCGAGACCCGGTATAGAAATGGAAAGAAGAAAAGGGGGGTTTCAGGGTGCGCTTAACCTTTTCTGATTGGACAGAATCATTCAGATATAATAAAACAATTTAATATAAAACTGCCCAAAGGGCATAGCAGTGTACAATAAAGGTTCTAATCACTACAATTACAGTGAATCACAAATGAAAAGTGACAGTTTTTTCAAATGATGTACAGTCACAATGGGTATTTCTATACGCCCATAAGTCCAATGCATTTCGTCATTTGCATGACTTCCTCAGGGGCACAATGCGACAGTTGAATAAGATGATCAAACAATTATGAAATGAGACAAAATTCTCCAAGGCGGTACAAGATAAAGCGAACGTAATTCTCAGGTAACAAAAATATAAACGACCAGAAGTCCACTGGCTGCTGAATGTATTATATGGAATAACGGCACCTCAGGTTCTTTAAGGTGAAAGTAACGGCTTTCAAACACTATATATATATATATATATATATATATATATATATATATATATATATATATATATATATATATAGTTTATTGCTTGATACGTCCACAAATCGCATTAGTGATCCAATGGATAGGTGCACGCTGCTCAGCTCCATGTTTGGACGAAGTCATACCCTGATGAAACGCGTTGGGGCGGATCCTTGGCTGACGCTAACACCTCCTTGACGCTGCTGACGTCTCCCGATCTGTCTGGTCCCGGCCGCGAAGTCCTTACACCGGTCTGATGTTTCTACATCGTGCTGATGACGGACTCCTGCCGCCTGGGTTGATATTCGCAGTTTGACTGCATACATATTGTCCTAAACATACATGTACGTGAGCTATATTATTATAGTAAAGTATTACTTTTACATTGCTCATTCGTGCGCTTCTCTGTTTTTTTCTATATATATATATATATATATATATATATATATATATATATATTCTTTGAAAACCCATGCAGTTCCTCTTCCCTGCCTTCGCTGTCTGCTGTGGTGTTTCTAGCACAGGTCTGGTTTGCATATTAGTGCTGATATACAGACCACACTGTGCTAGAAGCACTACAGCAGACAGCGACACCCCAGGCAGGGAAGAAGAACTGCATGGGTTTTCAAAGATAGCGGGTGCTAGAATGAACACTAATAATAGAGTTGCTCGTGCATCATATTTGCAATAGCACCGCGGATAAAATACATTTTGGCGACAATACCCAAAAGGTGCCCAGCGCTCGTAAACTCGCCCACGACTAGACGTGACACGAAGGGCTGTTTCACATGACTGCAGCAACAATGGGAGATAGAAACGGGGCGATGTGTCTTTATGAAAACATAAGCGTTGTGCCTTTATATGATCATGGAATTTGGGCATTTGTAGTAATTTATTCAATTGATACCATTGGTTTAAAAGAAAAGCAATGTGTCTTCAGTAAATAACTAGCAGTGATGGCTCTCAAATAAATTGTTATGTTTAATATCTCACAGGTGGATACACAAAAAGTTGTGCACATTCACTCAGTGATTATCCTGCGTCGTTCAGACAAGAGGAAGGACCGAGTAGAGATTTCGCCTGAGCAGCTGTCTGCAGCTACTACAGAAGCTGATATATCCTATACAGTGTGTACGCGTGTGTGTATTTGCCAATTCCTCAGCTAGAATTTTCTGTACGCTATAAAGACAACGATGATTAGACTCTTCCTGACTGTATAAAACCTTTAAGATCAGATGAGAATGTTTGGGGTTGGCTATTATCAGTATAGCATCTGTCAGTTTACAGTACCTAGATCAGGCATTCCCAACCACGGTCCTCAAGGCACACCAACAGTGCAGGTTTTAGTGATATCCAGGCTTGAGCACAGATGACTTAATTAGTACCTGAGGGATTCTGATTAAACCATCTGTGCTAAAGCCTGGATATCACTTAAACCTGCACTGTTGGTGTGCCTTGAGGACCGTGGTTGGGAAAGCCTGACCTAGAGTAAAGCATAGCGATGGTGGCGTTATTCTTTGGGGCTGAGGGTGTCTGGCGTCACTAAAATCTTATTGATCTATTCACTGTCAGTGTCTGTATAGTGTAGGACAGGGGTGGCCAACCGGTCAGAGGTAAAGAGCCAAAAATATCGGTAGTCAAGCTAAAGAGCCGACATCATGCGCGCGCCGAAGGCGCATGCGCCCCAAAAAAGGGCATAGTCTATTTTGACCCCTTGGGTGGGTGTGATACAAATATGCCTCCAATAGTGCAGTGCCATATAAACATATGCCCCCAATAGTGCCAGATACACATATGCACCACACGGTGCCGGGTATGTCCCCACAGTGCCAAAAAGCTGGTATGCCCCCACAGTGCAAATTTCCCAGCAGCAGCACTCACCGTTGTTGCTGCTGCTTCCAGGCGGGAAGAGGACAGTCTGGTGTCCCCCTGCAGTCCTCCTGTCATGTCACCGATAGGAGGAGAGCACAGCACACCACGCGTCTCCTTCCCCCTCACTTCCCTGTGACTGGGCCGCCCACCAATCAAAGCTCACTGGCCGGCTCCTGATTGGCTGCTGGCCCACAAGCTCTGATTGGCGGACGGCCCAGTCACAAGGATGCACAGTAAGGGGTAGGAGAGATGCGCGATGCGCGCTCTCCTCCCCTCAGAAGGAGAAGGGATTCAGGGAACCGGCAGCAGGGGGGACTGGGACGGACGGTGGCGGGCAGCAATGGGAGCAGGAGCCGCACTTT
Source organism: Crinia signifera (assembly GCF_055691185.1). Classification (NCBI taxonomy): domain Eukaryota; kingdom Metazoa; phylum Chordata; class Amphibia; order Anura; family Myobatrachidae; genus Crinia; species Crinia signifera. Next base: position 10,288,698 of record NC_139225.1, on the reverse strand, counting down.
ACAAGGGGGAGAGCCGCATGAGGCTCAAGAGCCACAGGTTGGCCACCACTGGTGTAGGATGTATACATTCCCAATTCACTGGAAATGCTATGTAGGGCTTAATATAGATTAGAATAAATTCCTCCACTAGGGTGTGCGGAAGGAATAAAATAGTGTGCCAAGCGCAGCGAGTCACCATGCCCACGGCACGCCATGCAAGGGGATACTGTGCACTTTTGTAGTGTCCATGTCGACATTTTTTTTTAAAGCCCCATGTCAACCTTTTGACTGTTGACCTAGCCCATGTCAACCTAATTCTTGTGTCAACCTAGTGACCTGTCGACCTAAGCCCATGTTGACCTTGTTGCATGTTGACCTCCAGTCTGTCGGCCATAAGATCCATACCCCCCTGAGCGAATTCATGCTGAAATTGGGTGCAAGTCCAGGTCCCAATGGCAACTCACGCCCACAGGAATTGGTTTGACCCCTTGGTATTTTGTGGTGTTGCTTTACCACTTATTTGGTTGATAGCGGTTTCTCTATTGTTTGGTAAATCTTCAAAGTTGTTCTGGTGAAACCAATGCGTTCAGGTTTCTTTTTGATGTTGTTATTACTCCTCCTCCACTACATATGTTTTCCCTTAACACCTCCGCACAGACTGACGGAGATCACTGGACGTCCGGTGCGAGTTGTTGGCTGGTATCACTCCCACCCGCACATCACAGTTTGGCCCTCCCATGTTGGTGAGCGTCTTAGGGAAATATACCTGTGGGAGGTTATGTAGATGTAACAGAAACGGAAAGAGATAAAGGCGGCTCTCATGTGTCGTGTGAACCCCCTTCCCCCTTGTCCTTCCCTTCCAGATGTGCGGACACAAGCCATGTATCAGATGATGGATGTTGGCTTTGTTGGACTGATCTTCTCATGCTTCATAGAGGACAAGAACACAAAGGTCGGTTGGGATTAAGGGATCATGTGTGCGCCACCATTCCGTATTTGACTAATATTTTACTTTCTGTACTGTGCGGATACATTTTAAAGAAGGGTGTTGTTACTATTGTATTTTAGTACCTTAGTGAATCCTTTTGGCTTTCGGTATAAACTACTGTCCATTTCCCTTTCTGAATGTAACATTGCTGAGTAAGATCGCTGTATGAGGACTGCAATGGTCGCAGATTCCAGAGCCACAGCATGGTTGGCATAGTGTGTCATTGGGGGTTGGAGCAGGGGCATGTTGGGGCAGCATGACATCCTGTTCTGTGGGAGGGTCGAGACCAGGGTCTGCGTGGCTGCCCTCTCATTTCCTGTCCGTGCAGGTACAGGCCAGGCTGTGTAAGCCTCAACTTATGCATCCTGGCTGAACCAAACCGATGGTGATCTGGGGGCAGCGCCTATGGGCACTGCACTCGCATCACAAATGCAATGCAGGAACTTGTCAGGAGTATCTATTTAATATAGACATCTGCTGCATTTGTATTTTGGTGGCTAGAATTGCTAATCCGCTTATGTGCAGCTCAGCGATTCCGTCCATTTCTGAATCAGGTCTCTAGTCAGGAAAGAGATTCCCTGAACAAATTCCTTCTTAAGGCAATTCATATCACTGTCCTTCAAAAGAGTGATCGCATGCGGCTTGCAGGACTACAGTAGCAGTTACACGTGTCCTCCTGCTTGGTAGAGTATACATACATTGGGTGAGATTTAATAGGATGAGAGATTCAGAAAGTGAGAGATTTGGTAAGAAATCTCCAGATTTTTTTAAAGCGGCAATCATTTACACTGCAAAATCAAATTGGTATTGCAGTGTAAATGATTGCCGCATTAAAAAAACCTGGCGATTGCTTACCAAATTTCTCACTTTCTGAATCTCTCATCCTATTACATTTCACCCCATTTTCTTTTAAATTGTAAATGTGCCCTGGCTCAGTTCAGTTACTACTAGTTAAGTACAGAATGACATTTTGGAACACCGTTTTAAAAAGGACATTTCCATACAGATCATACATGGTTACAACGTACAATTTGAACTGTTCTATTTTTGGGGATCAGATAATGTGATGAACCCCCGACAGCAGCCTATTGCAGAAATAACAAAAGTGTACCTAGTTTTAAAAAGATTCTAGTACTTTTCATAACACTGGATAATGTTGGGGATAATAGATCATTTAGTCTATTCCATAGTTGCCCACAAGTAAATAATGACATTTGAAAGATGTAGAACCTAATTCTGCCATTTTCGTTGTTTTAATTTCTCCTCTAACACTTTTATGTGCTCCCCCCCCCCCCCCAACTACTCAGACGGGACGTATCCTGTACACCTGTTTCCAGTCAGTCCAAGCCCAGAAGAGCACTGAGTGAGTCCTATTATATTGAACTGTACTTTCACTTCAATAGTCATCTTGATCTAGGCCTTTTTCCACCATTCAATTGTTTTTATTCTGCTTGGGGGTGGGGGGGGGCGGGGGGTATCCTATTAGCAGTAATAATATACCACTGGTAATGGGTTCACTGGGGGTTATCCAATTAGCCCTGATAACTTGGATTTAACATGCTTGTCGACCTTGTTACTGGAGACCTAGTGACCTTATCCCAACCTGTAGGTTGCGCTATGCTGCATGACAAACCTGAATTATATGGCCCTCATTAATGCTACATTATGCAAATGTATAAATGTGCCTAACCTCGTTAAAACAATGTAGCTCTATCCTAATTTCACATATATTTCTGGCCACGTTCAACAGGTATGAGAGAATAGAAATACCACTACATGTGGTCCCGCATGAGACCATAAGGAAGGTTTGTTTGGAGTCTGCTGTGGAGCTACCCAGAATCCTTTGCCAAGAAGAGCAGGATGCGTACCGCAGAATACACAGGTGGGGTGTTTCTTATGACGCTTAAGAAATGGCTTAAGAGCGAAAAATAACATCTAAAGACCCCTATGCGACTATTTCTCGGCCCGATCTGTTGCAATCAAGTGAAAATAGGCCAAATCAGACAAGTGCCTTTAGAGTCTTGTTGGGACCATTTTATGCCGTGTCTCTTTTTCTCATTGGATTACAGTTGACTCAGAAGCTACATGTACCTACTGGTGCATCTTTGGCTTTGAGGAGAAGTTTGCATGTTAAAGCCACATACTGATTGGTTGTATTAGGGCAGGTTGCTGCAGCTGTCCAATCGGCCGTGTCTGCATGTACAGTACTTCAGGATGTTCTGATGTAACGCTGATGGTTATAATGACCACACAACAGAGCAGTTTACCTTGATTGCTGCATGTTGCGTTTATTCTCTAGTGGTTGTTTTCTGTGCCAATGTAGCCTGTGTTCTGGAGGAAATGGCACTCTATGAAAACGTAGTGTGTGCAACCCCTCCGCAGAGATAATGGTAAGGTTTTACTCCATCCAGGCACTTCTACATAGATACTTCATAGGGACGTCACAATGACCAGGACATAAACCGACCCAAGCGATTGGTCTTGCCGGGTTGAGAAGTATTGTGGCGGTCTAGGCCATTAGGAGTGTGGTGACTATTAGTGAGCGCATGTATGAGTCTTGTGAAGAGTGTCACCGTTATGTGAAAGTTTATAAACACTTTTTCTTTCCCTTCTTAGTCTCGGACATTTGGACTCGGTCACCAAGATTCACAATGGTTCCAGTAAGTGATAGTAATATCTTCTTATGCTGATTTCAGACATTCGACCCGGAAATATGCCGGGTCTCAGTTCTGTGAACCTGGACGGGAGCAGGGTCAGAGACCCAGGACTTAAGGCCCGATTCAGGCCTACTGTCTAGGCTGTGTGTTTTTGGAGCCTAGCAAGCAGGCAAACGAGCGCCCCCCCACCCCGCTGTACATTGTATGCGCACACATCTGTTCGTATATGGCCAAACAGAGGAGAACTCATCCGACGGTTACTTACCGTGAGTGATTTCTCCTACTGTGCTCGCAGCCGCATCCACGTAATTTTAGGGCATCATGCGCCTGCCCCAAACAGGCAGCATTCGCTGGGGCTCGCCAACGTTTCTATGAGCACGCCCATCATTTTTGCGGGAACGCCCATGAAACGCTGAGGGTCCACCCTGGAACGCCACCTGCCAGTCAGTCGTCCAGTATCCGGGAAGCCTTCGCATGGTCCATTAGCTAGGGGACCCCGCGCACAGTGTACCATGGGCATGTGCGACTGGACTGCGAATTCTCAGCCCTCCCAACAGATCTGAGTCTCGGGGCCTTAGTTCCGGGTTGCTACACATGTAATAACCTTGGATTTTGCTTCTAGTGTGAAAGCAGCATTAGTGGCATTCCAAGTATAAAATATCAATCTGCAATGACTTTTAATTGTTTTTCCAAAAAATGATTCCGTTGTGTGTGGACATGTATTTTGTATGTTGTGTGTGGACATGTAGTTGAGTCCTTGAATGACTGAAAAGTAGAATTGAATGACTCCTGTTGAATCACACATGCGTAGTTGCATAGGTGGGGAGGCAGCTGGGTCAGGCAGGTGTGGGCAACCTGTGGCCCTCCGGCTGTTGTGAAATTACAAGTCCCAGCATGCCATGCCAACATTTTAGCACTCCCTAATAGAAAAACTGTGGCAAGGCATGCTGGGACTTGTAGTTTCACAACAGCTGGAGAGCCACCAGTTGCCCACGCTTGGTCTTAGGGTATCATTTCCTCTCCTGCACCCCACGGGACACCCTGCCGCAGCCAGTCACCTGATATGATGTTGTTGAGAAGTGTTGCGGAGAGAGTAAGTCTGTAATTCCTGTGATATTCATACTCATTTCATGATTTAGTATAAATGATAAGTTGCTAGTTAAACCTAGGAAATACAATAATAATTACATCAGTTCCCTTTACTGAAAATATATATTTTTTTTTTCCCCAGTTTTCACAAAGAACTTATGCGGCCAAATGTCCGCGGTCAGTGGACCACTTCTACAGTGGCTGGAAGACCGCCTACAGCAGAATAAGCTGCGAGCCCAGGAGCTTGAACTAGAAAAGGAGAAACTAATGCTGGAACTGGAGAGCCTGGACTGATAGGCGTTCATTAATAGAGTTTCTGCTATGTAGCTCCTGGAGAAGTAGTAAGGTGTCCCCGCTGTATAGTCACCAGTTGTCTATGGATTCTGAGAATCTACAAGAGACGAGCGACGTGCAAATCGTAAAACCATGTCATATATGCAGACGCTGACTCCATAATCTCACATCTCCGCCTTTTCCCTAATAAACACCGTGTTGACATCAGTAACCAACACAAATATGTATCTTTAATTGTCAGTACGAACATAATTCCTATAAGACAGGGATGTATAGTCGTCACCTTCCTCACGCTTTTATTTGTATCATTTTTTTGTAAATATACTTCTGTGATAAATGTCTGCAGGAATGCCTGTAATAAAGCTCTATAGACAGATGTTCTTATGTATGTGTGTTTTTTGAGGTTGTAAATCTAAGTTGTGTTGTTTTTGTTTTGGTGTCGGTGGTGGAGGTGGTTTCAAAAGTTTCTATTGACGGGTGAACGAATAAACCATCAATACTGGCAAATGGATCAACTCCACCACAGACCGATGGGTGTTGGAGGTAATCAGAAGTGGTTACAAAATGGAATTCTTTAATCTAGCAGGGAATTTATTTATTTTTTTCCGCTCGCCAACACCACTGAAAGAGCGAAGAGCGCTGATGCTAAGTCTACAGAATATGATAAATCATGTTGTAGTGCAAGTCCCATCATCCCAGAAAAATCAGGGGTGGTACTCAAGGTTCTTCATAGACAAGAAAGATTCAGAGGGTTACAGGACCATCCTGGACCGGAGGCGTCTCAACAAAAACATCAGAGCAAGATCATACAAAATGGGATCCCTAAGGTCTATACTACCCGATTTACGTTAAGGAACCTATATGACCACTATAGGAATATGAAGGTCCATCAAGTCTATCTGTGAAGGTCATCAGAAATTCCTAAGGATTTCATATCTTCGGCAAGCGCTGCCAGTTAAGAGCATTGCCGTTCAGGCTTGCCAGTTCCCCAAGAACATTTACAAAGGTTATGTAGTGGTTATAGCGAACCTAAGGCATTATGATATGGCCGTATTTGGATGATGTTCTAGGAGCCACATCTGGAGAACCGCAAGCAACAAGGCATACAGCAGAAGTTTTGGACTGTCTGCGCAATCATGGTTGGCTGATCAACTAGGGAAAAAAGTCAATCAACACCCAGGAAAAAGGTGAAATACCTCTGAGTCCATATAGACACCGATCTTATGGGGGGGAGATTAACTACAGTAAGAAGAGAAAAATTGATAAAGGTTTGTTCTGCTCTGATAAACAAATTCAACAGTGAAAGAATGTATGAAGGCCCCTGGGTCTTATGTCGTCGGCACATCTTTTTTGTTAATTATTTTCATAGTTTTTCCGAATAGTAAAATAAAGTTCCTAAGAGGACTTCTAAGGCCTTTTTTTTATATAAGTAATTTTTTTATGCATCTTTTAACTGAAATATAATATACCGATGGATTTACAAATCTGCAAAAAATAAGACATGTGTGGTTTAATATTTCGGGGTAATTTCGACCCATCTGACTGCCGGTGTAACAATTTTCTTCTGTACTGTATTGCTTGTGTTTAATGTTTGATCCTGTGGACCGAACAACCGCAATCACAGATAGTTTCTAACATTAGCATCTATAAAATGACAACTGGTCTCTAGAAGTGCGAATACTGCAGGCACTTGCTGGTTGAAGTTCTATAGCAATCACCATGCAATAAAGATTATGGGTGGTTAGTGCACGCAGGCAGTTATAGTACCTTAAGTTCTCTGCAACACTGTTTCTCATGGATCCACTTGGGAGCCACTGTGCATAGCTATATTCCTTGCCCTCCTGCAGTGGATGCTCAAGATGGTATTTATGTCCTTGTGTGAAACCCTTAAGGCCCCCATACACTACTATTTGGGCCCTATTTCATCCTTTCTGGAGGATCGGGACAAGAAATCGGGTAAAATAGCCCAAATTGCGTAGTGAATGAGATCCAATGGGTGGTCCCATGCGCATCCGATCAGATCCTGAGGTTGGACGGTCTGCACAGAAGATAAATTTGACCACTGAATAAGATAAATGTTATGTGCAGCTGTCAGTGCAGCAGGGAGCGAGGTCCAGGGGAGTGGGGCCCTGGTGCTGCTGGCGGGGACAGGAGAGCAGGTTCCAGGGGAGCTGCAGGCAGGGTAGAGGCAGGAGTGTAGGGTCCAGGGTAGTGGCAGACCATGATCAGAGAGCAGGTTCTGGCGGAGTTGCAAACAGGGACTAGAGAGCAGGGTCCAGGGTAGCGGCGGGCAGGAGAATAAAAAAAATCCTATTCAAAAGACCAGGTGGCCGATGATTGACATTTAATAGCAACCCCGGATCCTGCTTTCCCCCGGACCCTGCTCTCCTGCAGCTCCCCCGAGTTACGTGTGATAAATCACATCCGATTTATCGCGTGTAAAAAATGGCACAAAGTGACAAATCTTATCAAGCTCTCCAGGTGAGCTCAGGGGAAGTCGGGACCAACTTACGACAAGTCGGCCTAATGTTTGGGCCCCATTACTCTCTGCTTTTGTGGCTAACCCCTATTAGGCTTGTTGGTTGTCATCTCCTCATTCTGTATTCCTGGTTATTTCTGCAGAGCTAGGTTATACAGATACATAAATCCCTATGATGTGTGAATAATAATAAACATTGCTTCTTACATATTTCATCTGACCGGTTCCTTTTAGGATCTTGCACTGAATTGAATATGCCCCATACAGTCATGAGTTTATCTGGATAGTTATTGTTTGTAGATTTCTCCGTTCTACAGCAAATTATGTTTCACCCCTGTCTGTTCTCATGCAGGAGACAATGTCACTGCCTTCGGTCACATGACATTGTAAAGCGAGTAAAGACTGTACAAACCTAGACTGACTAGCAAGCACCTCGATCAAATGTAATGCATCCAATATAGCCTAAATCCAGCTGAAAAAGACTTGCAAATATGAATATTTTATTCAACATACTTTATTCAATATACTTTATTGGTTACATCCAAATCAATAAATTCTCTTACTTTCTGTAGGGTCTTTGAGATTGGATGTTTTTTTTCCCTGCCACAATGAAAATATTTCTCGACCTAAACATCAGTACATATATAATTAACTACTAAGGGAAATGTTGGTTGACACAATTGGCACCTTCAAACATAATTAAACACTTTGAACAACAGGTTATAGAACAATTCAAAAGAAAGCGGATGGGTGACATTTAATAGGATGCGATTTTTAGTCATTTTCAAATTCGCTCATAAATCGCACTTTTTAAATCACTTTTTTTTTACGTAAATTCGCATATTTAATGAGGTGCGTATTCTTGGCAAAAAAAAGTGCGATAATGTGCGAATTTTAGTCATGAAAACGTGCGATTTTTAGGCATGAAAATGTGCGAATTTGAGAAAAAAAAAATTAAAGACCGGACCATGCAGAGATATAAATGATCTGTGCAGGGTTCTGGCCAATTTGCCTGTGAGAACCTGGTCTACATATGTGTCGAATTTTAGACACATTTTCCCGATTTCGTATCTCATTAAATATGCAAATTGTATGCTTTTCAATGGGAAAACATCTGGATGCAAGTTCCGGCACGACTAAAAATCGCACTTTCAGAATCTGCAATAGGTACTTATGTAATATCTGGGCTCCCGTTTTTCTTATGAGACCGCGTCCGCTCGCCACGCTTCGGGCACGGTGGCTCGCTACGCTCGCCACACTATATAAAATCAACTCCATGCGTAGTTGGATAGTAGGGGTATGAAAAAAATGGGGTGCATTTAACATGGGAGCCCAGATAATACATAAGTACCCTGCAATTTTGTGGCAAAATCTGCGAATTCGGTAAAAAGTGCGATTTCGTACGTTTTTGACAAAAAAAAAAAAAAAAATATATCACATTTTCCCATCTCATTAAATGTCACCCAATGTGTCTGAAATGCATTTGCCACATGGAAGCAAACTGGAAGTTGTCCGTTTTTACCCCATTATTCTAAGTATGTGTATAGGATATAAGAGATCCTCATGAGGTTCCGTAAGGTTAACATGATCCTGGGTCCCAAACGCAGCGGGTTGACCAACACACTAAAAATGTAGTTTTTATCAAACAGCTTGGTTGTTACATGTAGGAAACTTAACGATAATCTGCGTTATGATCAAACATAAGGACACCACTTTTTATTTAAAGAAAAATTCTAGCTAAATTAAAAATTGGTTCCACCATGATAGTGGTTTGCTTAATGCAGTAACGAACCTACCTTAATCCCACAATGGACCCCCCAAAAAAATGATTTATGGGGAAATGCACCACAATAGTAAACAGGGTCTTTGTAATAAAAGACATGCTATTATGTCAAGGTTATTTAAGCAGCCTCTGCATGTCATAGATTGGCATGGTAATGTCTTTTGTTTGTGTATAAATCTTAAAAGCTGGTTTAGGATTCTGTTTGGGGGGGAGGAACATAAAACAGCAGCGCTAATCTTGGTTGTGGAGTCGTTACTGCTGTATCCTGGTGTGGATGCCGGCTTGTAGCACAGGAATCTTCTGAAAGCTTGTCAATATACCCAGTTAACTGGCACCCATTGGGAAGAGGCACACGCCTTATCAAACGCCCCGAGTAAATCTTGGACCGTTTGCTCTACGTCATTGTTAACTAGGGTTAGGTCAAAATATTGGGCGTAGCGGGCGCGAAGAACGTCTGAATCTGCCCGAAGCTTCTGGAGTGAATCAGACTGCAAGGGAAAGACACAAATGCAGAGATAATATAATACACGAGTAAACATAGAAAAAGGCGCTAAAATATAGTGTACAAGATAAACACTTAAACTTTTTTTATTTTTAATGAATGTGGGTAAGTGGTTAGTTCAGGCTTGGGTCGTAGGTTGCTGTTGAACAGGACCCCTTTGGCAGAACACACCTTTTTGGGTTGACAATTGCATTTTAGCAGTAGGTCTGGAGCTGGTTCTAAAATGGAGAATGATTGGGAGTTACCCCATATTTTCAGAACCAGCACTAGGCTACAGTAGCATCCTAAATCAACCCTGTATTTTTTTTTTTGGGTGACAGGAGAGCATCTCCCAACCCCTCCACCCTCTCCCAGACACACCAGGCCTGAGCTGAAGCCTGGCACTACCCCCCGCACAGTAGGTGCAGGGTTGATAGCTTGTGCATAAAGATATATTGTCCTTTACAGTAGGACTACAGGCCCCAGCAAGCCTGCCCCGCATGCTGGTACTCAGGAAACCTATAAGCACCCGCATGTGGGGCATGAAGAGCTGCTCCTGAAAAGGTGATATTAAAATAAAACATTTCAACAATTGTTGTTTTGTGGTTATTTTTCTGGGCTGTCACCCAGGGGCGGCAGCTCTTGTACATGGCCCCCGCCTCCCCCAGGATTCTATCTGAAGCTCACAGATGAAGATGCTCTTGGGGGCGATAGACTTCAAGCCCTTTTGCATTGTACACTCCCCCCCCCCCCCCCATACTGCTAGTATCCTGCCACAAGTGGACCCAAAACTGCCACACTATTACCTGCACCCCCATATCCAGATTACTCCTTCTCACCCATGTAGATGCAGGAGGGGGGGGGAGGGGAGCACCCATACAGTCTCCCCCTACAATCAGCTGCCCCAGCACTTTCAAACCCCCTCCCCGTATATTAAGCACTCTAGCGCTTCAACACCCCCAGCATCCCTGTAATCCTCCACATCCGTGAAAACCCCAGCATTATCTACCCAACGCTGTCATCGGAATAGTCACTGACCTCATCATCCCCAGTCATTTTTTAGTGTCAATGAGCTGGCAGCGGACTCTGGGTTTACAGTACAAACACACCATCTACATAGATACACATAACTGTTTATGCTGTACTTGCGATGCCGATGTGCTGCAGCCTACGTATGCAACTGCAGGATATGTGTTGCTAGCCACATACATCTACATTGGCAAGCTCCTTTCTGCCCACAAGTTCTGTTGAAAGGGACCTGTTCTATCAAAGTATATCCCCAGCCTAAGGCACTAGCCACTGCCATCACCAGACTGCCCACCTTTACAGAGGCACATGACTGCAAAAACAGAGGCAGCACTAACCAAGGAGCACATGGTGGGGAATCAGAGAACATAGACTACATGCATGTAATAAAATGCAAAATAAAATCACCCAAGAATTAAAATGCAAAATAAAATCACCCAAGAATTAGTATAAAGAGATTACAGTATTAAGCCGGCCTGGAGGCTTAAGGCCCCCATACACTAGCCAATTTTGGTCAGATTTCAGCCAGATCAGTCAGATCTGGCCGAAATCGGACCAAAATCGGCTAGTTTTGATGTCCCCTCAGATCCGATGCGCGGTCCCGTGCGCATCGGATCTGCGTCGGGTGGTCGGACCTGCTGCACGTCCGACCACCCGACTTGGGACCTAGTGGGGCAGCGAGGCGGTAGAGGGAGCAGGGGGGGCTGGGGACGCTGCGGGGGACACAGGCGGCATAGAGCCGGCGGGAGCTGTCAGTATTGAATTTAAAAAAAAAAAGCCCATACAATGCATGGGCGGCCTGTGATTGGCTGAGCGCTCTCTCAGCCAGTCAGCAATTGGCTGAGAGAGCGCTCAGCCAATCACAGGCTGCCCATTCATTGTATGGGCTTTTTTTTCTAGCACTGACAGCTCCCGCCGGCTCCCCCTGCCCGGCTCTATGCCGCCTGTGTCCCCCGCAGCGTCCCCAGCCCCCCCCTGCTCCCTCTACCGCCTCGCCGCACAGACGTGTCCCCCGCAGCGTCCCCAGCCCCCCTGCTCCCACCTCTGTAGCCCCCCCCCCCTGCTCCCTGGGTTTTTTACATGTGATAAATCGAGACGATTTATCACATGTAAAAAATGGCACATCAAGTGCCAATCTAATCAAGCTCCCCCGGGGAAGCTCAGGGGGAAGTCGGGGGTGACTTGTCCTAAGGACAAGTCGCCCTAGTGTATGGGGGCCTTTAGCCCTATATACCCCCCCCCCCCCCCCCCGTGTTGATATGGCTGGTCTGCTCCAGGTTAGCACACCCTAACACTTATTTTTCCTATCACATTGTATATATTTTGTATTTTAATCACACTTTTCACTTCCTTACATAGCACTTTTGTGCTTCCTATTAACCCCTACTAATTTTCATTTGTGTGCTGCCCGGGAGTACTCAGCCTGTGTTAGCATGATGGGGGCCCAGACCAATACCCAGTATTAGGGACCCCCAGTGACACAGACGCCTTGACGTACAGCCTGGGGGCTTTAGCCCTATATCTGCAACCAAGATCTTTGTATTATCTGATTATTATGCGTATATTTTTCACTCGTGTGCAAATTGTTTTTTCCTAACCAGAATTATCCCTCCCTTTTGGCACCTGAGTAACATCACAATCTGATTGAGCAGCTTGCCAACAAATGTGTTGTGCCGTAATAAGCCAGCCTCCATACCAACAGGAGTCCAGGCAAGCTCAACCCTGCATTGTCTATGCCAGTGATTCTCAAACTCAGTCCACATTTTCTAGATCACTAAGCTGGTGTACTTTGTACTCACTGACACGTTCCTTTGAGTATCAAGTGAGTTTTTTTAAAATTAGTGTGAAAATTGTCAAGCAAACATTTACCTTATACAGGATTTCCTCCCCTCTTTTTTATTTGAATTTATAAAACAAATGTGAAATACGCTGGCATTTTTAGGCGATATTTTGCACATCTGACAGCTGTTGACACTCAAAGGGTTAAAAAAAAATCCACAGGTGAAGCTAATTATTTCTGTGAAGAAACCTGCAACACATTGTCCTTTAACAGAAATACCCATAGTAAGGCAGAGGTTCTTCCCTTGCTGACTAAGACCAGAGCATTTTAGTTTTATAGCTGATATTTCTTTTTTCATGTTTTCCTAGTGCACACAGATGCTTACAATTTAACCAGTCAAATATGTAAACCTAGGAATAAAAACTTAATTATAGAAGTAGTTTAGTAAAGCAGAACTAGTGCTTAGTCGATAGTTCCACTTTCTGCAAAACTTTTTATTTTATTTTTTAAATAAATGCAACGTCAGTGGTTTATAAAGTGTGCCGGAACAGAGCAAAGAGACGAAGCATATAAAAAAGGTGTGAATATTTAGAAGGAGACCAGAGAAGAGCCAAGTTACATGTTTGTCAAACACTAACAGTATCAAAGCTATATGGTGTAAGTGAGCTGCCATGCGCAGTTTCTGTCGCATGAGTTAAAAACAGTTGTATTATGTGAACTGTGAACAATGTATAATAGTGTATAATGTATTACATTACATACTATTTTGACAGTGCCATGTACTCCTTATGCCATAAACTCATTATTTCCTGTGTCCCACAGGGATGAAATGTATGCATCATCACATAAAGGGTGGTACAAGTGGCAAAACACAAAGATCTGTACATAAGGCTCCACCACAGGTTGGATCCACAAGATCTAGTCCGCTGCGTGACTGTCAAAACGCGAGCCTTTGAAATAGCTGCACCACGGAACTGCTGATACTGCCGGAGCAGAGTGAGTTATCCACCACGCTGCCTGGCATTAACGCAAGCCACCACTCTGCCCAATACAATCTGCTTCCTGGCAAATATGGCAGCAATGGCAACCTGGCACTCAGGGTTTTACCAAGCCCTGCCATACAGGATAATGTAAGTGGAAGGTTGCTTTAAAGAAATATGGTGAGTGGTAAAATTATATAAAAAAAATTATTTTGCTTTATTCGAAAAAAGTCAGGACAACTTCGCTGTAAGGCACTAAATAAAACTGGAGCATTGGAACCGCTCTGGTGAGAGCTTGCAAGAGTTACACCCTTTGTAGGAGAGGTCACACTGTGCTACAAGATTCAGAATGGTTTATGCCCACGGAAAAGGCGACTGATAGCGATAGTGTATAGTAAATATAATCTTCATACTCAGAGCCTTACAGTGACCACGTGTATGGGGCAATAACAGAAATTATGCATGTGCCTTGCGCCAATACCAGAGGAGCATCCATTGCACAATAGCCTGAATTTCGATTTTACCCTGCTGCCCTGGGTGTGTTCTATTGCCCCATTCATTCCAATACCACGTCTGTTTACTTTGCAATTTTTAAATTTGCTAATTTGAGTTCATATTTGTGTATACACACACACACACACACACACACACACACTTTTAGTAAAAGCCAACACTACACATCTACATCACTTACCCACAAGTCAGTTTTGCAGACACTGCTTTTTTTTTTGCAGTTACTGCTCAACACTCAAACCACTACTGCGTTACACAACAGCAGCACTTCCGTCTACTCACCTGATCGGTAACCGTGGGAGATATAAATACAATGAACGGAGCCAATTCAGCTGTACGAACCATCTTCAGGGTCTAGGAAATAATAGCATGTTAGAGATCTTATATTAAAAAAGGAAAATAAGAACACGGACATGTTGCTAGAATGTTGTGTTAGTGAGTAGATGAAACAACCGCAGGTAAGAATTCTTTTTTTTTTTTGAGGGAGGGGGGGCATGGGGTGTTCATGGGGAAAATGCAGGCTTCTGACCACCCATCAGTGGAATGATTGGCCTGCATTTACACTGAAGTCAGAAAAAAAAAAAAAAAGGTTGGGTCATGTAGATTTAAATATTACCAAACACAAGTACCAGTGTTATCAGCTTCCCCAGATCCTTAACCCGGCTTACAAACTCCAACACTTACTCACCTGAGGCTCTATATCGAGCACAGCCACCTTTCCTTCTTTATGGATGTCCTGTACCGTCTGGATCTTTGTCCCAAACATGAATCCACTGAAGCTGCCATATTCCAGGAACTTATTTTCTGAGATTCCTTGACTCATTCCCTCCACGGACACAAAGTGATAGGAGGCTCCGTCCTCTTCTCCACGCTTAGGGGGTCGAGAAGTATCTTGGGAGAAATTAAACGCGATTGGTTTTTAGCTTTGCTTTTTTTTTTTTTCCCCCATTTACAACATTTTAATCTAATCATCGGATATAGAAGAAATAAAAACCACACATGATCCTGTAACTGTGCACCTTGGCCCTTATTCAGATCTGATCGCAGTACAAATTTGTTCTCAAAATGGGCAAAACCAAGTGCACTGCAGGTGGGGCAGATGTAACATGCAGAGAGTTAGATTTGGCTGAGGTGTGATGAAACTGAAATCAAAATTGTAAAAATAATGCAGCCAGTATCTACCCTGCACATGGTTTTGCCAATTTTGAGAACAAATTTGTACTGCGCTCAGATCTGAATAAGGGCCACTGTGCAACCAGCTCCATATCCTCGCAGTGCAGACCATACACATATGTGTACTGCACCACTAGAGCTTTAATGGGTGTGTACATTTGCTATGTTCTAGGTTTAAGCTTGGTACAAACCTATACAAATAGCAGCCTAATCAAGATATTGGATGCAGGAGCGTTATCCAATCAGTCCTGATCAGCTTTACTCATCCTTTTAAATGGTCCCAATCATCTGAGCTTGGTGAGAGTCATGTGTTCAGGAGCAGCAGGGCAGGGTGGGACCGATTATGTATGCAAGTATTTATTTTATATTTTTTTTAAGTGTATTTTTATGCTGCCAATATTTAACTCACTAGTGGATCTATTTAGCAGTGTTACAGCAGATCTGCTACAATTAAATCTATAAATTGCAAAGCCTTATACAATATATAGGACTAAACAGGGAATGAGAATTGAGAAGGCAGACTGGTCACAAGCTTCCAGAACACTTGGAACAAACCACTTTGTACAGTAGATAAATGTTGAGGCACTCACGTGGTGCAGGGTAGCTGAATCTTTCAGGATATTTGGTAAGCAAAGTATTTTTTATGTGACTGCGTCCAACGCCATTAACACCTGTGGTAAAAAAATAAAAAAAAAATTTAGAATTTCTGAAAAATTAAAATAAAATTTACTAAAACAAATTGATTAAGCTTCGGATGCAAATTTCCCAAATGTGTAAAACAGCAAGAAGTTTGCAAAGGGAAACTACACTATGCGCTAACGTTGCACAGTGCATTTCAGCTGTAGACCAAGCGCCTTAGCTTTAAAATAGTTTTATTAGAGTACATGGGGGAGCAACATTTGAGGTTCTGAACTTAGAACCTCTTGAGGAGGGTCATTGGGACGATGACCAAGGTGGGTTTCAACTTTCCTTAAAAAAGGAAAAAACCCTTTCTTTTCTTTCCTGCTGCAATCACAAGCCGGTCTTAGAAGCTGCCCAATAGAAAGGATTTTATCCAGTTTTAGGCCAAAACATGAAATCCCTTATTTATGGTTATTCTGTAGGTTACTTCAGAGGCGCAACTAAAGGGATAGGGAGGGATGTAGACCTAGTCTCACAATGTGTGCATCCACAGGAGAAGGGGGCTCCCAACGTTATCCCTATCCTACAGAGCGGTTCCAATTTTTTTACCTCAAAATTACAAAAAAACTTAAGGGAAATACAAATAAAGCCGCCTCTTCTGCATTCAGTCATGAGTAGGAATTTCCAAATGCTAGATAGGAGGCCGTTTGCTACAAAGAGCCTGTTTGCTGCAAAGGAAGTCAATCAGAAATGGCCTTGGGTGACAAAGAATGCTGGTGAGGAGAGCTGCATGAAGGCAGACTGGTTACAGATCACTGCCCTTATCAGTCATTTCCCCTTTCTCTCTGACATTCTCAAAGCAGTCCATTCCATAGGCCCCACAAACAGTAGGAAATCAAATATGTCCAACGTTAGTCATGAAGTAGCATACCTCCCAACAGTCGCCGGCACAGGGGCGAGACAGGTTGCGCGGCGAAGGCTCGATGCAAAATTTTTGGGGTGTGGCCTTTCAAAAAGGGGGTGGCCTATACCCACTCTCTGCCTGCAAAAATAGACGCTGTGCGCATGCACACAACGTCTTATTCACGGTCGACAAAGGGGGGGTCAACTCCCACCTGCCCCCCCCCCCCCCCCCCCCGGCGGCGGGAGGGACATGGGAATATCCCAGAATACCGGGTCATTCCTGCGACGAGCGGGACAGTTGGGAGGTATCAAGTAGGTTGTTCTCACATTAGTCTGCAACACACATTTCTGGACAGGTTCTAATCATAGTGGAGAATTCATTGTTATGAGAGAATATTTGACATTCATTACTGACCTATCAGCACCAGCGTTTTCCTTGTGAAAGCCGGAAGCGACACAACTTCTTCATAGGACACCACATCCAGCTGATCAAAGACTGAAGTGGGAGAGATGGGGTCATTATTTGTCCATACACATGACAGTCCATGACAGGACGGCTGTGCGGTTACTCACTAGAACTGTGCTTTGCCAGGTATTTATCTTTGCATTTCTTCTTTTTGCCGAATGGGCTGCAGCTTTGAGGCATCTGGGTACTTGTATTGGAGCTCGCCACACGCCTGTAATAGTCCAGGTAAAATGAGATACATTAAGGGTGACAGCTGAAATCACAGGGCCAGAAGTATTCCCTTATAAAAATGTACAACACATCAAGCTCCTAAGCTGGGTATACACTAAACCAGGGCTCGACAAAACCCGGGGGGCCAGGTCGCCATGGCGACCAGATTTGCCAGGAAGCAGAACTCCAGTGGTGCCTTGAAATCACAGGGCCAGAAGTATTCCCTTATAAAAATGTACAACACATAAACCTCCTAAGCTGGGTATACACTAAACCAGGACTCGACAAAACCCGGGGGGCCAGGTCGCCATGGCGACCAGATTTGCCAGGAAGCAGAACTCCAGTGGTGCCTTGAATTATGGACAGCAGCGGGCCCCGCAGTGGGTTATACTGTTATATATAACAGCCAGCGCAACAGTGCACAACTCTCCAGGCTGCCGGGAGATGGACAGGGGGAGGCACACTGTCACTTTTTATTTTTTCTGGCTCCTACACGTTCATCCTGGCTCCTAGATTTTTAAAACATTTGTCAAACCCTGCACTAAACAATAGTGAACGCAGTGATGGTACGATGCATCTCACTGTATGGTATCATGACTAGTTACCCACCATATTTACAATGCATGCATACCCTCCAACATGACCCATTCCATTAGGTACAAAATGCTCTGTTCCTGGACTTCCCTGCCAGTGGCAGTTGGATGTGAGGCTGCAGCACAGTCCAATATTCAAAAAGGGGAGCCACACCTACTGCCACCCCAAACATCACTGTTCTAGACTCACTGACAGTTGATGTGACCCCCCCCTCTTTGAATTTTGGACTGTGCTGGAGCCCCACCTCTGTATGTGCATGTAGCCCCCTCCCTAGGCCGCCCCACTGGGCATGCGTGATCGAAAGATCCAGGGAACAATCCTTGCAGCTGTCGATACCAATTGGGTATCGACGGGAGACAGGTTGCCGGAATCAAACCGGAGGGAGGGCAGGGGGGAGTACAACGCGGGGATGCTGCATGTAGAGCAGCATGTACAGTAACTGCATTTGATCTTCCAGATCGAGACTTGCCAGACAAGTCTATCTCTGCTTTCTATGCCTTGCATCGGAATAAAGTCTAGAGCAAAAGCAGTTATCACTGTTCGATTTGGACACATTTTCGATTCTGCTTCTAGAAGCCAAATCAAACAGTGGCTTAAACCTTCTATATACAAAACTACAGACAAAAACAGATAATGCACTGTTGTGCGAGAACAGCGCCATTCAGCCACAAGGAAAGAGTGGTAGGCATCAGGCCGTTTTAGACGGACAAGCCGCCTGGAAAAAAGCGTGGTAAGAATATACTTTAGCGCCTCTATAAATACCAGGATTTTATTCACCTTCACAGAAGTTGCCTGGTGCCGAGGCCTTCACTTTTTATTAAAATTATGTTATTTTAGGCCAACAAAATAGGACACTTTCCTTGAAAGGAGTTATGGGCCCACAATAGTCGGTCAGACTTACCACTCTTGCAGTTCGGGTGAAGGTATGAGGCCAGCCGTCTCCGCCCCTTGTGTCTTCCCTTGCCACCAATTGGAGTCATCCTTGTTTATAATTTGCAGTATATCCCCAGTGCGGAAGCGCAGGCCTGCCTCTCGGCATGGAATAAGCGGATCGGCCAACGGGTCATAATCAAACAGCGCTCGCACAAACATCTAGATAAATAAAAAGTAATAAGAATATATACACAAACTATACTCTTTCAACAGTGCCATTGCCATCAGTCTTTGTTTCTGCCAAATCTCAATGTGTAAAATGTTATCCAGAGGCACAGATTTTAACCTTGTAACAAAAGTGGATTTTCTACCATGTATTCTATACATTGTATGTTCCAATTATACAGGGTCCAATAACAAGGTGACATTACACAGTGATACATTAGTACTATACTAGATGCGAGAAGTCTAGCAGGGTGGTTTCCCCCCAGCATCTGGCTTCCAGTCTATTGGGAGATAAATTCAGCTTGGACGCAACACCACGGACTAAGAATGATCAAACCAGGATGCCCTCATCGAAATACAGCCAAATGCCTATGCATGCCATACTTGGCAAGATAAAAGGTTGGTTCATTTAATGTAGACAGATGTTTGTAGCGCAAACACTGGCTTCTGATGGCCATTTTTTAATAGATAATTTCCCATTCAATTTCTTGACAGGTTAGTTAAAGGGAGATGGATGGTCGGACACAATGGACCTTTATGATGCAGATAGAGACATGGGTGACTATAGGGCATTCTCCAGTTTCCGCACACCAGCAATAAATCTATGCAAGTATCCAACCCCTAAATGGAAACTGGAACTCTGATGCTACGTATGCCAAGTGTTCTCCACTAATACCAAAGTGGTCCACGACAGCCATTTACCCAAACCCTATCTAGATCTAGGGGCCGGGCTTCATACTCAATGGAGCAGCACAGATTATCCACAGGAACTCTATTTACTGTACATAGGGAGTATTTGGGTTATACTGAAAGAACCAAATACCGGGCAGTAGTCAATGCTCCCATTTCGCTTTTTTGGCGAGAAGGGCAGCCCTCTCTCCAAAAATGTACCTCGCCCTATTCAACACTCCTGGATTGTCAAACAGAGAGCTTTGCCCTGTTCGCCACTTGGTCATCGCCATTGTTAGCTGTTGCTTTCTTATGGGAAATTGTGTACCCCGACGTTTGTGTATTCAATGCAAAAATGGAGAACACGGCTAGCCTTTTTTTTACTATGCCTCCGCATCTTTTAGGTGAACTCAACTTACGTACTTCTAATATAAATTTTTTTTATTGATTGTTTGTGTCTAAAAGTATATTTTTTTTTATTAATTGAAGGATCTATATATATTATTTTTCTTTAGAAGTGACACATTAATATATTCATTATACACGAATGGTATTCCCCCCCCCCCCCCCCCCCCATGATGCATTTTTTTCTCATTTATTCTACCCATGATTCACCTCTTCTTCCTCACTCCTTCGCTTGGACTTTGCGGAGATACACAGCTTATCACACTTTTTTTAGGCTAATTTGCAGTTTCCTGCGAAGTTTGACCACTGCCTACAAATGGAGCAGATAAATCCTCGTACACCGCATTGGTCAATGCTCAATGCGGTCAGTGGCTGCGAGCAGCTGACACGTTGAATAGGGTGAACAGGAGGCACGGAGAGGGGTAGAAAGAAAAAAATGGAGAACGCTGGGCCGTGCTCGCTGGAGCATTGAATACAGCCCTATATCTGGGTTTTGTAACAGGGGGGATCCAATCAGAAGAGATGATATGTTACTGTGATAATAGCAGTGAAGGAATGTCTCTGGTGATTACATGGGAGGGGATTAAGGTATTTGTATATAGATCTACCTGCAGCGGAGGCTTGCGGTTGCTTTGTGCTGGTGAAACTTTCACAGTTACGGTTCCTTTGCTTTCTTTCTAGAAATAAGAAAATCACATCACACATTGGGCAAATATTTATATCGTGCTCCAACAGGAGTTAAAGGCACTTTATAGACATGAAAACAATTGAACATAATACAGAAGATTAGTGATACAGCAACAAACTATCCACAAAAACCTTGAGCACAGTATAATGCAGGATTGGTGGATAATAAATTCCGTGGGTTGTGTATTACACAAAGTGACAAGCGAGGCAGCCATCTTGGGCACACCACGTATGATTACCCCTAGAAGAGATGACACAATGGGGAGATTCCAGCATAGAGTAGGGTTCCAACAAAACACAGTTCCATGCATTTTATCCCATCTGCAAGCGTATCAGATGAGGAAGCCATGTTGGGCGCACTACGAATATGACACTGCCGGAAGGTCCCAATGCACATATGGGAATACAGCCACTTGTGTACGAGTATATTCTACCCTGCATGAGAAAATCCATGTGAAAACAGTGCCCACAGAGGAACTATCCATGCCAACCATATGTGGTGCATGGTGAGAGGGAATGGAGGAGATGGGAGGGGATGGGATCCAAGGGACAGGTAGAGGGGGGGGGGGGGGGGAGAGGCTGAGATGAGGGAGTGAACTTCCTCATCTGTAGTGGGGCTGAAGAGGACAGAGTTGGGTAGTTGGAGGGAGAGGATGATTGGGGTGGGTGGGCAGATGGGAGGAGATATGTCAGATTATCTTGATTTTAGAGGGGAAAAAAAAAGAGGCAAAGTCAGCAGTAGTGAGGGATGATGGCAGGAGGGCAAAGGAGTGTCAAGACGGAATGGATTGGAGGAATGAGAAGAGATGAGTGATTTGAAAAAAGATTGTTTGGCGAGGGAGAGAGCAGCGCTGGAGGAGGAGAGAATAAACTTGAAATTGAGGAAATTTGCCAGAGTGTGAGATTTCCTCCAGAGGCGTTCAGCAGAGCAAGCACATTTTTGTAAAAAAGTCATGTAAGTTTGTTGTGGCAGGGTTGGGGTTTAGAGCGTCGGAGGGGGACCACAGTCGAGAGCAGAGGTGAGAGAAGAGTTATTGAAAGAGGCAGCCTGGTTGGGGCAGGTCATGTGGGAAGAGGAGAGAGGAAAGTCTCCAGGGAGAGACCAGAGATTGCTTCTGGTGACAGTGCGACTGGGCAGTGTGGGTGGTGGAGAGGATGAAAGAGCAGATTGTGGTCAGAGTGGGAAGGAAGAATTAGAGAAATCTGAGAGATTACAATGGTGGGTGAAGAAGAGGTCAAGGGAGTGTCCAAGATTATAAATGGAGGTCAGTAAATCAGATGTTTATCAGTAATAGCCATAAAGTATGTAAAGTGGCAAGATATCTTAATGTGTGATGCTGCAAGCTTGCACACTTGCCTAAACATACAGCCATCTTGCGCAGGACTAAAGTGCAAGTTTATAGAAGGGAAGATGTTGCTTATAGCATCGAGATTCTACTCTACGTAACACCTTTTAGAAAAGGCCTGCTAGCCTGTGGCTCTCCAGCTGTAACACTACAAATCCCAGCATGCATTGCCAGTTTTGCTATTGTGGAATGCTAGAACTGTGGCAAAGCATGCTGGGATGTGTAGTTTCCCCAACAGCTGGAGAAGATTCCATGACAAATAAACCCGCACTAAGGTCTACTCATCCTTCTGATCACACGCCAGTATCTCACCAAAACGCTCTGCAAGAGATCCACACTTTGATTCTGGACACTTTTTCCATTTATTTCAAGGATTTCATCCCCAACATGAAGAGAACCTAAAAAGGAACAAGAAAAATAACTGAAGTTCAGGCACAAAACATACATGATCAGATATAATACACAACAGTCATTACTGGGGCATCTATGAAATAATATATTCAGGTTAACTATAATTGGAATCAGAGCTAGATAATTAGGATGAATGGCACTGCACATTGAGAGCGTTCTGTAAGGCTTGGTAGAGTCTGTGGAATTTGGCCATGATGCCATATCAGCACTGACCATCACACTAACCTAGAACTTAGAATGATAGTGTTGATTACATTGTGAGGGGCCTTTAACATGCAATCATGTTTGCGTCTATAGAAGCATGAGAGTACACCTGCGTCGATACGAGGCACTTATGGTATTGCCAAACTGTTTTACTTGAAGCCCTGTTGGGCTACTAACAAATATTTGGCACCAGGAGCCAGGGTTGTGGATCATCGGGTTAACAAGCATTAGGTCGACACAGGGTTTTTCACTTTGACCCGAATGTCGACATGGTCACAGGATAAAGGACCCTGCGCATGGCTCGCTGCTCTCGCAATGCTTCAGCCACGGTGCCTCACTACACTCGGCCCACTATTTTATTCTCCCACCACGCCATAGTGGATGGTAGGGAGCGTGAAATATCACCTGTCGGCACAAAATCCCACGTCGACCTTTTGACAGCGACGTGCAACCCCCACAAACGATTTTCAGAACAAGTTACATTGTGCTCCAAATACAGACTGACAATATACAGGGAGAACACTTCTTACTCACTTGTATGGCTTAGAGGCTACAATTAAGGGGACACCTGTTAGATAAAACGCTGCATACACCACATACAATGTGCAACTGGAGAGCAAACAGAACAATCACCTTGTCGGTGGATAAGTCCTCCGTGTAGAATCCGTGCAACAATGCACCTTTGCTGTGGATTCAGCTTGAGCGTGATGCCCTGTAACAATGTAGTGATGGACAGTCAGTACACAATTGTAGCGGGCTCCCCCGATTGGCCAACGCAACAAACCAAATAAATCTAACAGCATAGAACGTAAGTATGTATCCACTTTCTGCCACTGACTATTATAGGTTTCCTAATGAGGGCGAGGGAACGGTTTTTACCCCTAGACCGTTCCATTGTACAATAACAGCCCCTGTAGTTGGCAGAGGCAGCACTGGCAGGGAAATGTGGCATCCTAGGACTGTGCCATGTAGAAAAGAAACCTGAAGGTTTCTGCTGCCAATGTGTGACTGGATATGGCCTGGCTGAATGGACTTGTTAACAATGAGGGTGGCTGACGTGGCCAAACAAAGGAATAGGGGTGTCCCTATACACAAGGCATAAATGTGGTCCAGTGGTTACAGCTCTGCAGCTTATCCTGTAAATGATCAATCTCTGGAATTTTTCATGACTAAATAGATCCCAGTCTCTATAGCAACAGAAGTCTTTTTCCTAATGTGCTTTTCATAGGCAGGTAAGCCATCGTCACAGTGTACCCATGTGTATGACATTCTAGTGTGTGCTCCCAATGCCACAATAGCCACCATACATACAGACAAGATTTGTATTGGAGTGAAATCACAGCAAAGCCCTTTTATGCAGCTATTTTAGAGGCTTCAGAGGGGAGGAGTCACTGCTGCATCCTTCTCTAAAGGCCCCCATACACTGCTGAGACTTCTCAGATGGGAGGAGTCACAGCTGCCTTCTCTAAAGGCCCCCATACACTGCTGAGACTTCTCAGATGGGAGGAGTCACAGCTGCCTTCTCTAAAGGCCCCCATACACTGCTGAGACTTCTCAGATGGGAGGAGTCACAGCTGCCTTCTCTAAAGGCCCCCATACACTGCTGAGACTTCTCAGATGGGAGGAGTCACTGCTGCATCCTTCTCTAAAGGCCCCATACACTGCTGAGACTTCTCGAAGGGGATGAGTCAGACAACCTTGACACTCCAGCTGTTGAACTACACATCCCAGCATGCCCTGCTACAGTTTTACTATTTGGCCATGCTAAAACTGATGCGGGGCATGCTGGGATGTGTAGTTCAACAGCTGGAATGTCAAGGTTAGCCATCACTGGCCTAGCAGCGTCCCAGGCATGCAATAGTTTTGCATACAATATATTGCATGCGATCCCTCAAGGACTGCGAGTCTAATATATCTATAGTGCAGCGGTCTAGGGGCCCCGATCTGATGCCCATAGGACCACGCATTAGATCGGATGTAAAATACTGTACATGAGATTTACCACTTTTCACCTGATTTCTTGGCCCGATACATTGAAGTTAGGTGAAAACTGGCAGAATCGCATAAGTGTACGGCCAGCTACACTACACCAACATGTACAGTGCAGCTGAAGAAGTCCTCTGCTGATGTTTTCTTAAGTGACCATCTCAATATAAGGACTCTTACAAAGATAGAGAAGCTTTGGCTGGGCCAACTTCTCTAGTACAAGCTATGCCCTTGAAAACTTGAAGGTATCCCCTGTGTTTTTTGTTCTTAAAGTTAGAAATACTTCCAACGTTCTTTAGGTACACATCGTAATCCACAAGGGACCGGACACAGTGTCTCATTCACCAAAGTTACAAGAACAGTTAAGACTTTTGGCAAGAAGAATAGTTTCAGATTTATTGCCACATTCTGACAATGTCGCTGTCAGCCAAACACTAAATGGCCTTTGACTGACTAGATTAGCTGTTTATGCAAGGTCTGCAGACTTCAGGGCTTGGGAGTTACTTCCTGCTATTGTAACCTTGCAGTTTGTAAATCCTGCTCTGCATGCAGAAAACGCCATTGTACTGTACACTCTGACCCAGTTTACATCCATGTTACAGATTATACCCGACCAGTGTGCCTCACAGCTAGTGTGACGTGCTGTACACAGGCTATCCAAAAGATTCTGGACCACCTAGATCAGGGGAGGCCAAACCGGTCCTCGAGATCTACCAACGGTCCACGTTTTCCAGGTCACCCAGAAGGTGCACAGCTGTAGTCATTACTAACTGTCACATTTTAAAACCTGCTGCATTCATCCTACTATAGATCCACAGGATGCCTGGAAAACATGTACTGTTGGTAGATCTTGACAGGTTTGGCCACCCCTGGTCTAGATGGTGAGAATATAAACTAGTATTGGTTGCAGATGATACAATGAATAGCCCATCAAATAAAAACAGTTTTTTATATCCATAATCTAGTAGCAGTTACATAAACTTGTGTTGCTTTAATTTAATATAAATGACCAGCAAGACATTGTCAATAATTGAGAGCCTCTTCCCATACAGAGGGAGCAGCTAGAGGCCTTTGCATACTCCTTGTGGTCATCTAGCCTCTAAAGGCCCCAATCACTGAGCAGCTCTGCATTAACCGAAATGATACACTGTGCCGAGCACAAACACAGGCATTCTGATTAATAAGACCTTAAGCCACTCACAAAACGGAACCTAAAGATTTTACACAACCATTCCCTTTTATCCTACAACAAGAAATCCAAGTACACTACTGTTACAGACAGGGCCTGCGCTACCATTAGTCAGCTGAACTTATACTGTATGCGCTGCTGAGGCCGCCTCTACTTCATCTACAGATACAGGATGGAAGCAGTGTGACACTTATCAGCTGCAGCCACCACACAGGGGACACTGACATGTCGGGGGCTGGCACTGCAGCAGATGGTGTTGGAGGAGCAGGGGTGATACGGTTTACTGTAGTCTTTGTCTACGGTGCCCAGAAACCTTGCACCAGCCCTTACAGATTGATAATAGTCTGGTACATAAGGACAGCAGCACAGCAGAGTTACTGCAGAGGACTCCACAGCCTGGAACAGCAGCTCTGCAGTCTAACAAAGGAAGGATCTATCTCCATGTCATTCATGTGAGATTTACAGGTCTATGTTACCAGGTGCCCACTAGGCACACAAGCATTGTAGGATTTAGGCTTTGGTGGGATTTTGTTCAGGGGAGGGTTGTGGTGGTGCTACTGGTAATATGGCCAAAGTGATATGCTGACAATGGTACCAGGCGGTGCACTACTCCCACGCCGACAGTGGTACCAGGCGGTGCAATACTCCCACGCCGACAGTGGTACCAGGCGGTGCAATACTCCCACGCCGACAGTGGTACCAGGCGGTGCAATACTCCCACGCCGACAGTGGTACCAGGCGGTGCAATACTCCCACGCCGACAGTGGTACCAGGCGGTGCAATACTCCCACGCCGACAGTGGTACCAGGCGGTGCAATACTCCCACGCCGACAGTGGTACCAGGCGGTGCAATACTCCCACGCCGACAGTGGTACCAGGCGGTGCAATACTCCCACGCCGACAGTGGTACCAGGCGGTGCAATACTCCCACGCCGACAGTGGTACCAGGCGGTGCAATACTCCTACGCCGACAATGGTACCAGGGGGTGCAATACTCCCAGCACTGCAGAGGTTCCCAATACACTGTGCCTCGCTCAGTACATATGGCAATGTGGGCATGTGTGGGGTACGCAAGGCCACCGGCGCAATGAGAGATAAATAGAGATATAGATAATATTGGGGGAAGATCGTAACCATGTTATTCAAATCAACAAACCACCCCACAGTGCGCTCTCTTGGATGTGGGCTGCTACCCAACACCCCCCCCCCCCCCTCCCCGCTGTCATCCCCCATCACTCACCATGGGCTGCTCTGTCTCTCTCTCAAACTGCACCAGCCGGACTTTCTTATCCGGGCCCCCAGGAGCCGCGGAGCCATTGGTGCAAAACTCCTCTTTCAGGGCCCCGGGAGCGGAGGTAAGAGCCTGGAAGATAAAGGCAGAAGGCTGAGTATCGGGCCAGCAGGGGTTAATTCCCCCCCCCCCCCTAATCTCCGCCGCACTCCGTTCTCGCTGATTCATCATTCCCTCACACTGCAGCGATAAGACGGTGCAAAGAGCAGCCTGCAGAGCATCGCACCACCCCAGGGCAGAGCATCGCACCCGGCCCCCCCAGCCTGCAGAGCATCGCGCACGGCCCCCCCAGCATGCAGAGCATCGCGCCCGGCCCCCCCTTACCTGCGCCGTGGCTCGGTTCTGCAGCAGAGTCTCCAGGTAGAGGTCGGAGAGTGCGGAGCGCATGCCGGGGACATCACACGGGTGGCTGCCCATCTCCGAGCGCTCCAGCTTCAGCGTCATCCCGCTGCTCAGGCTCCCCCGTGTCCGCCCGTCCTCCCCCTCAGCCCCGCTTCCAGCAGCAGCACCGGCACCTCTCTCTCTCTCCTCCGCACCTGCACCGTGTGTATCGCAGTGGAAGAGGCTGAGTCAGGGAAGGGACCGAGCTACCAGCCGGGCCAGCGCACTCCTCACACAGGGGGAGGGGGGGTGTCACACCGGCCGGTGACAGAGCCGGAGAGGGCAGCGGTCAGCCGGCAGCGATATGACCGGGTGTAGGCTGTACCGCCGGGCACACCAGCAGCCTCCGACTACCGCTCAGCCTGGCGCAGCCGCTACCGGGAGGCGAGAGAGAAGCGCGCACACCCTCCATTATATACAGTGCGCTCTCCTGGGTCACGTGACGCCCGGAGAGCGATCATGTGATAAGAAGCTGCTGAGGCAGGGATCACGTGACCGGGCGCTGTGGGGGGAGGAGCCCGGGCTGTTGTTGTTCCTGCTGTAGGTAGGCGCAGTATAATAGCAACGCCGCGCCGCGCACACTGCATCTATAGGGAACCGGGACAAGGGATCTGCAGCAAAAAGGTAGACAACCATTAGGTCGACGCCATTAGTTCGACAAGCCAAAAGGTTGACATGTAAAAAAGTCGACACTACCATTAGGTCGACAGTGTCTAGGCCGACAGTCAAAAGGTCGACATGGGGTTTTCCACTGATTTTTTTACCCAAATGTCGACACAGTCGACATGGACACAGTTTGAAGTGAACCGCAGCCCCTCGCGTTGCTCGCAATGCTTCGGCCACGGTGCCTCGCTGCGCTCGGCACACTATTTTATTCTCACACATCGCCCTAATGGATGGTAGGGCATGAAATACCGCCTGTCGGCACATGTCGGCTCAAAAAACAGTGAAAAAAACCATGTTGACCTTTTGACTGTCGACCTAGACACTGTCGACCTATTGGTAGTGTCGACCTTTTTACATGTGGACCTTTTTGCTTGTTGAACTAATGGTGTTGACCTAATGGTTGTCTATCTTTTTGCTGTAGACAAATAGTCCGGATCCCCATATATAGTAGGCAGCGCTATAAAGCTGGATATACATATAAATGAGATCTTTCCAATGTGACTGGTTGCAATAATGTCTGGTCCTTTCTGGGAGCAAATGACAATTGACCGCCTGCTCCCAAACATGGAGAACAGACAAAAGTGGTCATTCAGGCAAATTGGTTTAAATCAATTTAAGCAAATTACTGTTTTTTGTCCCGTTGATTGTAATCTGTTCCCAGACACTGGGCGGGATGTATTAAAATACATCGGCACCCCCTCGCGGCAGCGATGCTAGCTCATATGTACTGTCATATGCGACTAGCATCGCAATGCAGTGACGGAGGGCCCCCCCGCAATACCCTTCCCTCCAACATGACCCATTCCATTAGGTACAAAATGCTCTGTTCCTGGACTTCCCTGCCAGTGGCAGTTACAGAGGTGGGGCATAGTCCTAAATTTGAAGAAGGGGTCATTCAACTGCCAGTGAGTCCAGGACAGTGATGTTTGGGGTGGCAGTAGGTGTGGCTCCCCTTTTTGAATATTGGACTGTGCTGCAGCCTCACCTCTGCAACTGCCACTGGCAGGGAAGTCCAGAAACAGAGCATTTTGTACCTAATGGAATGGGTAAACAGAAACGGCCCCCTCCTGCCGAAGACCGCCCACAGCCCCTCCTGCCGAAGACCGCCCACAGCCCCCTCCTGCTGAAGACCGCCCAGAGCCCCCTCCTGCCGAATACTGCAAACAGACCCCTGACCACTGAGGTCTGATTGATATTTAGCCTAAAACCTGCCTGGGAAAATGACCTATACAATGGTGAAAAACGTAACAGAATCGGTTCCGTATTTTCTGAGTTTATCTTCATCAGACTCTTATTGATAGAATAATCCAATGTGGTTATTGAGCAAACAGCAAGTTTTCTAATCAGTTTGAGTTGAGCCCAAGTTTAACCATATATGATGCTGAAGGCTGATGTGTGTTCAACCACCCGAAGAATGAGTACAGTATATTAGAGCACGCCCACCCAACACTGGTCTAGTTACAGAATATATCTAGGCGAGATGATGTTCAGATGGAGTCGCGCTGAGCCTAGCTCGCCGACGCGCTATCTGTCCAGAGGGGATGCGTGAGTGTCTCACAAGCAGGCACGTCCCATTCCCACAAATGGGGCTTGCAAGGATGTGCGGGCACCAGCGAGGCAGGTAAGTGTGACCGTCAGCGAGGGGGAGACGTGTGGCTGCCAGCGAGGGGGGACCTGTGGCCATCAGCAAGGGGAGGACCTGCGCCCATCAGCGAGGCGGGGACGTGCGACCGTCAGCGAGGCGGGGACTGCAGCCGTCAGCTAGGCAGGGACATGTGTCCATCAGAGAGGCGGTGATAATGCGTAGTTATGGAAAATTACTTTATAACCTTTAAATATAACGGCAAACGCTGAAATAATTGCACACCAACACAAACTTGTAAAAAAAATACAAAGCTTTACTTGAAAAAATTGCTTGATTACATGTATTTGCAAATGCAGACTAACACAAGAAATATGAAATTAATTAGCAAATACTTAAACAATAATTCTAAATCAAATCAAAATGGAAACCTATCAAGGACAGTGATCAGCCATTAAACCTCCTTCATAGTTACCTCCAGCCCCCATGCTTGCCCGTTCTTCCTCAACTGCCTGCCCCTTCCTTCTCTAATTCTGATAATTAAACCTTAATCACATGAATTAATTAATTACTCATAAGTATTGAGTCTTATTGGCATGCTCTGCTTTCAATCATGATGTCATAATTAACCCAACACCCAACTTCCTTGTTACTAGGGAAAGATTCAGTGGCCTTGGGTCTACGCATGTGTGGCCCTGTTCTCATAATGTTGACAAGTTTGTGGAGACTAGCTGGCTGTCCTTGCTCCACTATACTGTCAACATCACATTCTTAAACTTATAAAACCAAAAACTATTTTCTATAAGAAATCACTCTTCCAGCACTGTTCTGAATCTTCAGCCATTTTATAATGTTTTTATGCAAGTCATAGTTGACAAAATGGTTGCTGCATCTAACAAACACATGCTGCTTAGCGCAAAGGGTAGGCCTCATACGCCGTGGCTAGTACCTTGTGCAACAATATAACATCATCTGCAGCAATAATAACAGTATTTAAGAAAACATTGATGCGTTAATTTCTGTTTTAACAGTTCCATCCTCTGAACTTCGTCATATCTCCGATGAAAGTTCATATCTCTCGCAAAATGCATCATTAGTCACTCTCTTAATACATCGGAAAACCTTGAGGCATTTCCCTAATATACAAAGAAATCAATAATATTATCCTGGCAAAAAAACATTAAACTTCTCAAAGCATATAATATAACGTTGACTTATGCGAACCAGTTATTGGGGTTCAACCAAGTAAACCAACTGTAGGGAATCACATCACTCACGCCTGTTTAGTAAACTAATTTTTAACCCAAATAATTTTATCAAATTTTCATTTTAACATCACCACCAGTTTAGTATTTGTGGTGCTTGTACCATATTTTAATTATGTTCACAAATTCAAATCAAATTTTATAATCTTGGGATAATGTAAATAAATGTGTTTCTTTAATATACCATATGTTACTTTCAAAGCTTCATGTTGGATTACCACTGTATTAATTAGTAAAAGTAAAATATATTACAATAGATCTTGTTTGTAACCATTTAGAAACCTTAAGTTTGTAAATATACTATAATCCTTGTGGTAATGTCCACAGCTTATAAAACAGTATGTTTGAGAAAACACCATAAGCAACAATTCAATGAGTCCCCTTTTTATCTAGATTTTCATAGGATTCACTTATGCGAGAGGTCATGCTGAGCCTGCTGTCAGCACAGCACATGCTGTAGGTGTGTGCTGCTGCAGAGATTACAGTTTTTAGAGTTTTCTTTCACCCTCCTCTAAACAGTTTGGGGGCGTGGCCTAAGTGCGGGAGGTGCCCACACCCCCACACTTAGACCACGCCCCCAAAATTATACCGGGGACCGGCATTCCTCTCGGATGCCCTGACTTTAGCGATACCTCTTTGATAACTATACACACTGTCCTTGTCAGCAACCAATCCCTGGTAACCCGCATTCACTATGAAAAGATGAAAACTTAAAAAAACAAAAATGACTTCTCCAGTTAGTGAGTGTATGGGAAACTTGGTCACTCATGGGAATCCTTCTATTACATCTTGTCCACAACCCGCAGGGACACCACTAAGGGTATCCCCCGATTCCGTGGACCTCTTCTTGCCCACAACCCGCAGGGACACAACTAAGGATGCCCCCGATTCCGTGGACCTTGTCTTGGTCTGTGTGGGGGCCCTGGACAGGCCCATCATCAAATAAGTTTATTAAGTTAAAATCAAAGTCACAATATTTATCTGCATCAGTATCTTTTTTCTTCAACCGATATCACCACTGGGTCCGAAACCTTCTTGCAGTGAGGTGCATGAATTCAATCGGTTTGTTTCACAGGGACGGGTCTTGCCTTTGATCTACGAGACATTTTATTGTAAGCAATTTCTCACCATTGCATAGTCTTCAGGCTCGACTTTTATAACAACGTCTTTTTATAAGCTTGTCCCTTCATAAGCTTGCTTGCTTTTCTGGTAAAGTCTTTAGATGCTGTGAGAAGTCTGTTGCTGGATGTTGAATAGGGTTTGATGGTCTTCCAAAAATGTATATATATATATATATATATATATATATATAGATACAAGGTATATCCGGCACTCTAGCTTCCAAATGATTTATTTGCCCGGTGCCATCTGCTGCAAATTTGTATAGTAGAATAGATGAAGCAGCACTCAAGGTTGAAGTGAATAAAGAAAGACTTTATTTTTATGTCATTCTACGTTTCAGTTTGAACTCAAACCGTCATCAGGAATGATTCCTAATGACGGTTTGAGTTCAAACCGAAACATAGAATGGCATAAAAATAAAGAGTCTTTCTTTATTCACTTCAACCTTGAGTGCCGCTTCATCTATATATATATATATATATATATATATATATATATATATATATATATATATCAATTAAAATAATGATCTTATAAGGGGAAAGGTTCAGTGGCTGTTTAGGAGTAGTGTGAATGTTTTACAAAACCGAAGGCAAAACCTCAAGTCAACTCATGGTACACCGACCCTAAATAACGTGTTCTCATGGTGCATTTTTTAACATGTTCAATTTTGACTAAAACCTTTTAGTGTGTGGTGAGTGCAATCAACTTTTTATACCCATATATTGACTTATTCCTTAGAATACCTTTCCTGTCAAAATATATACCTCTATGATTTTTTTAATAACACATGGGACAACATATCTGAACATGAATTTCTGCGGTACATGTTACAGCTGGGATGTTCTTTCTGATCAAGATAACATATCAGATACCATTGAAATATAATGACAATTTTGTATGCATGTGAATTCAATAAATGTATTTTTAATCTTAGGAATGGACCAGTGGTAGGGGGAATGTGAGATGGTTCTATAAGAATAATTTTCCAGAGTTCATTTTTCTGCAGATGCGTTTGGGCCTCTGCATAAGATGAAATCAACATACATGCCCTCTCTCTCCTTACATGGGTCATACCATGGGCAGCTTCTGCATATGCCAGGAGGAGGGGAGCTACTGATCTGCCCCCACCATCTTTACATAGGCCATTAGCCTTTTGACTGCATCCATTCATCATCCATTGGCATATTCCTGTTAAATACACAACTCTTGGTTCTTTATGAGCTACTGCTAAAAAAAAACATTAAATTGTATAGTAAAAAAACATTAAATTGTACAGTGGTGTGATTCACAACATTGGCCATCTTGTTTTTGTTACCAAGTGAAACAGGATCACTTTATAACATGTGAGCTTGACACTTAACAACTACTGCCTTTGCAGGGAGTTGCACAGCCTCAATGAGCTCCTTTACTTGCTGTGATATTACCGTATTATATCATAGCAAAATCACAATGGAAAATGAGGATCTCTAAATCCAATACTACCGCATATCCCGTATATGGCCATCCTGAGTCTTCTTGTTGGTGACAACTACAATCTTTGTAGATGGTAGTGGCGTGTCAGAGATATCAGGTCTGATGGAGAAATTTTGCTATAAATATTCCTCACAATCATGTTCTAAATCCCTCTACTCTCCCTCCATCCTCTGGGACTCCTAGTGCAATCCTTAGCAAAGCCTGCGGCCTAGCGCAATCCTTAGCAAAGCCTGCGGCCTAGCGCAATCCTTAGCAAAGCCTGCGGCCTAGCGCAATCCTTAGCAAAGCCTGCGGCCTAGCGCAATCCTTAGCAAAGCCTGCGGCCTAGCGCAATCCTTAGCAAAGCCTGCAGTCTAGCGCAATCCTTATTCTATGGGGAACATGGGGGAAGAGGGAATTTAGGGTCCGCACACAATAGTATTGTACCCTGTCTTAGGGTTTAGATCTATATATGAGGGTGCCGTCTTTAACACTTTTTTTCAGCGGGGGTGCTATCCATGCGACTACGAATTGCCGTATTTTTGGGATAGTAAATGTCAAAAATAAGTGTATTTCTGGATACAAATACACCTATTTTTTTACAAATTTCCTTTAGTAAATTTCCCCCATAGTATCAGTCTGGTCTGGTTTACACCTGTTTCATCAGAACCGCCAACTGAAATGTTTCATATGTAAAAATTGAAAGGTATTAAGGCTGTAGAGGAGGTACCAGTGGATACAAAGTAACCAGAAGTAAGATAGAGCACACAGACCAGGCTAAGTTCTGACTGAATGTAACCAAATAGACTGAAATATATACTGTATATACTATCAAAATTATTGGGAATACACAGAAAGACACTGTGTGAAACCACCACTAGATGGCAGTGTAATGATAAAAATTCCACTGTATGGCAGTATTACACTGATAGTTAAAACTCAAACTACATTAATTTGAAGGACCAATGTCATAAAGACCGCCTACAGCACTACTTAATCACCCCGAATACCCAATACAAGGGTGATTGGCTGATAAATATTAAGCCACAACAGGAGAACAAGTGACAAGAGGAATTAATAATATCTCTTGCCTGAAACATTTCAGTTTTTGATAATAAACTGGTACCAAAATCTGGTGAACACCTTTTAATAAATCTATAAACACACTTTCCTACTTTACAGTGCACTTCACATTATATGTTTGTGTGTATCTGTATGTCCGAAGTTTTTAACCTCTAAAAATGTCACAATAGCGGAGCGGACCTTCACCTGTGATTCCACACAACAGAAAGGAACACAGTAACTGTTGTCCCCTCTACCTTTTAATCCTGAATAAATTAATAAAGGTTAAGTTTTATGAAAAATCCTGAAACCTATATCTCTTTGGCGCGCATCCACAGTGCAAACCCTTTCTTCTTTCCTTGTCTTACGATAGCGCAATCCTTAGCAAAGCCTGTAGCCTAGCACAACCTAAACAACCTCTGCAGCCTAGCGCAATACGAAGCAAGAACAGCGTACAGTACAAATGTTAACGGGTGTAATGCAAGAGCAACGGTACCATACAAAACTGCCTCCGGGATACAATACGATGCTAACTAAACGATACAGTACAATGCTATCTAGCATATACAATCCAATGCTGTCTAGGAGATACAATACAATACTGTGCTATCTAAGAGATGCAGTACAGTACTATCTCTATTTCTGAGGACTTACCTGACCTGCCGGTCTCTGGGTCCATGTTCCGTCCGTCTGGGAGCCCTTCCTGGTCCTCCGGTTGCGGCTATCACTGCCTCCACAGCGGCAGCACACTCAGCAGCAGCAGGCTTCCTTGTCCTGCTCCTTGAAGTCCACACGTGCGAATGGGCTTCTCCTCCCCCTTCCCGACTGTTAAATGCCCTCCTGCCTAGGCTTCTGGGGCCGGGGAGGTCACGGTCCCCCATTGGCTGGGGCTTCCCGCAGGGGTTTCTGGGGCCAGGGAAGTCATGGCCCCCTACTGCTGACGGCCGCCCAGAGACTTCCGGCATGGCAGACGTGGCTCCCGGCGGCACGGTTGCCGGGAGGACGCGGGGGGGAATGGCCTTGGGGGAGCCCCACATTTCCCCCCACCTTTTCCTTTGTGGTCCCCACAAAGATGCGATTAGTAGTCCAGTCGAAGTCTGGGTCCGCGAACCATGGAGGGGGCACTCCCAAGGTGGGTCGGGTTGATCTGCGGATTGGCGCAGTGGGAGGAAGGGGGCCTAGGGGGTTGCTTGCCTGTGGTGTCTCCGTCTCTGTTTGTGCCACTGGTGGAGCGGCCATGGGCATCTCTTCCCAGGTGTTATGTACCCCAGGTGTTAGGTTCCCCAGGTGTTATGTACAGGCTGGATATAAGCTTCCCCAGGTGTTATGTACGGGTTGGATGTGAGCTTCCCCAGGTGTTATGTACGGGCTGGATGTGAGCTTCCCCAGGTGTTATGTAAGGGCTGGATGTAAGCTTCCCCAGGAGTTTTGTACGGGCTGGATGTGAGCTTCCCCAGGTGTTATGTACGGGCTGGATGTGAGCTTCCCCAGGTGTTATGTACGGGCTGGATGTGAGGTTCCCCAGTCGTTATGTACGGGCTGGATGTGAGCTTCCCTGGGTGTTATGTACGGGCTGGATGTGAGCTTCTCCAGGTGTTATGTACGGGCTGGATGTGAGCTTCCCCAGGTGTTATGTACGGGCAGGATGTGACCTTCGCCAGGCGTTCTGTACGGGCTGGATGTGAGCTTCCCCAGGCGTTCTGTACGGGCTGGATGTGAGCTTCCCCAGGTGTTATGTACAGGCTGGATGTGAGCTTCCCCATGTGTTATGTATGGGCTGGATGCGAGCTTCCCCCGGTGTTATGTACAGGCTGGATGTGAGCTTCCCCAGGCGTTCTGTACGGGCTGGATGTGAGCTTCCCCCGGTGTTATGTACAGGCTGGATGTGAGCTTCCCCAAGCGTTATGTACAGGCTGGATGTGAGCTTCCCCAAGTGTTATGTACGGGCTGGATGTGAGCTTCCCCAGGTGTTATGTACGGGCTGGATGTGAGCTTCCCCAGATGTTATATACGGGCTGGATGTGAGCTTCCCCAGGAGTTATGTACGGGCTGGATGTGAGCTTCCCCAGGCGTTCTGTACGGGCTGGATGTGAGCTTCCCCAGGCGTTCTGTACGGGCTGGATGTGAGCTTCCCCAGGTGTTATGTACAGGCTGGATGTGAGCTTCCCCATGTGTTATGTACGGGCTGGATGCGAGCTTCCCCGGGTGTTATGTACGGGCTGGATGTAAGCTACCCCAGGTGTTATGTACGGGCTGGATGTAAGCTTCCCCAGGTGTTATGTACGGGCTGGATGTAAGCTTCCCCCGGTGTTATGTACGGGCTGGATGTGAGCTTCCCCAGGTGTTATGTACGGGCTGGATGTAAGCTTCCCCAGGTGTTATGTACGGGCTGGATGTGAGCTTCCCCAGGTGTTATGTACGGGCTGGATGTAAGCTTCCCCAGGTGTTATGTACGGGCTGGATGTAAGCTTCCCCAGGTGTTATGTACGGGCCGGATGTGAGCTTCCCCAGGTGTTATGTACAGGCTGGATTTAAGCTTCACTAGGTTTTATGTACGGGCTGGATGTAAGCTTCCCTAGGTGTTATGTACGGGCTGGATGTAAGTTTCCCCAGGTGTTATGTACGGGCTGGATGTAAGCTTCCCTAGGTGTTATGTACGGGCTGGATGTAAGCTTCCCCAGGTGTTATGTACGGGCTGGATGTGAGCTTCCCCAGGTGTTATGTACGGGCTAGATGTAAGCTTCCCCGGTGTTATGTACAGGCTGGATGTGAGCTTCCCCAGATGTTATATACGGGCTGGATGTAAGCTTCCCCAGGTGTTATGTACGGACTGGATGTGAGCTTCTCCGGGTGTTATGTACAGGCTGGATGTGAGCTTCCCCAGGTGTTATGTACAGGCTGGATGTGAGCTTCCCCAGGCGTTCTGTACGGGCTGGATGTGAGCTTCCCCAGGTGTTATGTACGGGCTGGATGTAAGCTTCCCCAGGCGTTCTGTACAGGCTGGATGTGAGCTTACCCGGGTGTTATGTACGGGCTGGATGTGAGCTTCCCCAGGTGTTATGTACGGGCTGGATGTAAGCTTCCCCAGGTGTTATGTACGGACTGGATGTGAGCTTCTCCGGGTGTTATGTAGGGGTGGATGTAAGCTTCCCCGGGTGTTATGTACAGGCTGGATGTAAGCTTCCCCAGGTGTTATGTACGGACTGGATGTGAGCTTCTCCGGGTGTTATGTAGGGGTGGATGTAAGCTTCCCCGGGTGTTATGTACAGGCTGGATGTAAGCTTCCCCGTGCGTTATATACGGGCTGGATGTAAGCTTCCCCAGGTGTTATGTACGGGCTGGATGTAAGCTTCCCCAGGTGTTATATACAGGCTGGATGTGAGCTTCCCCAGGTGTTATGTACAGGCTGGATGTAAGCTTCCCCAGGTGTTATATATGGGCTGGATGTAAGCTTCCCCAGGTGTTATATACGGGCTGGATGTAAGCTTCCCCAGGTGTTATATACGGGCTGGATGTAAGCTTCCCCAGGTGTTATATACGGGCTGTATGTAAGCTTCCCCAGGTATTATATACGGGCTGGATGTAAGCTTCCCCAGGTGTTATATACGGGCTGGATGTAAGCTTCCCCAGGTGTTATATACGGGCTGGATGTAAGCTTCCCCAGGTGTTATATACGGGCTGGATGTAAGCTTCCCCAGGTGTTATATATACGGGCTGGATGTAAGCTATAAATGGGCTGGATGTTTCTAATGCAAGTGTAACACAAGATTACCCCTAAAGTGTGTTTGGGGGGCGAGCAGGTCATTATCAGACTCATAGACAGTACAGGGTACATTTACTACAATGAAAAGAGGTGACGTTGCCATAACAACTAATACGACTCTGTCTATTATTTTCTAGCTATGCATACTGATTCCTGTGATAGCGGCAGCAGCTCCTTGTAGGACACCGGCAACTAACGAGCAGCAGCGACTCCTCGCCCTCATTTACATACTCTGTACCATCATTTATATGCTCCATTGACCATCTATATGCCGCAGTGACCATCTATATGCCACAGTGACCATCTATATGCCACAGTGACCACCTCTCGGCTCCAGTGACTATCTACTCTATATGCTCCAGTGACTAACTTTAGGCTGCAGTTACCACCTAAATGCACCAGTAACCACCTATACCCTCCAGTTACCAACTCCCTGCTCCATTACCATCTCCATGCTCAGTTACAATCTCCATGATCCGTTACCATCTCAATCCTCAGTTACCATCTCCATGCTCAGTTACCAGCTCCAGGCTCCGTTACCATCTCCATGCTCAGTTACCATCTCCATGATCCATTACCATCTCCATGATCCGTTACCATCTCCATGATGCGTTACCATCTCCATGCTCGGTTACCATCTCCATGATCCGTTACCATCTCCATGATCCGTTACCATCTCCATGAGCCGTTACCATCTCCATGCTCAGTTACCATCTCCATGCTCCTTTATCATCTCCATGCTCCTTTACCATCTCCATGATCCGTTACCATCTCCATGCTCCGTTACCATCTCCATGCTCAGTTACCATCTGCATCCTCAGTTACCATCTCCATGCTCAGTTACCATCTGCATCCTCAGTTATCATCTCCATGATCCCTTACCATCTCCATGATCCGTTACCATCTCCATGATCCATTACCATGTCCATGATCCGTTACCATCTCCATGCTCACTTACCATCTCCATGCTCCGTTACCATCTCCATGATCCGTTACCATTTCCATGATCCATTACCATCTCCATGCTCCGTTACCATCTCCATGCTCCGTTACCATCTCCATGCTCCGTTACCATCTCCATGATCCGTTACCATGTCCATGATCCGTTACCATCTCCATGCTCACTTACCATCTCCATGCTCCGTTACCATCTCCATGATCCGTTACCATCTCCATGATCCGTTACCATCTCCATGATCCATTACCATGTCCATGATCCGTTACCATCTCCATGCTCACTTACCATCTCCATGCTCCGTTACCATCTCCATGATGCGTTACCATCTCCAAGCTCCGTTACCATCTCCATGCTCGGTTACCATCTCCATGCTCACTTACCATCTCCATGCTCCGTTACCATCTCCATGATCCGTTACCATCTCCATGATCCGTTACCATCTCCATGCTCCGTTACCATCTCCATGCTCCGTTACCATCTCCATGCTCTGTTACCATCTCCATGATCCGTTACCATGTCCATGATCCGTTACCATCTCCATGCTCCGTTACCATCTCCATGCTCACTTACCATCTCCATGCTCCGTTACATCTCCATGATCCGTTACCATCTCCATGATCCGTTACCATCTCCATGATCCATTACCATGTCCATGATCCGTTACCATCTCCATGCTCACTTACCATCTCCATGCTCACTTACCATCTCCATGATCTGTTACCATCTCCATGCTCCGTTACCATCTCCATGCTCCGTTACCATCTCCATGATCCGTTACCATCTCCATGATCCGTTACCATCTCCATGCTCCGTTACCATCTCCATGATCTGTTACCATCTCCATGCTCCGTTACCATCTCCATGCTCCGTTACCATCTCCATGCTCCGTTACCATCTCCATGCTCAGTTACCATCTTTTTTACCAAGATTTTTTTTTTTTTTTATATATATATTTATTGGATTTTCTGTGGGCATAGGAAAATATCAACATATCACAACCATGGCGATATGGTCATAAAGACAATATCAAGAACAAGAAAATAGACTTGGAAACAATCAACATTGCTGTCATTCTTTTTCTTCCTCTGTATCAACAATCAAAAACCACAAAGAACAAGGGTTAAGGTGTAAATAGGGAGCAAGAAGGGGGGTGGGGGGGCTACAAAACAGAGGTAACATTATCGAGATCCATGTAAGAAATTAAAGAAAGCAAATAATTCCAGAAATGATTGTATAAGCAGATCCCAGACATAAATAGGGGAAAGAACAGGAGTTCACCATCTAGGGGTATTGCGGAGCCGTCTGTAGGCCCACCAATCTGTTCCTTCAAATATCTTTTGATTGTAACGTCTCATCTAAGGTTTCAATATACGAGCCCCATGTTTTACAGAAAGTCTTGGCACCTTTTTCTAAATCAGCTAAGGTAGCCTGTCTGTCTGTCATAATATAATCATCTACGTAACTTGTCGGGAACGTTTTGGATACCCACTGATTTAATAGAATTGTCTTTGCAAGTGTAACAATAATAGTACAGTCTGTAACCAGATGCTTCTTAAATCCTCTGTAACGCAGGCTGAAAGCGCAGTCAGGTGTATACTATTGGCATATTGATTGTAAAAGTAGCATTAAAACAGTTATGTACTTTATACCACAGGTTCTCAAAGTCGGTCCTCGGAACCCCACACAGCGCATGTTTTGCAGGTCCCCTCCGAGAATCAAGGATCTCTTAAAATGTCTCTGTAAGGAGCGCAGTTGTCGGGTGACCTGGAAAACGTGAACCGTGTGGAGTCCCGAGGACCGAGTTTGAGAACCACTGCCGGGGGTGTCCGGTCTGCTGCTGCTGTGTGCGGGCCGGGGGTTGGCCAAGCTGCTGGGGCCATGTGCGGGGGGTGGCCGCATGGCAGGGCTGCTGTGGCCGTGTGCGAGCCAGGCTTCTAGAGCCATGTGCGGGGAGGTGGCCGGGCTGCTGCATTCTATGACGTTATACCCCCCCCCACACATTACATACAGTACACACAGCATTCTATGACATTATACCCCCACAATTACATACAGTATACACAGCCAATTCCCCATAATGCAGGCAGTCCCACATTATAAACAGCCCCCAATCCCCAACACTCACCTGGCTGGGTTGCTTCTTCCAGGGACGTGCTGGGAGCTGGCAGTGGAGCCGGGGAGGCATCAATAAGAAGCTGCCTGAGGTTACAGAAGCAGGAAGAGCCAGGGCTGATGCACAGAGTTTACTGTGGGGCGGGGCCAGCATCAGGAATTCAGAGCCCTAGCTCCTCACTTCCTCTGCGTGCAGACTGAGCTGCTCGGCCACTGCTATCCACCCGGGCAGAGAAGGGAGCAGTGGGGAGCGGGTGAGCAGGGGGGGCAGCTGGCGGTGCACAGCTCCGGCGCCATTTAATCTCTCTGCGCCCGGAGCTCGTGCTCCACTGGCTCCACCCTCCCTATGCCCCTGCGTATACCTCACAATCGTAATCCATGATAAATACTATTTTCTAACCCTGGAGTGAATAAGGGATTTCCCCATAGAGAGATGTGTTTTGTAAAACCTGGGTGACGCTTTAATAACTTATTATGTGGTGTAAGTATTGTTAAAAAGGGGGTTAAGAAGACATAGAGGGGATTTTTGATTTTGGGGTTTGAATTACTGCAATAGGAGAGTAAGGTGTTAGCAAAGCACAATCCAATTTATATACAACATAATCATCTCTTTCCAAAAGCCAGTCTGTGAGGTAGCGAAAAAAGGCATGGGAATAATAGTTTGGGTAAACCCATACCTCCCTTTATTCTTGGTTTCATTAACTTTAACTTAGCAATTTTTGGTTTGCCCCCCCCCCCCCCCCCCTCCCTTCCATAATAATTTTTGAATAATGGAATTTAGAAGATTCAAATAATTTTTAGATAGTTTCACAGGCAACATCTGCATTGTATCGGGCAATTTCGGACTGACAACAGCTATCCGACCCAATAAAGACAAAGGGAGAAGAACTTAAGCCAACCGTCCAATAGTTTAGGAATTGCAGTTATGAGGGCGAGAAGTTGACTTTGTACAGATGGGGTAGATGAGACGGTAGATGTATACCAAGATATTTAAATGTGGTTTGGGCTATTTTTATAGTATTAAAATGAGAATGCCAAAAATATCCAGTTGTCACGCCTGGGGAAATTTGTGGACCCGGTACGGACACGGGAACTTCAGGAGTGCCTGGACCTCTGTATAATAAACGTGCTGGACGAATGAGCGGCTGTTGCATGAATGGGTTTATTGATGGTAAACTGTGACAGCAGCAGGAAGTTCACTTGCAAGTATGTCAGCGTCGCCGACACGAGGGTAGGCACTTTGGCAGAGGGTAATACCGGAATGCAGAGGCTTGGAGGACCACCTGGAGTGCGGAATAGGCAGGCTGGATTATACTGGCAGACAGGACTTCAGCAGAAGCTGGTAGCTGAACCGGTAGTTGTGCTGGAATCCAATAGCTGTTTGAAATAGTAACGGAGCACAGAGAACTAGTGGCCACAGTACTAGACTGTGGAGACGTTGCACTGGCAACTTCCTGTACCAGGCCTTCCTCCTAAATACCCCTTAGGGCGGTTCCCATCTGAGTGGGACTTCCTGGACCGAAGTAAGGGCAAAATGGGCTGTTTGCCCATAACCAAGATGGCGCCGCAGGAGTCCAGTGCTCAGAGAGCTATTCCTGGCTCTAAACAGCCCAGACCTTGTCAGCATGCTGGAAGATCGCCCAGCCACACAGGACCAGCGCCAGCACCCTGCACCTCCACCAGTGGGACCCCTCCAGAGCGCCCTCACAGGTATGCCCTGCTGCACCAGCGTCCCCCTGTGGCAGGCCGTGACAGTACCCCCCCCTTTTAGGGTGGCCTCAGGACACTTCCCGGGTTTCTCTGGGTGTTCCTTGTGAAATTTACGAATTAATGCTGGAGCGTGGATGTCTGAGGCGTACTCCCAGGATCTTTCTTCAGGACCATATCCCTTCCAGTCCAAAAGGTATTGTAGACGTCTATAACGAAAACGGGAGTCCAATATTTCCTTAACTTCGAATTCTTCTCCTCTCTCTGTAAGGATTCTTGGAGGGCGAGGTAGAGTTCTTCGGAACCGATTCAGAACTAAAGGTTTTAACAAGGAAATATGAAATGATGACGGGACTTTGAGATAAGGAGGTAACTTGAGCCTATAGGCTACTGGATTGATGACTTCTACCACAGGGAATGGCCCGATAAAGCGAGGAGCGAACTTCATGGACGGGACCCGTAGCCGCAGATTTTTGGTAGATAGCCATACTTGGTCTCCTATGGACAATCTCGGAACTGCTCTGCGCTTCTTATCAGCCCATCTTTTGTAACGGTTAGAAGATCTCTTTAAATTAGATAGCACTTTGTTCCATATTCTTGAAAAGTGCTTCAATGACTTTGTCACTGCAGGAAGATCCAATGCAGGTATTTCAGGGAACCCAGGAACCTTAGGATGGTTTCCGTAGACGATAAGGAATGGTGAGAACCCGGTAGACGAATGGTAAGTGTTATTATGAGCGAATTCAGCCCATGGCAAATGTTCCACCCAATCATTCTGAGAGGAGGATACATGGATGCGAAGGAAGGTTTCCAGGTCTTGGTTTACACGTTCCGTAGAACCGTTTGACTGTGGGTGATAGGCAGTAGAGTATTGTAATTTTATTTGAAGTGCTGAACAGAGGGCTTTCCAAAATCTTGCAACAAATTGAACACCTCGGTCAGACACGATT
Organism: Crinia signifera; assembly: GCF_055691185.1. NCBI lineage: Eukaryota > Metazoa > Chordata > Amphibia > Anura > Myobatrachidae > Crinia > Crinia signifera. The sequence continues at coordinate 10,244,373 of NC_139225.1, read as the reverse complement.
TCGGAAGGAATCCCATGTAGCTTAAAGATCTCGGAAATGAAGAGTTGAGCCAACTCAGGCGCGGTGGGTAATTTCTTTAATGGGACAAAATGGACCATTTTTGAGAAGCGGTCAATGACGACCCAAATCGTGGTGTAACCTTGGGAGGCAGGCAGATCAGTAATAAAGTCCATCGATAGATGTGTCCATGGACGATGAGGAATGGGTAAGGGCAATAGAACTCCAGCTGGTGGTTGTCTGGACACCTTGTGCTGCGCACACTTGACGCAGGAGGAAATGTAAGTCGTCACATCGGTTTTTAGTGTGGGCCACCAATAGGATCTTTTTAGGAAGTCTACTGTCTTGTGGACCCCGGCATGACCCGTGAATCGGGAGGCATGGGCCCAAGTAATCAGTTTCCTTCGGAGATGGGGAGCGACATAGGTTTTCCCTGTCGGCGGTTGCGGCTGAGTTACGGCAAACACTTTGGACTCTAGGACCGGATGAACCTTCGGTATCTGCTCGTCGGAAGACAGAGAACGGGACAAAGCATCTGCTTTCTGGTTTTGTGATCCTGGTCGGAAGGTTAAGGTGAAATTAAAACGGGTGAAGAACATGGCCCATCGAGCCAGGCGAGGATTGAGTCCTTGGATGTTCTTTAGGGAGATCAAATTGCGATGGTCGGTATAAATGGTGACTGGATGAGTAGCCCCCTCCAACAAGTAACGCCACTCCTCCAGGGCTAATTTTACAGCAAGAAGTTCTTGTTCTCCAATGGCATAATTTCTCTCGGCTGGAGAGAACTTTTTTGAAAAGAACCCGCAAGGATGCATTTTGAGGTCCTCGCTCCTTTGAGAGAGGACTGCGCCTACTGCTTCCGAGGATGCGTCCACCTCCAGGAAGAAGGGTTGACTGGTGTCTGGTTGTCTCAGGATGGGAGCTGAGGTGAATGCTTGTTTTAAGGAGCAAAAAGCAGATTCTGCTTCGGGGGTCCACTGAGCTGGATTTGCACCCTTTCGGGTGAGGGCAGTGAGAGGTGCGACCAGGGTAGAAAATCCTCTAATAAATTTCCGGTAATAATTAGAGAAGCCCAGGAATCGCTGGATGGCTTTCAGGGTTGTTGGTCGAGACCAGTTTAGAACGGCTTGTACCTTTTCCGGGTCCATCTTTAGCCCATGTCCCGAGATGATATATCCCAAAAAAGGCATAGAGGACTGTTCAAAGAAACACTTCTCCAACTTACAGTACAAGTGGTTCTCTCGTAACCTCTGGAGGACTTCTCGTACATGACGTCGGTGGGTTTTTAGATTCGAAGAGAAGATCAGGATATCGTCTAAGTAGACTACGACTGATTTATATAGAAGGTCTCTAAAAATTTCATTTACGAAATTCTGGAACACAGCAGGAGCATTGCTGAGTCCAAATGGCATGACCAGATATTCAAAGTGTCCGTCACGGGTATTGAACGCGGTCTTCCATTCATCTCCGGCCCGGATCCGGATCAAATTGTATGCACCACGGAGATCTAATTTGGTGAAGAGCGTTGCTCCTTTAACCCGATCGAACAGTTCTGTAATAAGAGGAAGTGGGTATCGATTCTTCACAGTGATTGCGTTTAGGCCCCGGTAATCTATGCAGGGTCTCAAGCCTCCATCTTTTTTCTGCACAAAGAAGAATCCTGCCCCTGCTGGTGAGGTTGACGGCCGAATGAAGCCCCTCGCTAGATTCTCTTGGATGTATTCGGACATTGCTTTGGTCTCTGGGAGCGAGAGTGGATAGGTGCGACCCCTCGGGGGATCTTTCCCTGGTAGGAGGTCGATGGGACAGTCCCAGTTCCTGTGTGGGGGTAAAACCTCTGCTGCTCGCTTGCTGAAAACATCGGAATAAGAGACATATGGAGACGGAATTTGCAAGGAGGGAGTGATGGAAACTTTATTAAGGGGTTGAATCTTGGGTAAACATGTGGAAGAACAACACTCTCCCCACGACAGTATTTCCATCCGTTGCCAATCAATATGGGGGTTATGCAGACTTAACCAGGGATAACCTAAAACTATTTGATGCGAGGCTTTCGGGATAACTAAAAACTGAATCTGTTCCCTATGGAGGGCTCCAACATAAACAGGAAGGGAAAAAGTCTGCTGAGTCACCGACCCACAAGAAATTCGACTTCCATCCACGGCAGATAAGGAAATACTTCGGGAGAGGTCTCTGACGGGAATCTTTAGTTGATGAACCAACTCGGCAGTAATAAAGTTTTCTGCGGCTCCAGAATCTAAAAGAGAAAGCACAGTCTTAGGACCCAGAGGCGAGTCTAATGTTATGGACATAACTGGTTCTACTATACTTGGAGACTGAGATAATACTCCTAACCTGGTGTCTCCAGGCCTGGCTAGGAGCGGGAGTTTCCCGGTCGCTGAGAACAATTTGCCACCATATGCCCTGCGGTACCACAGTAGAGACATAGATTCTCGCGGCGGCGTCTCTGACGTTCTTCTGGGGTAAGCTGAGCTCGATTGATTTGCATGGGTTCGTCGGGGGGAGCCGAAGCTGGGACGGCTACTGGATTGGAGGAGGATGGCCGAAAGCGATATCGATCCCCTCTGTTTTTCTCTGATTGTCTTTCGCGAATGCGTAAGTCTACCTTATTGCACAGGGAGATCAATTCGTCCAGTTTGGCTGGTACATCTCGGGTTGTTAAATCATCTTTCAGGCGTTCTGAGAGGCCGTTCCAAAACGCTGAGATCAGTGCTTCCTCATTCCAGCGTAGCTCTGAAGCGTAAGTCTGAAACTGTACAATATATTGGCCGAGAGGCCTATTCCCTTGACGAAGGCGCATGATCTCCATCGAGGCAGAGGTAGAACGACCCGGCTCATCAAAGATCCTCTTAAACGTATCAAGGAACTCGGAATAGTCATCTAGGAGAGGATCTTCCCGTTCCCATAGGGGAGAGACCCATTCCAGTGCGGGTCCAGTGAGCAAGGATACAATATATGCAACTTTTGCTTTCTGAGTCGGGAAGTTGAAGGGCTGGAGGGTGAAATGGATGTCGCACTGATTGATGAATCCACGGCACAGCTTAGGAGTACCATCATACTTATTGGGAGTGGAAAGACGGAGTGAAGATGGAGACACCACAGCTGGGGCGGAAGCAGTTGGAGGGCTCGGAGGTTCGGACCGGCGGACTGCAGCCATGTTCACTAAGGAGGCCTGGATGGTGTCTTGGCGGGCTGAGATTTCCTGCAGGCATTGGGCCAACCGCTGCTGGGACCCCTCTAATCCTTCCAATCGGGAGGCGATGCCATGCAATATCTCCGGACTTGTTCCCTGGCCGGTTCCCGAATCCATCTGGCCAGTGCAAACTGTCACGCCTGGGGAAATTTGTGGACCCGGTACGGACACGGGAACTTCAGGAGTGCCTGGACCTCTGTATAATAAACGTGCTGGACGAATGAGCGGCTGTTGCATGAATGGGTTTATTGATGGTAAACTGTGACAGCAGCAGGAAGTTTACTTGCAAGTATGTCAGCGTCGCCGACACGAGGGTAGGCACTTTGGCAGAGGGTAATACCGGAATGCAGAGGCTTGGAGGACCACCTGGAGTGCGGAATAGGCAGGCTGGATTATACTGGCAGACAGGACTTCAGCAGAAGCTGGTAGCTGAACCGGTAGTTGTGCTGGAATCCAATAGCTGTTTGAAATAGTAACGGAGCACAGAGAACTAGTGGCCACAGTACTAGACTGTGGAGACGTTGCACTGGCAACTTCCTGTACCAGGCCTTCCTCCTAAATACCCCTTAGGGCGGTTCCCATCTGAGTGGGACTTCCTGGACCGAAGTAAGGGCAAAATGGGCTGTTTGCCCATAACCAAGATGGCGCCGCAGGAGTCCAGTGCTCAGAGAGCTATTCCTGGCTCTAAACAGCCCAGACCTTGTCAGCATGCTGGAAGATCGCCCAGCCACACAGGACCAGCGCCAGCACCCTGCACCTCCACCAGTGGGACCCCTCCAGAGCGCCCTCACAGGAATGCCCTGCTGCACCAGCGTCCCCCTGTGGCAGGCCGTGACACCAGTGAGTCCAACGATGACATGATGATTTACAGTATCTAAAGTATATTGAAATGAATATATGTACGTATGTATGTATGTATGTATGTATGTACGTATGTATGTATTGTAAACAATCAAAAAGAAAGACAAGTCAATCAGTGGCTTATATTTGGACCTTCCATTTACTAATGTACTATCTGTCTGACCCATATTCATGTTTCACATAGCTCTACATTGGCACAGTACTGTGGGCTAGGGGTATCTGTGCATCTACACAGAGGTGACTGCTGCCTCATGTGTCTCCTCCCTAGGTTACATAGGGTTAGCCACTCAGACGATAAATGTCATAGTGCCACACACATACACCAGAGTACAATCAGGGGGCAATGGCTAAATGGGACAGAAAAACCTATTTGCTTTGCTGGTGACTATAGTCCTAAACAGGGGATTTTTGTACTAAACGGTACAAAAAATTGATGCGCTATATAAGAAACTGTTAATAAATAAACCCACAGGGGACACTGGAGTATATACTTACCACGGGTATAGCTTGGGAGCTGGCAGTGTGGTTGCTCCTCCCACTGTATACCCCTCCCCCAAGGCAGTCTTAATAGCCGTGCCTGAGGAGAGCTGGGAAGTAACAAGCGATGAAGAGAACAAGAACACACACAAACTAGAAACAATAATTAGTAAGAGAAAAACAGATAACGTAACAATTACCACCAAAGCCGGAAGAGCAGCGCCGGGCGGGTGTCCAGTGTCCCCTGTGGATGCGGAGAAAAGGATTTACCGGTAAGTACCAAAGTCCTGTTTTCTCCTTCGCCCAGCAGGGGTCACTAGAATATATACTTACAATGGTGACGTCCCAGAGCTCCCAACCAGGGCGGGAGAGCGCTGGGAACCCTGCAGAACTATGCAGCCAAATCGCGGTGCAGAAGTCGCACAGGTGTCAAACCTGTAAAACCCTTTACCTTACCCCTGTCATTCTTCTAGTAAATAGAGCAGTCATTTATCTAGTACCTCTCTCGTCAGCAGACAGATAATCTCCATGGTGAGGCTCTATGATCAGGTCTTTGTACCTGCCAGTCAGTAGCGACTGCCGGATATGTTCCAGGACCTGGACCTCCATGGTTGGTCTTCAGGTGACATCTCCTGAGGGAAGGGAATACAATGTCAGCTCCATATAGGTCATATATGTGACTGAATGTGCACATGGAAGCAGTGTAATCCTCCACTGTGCACACAAGCCATACCTGTCCCGCTACCGCTGTGCGAGTGGGTGCCGGACGGGGTCCTGACAGGCATTTACCCGACGTCGGTATCCCGACTGTCAAAACACCGACAGCTGGGTTCCCGACGGCCACCTGCTATTCTCCCTCGTGGGGGTCCACGACCCCCATAGAGGAAGAATAGAATAGGTGGCGAGCGTAGCGAGCCCGCAAGGGGCTTTGTTGCTCTCACCACGCTGTCTGAGTCCGGGCAGTCGGGATCCCGACGTCGAGCTAATGACTGTCGGGATCCCGACTGTCGGACCCCTATACCACACCTGTGTGAGTATCTGCACAACGTGAGGCATTGGACCATCTCCCCCGTCCCGTCTCTCTCACTTATACCGGCTAGAACCATATTACAGGCCACATGTCATCTTGTAGCCCCGAAGTCCCAAGTCTTCACTATGTTTGTGCTTACGGTCTCTGTATTCCGTGTTACGGGATGAGGTTAGCTTCTCGATGGATAAGATGCAGGCAGTCAGATTGCTGACACCAACATTCCAACTAGCTGAGGATACCGACACTGAAATCTGTGGGGAGGGTTTAGCGTTAGGGTGTGGGGAGGGAAGGTTAGGCACTAGGGCAAGGGTGTAACTACCATAGCTGCAAGAGGTGCAGCTGCTATGGGGCCCAGAGCTGAAGGGGGCCCATCTTTACTGTCTAAGTAATGTGTTTTACATACATTTATCACCATCAGTTGAGAAATAGGGGCTCCTTTCAAACTTTTGCTATGTGGCCTACAAATAACTAGAGATGTGCAGGCTCTGATTTACTCTGATTTCAAAGCGGATCTTATTGGCTAGCAACTGTCAACAACTGTCATGTGATTTGGGATAGCCAACAAGATCCTGCTTTGAAATCAGAGTAAATCAGAGCCTGCACATCTCTACAAATTACTAATTTAGCCACTGCACAAGGGGGTAGGTGAGTGTGCGGGGGAGGTTAGGTTTAGGCTCCCGGGAGGGAGGGTTAGGCACTAGGGGGTGGGTGAGGGGGAGGCTAGGTTTAGACTGTGGGGAAGGAGGGTTAGGCACTAGGGGGTGGGTGAGTGTGCGGGGGAGGATAGGTGTAAACTGCAGGGAGGGAGGGTTAGGCACTGGGGGGTGGGTTAGTGTGAGGGGGAGGTTAGGTTTAGACTGTGGGGAAGGAGGGTTAGGCACTAGGGGGTGGGTGAGTGTGCGGGGGAGGATAGGTGTAGGCTGCAGGGAGGGAGGGTTAGGCACTAGGGGGTGGGTGAATGTGCGGGGGAGGCTAGGTTTAGACTGTGGGGAAGGAGGGTTAGGCACTAGGGGGTGGGTGAGTGTGAGGGGGGGAGGTTAGGTTTAGGCTGTGGGGAGGGAGGGTTAGGCACTAGGGGGTGGGTGAGGGGGAGGCTAGGTTTAGACTGTGGGGAAGGAGGGTTAGGCACTAGGGGGTGGGTGAGTGTGAGGGGGGAGGTTAGGTGTAGGCTGCAGGGAGGGAGGGTCAGGCACTAGGGGGTGGGTGAGTGTGTGGGGGAGGTTAGGTGTAGGCTGAAGGGAGGGAGGGTTAGGCACTAGGGGGTGGGTGAGTGTGCGGGGGAGGCTAGGTTTAGACTGTGGGGAAGAAGGGTTAGGCACTAGGGGGTGGGTGAGTGTGAGGGGGGAAGGTTAGGTTTAGGCTGCAGGGAGGGAGGGTTAGGTACTAGGGGGTGGGTGAGTGTGTGGGGGAGGTTAGGTGTAGGCTGCAGGGAGGGAGGGTCCTAACATCGCACAACAATGGCTGCTGAGCTACACTGAGGCCAAATAGTGTCTCCTCTGTGCATAGTCCCATACCTCCCAACATGACCCTCTCCAGGAGGGACACAATGCTCTGTTCCTGGACTTTCCTCTTAATATATGATTTCCATCACCTGTTTTAAACAGGTTAATGGATAAGAAAATTGCTTCAACACAGGTGATATTAAATCAAAAAATTAAGGTGAAGCATACTTGCCTACTTGACCCTCTCCATGTGGTGAAACACCTTTACCTAGCTTCCCACAGGTGATGGCAATCATACATTACCAGGGAAGTCCAGAAACAGAGCATTTTCTCCCGCATGGAGAGGGTCAGGTAGGCAAGTATGAGGTGAAGTCCAGGAATAGAGCATTTTGTCCCTCCCGGAGAGGGTCATGTTGGGAGGTATGTAGTCCATACTTGCCGACTTTTGATGGCTGCCTTCCGGGAGAGGGCAGCCAGCTCTGGTATACAGGGGGCGGGTCTTTCGCCGGGAGCGTAAAAGAGGCAGATTGGGGGCGGAGCCACAGACGGGCTTTCCTGTTGGGGGGCGTGCCTACAGTGAACGCGGCATTTTAGCCACGCCCCCCATGCAATGCCGGTATTTCAGTCATTGCACGGCGGGGTTAAAATGACGCGATCGCGTCATTTTACTCACGCCCCCCCCCCCGCCGAGGGGCGGATCGCGGGGGATTGGAGTTAATTCGGGAGGGTTGCCCCCCTTTCCGGGGGGCCGGGAGGCAACCCTGATGTAGTCCCAGCCCCTGTGGTCATGTGACATAACCCTGGCACCTGTCGTCATGTGACATGGGGGGTTGCTGGCACTATATATCCCCTAAAGGTGGCCATACACAGGCAGATTTATCTGCAGATCTGGCTGGTTGGAACAAAAACATGGTTATGGATGAGAGCAAATGACAGTTGACCATTTGCTTGGAAATGTTGAAAAACTGACAAACTGTCACTCATCCATAACCATGTTTTTGTTCCAACCAGCCAGATCTGCAGATAAATCTTACTAGTGTATGGGCACCTAGGCCTAAGTAACGTATAACCCTGGCACCTGTGGCCATGGGGGGATGGCACTATCCCCCACACCAGTAATGCATGCAATGCCCACCACAGTCCCTGGCGTGCGTCCCTTCCCTGTGTACCAGTGGAGGCCGGGCTACACTTTGCCCACAGTCTGAGGCCGCCGCCGGCTCAGTGACGCTGCCAGTCAGTCGCTCCGTGGTGACGTTCTCATTCCTCGTCACCGCAGCGCGACTCTCGGGCCTCGGCTGCGTCACACTGCCGGGGGGCAGGGGTATTATGCCGGGCTGTCCGCCCGACACCAGCAGCGTTGGAGGCTCACTAGAACACGGTCCCAGCAGTCAGCGGGTGAGTGGCGGCGGTATGCAGCCGTCTAGGCCTGCGCTCTGCTTCCGGCATCGGGGGGTTATTTACATTGCCTGGCTCGGTGGGGAAGTGCCCTGTGCATAACCAGCCAGCAGTGCCAGTGGCTAGGGATGGGTCTGTCTGCTGACATGTAAACATCCCAGCATAGTGACATGGGGGAGGCTGGTGCAGCAGGGTATTGTGCTGCATACACGCGGGCTGTGGGCATAGGGGAGGCTGGTGCAGCACAGGTATTGTGCTGCATACACCCGGGCTGTGGGCATGGGGGAGGCTGGTGCACCACAGGTATTGTGCTGCATACACTCGGGCTGTGGGCATGGGGGAGGCTGGTGCAGCACGGGTATTGTGCTGCATACACACAGACTGTGGGCATGGGGGAGGCTGGTGCAGCACGGGTAATGTGCTGCATGGAGGAGACTGATGCAGCACGGTATTGCATGCAACCTGGCTGTGGGCATGGAGGACCCGGGCTGTGGGCATGGAGGAGGCTGGTGCACCACAGGTATTGTGCTGCATGCACCCGGGCTGTGGGCATGGGGGAGGCTGGTGCAGCACAGGAATTGTACTGCATACACCCATGCTGTGGGCATGGAGGAGGCTGGTGCACCACAGGTATTGTGCTGCATACACCCATGCTGTGGGCATGGAGGAGGCTGGTGCACCACAGGTATTGTGCTGCATACACCGGGGCTATGATGGCAAAGGTGCATCCACAAATTCATCCACAAAGCCGCTCATCTGCTGGTAATACCAGCAGATGAGCGGCTTTCCCTGGCGATGATGCAGGAGCGCGCATCATCGCTCACCTCCGGTCCATACACACCTGGCGGCTTTGAGCTGAAAGCCTCTGAAACTTGCTGTTTTGAGAGGCTTTCAGTGCAAAATCGCCCTGTGTGTATGGGCCTTTAAACTGCACTGGGCAGAATTGCCTTTCTTAAGATCACTAGGAGGACAGTTTATCTCCCATTTGGTCCTCGGGACCCCAAAACGGTTCCTGTTTTCCAGCAGATGCACTGTGTATCACCAACTTTCATTAATATACATACATACATACATATGCATGCACAGGTAACCTGGAAAACATGAACTCTATTGTCCCGATAAACAAGTTTGATAACCTGTGCTCCAGTGCTTTGTAATATTTTCTGTTCTGTCTTTACATGTTTTATACTTGGTGCTGACATTTTGCAATCCATAGTAATACAGGAGATATCTCCCTTTCCCATCTGTCACCCATTAGAGCACATCTGTTTAGTTTAACCATTATAATAGACCCATCATTTTTTTTTCTGCATTTGATTCTATAGGAGCTTCAATTAATTTGTGACACTGGTCAGTCTATTTCGGCATAGTTTTGTACCTAATTAATTGTACCTCTAAATTAGTGTAGTGAATAACTCCCTTTCTCAACTATAAAATAATGGGGTGAGGGCGTACAGTGCATCACGGGTTACTGCATAGCTGTAGACCAATCAGAGTGCACTTTGTTGTTGTTTTTTAACATAAATTCTATCTAAAGCCCCATACAAACTATGTAATAAAGGCAGACGATATGCATTATAAAGAAAAGGGGGTAGGGTACGAAGTGTCCTGAGAGGGTGCTTAGGGAGGAGTAGAGTTGCTTCGCTGCATTTAGGGTGATTTGGGGTGTCAAACCCAAATATAATAACAAATGAAAAAAGAAGGGTGTTTAACTGCGCTACATCTCAAAACATCAGCAGGTGTAATATGAATATGTAAGTTTTTAGTTTATTTAAAACAAATAATTGAGATAATTAAAATGCAATTGCAAAAGATTGATTATGATATCAGTCACTGGTACCATATAATCGATAACATGGATATAGTCACCCAGAAGTCCAAATGGAGTTCCTGTCAAATGTCCGTTCCTATGATGCTTTCCTTGTAAATCCCAAATTGCAGAAGCCGGTTTTCTAACTGGAAGGATTTTTGGGAGAGACAGCGCTCTCCAGCAACGGGGACACCTGATGGTGGAGGGACCCGTTTTGTAGACGCTGGCTTGTTGTGGTTCTGATGTTAGGTCAGCTGTTGGGATAGGTGGAAGGCTGGTCCGGTCACAAAAACTGAATGCAGGTAAGTGATCCAAGTGGTGGGAGTCACCAACGCTTTTCGCTTTACAGCCTTTTCAAGGTAACATAAGCTGTAAAGCGAAACGCGTTGGTAACTCCCAGCACGGACACCCATCACATGGATCACTTACCTGCATTCAGTTTATATGCATTATAACAATGTTGTCGTGCATATCGATCAAAACAAGATGGTCAGTGGTAATGCCCCTGCACCCGCTGTTTCTTAGATGGGTATACACTGAACGCTGCTGTAACGCTACAATATCGCTCAGGATTTCCCTTGAATGCATCTGCCGGACTAACAATACTGTGCGTAGGCACTGAGCGATTATACAAGCGATATCACAAGTGGCCACATTCCGTAGTAAGCTGTCATTGACTAAATCCTCAGATTGACCTGTATGTATGACAAAAGACGTGGCTTGCGACTCACGGGTGTGTACATCGCTAATGATCTAGTGCGTGCACACTGGATTATATTCACGCAAATGTCCCTATGACTGATTATCCTGCATATTGTTTAAAATATTGGCTAGTGTGTACCCACCGATACTTTATTATTTTCAGTTTGGCCTTTTTGTCTGTTTTATATTTCCAGTAACCTGTTTTTGAATATTACTGTTACTTTACTTTATGTTGCGTTTGCCACATTTATCATCTAGTTGAGTAACAATTCTTTATATGGCCGTCTTTGGAAAGACCGCTGCCTCGCCACCACACGCTTTGCAGCTTGGGAGGGGTTCTGTTGAGACTGGAGCTCTCTTTGTTGAGACATGTATTCTTGTTTATGTCTTGCTATTGTTTCTCCGTTCTTCCTACAGTAACATGTACCAACACACCCTTGTTGACTTGCAATGCTTAAATCCTGCTTTATTTTGTATTTGTTGCATGTGGCTCAGAGATTCGCTTCCCCAGTACCTGACAGCTATTTCTTATTACCATGTATGTATAGAATGCACATCACACATAACACGTGGGTGTCTTTCCAGAGAGTCGTTCATGAGTGAATCTTCCTTCATGAAACATGGATGACAAGACTTCTGTGGGGAAGATCAGTGTGTCCTCTGATTCAGTGTCCACCCTGAACAGCGAGGACTTTGTGCTGGTTTACCAGCAAGGGGATGAAATGCATTCTGCAAATAATGGCAGCGATGACGAGAAGCCCGGACTTAAGGTAAGGCGAGGTCACCACTGGTGTTTGTACAAAGCCGCCTTGGTGTATATTGTATTTGCTTGTGTGTGTTGTGATTCCAAAGGTCTTCAGGTCATATTGAGGCAAATGTATTAAGCCTTAAAAAGAGATTAACGCGAGGGTGCTAAAGAGTGAGAAACACCCAGCCATTCAGATCTTTAAGGCCCATACACACTGGGCGACTTTGAGCTGAAAGCCGCTCAAAACAGCCTGTTTGAGCGGCGTTCAGCTCAAAGCCGCCCAGTGTGTATGGTCTGGCGACGAGCGGTGAGCGCTGCTGCGCGCTCCCGCATCATCGCCGGGAAAGCCGCTCATCTGCTGGTAATACCAGCAGATGAGGGGCTTTGAGGACGGCTTTACATAGCTCTGCGCTATGCAACACCGTCCTCCCCCCTCCGACGGCGCCGGGCAGGGGGAAAGCCGCTCAGTGTGTATGCACTGAGCGGCTTTCCCCGCAGCAATGATTGACATCATCGCTGTCCATACACGCTGGGCATAGTCGCCCAGTGTGTACGGACCTTTATTGTCATTTTTCAAATGCAGTCTATAACATGTCAGGAGCTGATTGGCTGGACTTTTATCACACTATCACCCTAGCATTTATCTCTTTTTAAGGCATAATACATCTGCCCCATTGAGCTTATAGGGATACAACATTGGGTGTTGTAATATGAGAAAATGTTTGTTGCTAACAGATACAGTGCACTTGGTCTGATTGTGCCTGTGCTCTTGCTGGGCCTGTGTCTGTGTCTGGCTTTCCTGCTACAAGTCCGTTCTCGCCTGCGCTCTGCCATAAAGTTAGACTGTTTTTTTTTCTTTCTTTGTGTTGTGTTCAGTTGCAGGTATAGACCGCAGGCATGGAAAGGCCTACCCAGTCAATGGGGGTTATTCTAGTTCATTCTTTCTGACAAAATCCTTCTTAGATGGACAAAACCATGTGCACTGCGGGTGGGGCAGATGTAACTTGTGCAGAGAGAATTAGATTTGGGTGGGGTTTTTCTTCAAAGTGATATCTATATTGCAGTGTAAAATAAAGCAGTCAGTATTTTCCCTGCACAGAAACAAAATAATTCACCCAAATCTAATTCTATCTGCACATGTTACATCTGCCCCCCCTGCCGTGCACATGGTTTTGTCCATCTAAGAAGGATTTTGTCAGAAAGAATGAACTAGAATAAACCCCAATGTGAGGAATACTGGGGATGGCATGATCACTGTGAGAGTACTTGGTTAATAATTGTTCTTTTTGCCTTCATTTATTTGTTCTGAGGCTAATTACGTTGAAATTTGTTAAAAGAAAAACCGGTACTTGTGAGTTATCCGGACGCCCGATTTCAAAATCGGGTCGGATCGGGCACATCGCATCGCATCGCATGCGACCATCGGATGCGATGCGATGACCCGATTTTTCCATAGGAATCAATGTTAAAATGGACTGAGTCCATTTTAACATGGAATTCAATGGGAAAAAGGGGTCCTTTTCATACCCCTACTATCCAAGTGGGCATGGAGTTGGATATAAACCTGCGCGAGCCACCGAGCCCGAAGCGTGGCGAGCGTAGCGAGCCCCGCGAGGGGACACGGAATACCGTCCCCTCGCGGGGCTCGCTTCGCTCGCCACGCTTCGGGCTCGGTGGCTCGCTACGCTCGCCACAGGTTTATATCCAACTCCATGCCCACTTGGATAGTAGGGGTATGAAAAGGACCCCTTTTTCCATAGGAATCATTTTAACATTGATTCCTATGGAAAAATCGGGTCATCGCATCCGATGGTCGCATGCGATGCGATGCGATGCGATGCGATATCGCATCGTATCTGATTGTATGCCTTAACTTAAGGCATACAATCAAAAAATCGGGCGTCCAGATAACTCACAAGTACCGAAAAACCAGCTCTCAATCACTAACAGAATGCCGAACTCCAATCCCGGGATTGGAATCGGAAAATTTTAGGGCCATATCCGGTATCCCCACCCTACTGATGACATTGTTTGTTTGTAATTTTTTTTCTAAAGTTTTGGTAATGAGAAAGTTGCTTTATTTGGGAGATACAGATATATGAATGTATGAAAACATCATTGATGTTGTAATAAATGATCTGTGCAGAAATAGTTGTTGTGCATTCCATATTTACTATTCTGCTAAACAGAAATCCCTATTGGGCTAGACCAGGGGTGGGGGGCCATTTGTATGGGGAAAAAAATTCTTCGGGGGCCATATGTCAAAATGTCTCTTACAAATTGTCCTGCTGCAGCCGTCCCACGCTCCGGCTGCTGCCGTTGAATAGGACTGACAGGCTCCGGCTGCTGTTGATTAAGAGGAATCTCGCGAGAACTATCGATCTCTCGCGAGTATTCCCCTGTACTTGACTCCCGGCAAAGTCGCCGGGAGGGCCACTCAGACCGGCTACAGCCCCCGGACCTGAGGTTCCACACCCCTGGGCTAGACTGTAGCTGGGTTAAGGTGCCGATACACGGTACAGTTATTTGTATACAATTTGGACTAGATCACATCGCATCGGGTTTGCAATGAGATGAGATCTAGTACAATAAGTGTGTGCAGCACATACTCTTTGAGCTGTGCGATGACTGAAGCGCCTCTCATCACATCCAGCAGTTGTACTGTGTATGGGCACCTTTAGAGATACAACATCAATGCCAAACCACACAGACAAAATACTGACTGTCGGAATTTATGTTCACATTTGGCATGTTGACAACCTGAACTAAACTAAAGAATGAATCGGTAATGATTGTCCTAGAGCAGTGATTCTCAACCTCAGTCCTCAAGTACCCCCAATGTTTTCCAGGTCACTCAGCAGGTGCACACGTGCACTCATTACTCACTGACACATTTTAAAAGATCCACATTAGAAGCTAATTATTTCACCTGCAATTCTGTGTGGAGGCCTGGAAATGTGAACTGTTGAGGGTACTTGAGGACTTTGGTTGAGAATCACTGTCCTAGAGAATATTGGCTGCCTGTAAGGGGTAAGAATACCTTTACTCACTGAAGTAAATGCTTTTACGTTCATTATTTAAGTGAGGAATGAAATGGGATCCATTTCCCATGCACATTGCCAAGTATAGATGTCACAATGTGTTTTTTTTTATTTATTTTTTCTATGTTACTTCTTGCCCATGTTGTCATGTTTATTGCAAACGTTAAATACATTTGAATTATTTTCTTTCTTTTTGAGGCTTTTTTTTTTTGTATATGGGATAGGAAATAACTTTTTAATGTTTAATCACTGTGAGAGGGCTTGGTTAATAATTGTGACCTGCAGCTCCCTCTCACGTGTACGGCTGAAATAATATGCAATGTTGTATATGTAGATTGTTGGAAATGGCAGCGAGCAGCAACTTCAGAAGGAGCTGGAGGATGTGTTAATGGACACACCACCGGACTACCGGGACCAACCTGCTGAGGAGGTGGAAGAAGAACATCCCGAGGATGATCTGGATGAGTCCTCAAATGAAACCTCCTCCGCATCTTCCAGCATCAACCCATCATCTGTCGGCCTGCAGAAGCAAGACCTGAGTCTGCCAGTGAAAGCAGCACAGCAAGGTAATGAGGGTGGAATTTCTGCATGCGTGAATGCAAACTACCCGGGTCCCTGGCTCCAGGTCCCGGCTCCAGGTCCCGGGTCCCTGGCTCCGGGTCCCTGGCTCCGGGTCCCGGGGTCCCTGGCTCCGGGTCCCTGGCTCCGGGTCCCTGGCTCTAGGTCCTGGGTCCCTGGCTCTAGGTCCTGGGTCCCTGGCTCTAGGTCCCGGGTCTCTGGCTCTAGGTCCCGGGTCTCTGGCTCTAGGTCCCGGGTCTCTGGCTCTAGGTCCCGGGTCTCTGGCTCTAGGTCCCGGGTCAGGGTGCCGGGTCCCTGGCTCAGGGTGCCGGGTCCCTGGCTCAGGGTGCCGGGTCCCTGGCTCAGGGTGCCGGGTCCCTGGCTCAGGGTGCCGGGTCCCTGGCTCAGGGTGCCGGGTCCCTGGCTCAGGGTGCCGGGTCCCTGGCTCAGGGTGCCGGGTCCCTGGCTCAGGGTGCCGGGTCCCTGGCTCAGGGTGCCGGGTCCCTGGCTCAGGGTGCCGGGTCCCTGGCTCAGGGTGCCGGGTCCCTGGCTCAGGGTGCCGGGTCCCTGGCTCAGGGTGCCGGGTCCCTGGCTCAGGGTGCCGGGTCCCTGGCTCAGGGTGCCGGGTCCCTGGCTCCGGGTGCCGGGTCCCCGGCTTCACTGATTACCAGGGACGGGGATGAGACTTAGGAAGTTGCCGGCTTTTAAACTCAGTAATTTCCCGGAGCCGTTGTGTTAAAAGCCGTATTTCTGGTATTTACTGAACTGATAAACCCATTTCTGTCTAATGACTTGGTAAAGCGTAATAGTTACAGATGCTTCCTAAATGTATAATCCTTTTGTCTAATCCAATAAAACTGGAGTTAATATGTGTGTAGCATTTTTTTATTTTTGCCCCCAAGAAATGACCCAGAAGTTTCTTGTATCTTACGATATGAACAGCGCGCGGTTTCTTGTGAGTTATTGAATGAAGCTTTGTATGTGTTGTAGATCTTCCTTTATGTTTTCCTTCAATCCTTCCTATTGCAGGTCATACATTTGTACAATTATTTGGGTTATCTGGCTAATATCAGGGGATCGGCCAGATAATTGTAGTGTTTATATACGCAACCAATATGACAATATCGATCGGTTGGACATGCTGAGTCATCCAGCATATCTCCAGAGTGTTAGGTTTTATGTTCCAAGTTAGCCGCACATGGCTGACCGGTGGACATTTTCCCGGTTCCTTTACAGCAGAGAAAGCTTCCTCCCCAGGAGCAGAGCTCGGCTATCATGGTCCATACCAGCAGACACGTTAAATACATTTAAAATAAGATTGCACAAGCGTTTATTGGGTAAAAACATCCAGGGGTACAAACAACAATCCTAACCTGCTAAACAAATCCAACAAAGCAAATCCTTGAGCGCTCGACAATGTCCTGCTGCTGCTAGTCCCCAAAAGATAGTTCAACTGTAGACTACTAAAAAAGACATAGAAAAAAAAAGGGGTTTTCTAGAGACCTCTCACAGCGCTGGACCCCTGGATTCAGAGTGAACTAGATGATTATATAAATCTTCCTCACTCAGAGATATCCTTTATTTAAATTCGCATAGTCCACTCCTCTTTTTTTTTTTTTTTTTATAAAGGTAAAAAAAAAATATAAAAAAAAAATTGTGGTACTTATGTAATATCTGGGCGCCCGATTTTTTTCATCGCATCGCATGCAATATAGTGGCATACAATTCATGCGATGCGATTTTTCATTGTAAAGACCCGAGTTTTAATTGTATAGTCAGCCATGGGTGATTTCATACCCCCCACTATCCAACTACGCATGGAGCTGATTTTATATAGTGTGGCGAGCGCAGCGAGCCACCGAGCCCGAAGCGTGGCGAGCGCAGCGGATACCTTCACAGGTAAACGCGTCCCTTCGCGGACTTCACAGGTGTCCGCGTCGCCACGGACACCTGTGAAGTCCGCGAGGGGACGCGTATAACTGTGAAGGTATCCGCGTCCCCTCGCGGGGCTCGCTGCGCTCGCCACGCTTCGGGCTCGGTGGCTCGCTGCGCTCGCCACACTATTCTATTCTCACCTCCACGCCGACGTGGATAGTAGGGCATGAAAAGGTCGGAGGACGCGTACCGACGCCCCTCGCGGGCTCGCTGCGCTCGCCACGCTTCGGGTTGGCGTGGATCGTGGGGTGGCGTTACAAATTTGGGGGGACATTTAAGGGTTAATTGTGCCTATTTGGGCTCTGTAGCCCATTTAACATTGATTCCTATGGCCAAATCGCGGCCATTGAAGCATTGAATGTAAAATCGCGGTCAGCACAAAATTTAACATTGAACCCTATGGGAAATCGCGGTGATCGCGGGCATCGCGTCGCGGCCGTTAATGTACTGCCTGCGATCACCACGACGGGCGCCCTTCTAGGTAAAGAGTAACAACATAAGTACCAAAATTGTTCAAAACTCCACATAAAAAAATGGCTTCCACATGCAATAAAAAAGACAAAAATACTTCCTTGTAAACAAAAAGTCACTGTACCGTCAAAGAACAGGGAAACTTGGATGTAGTGATCCAGACCTTTTCTAGGCACTTTCTTTCTATATCCAAAACAGTCTCAAGGATAAGATGTCATCCCCGGGTAATCCTATGAGTATTCAGTTATAGTCTGAAGTAACCTTTAAAGGTGCCCACACACTAGAACGATTTTTTGACCGATTGTCCGATTTTCGATAAATCGGCCTATATATCGTTTGATATTTACCGATAATCGGTCAAAAATTGGCCGATATCGGTCCGATGCGCGCTCCCGTGGATCTTTAGCTGAATCTTCTGATCTTGCGTGCTGCACAAAAGATCAGAAGATTTAACAAAATATCCATAGGAACGCACACGGGATCTTAAGAAAAATCTTTGGTAAAGATGTGCGCTTGCCTGAAATCTTTGGTCCAGGGCGGACAAAAGATTTGAAGGCTAATTTATGCGCATATCTTACGATCGCAGATCTTTCTAGTGTGTGGGCACCTTAAGTCTGAATCGTATAGAAGATTGAAAGAAAATTGAAACTGGAAACTGAACCGGTCTAAACTGAAATCGGAATGCGCCATTTATATAAAGAGATGTAACAAACAGGTCATACACTGTAACCAAAGGTTGATCTCTATGGACGCACTATTATGTAACTATGTATGCTGATTTGTTTTACTTCGTCCATACAAAATAAAATCACCGTTCCCTAAACAATTAATACAAATAGAGAAATGAGGTCCTATGTCCGGACTAATGTATACTTGTACAGGATGCGTGGACACAACTGTAGCTACTGAATTTAATAAGGTCTTTGGTGATAGTGTAGCAAGAACACTCAAATAGTGTTCCATCTAGGAACTGGGCAGGGCAAGGCGGTGCTGCATGGGGGCAGCATAAAGGGGACAGACCAGGCCTGCCGTTGTGGGCGGACCCAGGTCACCGCCCTTACCAAATGGGGTGGGCTCGGTCACCAAATGAAGCGGGCCCGGTCACCAAAGGGGGCAGGTCGGCCCCACCGACATAACAAAAGGGGACGGATCCGTGCGCCCTTGCGGGAACAGGCAGCAGGCTGTTCTAGCAGGGTGCTGCTAGAGGGGTAGGGCGCATTTTGCCCTTTAAAAAATCAGGCAGGGCGCGGCGCCCCGCTAAAACAGCCTAGTGTGAACACTACTCAAAGGCCTTTACCACAAAGGCGGATTAGGAGCCTGTGCACATTATACCAAATATTTCTATATTTACAGAGTGTGTAATTGGCCTATTTTCTGTCCTGCTATCTTAGATTGCGGCGATGGCTCCGACTTCTTCTCACCCCTTCCTGACGAAGACAGCGTTGTGTTCAGCAAGCTCACGTATCTGGGCTGTGCCTCTGTAAATGCTCCTCGCAGTGAAGTAGAAGCTCTCCGAATGATCTCTATACTGCGGGGACAGTGTCAGAATTCCTTAGATGTGACCCTTTCTGTACCCAATGTATCTGAAGGAACTGTCCGGTAAGTCTTATTTGTGCCTCAAGTAAACCTGATCGGGCGTACACACGGTTTGATTTTGTCTATTTTTCTATTCGATTTTGCTTATAAGTGATATGCAAAACGAATCGATATCGAATGGTAGGCGGCATCAAAATATAATAGAAAAATAGATTATGAAAGCAACACTATATAGTACAGATCTGTATTGTATAGTCTAAATCACAGGTTCTCAAACTCGGTCCTCAGGACCCCACACGGTGCATGTTTTGCCAGTCTCCTCACAGAATTACAACTGAAATAATTAGCTCCACCTGTGGATCTTTTCAAATCTATCAATGAGTAATGAGTACACCTGCTGGGTGACCTGGAGAACGTGAACTGTGTGGGGGTCCTGAGGACCGAGTTTGAGAACAGCTGGTCTAAATTGAATGTGTACACGGCGGCGCCGTGTGATGCGATCCCTATTTGTTCATGATTGAATAGAAAGTACATCGCACCGCGTGTACACCCCTTAAGGTAAATAAATGTCTGCAGGCGCTAACCTGTTTTCATTTGTTTGTGTTTATATTTGAACAGACTTCTTGACCCACAAACTCACACCGAGATAGCGAAATATCCAATATACAAGATTCTTTTCTGTGTCCGAGGACACGATGGGACGGCAGAAAGCGACTGCTTCGCGTTTACCGAGAGTCATTACAACGCTGAGATCTTCAGGATACACGTCTTCCGCTGTGAGATCCAGGAGGCGGTAAGATGCAGATAATGCTTTGTGCGGTTTGTTTTCTTCCCATACAGTTATGCGATCTGCGATGTCCCATCGCAAGTGATCGCATCAAGTGATGCCCGGTGCAGCACCCGATGTCGCATGCCATCTGCGATGGACATCGGGTGCTGGAAGATGGGTGGCATGGTGGCTGTGTCGTGGGGAACGGAGCGGTGGAGCTTTCAGGAGCCGGGACTCAGCAGCGGCAAGAGATAACTTTGAAACACTGAACAGCCCCCTGATTGGCTGTGGCCGCTGAGAGAGAGCTCTCTCAACCAATCAGCGGCCACACATTCAGGCTCATACAATCAGAGGGCCGTCCAGTGTTTCAAAGTCATCTGCTGCCGCGGCTGTGACCCGCCGCCTGAAAGCTCCACTGCTCCGCTCCCGCTCCTCCAACGCAGACAGCTCCGGTCCCCGCTTCGGTCCCCAAACGCCGATTGCATTCGAGCAATCACATGTGGTTAAAAACCAAATGCGATTGCTCATGCAATTCGATAAATATTATGTGCAGCAGATAATATCTATCGATGCGACATTCGACGGCGTGCCTGCGCATCGCGTCGAATGTGCCCTTAAAAATGCATGCAAACATTCGATTTGTCGGCCAGTTGTGGCCGAAATCAAATGATTGCGTGCAATATCTCTCATATGATTGGGCAGCATAAGAACTACGTGGCCTTTTGGGGGGTAAATTCAACTGAAAGCAGTGTTGTTTAACTTCAATAGCTATTCAATTGGCTGGCTGTGCCGTAAATCCACAATGTAAGGATTTCTGCTGGTGTCCTCATGTGGTGTGGACAGAAATCCCAGCAAGCCCAGCACCTGCCAGTTTTCCATGTGTAGTATTCAATAACTCATGGCAATCATCCCCCCGTGCTGAACAAAATTGCGTACAATTGAATTCCCCACTAGTATTTTTACATTTACATCACTGCTAGCATTGTACTAGTTCTTTATCCTTTATTAATCCTGCAACATTTAAAATGTGAAAGTGTAAATACTATTCGAAGACACTGCATGTACTCTCTGTGGTAACGGCACTTCTTTTCCCGCTGTGTATTATTTGAATAAGTGTCTCTCACACACTCTATCAGCCAAATTAAATCGCCTCTTAGTTTGGCAGTTGTGCCGTATGCCAGACAAACTCCAAAGTTTTTCTTTTTAAAGTGGCAATCCTGTACAAGGCAAAACCATGCCATGTACATGAATGCCTCTTTAAGAAAACCTCAGAGTTCAGCCGTCATCCTGCACAGCCGCCACACTCTGAATCTGTTTATTTGTATGTATGTATTGTGTGTGTGTGTGTGTGTGTTTTGTTATTAGTTTGTTTCTTTTTTTTATTATCTCACACTTGTTTGTAAGTATAAACTATTTGGTGTCCGCATGCATACATTTCTTTGTAGCAACCGTATGTTAGTTACCATTATCCGTGTATCTCCTCATTAGGTGAGCCGGATATTGTACAGTTTTGCAACAGCTTTTCGGCGCTCATTGAAACAGACATCTCTCACTGCTTCCATCCCACCTCAAACCCCTGATAGTGACATTTTCACCTTTTCTGTGTCACTGGAAATAAAGGAGGATGACGGGAAGGGCTATTTCAGGTGGGTGCTTGCTAAATAGTAGACCGTGTTATAATTGTGTGTGTTCCTATCTAGCACAACTCCAGCTTGTCAAACCTGTATTCCGTTAAGGCTACACTTCTATGTATGAAAATAATGTGGTGTATCCAATGCGGTATTGAATACTGCCCAATGAGTCCATTTAAAAATGAGAACTTCTTGCTCTATTTTACCCCATTGAACTGTACTCTATTGTCCCTGTGCACTGTGTTAGGAGAGCTTTACCTTTTTCTGCCTCTGCCGTATAACCTTGAGTTTTGTTTACCGCCACATTTAGTATCTTCTGTATACAGGAATAAATCTATATTGGGGCTCTACAATCTTTAATAAAGGAAATGGGAGCGCTATGTGACAATTAATAAATTAACATGTGCTTTTTGCCTGTTGAAAAAAAGGTGGGTAAAAACTTTATAAGTAGCAATATTGAAAAAGGTTTACATTCTATTGTGAGTGATTATTGTTGGTGGCGGGATTGTAATGACGGTGGCGGTACTTCTCGGAGTATACTGTGACAGCTGCCTACACTTTTCCTACTATACCTTGTTTTGTAGTTCTGTGGGGCGCTGTCAGCTTGGTGTTACTCTTTCCCGGCCGCTCCGTGTTTTCGTGTTCCGTCCTGTTCAGACCGGAAGTTCGGGTAGCGTCTTCCGGGTATGGTATTGGCGCTCCCGGCTTGTGGTCATCTAACGACCAACACGTTTCGAGTGGTACTCTTTTTCAAGGATGGTTTGGCCAATCTTTATGGTAGCCCCAGCCTAGGCTTGCAGTCATTGGCGCTACCGGCTTGCGGTCATCTAGCAACCAACGCGTTTCGAGTGGTACTCTTTTTCAAGGATGGTTTGGCCCCTAGGCTGGAGGCTACCATAAAGATTGGCCAAACCATCCTTGAAAAAGAGTACCACTCAAAACGCGTTGGTAGCTAGATGACCGCAAGCCGGGAGCGCCGATACCATACCCAGAAGACGCTACCCGAACTTCCGGTCTGAATGGGACGGAACGCGCAAACACGGAGCGGCCGGGAAAGAGTAACACCAAGCTGACAGCCCAAATAATATAGAGCAGCTTAGAAATTAGCGCAAGTGCACATACCAAAACCTATGCTCTACAATCTTTATTGCTTATACTAATATGAAGATCTTTGTTCTAGCGCCGTTTCTAAGGATAAGGACAAGCAGTGTTTTCGGCTACGCCAGGGCGTGGAGAAGAAGATTGTAATATATGTCCAGCAGACATCGAACAAAGAACTTACTATTGAGAGGTAATGTATCACTGTACAGAGTGTGCTTTCAGATTTGTGTTCCTTACAAAGAAAATGTGTTATACGGACACTAAGGTTCTATCCTCGTTAGCACACAAGGAGTTATTGATGAACATGTGATAGTGACTCCAATCTGTTTGGATAACATGGAAATTTCCAATAGAAGTGCAGTCACCTGAGACATGTACCGTGTTTCCCCGATAATAAGACACTGTCTTATTTTTTTTCAACCAACAAAAAACACCAGAGGTCTTATTTTAATACGGTACACATTGGCAGCAAATGTCAAAAAACATGCTCCTTTTAAACATGCCCCAGTCCGCCATCTTTGACATGCCCCAAACCCCCTTGATATGGTAAACATGCCCCTGTCCTCCTTTTAAACATGCCCCTGTCCTCCTTGTAAACATGCCCCCAGTGCTCCTTGTAAACATGCCCCAGTGCTCCTTGTAAACATGCCCGCAGTTAAAAAGAGGGAACTTACCGTAGCCTCCTTTACACACCTCTCCTCCTCTCTGTCGCATCAACGCCATCGCTCCGTGCTCTGCTGCAGCCGCGTGATGTGCGCGGCAACGTCACGCCGCTCCTGCAATGCATCCCTGGGACTGGGAGCAAAGTGGCATCTGTAGAAGCCGGAGGTCTCTAAATACCTCAGAGGTGAATGAGGATCACCTGGAGGTTAGCGGGGTCTAGTATTTATTGTTTGCAATCCACTGGATTGAAATTTGAATCTGCCTTATTTTCGGGGGAGGTCTTATTTTAGACACATGTCCAAAATCTGGGGGAGGTCTTATTTTCGGGGGAGGTCTTATTATCGGGGAAACACGGTAGTAGCGAGTATTCATAATTGACTTTATCCGCAAAACCTCCTCACCATTTCTTATCCATGAAGACATGGGTGGGTGGAAGAGAGGGAGTGCGTTGACACCCGATTTCTTGAAGTCGTTCAGCAGATTTTTTTTCTTTTGAATGTGAAACTATATTGAGTCTATAACAACAAATATTTAAATATTAAAGTTGTTGGGATTTATATTAACTGAAATACATTAGTGATTCTTGACTAACAAAATTATCTAAAATGCATTTCTATATTTATATATATATAAATCTAGATATGCCTTGTTTAACCCTTTAAGTGCTAACGTGAGAGATGTTCAAAATATCAGCTAAAAATACCAGCGTCGCTCACATTGTTATAGAAATTCAAATAAAAAATGTGTAAAAATAAAATTCTGGCTGAAACTTAATGGGATGAGAGGTTCAAAAAGTGAGAGATTTGGTGAGAAATCTCCAGGTTTTTTTTTTTTTTAAAGCGGCAATCATTTACACTGCAAAATCAAATTGGTATTGCAGTGTAAAATGATTGCCGCTTTTAAAAATACTGGAGATTTCTTACCAAATCTCTCACTTTCTGAATCTCTCACCCTATTAAATATCACCCTATATACTAAGGTAAACATTACAGGTCATTATGATGAATAAAAATGTTTGCTTGTCAATCTTCACATCAATTTTGACAAATTCACTTGGCACTGAAAGGGGTACAATTAATTCTCTGCTTGGCAGGCTCCTGTATCAAAGACTTTCTGTTCCTGAGCTGATCACCGTGTAGGGTGCATGCACCCGGCAAACCAAATGTTCGCCGTGGGTACACGCACCCTGCGTCTGCACAGGCGCAAAACATCAGTCCTCCGTGCGAATGTATGGAGGACCGAACGGATCTGAATAAGGTCCTTACTCAACAATCTTGTTGATTTTCACTCCATTTTTAGTGTTCCCCCTAGGAATTTTTTGGGGCAGGGCTGTATGGGATGGGGGCGGACCGGGCCCGCCGACGTCATCGTTGTAGGCGTGCCCGGACCGCCGCGTCATCGTTGTAGGCGTGCCCGGGCCGCCGCGTCATCGTTGTAGGCATGCCCGGGCCGCCGCGTCATCAAAGGAGGCGTGCCCGGGCCGCCGCGTCATCAAAGGAGGCGCTCCCGGGCCGCCGCGTCATCAAAGGAGGCGTGCCCGGGCTGCCGCGTCTTCAAAGGAGGCGTGCCCGGGCCGCCGCGTCTTCAAAGGAGGCGTGCCCGGGCTGCCGCGTCTTCAAAGGAACTCCTTTAGAAATCGGGCAGGGCGCAGCGCCCCGCTAAAACAGCCTAGCGGGAACACTCCATTTTTGCTCTATGCAGTAGATTCATGTACACCGGCTTGGCCAATAACGCTTTATTTCCAGTTGTGTAAATTAGCACATAGACAACAATTGTTTCAGCTGTTTGAGCAATTCCTTCCGCTTAACCTTTTAACAGAGATGCTCTGAGATTACAGAATAAGATTTGAGCAATGCATTTCACGTTCCTGTTTTATAAACAGAGTCTGAAAATGACTCCTTAAGGTTCTATTTCTATTTTTTCTCTGCATTATAAAATAGAAAATTCTTGACCAATCTTCCCCTATAAGAGGGTCAAGATGGCGGAAACCTCATTGAGTGCCATCCTTTAGGAGACCAAGAAGATTCCTTGTGAAGAAAACCTCTCTGTGGCCAGTAGTGAAGTCAGATGACTAAATTTAAGGTCCATACACAGTGGCCGACTTTGAGCTGAAAGCGGATCAGTTTTGTCTTTTGAGCGCCTTTCAGCTCAAAAGCCGCCCAGTGGGCAAGTGATGAGCGGTGAGCACTGATGCACGCTCAAAAAAATAATCACTGTCCACCACTGCTCATCTGCTGCTATTACCAGCAGGGGAGCGATATGGTGGACGGCTTTCCATAGCCATGAGAAGTAATCCACCCAGTGGCGTAACTATCCTCCCGCAGCCCCCGCGGTGGCGGGGAGGCGCTGAGGGTATGTGGGCGCTGGGGGGGCTGCGGGACGATAGTTACTCACTGGCTGCCTTCTGCCGCCGGTGGTTTTAGGGTCCCAGCTCTCCCGAGTCCCGGCAGCCGCAGCGCTTCTAATACAAAAAGGTGACACTTGGAAAATGGCTGCCCCCATATCGCAGACAGTTTTTCGTCTGCAGTATGGGGGCAGCCATTTTCCAAGTGTCACTTTTTCCATTAGCAGCAGTAACGTGAGAGCCGCCCGGGACCCGGCGCAGACAGATGCGGCCACGCCGGCCAGAGGTAACACACACATACACACAAACACATCACACATACATACATACAAACACAACCCCCCCGCCGTACCCCGGCTCCCCTCCGCTCCGTTTTTTTTACCGGGGGCGCCTCCTGCATTGTCGGCAGGGGGGGCGCAGAAAATCTAGTTACGCCGTTGAATCCACCCTCCCAGGAAATCGCTCAGTGTGTATGGACCTTTAATCAGATATTCAAACCTAACTCCCCCTCACTCCCCATAGCCTAACCTTATGCCTCGCCAATTCTTAAGCCTAACCCTGCCCTCTGTTATTGCAAAGCCTCCTCACATACTTACGTTCGAGTTGCCGCCGGTCATGTCGATGGTGTCAGCATATCATGGAAAAAATGGCTGTATTTACAAAAGGACTTTAAAGTTACTTTGGTTGGTCAGCATTGGAGACTACTATGCAATGTGTAGTACACGCAACAATGTTCTCTGATTTGTTGTATATGTTATGTGTTTAGTTCTTCACTGTGTTTAGTCCATGTCTTTGCATTTCAAAGCGTGTTTCCTTTATATAATATGTGATGACCTGGTTGAGAGGTGTTGTCTTTACTACTAGACGGTTTGCATTACTTGTAGGTTCTGTTTGCATTGGTTTCCTCCTACTGGCAGGGTAATTGGCTTTTGACAAATTCCATGTGTGTCAATGCGACAGGTAACATGGATTGTAAGCTCCGCTAGGGCAGGGACAGCCTTGAAAGGCCGATATATTCTGTATCTGGATAATTGGGTGACAGTCAGTAGGTGAACAAGGTGAAAATGTCAACATGACGATTGTTGACTTATATATGGTTGACACATAATTTTGGTGGGTTTTCGCATTATTTGAGTTACTGTCCTAGTGGACATCTATTGGGAATAGTAACCTGTGGTGAGCGAAGCGAGTCACTATGCCCGAAGCATGGCAACCCTGCGATGGTAGATGGTTGTATTGATGGTAGTCACATGACCAGAAATAAACCAGATTTGGTTGACAAAGTTTTTTTTTACCTGTTAACGGACCTTTTCCTCTCTCGACTTATTGACTGTCGCCCATAGCAATTGTCAATCCATTGACCTACGCCCGTTGATATTCTCTGTAATTGCTACATAATAATAAAATACATTACAGATTTTTTTATTATTATATTTTTACCTTCCCTTTGCAGGTGTTTTGGGCTTCTCCTGAGTCCAGGCAGAGATGTACAGAACAGCGACATGCATCTTTTGGAACTGGTAAGACTCCTCCTTTTAAACTTTTCTGTGGTCGGCGGGGGGGGGGGAACTTACCTGGTGCCCCGATGGTTCCATGGCGGCCTTCAGGATAATCTTCAGGGCATAGTGCTCGGGCGCGCAATGTACCTCTGGGACCGAAGATGCCGCTGAAGAGGATCCTGGAGACTGACGTGAAAAATGGGGACGAGGTGAGTATATTTTGAAATATCAAAAAATATGAAAACCAAAGACCCGAAATATTCTGAAAAACCACGGTTTTGGTAATACACTGATAAGGGAGACCCGACCTGTACAACAATGCGTTGACATTTGCGGTTTTATATTTGTTCTGCTTTCTCCCCAGTTGTATGCATTTTACTTTTATGTATGCAACATGGAATTATATATTCATTATTGTTGATTTATATTTGATCCATTTCTGCTCTAACACTTGTTCTCTTCAGGAGTCCATGGGTAAAAGCTCAGATGGTAAATCTTATATCATTACCGGAAGCTGGAACACAAAGTCCCCGCATTTCCAGGCCGTTAATGAAGAAACTCCGAAAGGTAACGAACTATCATTAAATAAAAATGAAAGTTCAAAAAACATCATTAAATATAAAACACCCAGCAAATAATAGCTAATGTCCTCTGTAGCGATCAGTTTACGTTCTGTCCTCTGTTATTTTTCCCTATTCTGCGACCTTGCGTCTTATACGGACGTGTTCTGATCTGTCTTCGCAGACAAGGTTCTCTTTATGACCACAGCGGTAGATCTGGTGATCACAGAGGTGCAGGAGCCGGTGCGATTCCTCTTAGAAACCAGGGTCCGCGTCTGCTCTGCCAGTGAACGTCTCTACTGGCCGTTTAGCAAAAGGAGCTCTACAGAGAACTTCTTCCTCAAGCTAAAACAGGTAAAGCCGGCACAATGCTTGTGGAAAATCCTCCTCGATGAGTATTAGGACCTAAATGTACATATGGTATTTTTTTTTTTTTGACTAATCGTGTGATCCAATACTTTTTGGACTCTGGGAAGGGCGGTGTTCTGCACTGTTGGTGATTGATCATGTAGTTAATCTTTATAAACTGTATCTCTTCATTAGTCAAATGCTTAAAACTAATACACCGTCCTGTCCAGAAATATTGGGACGTTGACACAAATCTCATATTTGGGGCTCTATACACCACCACAAAGGATTTGAAATAAACTAGCTTTAATTTGAGGGTATTTACATCCAAATCGGGTAAACGGTGTAGGAATTACAAAGGTTTCTATATGTCCCTCCCACTTTTTAACCCCTTGGGTGGTATGCCCGGAAATTTTCCGGGCTCAGCTGCGCTGCCGCAGCGGGCTGTCCCGGAAAATTTCTGGGCATACGACTTTACATTAGGTGCGGAGCACCACTGGCGCACTACCTTTAGGGGTCCCCCCCGTCGCCCCCTCCTGTCACCTCTAACCCCCTCCGCTCCGGCGATCGTACTCATTTCGCTCCTGCCGCCAGCCGCCATTCACTGTGACGTAGGCGGCAGGCTCAGGGATGGTCGGCGCAGCTCAGGGGGATTAGGGAGAGTTCAGGCACCCGAGTCCTCCCGAGCCGCCGCAAAACATCCCCGAGCCTGCTGCCTGTGTGATGACTGACAGGCGGCAGGGGGAAGCGGCGGCAGGGGAGCTCCGGCGTAGTAACGGTGAGGGGGGGGGAGGGGGGGAGCGGCGGCTTCCTAGATTCTGTGGTGGGTTTTGCTGGGGCAGGACAAACCTGCCCTAGTAGGTTTGTCCTGCCCCAGCAAAACCCACCACTCAAGGGGTTAAATATTCAGAACCTGCGGAGACCATGCTCCCCCACAGCACCGGCTCCCCCAAGCCACCGCTTGGACTGCAGTGCCATTGTTACGCCATTGCCCTTAATTTGCATTCACAAGTGTATTAATACTTTGGCATAAGTATTAAGATAAAAACCCGATAGAATACAAAAAATAAACCTCATAAATGTACTAGAACTACTACATTGCTCAGTCCTAACAGCTGCAGTGATAAAGATTTCCCTCGGTCTATAAAATCCTACCCAATATCGGAATAGCTGCCCTACCCCTCAGCTGTAGAGTTTACCCGACATGAGCAAATGTAATGTACTTTGTGGGATTTCAGTGACGTTGAGAGAATCAAAGGGTAGAGGGGAGAGAATCCGTACCTATCCAAAATGAAATCACTGCAGGAATCACACGCAGGCCAGTAAAATGCACATGAGCCGGTCAGTACGAAGCATTGGGTGCCGGCTGGGTGCATCCCATCATTCAGCCCCACCCCCTCATGACTCAATCCGCGACTGCAGCATTAATGTATGAGGACACATCTGTATTACGCATAGCTGTGTATGGGGTGGATCGTTTTGTGCAGGTTACGTATAATAAGATGATGGAGAAATATATTGGAGATGGGGGCCCTCAAGGTACTCCCTTACAACTATTTGACATTAAATGTTTGACAGGAGCATGAGAGAAACAGAATGAATTTACATCCTTGCTGTGCTAAGAAGGGAAACCACTGTTGTTGCCTATTACAGAGTGAGCGGAAGGAGAGGAAGAGCAGCTGCGACACCTTTTATGAAGTCATCTGCTTAGAAAGTGAAACCGAGAGGGAGCGAAGGAAAACTACTGCCAGCCCATCACTCCGCCTTTCACAGTGCGGCCCACACGGATCCAGCATACCCTCTCCCCCAGAGGATGATGAAGAAGAAGGTACGGTAGTGATCTCTTACCACTGTGGTGCATTGATCCGATGGTTAGGTGTACGGGTTAATGGAGAAGATATATGTAACACTGGTGCAAAGTAATGGAGTGTGTGGTTGTGTCTACTGTCACTTATTGTGTGTGTCCTGCTTCCGTATCTCGTACAGTTTAGCCATCAACATTTCCTTAAACAGAAAGTGTTTTAGGATTAGTGCAGTCAGGCTTCCACTGGAGAAGGTTACAGTCCAGCAAACCGATCCTCCAGGCTTGTCAGGCCATTCCTGGCAGCACAGATGGAGAAGCTCCGAGCTGGTCCTGGCGATAGAATCTCCATCATGGTGCGCCGCTCCGCTTGCCTGCTCCAGCTCACGGGATTTGGCGATTCCCTGAGCTGAATGAGAGGCACTGCAGGAAGAAACAGGCGTCATTCTCCGGACTTTTTAGAAAAAGGTTTTAGTATCAAATCATAAAAGTTAGTCAGCATAGATGTCAACGGTTTCGGGGACTGCGCCCCTTCATCTGGACAACTGACAAAAAAACCAAGTGCAGCAAATGCAAAAACGTTCCTATAGCTTGTGTTTTTAGTTTTTTGAAGTGGCAATCATGTACTTGGCCGGGTTGTGCCTTGTAAATAAATGTTTGCTTTTGAACAAGGTAAATATTTTGAATGAGAGAGCGTACCACAGGACCTTATATAATGAGATGGGTTGTTTGGTGAAGTCGCAATGTACTCTGAGGGCACATCTGTAATCACACACATCCGGCCGCAGAGCTAGATGTTGTCCTATACAAACATACCCTTCACTTGGAAATCAGCAAGACAACAGGCGGTATTCAATTAGGCTGATTCGCCATGTTTTTATGGCGATTTTGTGCTGTAAGGCGAATTTCTGACTAAAATGGTGAATCACCCTATTCAATGACCAGATGGCGAATACATTTCAAGGTTTTTTTCGCCATGATTCACCAAGTAGCAATCGCTATCTTTTTATGGTGAAGTGGAATGTGAACTTTTAAAATAAAGTGTTTTTGTTTTTTACAATTGGTGTCAAAAAATCTGGAATTTTATTCTGAGGAGGGGCATGCTATTTTTATTCATGTGCTGTAAGCACATGAATATATATTTAATTTAAAATTTTTTTTTTTTTTTTTTTTTTTACACAGACCAGCCAGCAGGGGGCCGGAGCAGAGCCGCTCATTACATATTCATATATTCACTGCACCCGATCATTACATATGCATGATCGGGTGTAGTGAATATACCCGGTCCCCTGCTGGCACCCCCGGGGGGCAGCCTGTGCTGCCTGGCTCCCGGGAAGCCCACCTCCCCCCCACAAACGTTCTGGGGCAGGCAGGGAGACTTCCATCTCCCTGCCTGCCACCGTCCTCAGGCTCCCTGCGGCGTCCGCTGCAGGAGCTCTAATTCGCCAGTCAGGGGCAGCGAGCCCCTGACTCGTTGAATACTGGAGCCGGCGAGGCTCTGGAACGCAGCAAGCAGTGGCGAATGTGCAGCGAATCCTAAACAGGATTCGCTGCACGTCGCCAGTATTCACATTGAATACCGCCCAACAACTTTCTAAAATAGGAACAATAGTTGGTTCTAAATGTAATTTTGGCAGAAAGATCTAAAGCTCTCAGAATGCATAACCGACAATGCAAACCTGTAAAATACATAGGGGCAGATGTATTAAGCCTTAACAAGAGATAAATGCAAGTGTGTTAAAGAGAGATAAACGTCCAGCCAATCAGCTCCTTACTGACTATTTTCAAACACAGCCTGTAACATGACAGTTAGCAGGTGATTGGTTGGATGTTTATCTCTCCTTATCACCCTTGCATTTATCTCTTGTTAAGGCTTAATACATCTGCCCCTGTGTTTGATAATATGGAAATAGTCAAACCACAAAAATATCAACAAAAAATATTCATTCTAAAACCACATAAAGTAAACTACGATTTTACTATATACGTATACACAGTGGAGTGACATTCTTCTGACCACCAGCTAATAGCCGGTGTGCAGCATGGACAGTAGCTGGATGGGCTGGAAGTAACTCCGGTACAAGTACTGGTAGGTTGGCACAGGTATGTGGAGCTATGTTGACTGCAGTGCATCCCACAGCTGCTGGATGGCGCGTGGCCAGAGAGGGAACATGATGATTGAAGTGGTTCCTAAGATGCTCCATTGGGTTCAAGTCCAGGGAATTAGAGGGCCAGGAAATTACTTGGAAGTGTCGGTCGTGCTCATCCAAACATGGTTGGACATATCTAGCCATGTGACCTGTCGCATTTTCTTGCTTGCAAATCCCATCTGTGGAAATTGGCTCTAAATTGCACACCCTCAGTAATGAAAGGTGCCATCTGCTGAGAATAAAATGGGTTACACAGAGAGAGAGGGTGCAAATGCACTATGCTATCATTACATTATAATATAATATATAATAAGAGGTTGTTGGTATATCATTGGCCAGTGATATTGGCCTGCCCACCAATCGTCCAGGTCACCTCTTGTCGTGCAGGTCACTAACACTCTGGGGTCACCACCTGGGACGCAGGGAACCCCGAAACGCGATCCAGCTAAGGACCCCCCCAGGGCATCACAATAAAGAATAGGGGTAGTAAAGTGGTGAAATTATAAGTATGGAGGGCCCTACTATATGTTTGAAGGTAGAGAGTATGTGAAATAAAGAGTGCATACATAAATAATAGACATACAGGATATAAAAAGTGACTGTGTTTTTAAGTTGTGATGCCCTGAGACAGTCCAGCCAGACCAGGCCGGGGCCCCCACGCCCAGATGCCAACCCCAAATCCCATCTGTCCCAGGAAAGACATTCAGCGTGTATGGGTGTAAGTGATCTGCAAGGATTGGTTTATAACCAAATCAGCCGAGCTTGCCTTCCAGATGGATGATTGGAATCGAGAATCCCGACTGGCAGAATCCCCACTGCCGGTACTCCGTCAGAGGGATGATCGCATAGAAGCACTTTGTGGGCTTAATGGCTCACTGCGCTTGCTGTAGGTTCTCCCTCTATGGGGGGGGGGGGGTGTGGACCCACACGAGGGAGAGTAGCCCCTGTAAGTCAGGATCCTGACTGTTGGGCATTTAACAGTTGGGATTTTGATGTTGGCGTAATGACCGTCTTGACTGTCGGGAGGTCATCCGGCACCCAATGTTGCCACCAGCTTCTGTTCTACCAGCAATGGTTGCAGGGTGTTTGTTCTCTGATGTTTCTCGTATGACGCACCAACATCCATCCATTAGATGTAGCAGGAAACCCGACCCATGGTAGAAGACCACTCCTTAAAATCGGCAGAAGACCACTCCTTAAAATCGGCAGAAGACCACTCCTTAAAATCGGCAGAAGACCACTCCTCCAATCAGCAGAAGACCACTCCTTAAAATCAGCAGAAGACCACTCCTTAAAATCAGCAGAAGACCACTCCCGATGCAGCTTTGCAAATTAAAGTCTTTTCTGCGTATGCACTTTTTTAGCATAGGTGCAGTGACCATCTGTTTTGCTATACAGCAAGGTTCACCGAACTGTTTTAGGCAAATGTCTGGTAGCCCCCAGGTTTATTTGATGATGAGCTGCGCCACTGTAGCTTTTTGAGAGGCCCTCATGAACCTGGGTACCATCAGTGGTACTTGGTGCTCTGTGATTTCCACGTTGGCTATTCCCAATGTAGCCATCTGTCCGCTGCGCCACAGCGGCACGCGGACCGTTCCCAAACTGCGTGGTTTCAGAAATACTGCCCCACTTTACTGAAGGATAAAAATCAGTTGAAAGATGCAAATGTGATCTAGACATATCACAAAATGAGCCGGAAGCAGCGTGCGATATCAGGAGAAGCCATTGCTAACGGCTTCTCCTGAAATCCACCCAAACGCGGTTTTGTTACTGGTGGACTTAACATCTCTGTGCAAAATATCCAACTAGGAGCGCCGATATCTGTGTGAACAATTTGCAAAACATCAGCTAAAAATGCCAGCATCGCTCGCATTTGTTATATAATTTCAAATAAAAAAATGTTGTGTAAAAAAAAAAAAAAAAAAGATTATATTTCCTATATAAGGTGACATTACAGGCCATTATGATGATTTAAAAATGTTCCTGCTTGCCAAGCTTCACACCAATTTAGACAAATGAACTTGGCACTCAAAGGGTTAATCAGCGAGCGTATCATTCTAGGACGCGGATGAGGAAGCGGCGATTTATTAATGAAGCGGATTGCAGCAGCTACACAAATATTATCAGTCATTTGGATAAAACATAATGGAAGCACAATCCATCATCTTACACGGGAAATATGCAATATGCTTAATAATTATAATAAACTCAGAGCTTTTCCCCATTATCGCTGTGCACACGCAGCCAGTGTGAATGCACCGTAACAGCTGACTGAGATGTATTGATCTTTATAGATGAGAGAGAGAGTTCATGTAGTTTATTATACAATACATCTAAATACCTACTGAACTGAATACGATTTGAGCATGTATGATTTCCAGAATTCAATTCATTTCGAAGGGAAATCAAACATTTGGTACTTGTTTCCTAGCACGGCGCCAACTATTTTAATTGTATCCATCGGGTCGGAAAAAATCGGGTCGATTGCATCGCATGCAACCAAATCGCATGCGAAGCGACCGACCCGATTTTTACATTGGACCCAATGTTAAATGCCCCCCAGACCCCAATTTTCATTGTATACCCACCCTGATGGGTCAAATGCCCCCCCCGCATTGTTAACGCCACCCCACGATGAACGCCAATCCGAAGCATGGTGAGCGCAGCGGTACGCGTCCTCCGACCTTTTCATACCCCCACTATCCACGTCGGCGTGGAGTTGATTTTATAAAGTGTGGCGAGTGGGCGCGCATGACTTCACAGGTATTACGCGGGGCTCGCTGTGCTCGCCACGCTTCGGGCTCGCACTCTGTAAAATCAACTCCACGCCGACGTGGATAGTGGGTGTATGAAAAGGTCGTAGGACGCGTACCGCCGCCCCTCGCGGGCTCGCTGCGCTCGCCACGCTTCGGGTTGGCGTTCATCGTGGGGTGCGTTAACAATTGGGGGGCACTTCACATACAAATTGGCCATCAGGGTGGGTATACAATCAAAAATCGGGTATGGTGGGCCATTTAACATTGTTCCCTATGTAAAATCGGGTCCATCGTATTGTATGCCATTATAATGGCATACAATGGACCCGATTTTACATAGGAATTTAACATTGAGTACAATGCATGGACCCGATTTTACAATTGTCGAGAAAGGTGAAAAAAAAGCCAGAAATCGGGTCGGTCGGGTCCCATCGCATACCTTAACTTAAGGTATGCGATGGGACCCGATGGGCGCCGTGCTAGGAAACAAGTACCAAACATTTTTACGGTGTGTTCGTCTCTCGCTCTGCTTTTCAGAAGCATGAAAGACATGGGATATAAAGAGATCCCAGCAAAATATGAGCACATGACAAGTTCTAGTGAAATAAAATTAGTCACCAGGCGTTCTGTGCCAGGGTTCATGTAGATTTCAGGGTAATGATATTTCTTACAAACTGAGATAAACTGGGATCTGATCCAATGTGACTATGTTACAGCTTTGTGGCTCACACATCCTGATTGTGCGTTAACACCCATAACTGGAACCTGATCCAAAAGTCGACATGCCAGTTACTGGTCTGTTTTCCCACTGTCACATGTTGCATTTATTATTCGTTAGGCAGGAATTAAACACAAGTAACACTGGTACCATGATGGAAAGTTGGGGCTGTCCCCTCTGCCAACTCTTCCCATCCAGCATATCCCTCTGTCCTTCTGTCCCAATAGAATATATAACCCACAAAAATAAAATCCAAATAAAGATTTTTAACCCCACAGGTTACCGCATGCCACATGAGGAGAGAGGGCCCTGCTCGTTAGAGCTTACAGTCTAATGGGGGAGGGGCAGACAGGCTGAGGTGACACAGCAGGGATAGAAGTGAGCATAAACAGAGGGTTAGGATGAGAACCCGTCCGATTTAATGAAGTGCAATTCTGATAGGGAGAGGTAGAGAATTCCAGAGATAAGGAACACAACGGCCAAAATCCTGGAGGCGAGAATGGGAGGCGGCGTGCATTTGTGGAGTGGAGAGGGCGAGTGGGAGTGTAAAGAGAGGCAAGGCAGAGGTGCCGATTTTATGTTTTTGCTGGTGGGTGCTCAAGCCTGTTGAAAGGCTCAACAGCAAATACAGTGGCCCGGCATTGGGACTCTGGAGTTACGGGCACGTGGGTGCTCATTAATTCCTGTGGGTGCTCGGGCCCGTGAGCACCCACAGAATCGGCACCTATGAGGCAAGGTCAGATATGTAGGTGGGAGAGGATTGGGTGATGGCTTTGTAAGTGAGTGTAAGAGCTTGAATTGTATTCTGACGGGAAAAGGGAGGCAGTGCAGGGCTCGTAATAGAGGGGAGGTGGACGTAGTACATTTGGAGAGGAAGATGAGCCGGGCAGCAGCATTGAGGATAGATTGGAGTGGAGAGAGGAACGGAGGAGATTACAGTAGTCCAATCTGGATTGGGTTTTCTAAGTGATGGGGAAAAACACAGGCGTGCCAAGGCATTTTTGAGGTGGTCTCAGCCGAACTTGTCGCAGATCTGTGGAAGCCTCAGATCTACTCACATTTGCACAGATAATAAAGTCCTTTCAATGGTTCGGGAATTGCGTGTGGATTTGTGAATGATTAGCTATTAAGCGAGGGGCATTTTCTCCCCGCAGTCACTTTAGGGACTCATGCTGAATTAGCCCCTTAAGCAGCTGCCGCTTTTTTTGCTTTTCGTATGGGTCCGATGCCACCAAGTGAGCACAGAGCTTTCACACTGACGTGTATCTGGTCTGTTTTTTTTCACTAGCTTTTTTTTTTTTTTTTTTTAATAAATAAGAAGTAGAAACGGATTGGTTTCTAAGGGCAACATCCCATCTTAATAAATTGACCCCTACATGTACCTATTGTAAAGCACAACAAAATATACACACCACAGATAAAATAATCTGCGCATCAAAGACTTGTAACGCAAGCCAGCGCCACCTAGCAGCGGGGGTAACAGTTGTTCAGGTTTCAGACTTGTCAGGCAGTGACGCTGATCCGGCTGTCAGACCACGGTGGTTGCTAGGCAACAAGACGACTCGGGCTGATGATGCGGTAACATGAGACTTTGGGCAGGACCCTGGCCACTTTTGCAATAAAGCAGTTTGTGAAAATTCATCGCTGCTGGATATTCCTCAGTCAACAAAAGTGGAAACTTTTAGGAACAACTACTACTACTCTGCCACAAAGCGGAAGACCGCGTTCAATCACAGAATGGGGGTCAATGACTGCTAAGGCGCACGGTGCATAAAAGTGACTAATGTTTGAATGCACCCCATATTGTACAGAAATCAAAGAGGCGGCGAGGGGGGTTTGTGCGGCAAGGATGACTTATTTTCGGCGTCCAACCCCCCTCACTGTATTGAGTTTTTTGCTGGGCTCTGACGGCGACGATCCCCCTTAAACAGTGAGGTTCACCGCAAGTGCAGCGAGACCACTGCATTTTCTGACAAGCGCCGCCGTTTTGTCGGCCGCACTCGCCGTTTCCACCTCGCTGTTTCTTTACTCAAAAAGGCGAGTGAAGGGGAGGGCGTTGAATCCTCTGACGGCGAGCTATCGGCACTGCTCACCGACGGCATCGAATACACCCCACGTCTTGTCTGCACTTTTTTAAACGAAGCAGATTTATTTGTAATTGATCTGTCAACTAGTTTATATGTCTGCGCATATTTTATGTAAAATCTATTGAATAATTTGCCCATCTGTGGTTTTATCGTGATGTTAATTAATGAGAAATGTTTTTAATGTGTTTTAGATAACGATGAGCCTCTTCTGAGCGGGTCTGGCGATGTGTCCAAAGAATGTGCAGAGAAAATCCTTGAAACTTGGGGAGATCTGTTGTCAAAATGGTAAGAGGAAAAATGTTGTCTCAATGGGACAGTCTACTTTACACACTCTAATTGGGAATATGTGATGTATGTAACAACTCCGCCTACTGCCTGACTACCCAGCAAAACAGAGACGCGTCCTCCATACACCTTTGCTGCAGTCACGCCGAACCACCCCACTTGGCACACCGGGTCAAGTGAGCAACTTCTCGAGTCCAGCATCTTTTTTTTTTTTTTTTTTTTTTTTTTACAGAAACGTTGTCTTCATCACAACACGATGTGACTAGGGCACACAAGGAGACTATGCTGATTAGTTTGATATTTGATATGTGTGCGATGGAGTCTCGGATTCTGTGTTCACAAAGCGCCACAAAGCAGGAGACGCAACTTTTTCAAATATAATTCCTTTTCTGCTCTGTATACAGCCTTTGTCACACACAAGTTTGGGTATATTTAATTAGTGTCGTTCTTTTGTTGTCATGGATCCGACACTACCTATTCAATGCAGCGTTAAATGTCAGATTTGGCTGCTGATTAATGCTCAACCAGCCGTCGGTGGGAGCTGGGACAGCGCCTCTGGCAAGTCTGAATGAGATGGTCAGATTTTGGCCCCGTTTCTGACAAAAGCAGGTGGATTGGCAGCTGTTCTGCCAATCCACCTGGTTTCCAACAGGTGGGAACATTCCGACCTGTCAGAAAAAAGCACATAGAATTGAATAGGTCGGAACCCCTTCCTTCTTTTTCGACAAGACGGCAGTTCTGACAGGAATTGAATATACCTGTACACTAGGGTGACCAACTCATCCCTTTAATTCGGGACACATATTAATTACACAGGTTCTGTGGCAGTTTAAAACCAGGTGAAAGCCAGCCACAGAACCTGTGTAATTAATATGTGTCCCGAATTAAAGGGATGAGTTGGTCACCCTACTGTACACCAGTGTCATATATATCAAAATGATCAGCACAGTCTGCTTCTGGGTCCTAGTCACATGCTTTTACGCATTTCGGTAAAAAAATAATAAAAAAAAACGGCATCCCATACTGCAAGACATATTGAGGTTGCATGCAGACACATCTGTATGTGGTTCAGGATAAGGCTGAACAATTATACTGTCCAGATCTTGTAGCGATTTAGTATTGCAGATAGATAACACGTATAACATTTCCTCTATAATTTCTGAATCTTGATCACCACTGTGGGAGGATATTCAATTGACTCTGATCAATTTTCATGCTATACAAAAGGGGTTTATCCCAAGTTTTGCCCGATGTCTAGCTTTGAACACATAGGTTCTGGGATATGCATTTTCATGAACAAACTGCGCTACTGATGCTGGTTTTCAGCAATGGGGATAATTGAATATGCCGGTAGAGGGGGGGGGGGGGGGGTGTAAATGACCCTTGCTAAATTCCCACGGCTTATTAAATATCACATTATGCTTTTATTTAATGACAAAACACTTTGATGTGGTCAGTATCTTATTTAAGCACATTTTTAATAATCTTTCTGTTAATTTTTGGATAAATAATCGTATTTGTAGACAATCACCCCGTCGTGGAATAATTTGGAAATGGCATGAACTTTGAACGTTTTGAGTCGGATGATTCTAAGAACGACCACCCATAATTCTCTGATTGGTTGACCCTTTGGTTGATTTCACTTGTTTGTTTTAAACCCAAATAAATATCAGCTCAAAAACTATTTGTAACATGCAATACCACCAAAATGAAGCATCTGTAGCAGTTTTAGGGCTGTGCGCCTACAAAGATGGCGCATGTTTATCCTGCTTATTATCTACATGCCACTGTTCCTTCCCCCTCATAGCAATAATTCAGCTCAAATCAGATTGTGGGACAATGGAAAGAGGCTGAAACGGGTATAAAATGTCCTCCGCATGAGTTAACCAAACACTTTTGTTTAGGAAACAAGATTTCCATTATGGCATGGATGTGATAAGGGGCGAGAGTTAAAGAACAAATTACATTTACAACAAACTATGAGGATGGAGGATATGAGATTAGGGATTAATGGGAGGTAGATGTTGCCCGTTTCAGTCTTGCATTGAATTCCAGTGTTCTTTAATACTTCTGGCCTCGCAATTGCACTTTATTTTACATTTCCGCTTAATTACATGATATAGGTGAAGAATTCGAATTTCTGTGGTAATTTTTTTTTAGTTAATAAAAACAAGAATTTAAGGGTTTATTTTTTTAGATTGTGAGGGGTATCCAATTACATAGAAACATAGAATTTGACGGTAGATAAGAACCACTTGGCCCATCTAGTCTGCCCCTTTTTTTTAAACATGTTACCTCAAACCATATCTGATCCTTATTTTTTTGTAAGGATATCAATATGCCTATCCCAAGCATGTTTAAATTGTTCTACTGTATTTTCCGCTACCACCTCTGATGGTAGGCTATTCCACTTATCTACTACTCTTTCTGTGAAGTAATTCTTCCTCAGATTTCCCCCATAATATTCCTCCCTCTAGTTCATTTTTACCATCTGAAAACTAACCTATTTTTGGGTAAAGTATAGGTATATTCAAAGGGTGCCAGATGACTGCCCAACAGTGGGATCCCAGCAGATGGGGCTAGTTTCCCTCGTGGGGGTCCACAACCCCCATAGAGGTAGTATAGAGCCTGTGACGAGCCTGCAGGGGGCTTTTTTGTGCTTGCCTCCTTTCTTGGGGGGGGGTGAAAAATGTCTAGAAAACAGGCGAAAATGCACCCAGTTTCACCCTGGAAAGTGAAGAAAACAAGTGGATCGGCTGCTAATTCGCCGATCCACGTGTTTTCCAACACTGCTGAAAATGGAGAAAAGTCATGTTTTTCCGCCTAGGGGAAAAATTGGTAGTAATTGAATGTACACATTGGTTGGCTTTGAAAGGCAAGTTGCTTTACTCCATTAAGACCTCTTTACATTGGGTGAGGGGAGCCTTCCATGGACTGATAGCTATGTGGCCGGTAGACCGAAGGTGGTAGGTTGACATGTTCTAAGGCCGTCATGGGATTAGGTTGACAGGGTCATTATGTCGACACATGAATTAGGTTGACATGGGCTAGGTTGACAGTCAAAAAGGTCGACATGGTTTTTTTTTTGTTTTTTTTTTAGCAGATGTGCCGACAGGCGGCATTTCATGCTCTACCATCCACTTGGGCCTAGTGGGAGAATAAAATGGTGTGCCCGAAGCATGGCCAGTGCAGCGGTGCACTTTTTTTAGTGTCCATGTCGACTGTGTCGATATTCAGGACAAAAAGTGAAACCACCATGTCGGCCTTGTGACTGGTCAACGTAATCCATGTCTACCTCCCTCTTGTCGACCCTATGACACATACACCTATTATCATAATGTTATGTATTTCCAGGTTACAAATATGTCTCTGGAGCTGGACTTGGGCACAATTGCCAAGATCACATGCACTTGAAATTCCACCGCGAGGTGTTCTTCCCCCGGTTGTTTTTACTATTACCATCTTCTGTATCCTTGGGTGTCAGATCACTGTGTATCCGTTCTATGGAACAATATGGCGGTTTATGTGGCACTCCATCCATAATGTTGGGAAAGGGTATTTTGGGTAGATGTTTTTGGAGAATTTATGGGATTTTAGAATGCACCGTGGCAATCTGTGCATGCCTCTTAAATTGCTCACAAACCTTTTTAGTATGACCCAGGGGAAGTTGGGCCAGGTTGGACTAACTAAACCAGGGGTCCCAGTGGATTGGATGTAAGGATGGCAAATCCTAGTCGTCAAGGTGGTACTGATATGTGGTTTATTAAAATAAAATTTTCTCCATTTTTATGAGGACCTGTTATTATTTTCAGGCACTTGAATC
Organism: Crinia signifera; assembly: GCF_055691185.1. Lineage (NCBI taxonomy): Eukaryota > Metazoa > Chordata > Amphibia > Anura > Myobatrachidae > Crinia > Crinia signifera. The sequence continues at coordinate 10,202,621 of NC_139225.1, read as the reverse complement.
TGAAAGTGCGCCCCAAGCAGCTCTCCACCCTGGTGAGGAGTGGGGTCCCTGAGGCCTTAAGGGGAGAGGTGTGGCAACTGCTGGCTGGATGGGATAACAGCGACCAGCTGGTGGAGAAATACCGACTGCTCATCACTAAGGTAAGTCCAAACGTTCTATCAATCACTAGAATCTCAACTGCCGCTTGATGTTTCTTACACTTTTATCTTGTCAATGACCTGCTTCATTTAACATGTGATATCATTTATTATACCTACAGATTTAAAAAATAGACAAGTCTCTCGTTTTTTTATTACCCTAAATTGAAAACTTCAGATACATGTAAAGAAAAGCAAAATTTGCTGGCCACAATAGCGGTTTAAGGCCTAGTTGAAGTAATGCGTCATTAGAGGCACCTACGTTTTATCAGTAAGCAGCTATAATATTTTGGTGCCCTGTAATGTTTCTGAAAGTTATTTATGGGATTTTTTTTTTTTTGTGAGTTAAGTTTTTGCATACATAAAAATATTATAGGTCTTACCTATAGGGTAAAATCGGCTTCTGATAAAAAATGTCAGATTATCGGGGCCGTGACTTTGCCAAGCATGGGGTAGGCAGCAGACTTTCTGAGCTCCCTACATATATCTTGTATGCCGGACTCTGGGGACTGTGCTGCTCATTCCTGGTGGTGAGAGCCTCTTGTGTCCACCCTGAACCCTCCCTGGTTTCCTGCGGTGCCTGCGACTGACCATTTGGTGAAGACAACGGGTGTAGCCTGGTCCACATCCGGTACCACCATCCACTCGGTCCCCGGGCGGCGTTCTCAGCGACCTACTCTCGACTCACCCTAAACCCCCTCCGGTGTGACCGCAGTGGTTGACGGTGCCCGGACACTACACTCCAGAGGTGCCGCAGTCGGAAAGGACGTTCGTGGCTTCCACAGAGACACGGGCACCATCTTCCCCACAGCCAGGGACTGATACCTCAAGCCCCACATGCACCTGTATGGTACCCTGCAAGATTTTTTTGTGGGGTGAAGAAGGATATCGGTCCATCAATGTATTCATGAAAGTAGATGGTGCCGTTGTTACACGGCGAGGGAGTGTTACCCATTTCTGATGCTTCATCTTCACACTCCTGTGCCTCCGCATACCGAGGAGCACTTATCTAGTAACAGTCTGTGCTGAATGTAGTGTCTCCTTTGCTACTGGCAAATACAGCTTGGAAAAGGAACTGTGCCTGTGCTTCCTATAAGCCTGGGTGGCACACGATCATTAGCGGTGCCCACTGCTCACTGGTAAGCCCTGGCGGTGTGCTAGCTGCTGCCATCTTGCCACTAGTTTTGATTCGGAGAGTCATTTAAACATGAATGATGTCTTGCTTTCTGCGACAAATACTTCTGGCAGTTGATATCTCTTCCCAGAGGCTCTTGGCTAGACTTGGAGATGTGAAAGTTGATCCTTTGAGCCCTACAAATGTGGTATGCAAGCAGTCTACGCCAGCACAACTTCTGGATTTATCCTGCCAAAAAGCATTGTCTCCTACTACAATGATAACATAATACTTATTAATATTAAGGACTGTTCCAAGATTTGCTCCACTTTTTTTAAGTTTACTTAAAAACAAGATTACTGCACTCCACTCCACACTCCACTCCATTTGTAGAAGGAAAAGGAGAAAAAAAAAAAAAAACACCCGCATTCTATTTTTCTATGAATTTTATTTTATTTGATCTGTGACAGCAGATACATCTAAATGTTGACTTTGCGTACGAAAGGGTAATGTTAATAAGAACACAATTCAATTCAGACCAAGTTCAAATTAAAAACCCAGTACAAAAACCTGAAAAAAAAAAAAAAGATTTGCTCCACAGCTCCAGTAGCGGACTCATAGCTCCAGAATTCTTTGACTATTTATTTAGTTTCTTATATCGTGCAGAATATTCCGTTGCGCTTTACAATTGGAGACATTGATTAAACAAACTGGGTAGAAACAAACCGACATACAATCTATAGGGATAATAGGAGGGATACATACGCATAGGATTCCATAGCATGGCAGTCCCACCAGATTATAAGGCAGTCCTGATGGGTTGCAATTAGATATGAATGCTACTGGAGGTTGTGTGGGGGTCCTGAATATGATAGGCTAGTTTGAAGAGATGAGTTTTCAGGGAACGCTTGAAAGTTTTGAGGCTAGAGGAGAGTCTTAATGTGCGTGAATGGGTATTCCATAAGGTCGGTGCTGCCTGACAAAAATCCTGCAAGTGTAAGTGGGAGCAAGTAATGAGTGTGGATGAGAGACGCAGATCTTGTGCAGAGCGGAGAGGTCGGGTGGGGATATATTTTGAGATAAGCGAAGAAATATAAGTCAGTGTAGTCAGAGTGATGGCTTTGTATGTAAGTAGAAGTATTTTATATTGAATGCGGTAATATACAAGCAACCAATGGCAGGACTGACAGAGCTGATCAGCAGATGATGAACGTCTAGCCAGGAAGATCAGCCTCGCAGCTGCATTCAGAATGGATTGTAGTAGTGAAAGTCTTGTCTTAGGAAGACCGGTAAGGAGGCCATTGCAATAGTCAATGCGGGATATAATCAGTGCATGGATTAGAGTTTGTGCAGTGTCTTGTGTAAGGTACGGATGAATTTTGGATATGTTTTTTTAGTTGCATGTAACCTGATTTAGAGACCGATAGAATGTGACGAATGAAGGACAGTTCAGAGTCGAGGATGACCCCTAGGCAGCGAGCTGGTGGAGAAGGATTGATTGATCTGTTCTCAACAGTTATGGAGATATCAGGTTGGTAACTACTCTTGGCTGGTGGGAAAATAATTAATTCTGTTTTGGAAATGTTGAGTTTTAGGTTGTGAGATGACATACAAGATGAAAGGGCAGAAAGGCATTCAGAGACACTGAGCAATACTAATGATATTAATTCAGGGGAGGATAGATAGATCAACATACAAATTATACTGAAAACCGAAAGAGCTGATGAGTTTGCCAAGAGAGGAGGGATAGATTGAGAAAAGCAGAGGACCTAAGACTGCGCCTTGTTGTACTCCAACGGACAGAGGTAGCGAAGAGGAGGTAGAATCAGAGAAGCGAACACTGAAAGCGTGATTAGATAAGTGGGAGGAGAACCACAAAATGCCTGTATTCTGAAGACCTAGGGATTGTAGTTTTTTTGTTATGATGGGTTGAGTCTATGTTTTATGGCGCTGAATTGCAAATGTCTGCAGCACTGGTCACTATAGTTACTCCCCTGGTAACTTGATTAACGGTTTGGGATGATAGTGATAAGTGACTTTGTGCGCTGACACCCTCCCAGCATACACCGTGACTAATGGGTAGACAATCACCTTATCCAATTACACCCACTATAAGTGAATTTAGGTATAAAAAGTTTACTCTCCTTCTCTCACGTTTCTTCACCTCATCAGAGGCTCTCCATTAATATATAGGTAAGATGGAGACATGTAAAACAATGAGAATTTCGAGAAATAGTGTGATATTGCAAAGATAACAAATTTATTCAAAACATTGAAATGAGGAAAAATATTTTTCCAAATACAGTAAAAAATCAGATAAAAAGACCACGGTCGGTCTCAATTTAGGATGGAGGTTTACCAGATTTTGGAGATAAAAGAGCCTGTAGAGAGATCTTTTCCTCATATAAGGGACACTGGTCTTCCGGATAAACCAGGCCTTCAGTCATCTCTGCAGTCCGCAACACTGGATTCCTCACACCTAAAATTCCAGCTTTCTGCTACGCGTGTCGCAACTTCCTTGTTCCTTCCTCAGGCAGTATGCCTCTCTGCTTTCTATGGGGCGCACAGCTCTTTCTGGAAATATGGAGTTCTTTGTTCTAATATGTGGAACGCACTTTTCTTCTTCTGGAGCCCATCGCCATCTTTTTTGCGTAAATGGCTTTAGGAATATGCCCATTTTTGTTATTGCACTGAGTTTTGTATTAAAAATGTATCCCATTTTATGCTGTAGTAAAAACGTATTGCACTGTTATTATTAAGACATGGGGAAAGGAAAGGCCGACTGTTTAGGGATTGTAGTGTTTGTATGAGAAGAGTCTACCGTGTCAAAGGCAGCCGAGAGATCTAGAAGAATAAGAAGTGAGAAATTGCCTTTAGGTTAAGCAGTGGCCAGATCATTGACTACTTTAGTCAGTGCTGTCTCTGTGGAGAGTGTAGAGCATGGGTCTTCAAACTGCGGCCCTCCAGATGTTGTGAAACTACAAATCCCAGCATGCCTTGCCACAGTTTTGCTATAAGGGAGTGTTAAAACTGTGGCAAGGCATACTGGGATTTGTAGTTTCACAACATCTGGAGGGCCGCAGTTTGAAGACCCATGGTGTAGAGCAAAAGCCTGACTGAAGTGGGTGCAATAAGTTGTAGGAGTTAAGAAAGTGTGTGAGGCGAGTGTAGACAAGTCTCTCAAGTAGCTTGGACAGTTTGGATCAGAATTGTGTTTTTTTTTGTTTTTTTCAGAATGGGAGTAATAAGTGCATGGAAACTTTTATTTTGGGGCCTAAGGTGGGGGCTTATGGGGAGGTTTGCTTTGGGGAGTTCATTTTATTTTATATTAAATAACTAGGATTTGACCGTTTTGAATTTCAAATTTTTTTTTATTACGATGTACAATTTCTTTAGGATTTAAAATGTTGAGGGTGTTTTTTGTGTGTACACAGGTTTAGATTGTTTTGTACTTGTACTATTTGTATCATTTATTGATTTGGGGCACCCGAATTGCACTTTTGGGTGATTGTGATACTGTAGTCCTGTAATAGGGATACTATAACTTTCATGGGGCAGTACGGATGGTGTAATGGTTAGCATTACTGCCTCACAGCGCTGATGTCATGGGATGTCCATTCCCACCATGGCCCTAACTGTGCGGAGTTTGTATATTCTCCCCGTACTTGCATGGGTTTCCTCCGGGTACTCCAGTTTCCTCCCACAATCCAAAAATATGCTGGTAGGCTAATTCACTCCCAACAAAATGTCTGTGTGCATTTTCATGTGGTAGGGAATATAGATTGTAAGCTCCACTGGGGCAGGAACTGATGTGAGTGTTCAAATATTCTCTGTAAAGCGCTGCGGAATATGTGTGTGCTATATAAGAAACTGTTAATAATAATGCTATTGTTATATATCCATATTGTACTTACCCCATTATATTACTGTTGTACTGTATGTACTTCTCCCAGGAAGCTGCTAGGCGGCTCACAGGGGAATTGCATGAGATGTCTCCCCTAGGAAAAGTCAGATAGTGTATGGGGGGGCCTTTAATCGCCAACCACTTTTTCTCAAGGCTTTATCCATAGGACACAAAATATGTTTTTCTTTATTGATATGGGAAGAAAATAAATGTCTGTTTTGTGGTAATCCATTGATGTGACATCAAATGAATGTGACACATTCATTTGTATTTCCCATTAAATTATTTTTTTTCTACATGTAGCACAATTAAATTAGGGGGCTCTTGAAGCAAATGAGTTAGTGGAAAAATATGACACAACTGGGTTAAGCCTTTTTGTTTACCCTTGGTTGGCAGACCGTGGATTTACATAAACATCAATTAATTTTATTTTAGCGCAACATTTTGAAAGCACTGAAACCGATTTATTGTTTTGATACTTATTTGGTGTTTTGTACATAATTCAGGATTAAGGATCATAGATGCAAATTAACTGCTTGTAGCAGTTAAACGTAGTTCAAATGCTGCAGGAGGTACATACAAACTCCTGCTTGCATTTTTGTGATTTGTAAAAATGTATGCGATCGCAGTTCTATAGGAACATCCGCAACTGCGGAGTAAAGGCCCCCATACACTAGTCCTGTCCTAAGGACAAGTCGGACCAGTTTGCCCATTGAGAGCCCCCCGGGAGGCTTGCTTGCGATTTTGACACTTGATGCGCTAAATTTACATGCAAGGACCCTGATTAGCGGTAGGTTATATACAGAATTTGTCACATAGCCGGTAGCTCTGCATTGTAGGTCAGCAGCAGAAGTGAAAGTGGCCCCTGCAATTCGCTCTCACCAAGCTAAACCCCTCCCCAGACTACTCCTACCTCTGTTTTCCTCCTGTCACCAGGCTCCCTCTGGATCCTGTGCAGGCCAGCTATTCAACACATTCTATATGACCCTTCCTACACACGAGGATGCCTCCGTGCTGCATGTTGGTTCCATTAAACGAGTACAGACATGTGACATAACCGAATTCCTGCCTCCCCATTCACACACTATCTTCCTGTATCCTTAGGGGTTCTATTATGTGGCCACGCCTCTTCCTTGTGAGACCACGCCTCTTCCTTGTGAGACCACACCCCCTTTTGCTTTCTCTTTAAAAAGTTTATCATGTCAAGGGGCCCCAAAATCTATTTCTCACACAAAAATAAGCTTGGGCCGGCCCTATCAATTTGTTTTGGGACAAATACAAACCTTCCATACAAAAGACTCCCAAGTGTCAAAAATTTAGTTATTTTTATGTTGCTATTAAGTTGTTTGGTTATTAAGCGATTTGTTGAAGTAGTGTCTAATTGCATTAATATAGTGACCGTTTCATAATATAGGTGGTTGTAATAAAATGGGGCGCACAAAACGCATCACCACATAAATGTACAATTATTTTGTAAAATCTGGAGGATTTACTTACCTTGATCAGTGTTTGTCATTCAGCTGCTTCTGCATTTCACCATCCAAGCACTAGGGCATTTCATGCATGGGACCAGTGTACAGACTGCTGGGAAGACACAACTGCTCTTCCTATGGTACCTTCAGAACAGGTTTATGTAGCGATAATCTTTAATCCACCCAGATTCTGCTCATGGCTACTCGATGGTTTGACGAGCAGTAATTTCTATCCCCATATACATGGTAAGACCCGTAAGAGGTCACAAATAATTAGTTAAGAAACAACAGTGGGATTGTCTATAGCAGTGATTTTCAACCTTTTTACCTTGCGGCACACTAAATAAGTTTTAAAAATTTCCAAGGCACACTATGATCCCCACAGGGCAAAACACATTGGCCCCCACAGGGAAAAGAAACAAACCTATTGGTCCTCATATAAAAAACAATCACATTGGTCCCCACAGGTAACAAAAATAAAATACGTTGGCCCTTTACATGAAAAGAAGAGACAAGTTTAACTGGTGGTGACTGCAAACTGGTTTGGGCATCTTTAGATCTGGGGGCACGCTTGAGAACAGCTCAAGGCACACTAGTGTGCCACGGCACAGTGGTTGAAAAACACTGGTCTATAGATTAAGAAGTACATTATTCAAAAACATCATATTAAAATATATATAAAAAAATTGTAGCTTAATTATAGCATCACAATATCGCATGTGGGGTGATCACAGGTTTTTTACAGTACTTTTTAGTCCCTCTAATTGATGAAAGTATTTGAAATAGTTTAAAGAATGAGTGAATTATACAGTATAGTATACCGGGCACTTGGTAATATTTAGATCTCACCGCTGGAGGAGTTCGTTTGTGGGCCGTTAATATAATTGGGTCCTCACAATGATACGGATAATCACAATGATACGGAACAGCGGTGTTGAAACTCTGGGCCCAGAACCCCAAAGTGGTTGCCGACCTTCTCAGCATGGGGTAGCGACTCCATGTTGCTGACCATCAGGCTGATGACTTTTCTACTCTGTCAGTGATTCAAGGAGTCTGTTATTTTGGACTCCTCCCATCACTCTGTGCCCCCACAATGCTGCCATGTGCTGTCTGCTGACTACAAGTGTGATGTGATGGGTTATGGTATATTAGACTCCTCCCATCACTCTGTGCCTCCACAATGCTGCCATGTATGTGCTGTCTGCTGACTACACATGTGATGTGATGGGTTATGGTATATTAGACTCCTAACATCACTCTGTGCCTCCACAATGCTGCCATGTATGTGCTGCCTGCTGACTACACATGTGATGTGATGGGTTATGGTATATTAGACTCCTAACATCACTCTGTGCCTCCACAATGCTGCCATGTATGTGCTGTCTGCTGAATACACGTGTGATGTGATGGGTTATGGTATATTAGACTCCTCCCATCACTCTGTGCCTCCACAATGCTGCCATGTATGTGCTGTCTGCTGACTACACGTGTGATGTGATGGGTTATGGTATATTAGACTCCTCCCATCACTCTGTGCCCCCACAGTGCTGCCATGTATGTGCTGTCTGCTGACTACACCTGTGATGTGATGGGTTATGGTATATCAGACTCCTCCCATCACTCTGTGCCTCCACAATGCTGCCATGTATGTGCTGTCTGCTGACTACACGTGTGATGTGATGGGTTATGGTATATTAGACTCCTTTCATCACTCTGTGCCGCCACAATGCTGCCATGTATGTGATGTCTGCTGACTACACATGTGATGTGATGGGTTATGGTATATCAGACTCCTCCCATCACTCTGTGCCCCCACAGTGCTGCCATGTATGTGCTGTCTGCTGACTACACCTGTGATGTGATATGGTATATTAGACTCCTTTCATCACTCTGTGCCTCCACAATGCTGCCATGTATGTGCTGCCTGCTGACTACACATGTGATGGGTTATGTTATATCAGACTCCTCCCATCACTCTGTGCCCCCACAGTGCTGCCATGTATGTGCTGTCTGCTGACTACACCTGTGATGTGATATGGTATATTAGACTCCTCCCATCACTCTGTGCCCCCACAATGCTGCCATGTATGTGCTGTCTGCTGACTACACGTGTGATGTGATGGGTTATGGTATATTAGACTCCTCCCATCACTCTGTGCCTCCACAATGCTGCCATGTATGTGCTGTCTGCTGACTACACGTGTGATGTGATGGGTTATGGTATATTAGACTCCTCCCATCACTCTGTGCCCCCACAATGCTGCCATGTATGTGCTGTCTGCTGACTACACGTGTGATGTGATGGGTTATGGTATATTAGACTCCTCCCATCACTCTGTGCCCCCACAATGCTGCCATGTATGTGCTGGGGTCCTGTAATTATTTTTATTGTCTAATAGGGTCCCAGAGCAAAATAGTTTGAGGACCCCTGCTTTAATTGGATTGTGGTGATCCGCTGTAGTAGACCTCATGTTGCAATCCAGGTAACCTCACGGGTTAAGTCAGGTTAAAAATGAAAGTTACTGGAGGAATGGACCTGGGTGCTGCCCATGGAGAAGTCCTCACAAGACTGTGCAGTGTTCAGTAAATTAATAGATCCTGTGCCATTTGCAGTGGATGAAAGTAAGCATTTATCCGGGATTTGGTGAGCAGGCAGAAATATCCCTAAGTGTGTATAGTGTATATTGTATATAAGTGTGTATATTTTCCGCGATCACTGCCATAACACGTTGGTCTGCGACTTTTTTTTTACTGATCCGTGTGTTTTTTCACCAAAAATTGACTAATTGTCATTTTTTTTTTGTCATGGGCAGTACGGATGGTGTAATGGTTACATTACTGCCTCACAGCGCTGAGGTCATGGGTTCTATCCCCACCATGTGTTATATATACGGGGCAGTACGGATGGTGTAATGGTTAGCATTACTGCCTCACAGCGCTGAGGTCATGGGTTCTATCCCCACCATGTGTTATATATACGGGGCAGTACCGATGGTGTAATGGTTACATTACTGCCTCGCAGCGCTGAGGTCATGGGTTCTATTCCCACCATGTGTTATATATACGGGGCAGTACGGATGGTGTAATGGTTAGCATTACTGCCTCACAGCGCTGAGGTCATGGGTTCTATCCCCACCATGTGTTATATATACGGGGCAGTACGGATGGTGTAATGGTTACATTACTGCCTCACAGCACTGAGGTCATGGGTTCTATCCCCACCATGTGTTATATATACGGGGCAGTACGGATGGTGTAATGGTTACATTACTGCCTCACAGCACTGAGGTCATGGGTTCTATCCCCACCATGTGTTATATATATGGGGCAGTACGGATGGTGTAATGGTTACATTACTGCCTCACAGCGCTAAGGTCATGGGTTCTATCCCCACCATGTGTTATATATATACGGGGCAGTACGGATGGTGTAATGGTTACATTACTGCATCACTGCACTGAGGTCATGGGTTCTATCCCCACCATGTGTTATATATACGGGGCAGTACGGACGGTGTAATGGTTAGCATTACTGCCTCACAGCACTGAGGTCATGGGTTCTATCCCCACCATGTGTTATATATACGGGGCAGTACGGATAGTGTAATGGTTAGCATTACTGCCTCGCAGCACTGAGGTCATGGGTTCTAGTCCCACCATGTGTTATATATACGGGGCAGTACGGATGGTGTAATGGTTAGCATTACTGCCTCACAGCACTGAGGTCATGGGTTCTATTCCCACCATGTGTTATATATACGGGGCAGTACGGACGGTGTAATGGTTAGCATTACTGCCTCACAGCACTGAGGTCATGGGTTCTATCCCCACCATGTGTTATATATACAGGGCAGTACGGATGGTGTAATGGTTACATTACTGCCTCACAGCGCTGAGGTCATGGGTTCTATCTCCACCATGTGTTATATATACAGGGCAGTACGGATGGTGTAATGGTTACATTACTGCCTCGCAGCACTGAGGTCATGGGTTCTATCCCCACCATGTGTTATATATACAGGGCAGTACGGATGGTGTAATGGTTACATTACTGCCTCACAGCACTGAGGTCATGGGTTCTATCCCCACCATGTGTTATATATATGGGGCAGTACGGACGGTGTAATGGTTACATTACTGCCTCACAGCACTGAGGTCATGGGTTATATCCCCACCATGTGTTATATATACAGGGCAGTACGGATGGTGTAATGGTTACATTACTGCCTCACAGCGCTGAGGTCATGGGTTCTATCTCCACCATGTGTTATATATACAGGGCAGTACGGATGGTGTAATGGTTACATTACTGCCTCGCAGCACTGAGGTCATGGGTTCTATCCCCACCATGTGTTATATATACAGGGCAGTACGGATGGTGTAATGGTTACATTACTGCCTCACAGCACTGAGGTCATGGGTTCTATCCCCACCATGTGTTATATATACGGGGCAGTACGGACGGTGTAATGGTTACATTACTGCCTCACAGCACTGAGGTCATGGGTTATATCCCCACCATGTGTTATATATACGGGACAGTACGGATGGTGTAATGGTTATATTACTGCCTCACAGCACTGAGGTCATGGGTTCTATCCCCACCATGTGTTATATATACGGGGCAGTACGGATGGTGTAATGGTTACATTACTGCCTCACAGCACTGAGGTCATGGGTTCTATCCCCACCATGTGTTATATATACGGGGCAGTACGGATGGTGTAATGGTTACATTACTGCCTCACAGCACTGAGGTCATGGGTTCTATCCCCACTATGTGTTATATATACGGGGCAGTACGGATGGTGTAATGGTTATATTACTGCCTCACAGCACTGAGGTCATGGGTTCTATCCCCACCATGTGTTATATATACGGGGCAGTACGGATGGTGTAATGGTTACATTACTGCCTCACAGCACTGAGGTCATGGGTTCTATCCCCACCATGTGTTATATATACGGTGCAGTACGGATGGTGTAATGGTTAGCATTACTGCCTCACAGCACTGAGGTCATGGGTTCTATCCCCACCATGTGTTATATATACGGTGCAGTACGGATGGTGTAATGGTTAGCATTACTGCCTCACAGCACTGAGGTCATGGGTTCTATCCCCACCATGTGTTATATATACGGGGCAGTACGGACTGTGTAATGGTTACATTACTGCCTCACAGCACTGAGGTCATGGGTTCTATCCCCACCATGTGTTATATATACGGTGCAGTACGGATGGTGTAATGGTTAGCATTACTGCCTCACAGCACTGAGGTCATGGGTTCTATCCCCACCATGTGTTATATATACAGGGCAGTACGGATGGTGTAATGGTTACATTGCTGCCTCACAGCACTGAGGTCATGGGTTCTATCCCCACCATGTGTTATAATAACAGGGCAGTACGGATGGTGTAATGGTTACATTACTGCCTCACAGCACTGAGGTCATGGTGTAATGGTTAGCATTACTGCCTCACAGCGCTGAGGTCATGGGTTCTATCCCCACCATGTGTTATATATACGGGGCAGTACGGATGGTGTAATGGTTAGCATTACTGCCTCACAGCACTGAGGTCATGGGTTCTATCCCCACCATGTGTTATATATACGGGGCAGTATGGATGGTGTAATGGTTATAGCCCTGCTGCCTCACAGCGCTGAGGTCATGGGTTCTATCCCCACCATGTGTTATATATACAGGGCAGTACGGACGGTGTAGTGGTTACATTACTGCCTCACAGCACTGAGATAATGGGTTCTATCCCCACCATGTGTTATATATACGGGCAGTACGGATGGTGTAATGGTTAGCATTACTGCCTCACAGCACTGAGGTCATGGGTTCTATCCCCACCATGTGTTATATATACGGTGCAGTACGGATGGTGTAATGGTTAGCATTACTGCCTCACAGCGCTGAGGTCATGGGTTCTATCCCCACCATGTGTTATATATACGGGGCAGTACGGATGGTGTAATGGTTACATTACTGCCTCACAGCACTGAGGTAATGGGTTCTATCTCCACCATGTGTTATATATACAGGGCAGTATGGATGGTGTAATGGTTAGCATTACTGCCTCACAGCGCTGAGGTCATGGGTTCTATCCCCACCATGTGTTATATATACGGGGCAGTACCGATGGTGTAATGGTTACATTACTGCCTCACAGCACTGAGGTCATGGGTTCTATCCCCACCATGTGTTATATATATGGGGCAGTACGGATGGTGTAATGGTTACATTACTGCCTCACAGCGCTGAGGTCATGGGTTCTATCCCCACCATGTGTTATATATACAGGGCAGTACGGATGGTGTAATGGTTAGCATTACTGCCTCACATCACTGAGGTCATGGGTTCTATCCCCACCATGTGTTATATATACGGGGCAGTACGGATGGTGTAATGGTTACATTACTGCCTCACAGCACTGAGGTCATGGGTTCTATCCCCACCATGTGTTATATATACGGGGCAGTACTGACGGTGTAATGGTTACATTACTGCCTCACAGCACTGAGGTCATAGGTTCTATTCCCACCATGTGTTATATATACGGGGCAGTACGGATGGTATAATGGTTACATTACTGCCTCACAGCACTGAGGTCATGGGTTCTATCCCCACCATGTGTTATATATACGGGGCAGTACGGATGGTGTAATGGTTACATTACTGCCTCACAGCGCTGAGGCCATGGGTTCTATCCCCACCATGTGTTATATATACGGGGCAGTACGGACGGTGTAATGGTTAGCATTACTGCCTCACAGCGCTGAGGTCATGTGTTCTATCCCCACCATGTGTTATATATACGGGGCAGTACGGACGGTGTAATGGTTAGCATTACTGCCTCACAGCGCTCAGGTCATGGGTTCTATCCCCACCATGTGTTATATATACGGGGCAGTACAGACGGTGTAATGGTTAGCATTACTGCCTCACAGCACTGAGGTCATAGGTTCTATTCCCACCATGTGTTATATATACGGGGCAGTACGGACGGTGTAATGGTTAGCATTACTGCCTCACAGCACTGAGGTCATGGGTTCTATCTCCACCATGTGTTATATATACGGGGCAGTACAGGCGGTGTAATGGTTAGCATTACTTCCTCACAGCACTGAGGTCATGGGTTCTATCCCCACCATGGCCCTAACTGTGCGGAGTTTGTATATCCTCTCCGTACTTGCGTTGGTTTTCTCCGGGTACTCCAGTTTCCTCCCACAATCCAAAATATACTGGTAGGTTAATTGGCCTCCAACAAATTTAACCCTAGAATGTCTGTGTGTGCGTGTACATGTGGTGGGGAATGTAGATTGTAAGCTCCACTGGGGCAGGGACTGATGTGAATGTTGAAATATTCTCTGTAAAGCGCTGCGGAATATGTTTGCGCTATATAAGAAACTGCTAATAATAATTGGATAGCCTGATAATGTGGACGCCCAATTAGTGTGACGCGTACCATTCTCAATTCTAGTCCACGTGATTTATAAATTATGAAAAACTGTCTACCTTTTTAGGTAGACATATTGCTGTGTCAACCGTTTAATCCTATTGACTTTTTGCTGTTGCTCGTTACCGGATTATACCATTGATTTGATGTATAGGAGCCATGTGCGTATCATTTTTTTTGTTTCACAGTTAAGAACATATTTTAGTGTCAGAACTAGATTTATGATCTGTGGATATAACCAGTGTAACATTCCTGTTTGCCTGTTATTTATGATTTTGATGAACGTGTATTAAAATCCACCACAAAGTGAGCCATATTAACTTAAATTAGCACTTTCCTTAATCTTTAGCCCAAAGCGTGACCTTTCCATTTACATCTGTCTGGTGCACTCACAATGTATCGCAGCACACACCCCTGACCACATGATTAATAACCATACAGATGGCACCAACATGATTATACACCAGCCAGCAGAGAATTGGTGCCCACATATATTATTATTTGCGAAGTGCAGTAACGTATGCAAATATCTTGCTGAGCGCAAATAAAATGGAGTTTTACAAGCACAGACTTGTCATGGGGTTATTTAACAGTCATACATGATAGCAGGTAATTCTTGGTTTATTCAGGCAAGAAGGCACATCTGTTCTAACACAGCGTTGTGTAGTGAGTATGATATAGCACAATACACCTCTCATACAGTGCCTGTGCCTGTTACCGTTCACTCACATGACAAAACTCACTCAATCATCCTCAAACCACAATTGCCATCTGAATGTATGGAGATGGTCATCCATTGGTCCACTTTGTGTACAATAATCCTTACAAAGCACCAAATAAGCCACTGTCTTGTATTGGGGGGAATCTGTAGACTACATAAGAGTCCTGTCTATGTTTGAAGTTACCCAGAGTGGTGGAGAACATGGACAAAAAAAATCCAGTCCTCAAATTTCACATAGACAACAGTGATCCCGGGATTCTCCGTCGGCAACCAGAAATAATGGGTACAGGGTCCAAAAACGTTCAAACACACTTTCCAGGAAAGATCCAAGCTTCAAGCGCTTTTGACCTCCACTGAGGTCTTTTTCAAGAAGAATGCGGTGAGTCCCTAAGTTCCGGGTATAAATACCTGGGTGATCCAATCAACTAACATGATGCTATAAACAGACAGGTGAGTAGTCCAATCACAAAAGCCCACCACTCTGGGTAACAGACCATTGTTCTACGCACTTATCCTTGTATTGCTATCTGTTTTTACCTCTGTATATGTTTGCATTAAATGGTGTTACACTATCTGCCATTTCCTAAATCTTTTTTGGGGGGGATTCATCATCATCCACCACCATCACAATTGAGGGGGATCCTCCTATATATGGATGCGGGGAATCCTTTCCTTTGGAATTTGAAAATTGATATACAGAGGCGGAGAAGAGGATCGTTTATATAAAAAGAGGGGCGTACGGTATTTACCTACTTACCTGCTTTTGTTTCGTATATTAGGAGAAGAGGATCGTATCCCACTATAAAGTGGGACATTCTTTTTTTTTCCCTTTTTTTTTTGCTACCAATTTATATCCATTACTGTTGTAAATTCAGTTTATGGGGAAAGTCTGGTATTCCACATGCCGCTGTACTGGAACATGCTGCAGATTTAATCTTCTGGTACTGATGTGGGCAAATTCGTTGGTACTCTTCTATGTGAAAAGAACAAAACTTCTTCTTTTTCTTTGAAATATCGTGACAAATGTAATTGGCATCCAGCACTGTTTTATTCCAAATTTGATAGAAATCAGATTATGCATTGGATTTTGGATTCAACAAAAACAGTGGAAAATGACAAAAATAACCAGACCCTAAACCTAATATTTTGTTGCAAAACCTTTAGAGGTAATTGCTGCAATGAAGAGATGTCAGTAGATATCAATGGGACCTTTAGTACCTGTCGGCATGTAGTTTGTCCCACTCTCTTCTGGATCAAACTGCTCCTGCTCTCTGAGGTTTGATGGGTGCCTACTCTTGGCTGCACATTGTCTCTTTCCGTATTTTCAATATGATTCTGATCGGGGTTTAACAAAGACTTCAGAAGAGTTCAATGTTTTGTTCTTATCCAATCATGGGTGCTTTAAGCTGTGTTTTATAGATAGTTATCCTGTTGGAGGACCCATGATTTGCGGATTTTTATTTTAACTTTCGAACCAAAAGGCTTACGAAGGTGGAAAAGGTCTTCAGGTCCCTTCTTGCCTACGCTGGGAGGGACCCCATCCTGGGCCCCATCCTGGGCCCCCAGAGACAAATGACTCCTAAAATCCTAAGAATTTTGTTCTTATTCTCCTCATGTTTGCGTGGGTTTACTCCGGGTACTCCAGTTTCCTCCCACAACCCAAAAAATATACTGGTAGGTCAATTGACTTCTAGCAAAAATTAACCCTAGAATGTCTGTGTGTGCATGTACATGTGGTAGGGAACATAGATTGTAAGCTCCACTGGGGCAGGGACCGATGTGAATGTTCAAATATTCTCTGTAAAGCGCTGCGGAATATGTGTGCGCTATATAAGAAATTGGTAATAAATAAATACTAAAGATGTAATTTGAAATGTGCTGGGACAGCGTGGTGCAGATCATATAATGCCCTGTCTTCAGAGCAAAGCGTAAGCTGTTCTGGTTTAGGGGGGGGTATTCAATCCCCCGCCGCTATTCCCGATGGGGAAAATAGTGGCGGGGCCATATTCAATGCGGTCTTCCCGACAGCATTGAACAGGGATCTCTGCAGAACGGCCCCGACTATACAAGTAGTCGGGGCCGTTCTGCCGAGAACCGCCAGGAATTGGCGAGCTACCGGCCGCAGCTCAACTATTTGCCAACGGTTCTCGAGGCCACACCCCTTTTTTGGCGCTCAGCAGGCGGGACATTGAATCCCGTCTGCCGAGCTGACGTCGAGCCGGCCGAGAACGAAATGAGTTACAAAACAATAGTAATCTCAATAATTATTTCCCATTAAAAGTAACAACTTTTTTAAGGTTGGTGTATTTTTTTTTTTAGGGGAAGGGGGGGGGGGGGGAGTTGGTTTCAGATCATGTTATAACATCAATGTATTCAGCCCAACTACAATGTGCACACAAAATACAGTTTATATTTGTAGCTTATGGGTAGGAATTTTCTATGTCCCATTTAAATCCCCAAATCCTGTGGCCACACTTAAAATAATCCCTCATCGTCTGTATCCTATTTACTTGGGTACAGGCTGCCCTGTTATTTATGTTTTCTGTCAATGACCTTTGAGAACTGACATTCGCCTCGACCTAGAACATGCCTTTGCCGGGTCACAGTGCTCTGAATGCCTCTCGCAATATTTCTCCCTCTGCGTCTTTGATTGCAATATTGAAGATGTACACCGAAAGCAAGCTAAATATGCTTACTGCGAGCCTGCAGTTCCCGGTGTCTGGCTAGTGTAGTGCAGTCTGGGATCCTTGCTGATCTTGGCAGTGCAGGAGAGGGAGGAGGCGAGGAGGGTTTGCAGAGGACCACACTCACAAAGGCATTTTCTCCATTCTGCTGCAAAGTGAGCTGCAGTCCTCCTGCAGGACTCCTACAAAACCCTGGGATTCCAGCAGATACTCAGGTAAATCATCTTGGAGATATTTTGAAGTTGTTGTTTGTTTTGTTTTATGTTTCTGTGTATAATTAAATGATCATGGATTTTGGAATCTGCTAACTTAAAGATATATTAATTACCATTGCAATTAATGGAAAGGTATGCAGCCTAGCTTGATATTAGATGGGAATTCTGCTTTGTTCTGTGTCTCTATAATTCTGCATTGGTAACATCCCTTTAGGCTCAGATGCCCTTTATGCGATGCCCTAGAACAGGGGCTGCTGCAGATGGGAGCGCAGAGCTGCAGATGTCACAGGGAGAAATCTGACTGCACTAAACGACAGTCACTCCTTCTATATTTCAGCTATTTGTTATAGAGCCGCTGTCGGTACGGAAGTACCGGCAGATCTGCGATGAAATGGGATTATTGGGCTGCTAAGAAATGTAAAGTTAATTATAGAAAAGAGTGTGAAGCTGGTTTGTCTAAATTGTAACTGATGGTATCTATGGGCAATTTGGCACGGGTATTAGTTACAGAGTTTGAGGTTTAACCGTGGAAGTACTGGGATGCAGCAACTGTTATATATAAGGATGCAGTTATCGGCTGGATACTGTACAAACCTTGTCACATTCTCTCCTCTCAGCTGCTCCGATGTCTAATACGGAAGTGTAATGATGGAGTGGGATTGCCTCAGATAGAGGACAGAGAACCCACATGACCTCAGCTTCCTGATGACGGCACTTTTTTGTCCCAAGCTCCTTTCCAGAGCCTTTTCTCCCCTTTTACTAACATGGCAGGAGAGTGGTACAGCATTTTCGTTTGCCGAAGTTAAAGGGAGTCCACATTGCCGGCACAACACAGCTGGAGTTCTATCAAGAGAGACCCAGGGGTTTGCAGGAGGACGCCAGAGATGCAGGCATGATTCTGGTATCATTGGAGATCTAAAGATGAACTCTTCCTTTGATGGAACTAACAGCAGCCATCTGTTCTGTCTTTTGGGCGTAGGATCTCACGAAACTTTGTCGGTTTGCCTCCTGGAAGTGGGAATCATCATCTTCCTGACTGTGTTAATCATCTCGGGCAATGTGATCGTTATTTTTGTCTTCCATTGTGCTCCGCTGCTCAACCACCACACCACCAGTTACTTCATTCAAACGATGGCCTATGCGGACCTTCTAGTTGGAGTTAGCTGCTTGGTACCTTCTTTCTCTTTGTTGCACCACACGGTCCTGCTTCCCGAGCACATCGTGTGTAAGATGTTTGGGTACGTCGTGTCTGTTCTGAAGAGCGTGTCCATGACCTCTTTAGCCTGTATCAGCATTGACCGATACATCGCAATAACCAAACCACTAACATACAATACGTTAGTTACGGCATGCCGCCTACGCGTGTGCATTCTGTTGCTCTGGATATATTCGTGCGCAATATTTCTACCTTCATTTTTAGGGTGGGGGAAGCCGGGTTACCATGGAGATGTATTTCGGCCATGCGCTGAGTCCTGGCATACCAGTCCGTACTTCACCTCTTTTATTGTTGTAATGCTCTATGCCCCAGCGGCTACCACGGTGTGTTTCACATACTTCAACATTTTCCGCATCTGCCAGCAGCACAACAAGGAGATCAACGACCGGCGCGTGCGATTCAGCTCGTCTGACAACGAGCCTGCACAGGGGCAACCTAACCCAGAGAAGCGCTATGCAACTGTCCTCTTTCGTATTACCAGCGTGTTCTACGTTCTCTGGTTGCCTTACATTGTCTATTTCCTGCTGGAGAGTTCCAAAGTCTACTCCAATCAGACTGCTTCCTTTCTCACAACCTGGTTAGCCATCAGCAACAGCTTCTGCAACTGTGTCATCTACAGCATGTCCAACAGCGTTTTCCAAAAGGGTTTGAAGCGTCTCTCCGGGGCCATTTGTGCTTCATGTTCCAGACACAGGGAAAGCCATGATGTACCCGTTACTGTCCAAAAGAGACCCACAGATGACTGCAACCCCTAAATATCCCAAACCATGTGATATCTCTACAGATTGACACAGATAATGGATTAAATAAACAACTTTGCTACAGATGAGTAAAAGATCTGATGTCGGGATTGCTGTATTAAAGAGCCATTGGTCCAGTATTGAGGATGGAAGAATCTATCTAATGCTACTGTCCCATTGTGGATCTATCTTGCTACCGAATTATGTTGTACAGTGCGTTTATGTAAATGGGGCTTGTGGCTCTTGTAGTTTGTGGTCATTTGACTCTTTCTACTGTATCCGAGCGTGACATAAGAATGTGCTCTTTGGATCTAAGCATATTGTGGTTTTGTCCTCTACCTGGTTAGCATTAGGGAAGCTACAGCTGCGCTATAGATTGCTGCTTTTTTGGATGTGTCCCCAGCACCCCAGCCTCTCTAAACCAGCAAAACATTTGGATCCCGCTCGACCTGGATTTTTCTGTTCGCATAATGGATGGCACTTTCTGTTAACATGAACTTAAAGTTTTTAGACCCATGGATGCTCTTTAAACAAACGTTACGCCTTTGATCTTTAGAAGCTCATCTGTGATAGACTTATACTGTCTGTCTATTTTGTTACATTTGCATTTAATTTGGTTCCAACAAATTAAATGGAATATTTTTCTAAGTGGGTAAAAAAAAAATTATATATATATTAATGATAATATTTAAACAGTTGACCACTGGAAATTTTTTGGTGTAATTTAAGGACTTTTTTTTTTTTTTAGGCTTAAAGTCTTTGTTATAGTTTATTGGGACTGTGAAATGTAATGTTGTCTACCCTTTTAAAGGCTAAAGCAATCTGTGATGCTTCGGCAGTTGCTGTGCAATTCCCAGGCAAAAGCGTTACTCAGCATGCTGGTCGTTGCAGTTCAGCAAAAGCCGAAATATTGCAAGCTACCTAAGCCTACGATTTTAAGCCTCTCATTCAAGCTTCACCCTGCAAGTCCTTCTGGCAGCAAAACGGTTAAAGTTGTGATGTCCCATACAAAGTGAATGTTCTGTTTTCAACCAAAATGTGTAAATTATGCAAAATGAAAAAAAAAAAAATAATAATAGAATTATTCTCTGAAGTTTTCAGTGTATCTTTGTTTTTGTAGCGGTCCAAGAAAAATGGCAACTGCTCCTTTAGCCCTCACTATCCTATGTCATAAAGGCCGCATGCTGCGCCTAACCTCAGCGGTGCAACCGGCAGCCACTAGATGGCACCCGAGAGCGCTGTTTGGACACACGCGCAGGCGCGCTCGCGCCTACACACCTCAGCATGACAGAGCTCCAGCTCCCAGCAGCTCCATCATTTTGATGGGCTGGTAATTAGTTTGGATATAACTTTGCAATGTTTCTTCTTGAAAGGAACGGTCCTAACAAAACAGAAAAAACGTTTGGTGTGTGTGGAATGACCTCACTGGATGTGTTCCTTTTACAAGCTTGCTTCTATTTCCCATGGAATCCTAATAGTACTTTGAGATGTTTGGCATCTATCCTTCTGCTGTGACTCTTGAGTGGGACGTTTCTATATAAGGACTGCGGCTCCGGGCAGCAGAATGATGGTGGATAAGTACTAGTAAGAGCATTAGATGGGGCACCTGTATTAATAACCTCCATTTAAGCTGTGCCGAGCAGTCCGTCTACTAGTCAGAGGTAAGGCAGCGTTTGCATAGGAATAAAGCGAGTATGTAGGGGTATTTGTACTACGAGCCGGCATGTGTGCAGTATTTGGTTCCACTTTAGTAGTTTAACCTGTATTGTGCTGCCCAGACAGTAGATTGACCTTTAGCACAAGTAGAAATTATGATCAATTGGTGACAATGGAGCAGATGTATTCAGCCTGAAGAAGAGACCGAAGACAGAAAGCACCAGCCAACGAACTGTGTTTGAAAATGACAGTTGGCAGTTGATTGGCTGGTGCTTATCTCCTTTCACTTTATCTCCAGTTTATCTCTTCTGGTACTTGTGTAGTTTCACGGCGCCCGATATATCGGTCGCGATATCGGCCGATATATCGTATGCGATCCGAAGCGATTTTTGACCTGTTCATAATGATTTTATATAGTGTGGCGAGCGCAGTAATCCATGTCCGCTTGCTACGCTCGCCACGCTTCAGGCTCAGTGGCTCGCTGCACCTGCCACACTATATAAAATCAACTGGTGTGTGGTACATGGTAACCATGCATGGTAATCATCATCATCAATGGCTGCCAGGCTTTTTGTGGTATAGCCATTGATAATGTGACGTCCAGGCAACTATTAGTGTCAGAATTCCAAGATGATATAGTGACCGTTTGTGCAATGTTTCCCCAAGACTAGAGATGGGTATACCCATTACAGACTGCACGCTGCCGAGATGGCGCAGCAACTAGTCAACTCTACTGAAGAAGCGGGCGGACTTGGAGGCGGGGCATCACGCAGGGAAATGGGTTATACACAAGGGCCTGACGCACTGCACTGGGTCAGGTCCTTGTACACTACAGTACTGTAACACACACAGCCCGGCATGCGTATAGAATCTATATATAGATTCTATATGCAATGAAAATAAATTCCTGGGGGTAAGGAACGGTCATGCTGCCAAGATACAGCCGGGCATGCATATAGATTCATACACCTGTCCGGATGTGTCTCGGCAGCACAACCATCCAGTACCGCCATGAATTAAATTTTTACCCTATTTGGAATAATTTACCCCTGACCACTGTACTATAGTATGGTAATTGCGTAACCACTGTACTATAGCATTGAAATGGCGTAACTTTCTTAGCAATTGTCCCAGACGTGTTAATATGAGGTTGTAGTTTTTAAAAACACTACTTCGTACGTACCTTTGCGTGCACTGTGCATGAGTTCTCCCTAAAGAATTCTTGCACCCTTAATATTGTAATTACTTCGGCCTCTACAGTTGTCACTATTGGGAAGCCACCGCCCCGCAGCAATATATGAAGAAGGGGGCGGGGGAAGAACAAAAGTAACAAAAACCATCAGTCCCCCATGTAGTGCTACCATAGCTAAAGTATGTGTACAGAAACTATTCATCTATTAGGTTAAAATCTATGTGAAAAATACATTTTATGACTGGATGTAATCTATTACTCCCAATGC
This sequence comes from Crinia signifera, assembly GCF_055691185.1. Taxonomy (NCBI): domain Eukaryota; kingdom Metazoa; phylum Chordata; class Amphibia; order Anura; family Myobatrachidae; genus Crinia; species Crinia signifera. Next base: position 10,179,839 of record NC_139225.1, on the reverse strand, counting down.
TTAGAAGACTTGACACTGTCCAAAAGAGAAAAACTCTGGGTGACATTTAATCGGATGAGAAATTCAAAATGTGAGAGATTTGGTATGAAATCTCCAGGTTTAATTAAAGTGGCAATCATTTACACTGCAATACCAGTTTGATTTTGTGTAAAATGATTGCCGCTTTAAAAAAAACTGGAGATTTCTTAACAAATCTGTCACATTATGAATCTCTCCTCCGATTAAATGTCACCCAGAGTTTTTCTCTTTTGGACAGTGTCAAGTCTTCTAAGCATTGGGAGTAATAGATTACATCCAGTCATAAAATGTATTTTTCACATAGATTTCAACCTAATAGATGAATAGTTTCTGTACACATACTTTAGCTATGGTAGCACTACATGGGGGACTGGTGGTTTTTGTTACTTTTGTTCTTCCCCCGCCCCCTTCTTCATATATTGCTGCGGGGCGGTGGCTTCCCAATAGTGACAACTGAACTAAAATTTCACCCTCTATCTTTTTTTCTCCACATTGTATTGTGGTATTTGCCCTAGAAGTTTAGATTTTAATTTTTATGCCCAAAATAGACCATTTTTCATGCCCTCTTCAATAATGTAATACATAATTGGAATAAAGTGTGTAATAACTTTGGCATTATTCAATACCTAGGAATCTAGACCCTTCCTTCCGGTTTTCACAGGTAGACCACACAATAAGTTTTTATCCAAATTAGTCAAACTTTTACTTTACCTTCCTATTGACCGGAGGTGGTTTATCCTTAGAACTAGAGCAGTGGTTTTGCTTTTTGCAATAAATTTTATACTGGAATAATCTTTTTATTCTGTGAACTGCTGAAGCAAATTTGTATTATTAATATTTTATTTTTTTTAATTGCTAAAGTTACATTTAGTAGCATAATTGTATAAATATCTTTTTTTTCAATTAAGTGTTATATAAATGAAGGTAGCTGACAAAAAAAACAGCTTTACATTTCATTTAGTTAGACATATTCAGTTTTCATTTTTATTTTTGTCTTTTTCATTTTGACATTTTTTTGAATTTTTATTGAATTTTTTTCCATGCAGAGAAATATAGAAAATTCAGGTTTTCTCCCCGATTGTGCGCACACGCTTGTTTTCACCTCCCCCATACACCCTCAGTAAAGTACAAGGGGCGGTTGTACTACCACATACAAGCTGTGTGAGAGTTTTGTTTTCTTCCTATGGAATCCTTATATAAAAATAGAGATGTGCAGGCTCTGATTTACTGATTTCAAAGCAGGATCTTATTGGCTATCCCAAATCACATGACAGCTGTTGACAGTTGATAGCCAATAGGATCCTGCTTTGAAATCAGAGTAAATCAGAGCCAGCACATCTCTCTATAAAAATCACTTAGATGACATTGGAAAAAACATACATTATAGCTTTCAGAATATTATTTGTAGATGTCCTCACACCTTATGGGGGTATGGATTGTTTGGTCAACCTAAAGATGGTCAACACCACTAGGTCGACATATTGCAAGGTCAACAGGGGGTCTAGGTCGACATGGCACACGTCAACAGGTCGTTAGGTCGGGATGCGGTCAAAATCCCGACATGGACAAAATCCCGACAGGGTCAAAATCCCGACATATAGAATGTACAAGTGAAACGTCTACATGCCTTTCGGTCGACAGGTGCGAGGTCGACATGGGTTTTTTCACTGTTTTTTGAACAGACATGTGTGGACAGGTGGTATTTCATGCCCTACCATCCACTACGGCGTGGTGGGAGAATAAAATAGTGTGCCGAGTGCAGCGAGGCACCGTGCCCGAATCATTGCGAGCGGCTGCGGTTCTCTTGCAACTGTGTCCATGTCGACTGTGTCGACATTCGGGTCAAAAACAGTGAAAAACCCCATGTCGACCTCGCACCTGTCGACCGAAAGGCATGTAGACTGTTTCACTTCTACATTCTATGTGTCGGGATTTTGACCCTGTCGGGATTATAAATGTCAGGATTTTGTCCATGTCTGTATTTTGACACATTCGGGATTTTGACCGTCGGGATTTCATACCGAATCCGTTAGGTCGACACAAGCATTAGGTCAACATGGGGGTTTTAATTTTTTTTTTGGCCCCGAATGTCGACAGTCGACATGGACACAGTTTTAAGTACACCGCGTCTGCTCGCCATGCTTCGTGCGCTATTTTATTCTGCCACCACGTCCTAGTGGATGGTACGGCATAAAAATACCGCCTGTCGGCACATGTCGGCTCAAAAAACAGTGAAAAACCCTGTGTTGACCTTTTTGACTGTCGACCTAGACCATGTCTATCTAATGCTTGTATCGACCTAACGAACTCTTCACCTTGTGCCATGTCGACCTAGACCGCTGTCGACCTAATGACTGTCGACCATCTTTAGGTCGACCAACCGACCGTATCCCCCTTCTGGGCAGTGCAAGACGATATCTATAATCTTATCTACGTCACCACCAGAGATTGCCCAGTCAGCGACCGTTGTCACATGTCTGTGAGCATTACCGGTTTCTCATTTATATAACGTGGCCTGCGTTGTATGTCCAGTGCCATTTCCCTACATCTACAAGAGCAATAGCTAGTGGTGGCCCCTCGGGACCTTCTGGTAAGAGAGAGGAGGCTGATTTCTCCTGTCACATGCAACTTCTCTTTGTAAACCCTTTTATTTTTATTTCCGGTCATATCTTTTTCTTGCACTGATTGCATTTTGTGGTATGGAAGCGTTCCTGGAGTTAATGCATTTATTTTGATTTTGCCTTGATCTTCAAACATGAGTTTCCAACAGATTTGCCTGGTTGCCAAACCACCAGAGCTGTGGAAAATTTGGACAAGCATAACCTAAATTTCACTGATTGACTTAATCTAATATTTCCAAATGATGTGCAGTCAAATTACCCCATCATTTTTTAAGCCGATTTCTTTGTTTTGTTTAACAGCACGCAGTACTATTTCTACGCGTCTACCCATATCTTCATGTGACCTCTATTTAGAATACAAGAATACGGTGTAAATCTAAATGTCGTTTGTGTAAATGCTGAACTGGCAAAAGGAGTAGAACTCTGACACCTTTCACACCGCCGATGCAACCTGGGTTATTGCCAGATTAACTAAGGTCACAGCTCTATGAGAAATGGTCTACCCCCCCCCCCCCCCCCCCCCTTCAAAAAAAAAAACGCCCCATAAAAACAGGGGACCGGAGATAAATCTAGGAACAGCCCATGTAACAGGGATGTCTCGTTCACAGAATAGGAAGAACCATATCATCTACGCACGCCAGCAAAACGGCCAATGACGATCTGACCTGTATTGGAACCAGGTTTCAAATCCCGGGTTGGATCTTGGTGTGAAAGGGGTGTATGTCCTAAACTCTATATTATAAATAAACCGGTGTTGATTCTAACTCCTTTGTTAGAACTAATATTGTGCTGTTTTTCTATGTTTTTATTACATGTTATAAGACAAAACAATATATAATAGAGAATACCCCAACATTAAACGATACATTTTGGTGATAATGGGTTTCCATATCTCAATTCTGACCAGGCCCAATGTTGGAGGTATACCATGGTGCAAGCTAATACCCCTTTCACATTGCACTTTTAAAAACGGTATATTGCCGTTTTTTTTCCATTTTAAAACGTTTAAGGCTGCAATGTGAAAGTCAAAAGAAAGAAAAAAGACTCTCTGTTTTTTGGGGCACTCTTTAGTTGTTGATAACGCAGGAAGATCCCTGCGTATCTGGATTGGTCAAAAAAAGTAAAGATGTATATAAGTTGAAAAAGGGGTTACACTTAATTTAACCTGTTGGGTAGATACATAAAGAAGCAGTGTCTCTAGTGGTCTAGTAACCGTGGGTGATTAGGCTAGTTTACACAATGTGAAGGAGACGGGGGGACTTCATGAAGGGTTCCCCACGTTTTCCTAGTAGGAATGGGTTTCTTAAAATGTAGCCTTTAATTATGTTTTACTAAAAAAATTTACTAGACAAACATGTAACTTAGACTGGACACACATACATAGATAACATAAAAAAGGAAAGAGCGGTGCACGCTACGGTATTTGACAGTTTCCGTCGTGAAATACTTTGTGTTTGCCGTAAAGGGCAAATGCGTACACCGTTTGTCAGACCTTGTACAAATATTAATATCAATATCAAGTCACTAGTGGAGTTTGCGCCAAATACAGATCTAGGATACCAGTCTACTCTATAATTTAAGGGTGCCTATTATTACTTTTACGTTAACCCAGTATCTGGTGTCCGCTATAGTCTTCTTGTGTCCCACTAGTACAACCCGTAGGTCAAATTCTAGTAGATCTCAGCCTAGGATGGCCAGCCGATTCTAGGCTATTCCTGATATCTGAAGGTAGGGTTCCAGAGAAGGATAGATGCAAGAGTCAGTGGGTGATCTGAAGATTCCTGTGGGGGTGGTATAAGGTGTTCCCAAACCGACTTTATATACCTTCAACAGACAGGCAGTGGGATCTGGTTAGTCCGCAAAAGGTCCCCCTTGCTGACTGGCAAGTCCCTCAAATCCTGTGGTCAGCTACCACCAATCTAAATTGTGTGGGCTTTATAGGTATTGTGGGGGAACACCTCCCCTCAAGGTCTCGAAAGGTTAGTGATTGGCTCTGTACGGGCCCTTGCGTGACAGGCGGCTGCTGCCCAGCTTTATATACCTAATGACCAGTGTGGAATAAATACATGTTGTCATCCGAGGAGGTCTCCCTTCCTCAGAAAATGTTTTCAACACAACTGGCAGGCTGCCACCAGTTTGTATTAGGTGGGCCCTTTGGGGTATTGCGGGTGAGCGGGCCTGTGTGCACAGCAGGGGGGTTCCTAGATAGGGAGCCAATAAGTGGGGGTGCTGCTGTCCAATTCCTCCCCGCGTCTCCCTGTTGAAAAGAGATTTTTCAGTGCAGGGAGATACTGAGGGATAGAGACTGGGTGAGCGACCCTGAAAAAATAGAAGAAAGAAAATGCTGGTGTGGTACGCTGCTGTCCTCTACTTGTGGCAAGCCACAGAGGTGGTGGATGAGCGGTACCTACGGTTTAGACTCCAGCCGAGACAGAGAGGAGTAAGTGGATAAGATATGGGAAAATGAATTACAGATATGTTTGCAGAATAGCTACGTAATATATGAAAGAACCGCTAGCTCTATAGGTATTTAAACAACTGGCTGATGTCTACAAGAAGTAGTTTTATATCTAATTGTTAATCGAGACACTTGTCTTGCATGCCTCAGTATACATTATACCCAGACTGTCCCAATGTTTGTTCTGAGCAGTGTGCGTATTAGGTACAAACTTTGCGGCTGCAGTTATTTGTTAGGAATCACAGAGAAAAAACTATATACAGCAATAACTATCATGTAGCGCAATCAAACGCTTTTTTCTCTGTGATTCCTAACAAATAACTGCAGCCGCAAAGTTTGTACCTAATACGCACACTGCTCAGAACAAACATTGGGACAGTCTGGGTATAATGTATACTGAGGCATGCAAGACAAGTGTCTCGATTTACAATTAGATATAAAACTACTTCTTGTAGACATCAGCCAGTTGTTTAAATACCTATAGAGCTAGCGGTTCTTTCATATATTACGTAGCTATTCTGCAAACATATCTGTAATTCATTTTCCCATATCTTATCCACTTACTCCTCTCTGTCTCGGCTGGAGTCTAAACCGTAGGTACCGCTCATCCACCACCTCTGTGGCTTGCCACAAGTAGAGGACAGCAGCGTACCACACCAGCATTTTCTTTCTTCTATTTTTTCAGGGTCGCTCACCCAGTCTCTATCCCTCAGTATCTCCCTGCACTGAAAAATCTCTTTTCAACAGGGAGACGCGGGGAGGAATTGGACAGCAGCACCCCCACTTATTGGCTCCCTATCTAGGAACCCCCCTGCTGTGCACACAGGCCCGCTCACCCGCAATACCCCAAAGGGCCCACCTAATACAAACTGGTGGCAGCCTGCCAGTTGTGTTGAAAACATTTTCTGAGGAAGGGAGACCTCCTCGGATGACAACATGTATTTATTCCACACTGGTCATTAGGTATATAAAGCTGGGCAGCAGCCGCCTGTCACGCAAGGGCCCGTACAGAGCCAATCACTAACCTTTCGAGACCTTGAGGGGAGGTGTTCCCCCACAATACCTATAAAGCCCACACAATTTAGATTGGTGGTAGCTGACCACAGGATTTGAGGGACTTGCCAGTCAGCAAGGGGGACCTTTTGCGGACTAACCAGATCCCACTGCCTGTCTGTTGAAGGTATATAAAGTCGGTTTGGGAACACCTTATACCACCCCCACAGGAATCTTCAGATCACCCACTGACTCTTGCATCTATCCTTCTCTGGAACCCTACCTTCAGATATCAGGAATAGCCTAGAATCGGCTGGCCATCCTAGGCTGAGATCTACTAGAATTTGACCTACGGGTTGTACTAGTGGGACACAAGAAGACTATAGCGGACACCAGATACTGGGTTAACGTAAAAGTAATAATAGGCACCCTTAAATTATAGAGTAGACTGGTATCCTAGATCTGTATTTGGCGCAAACTCCACTAGTGACTTGATATTGATATTAATATTTGTACAAGGTCTGACAAACGGTGTACGCATTTGCCCTTTACGGCAAACACAAAGTATTTCACGACGGAAACTGTCAAATACCGTAGCGTGCACCGCTCTTTCCTTTTTTATGTTATCTATGTATGTGTGTCCAGTCTAAGTTACATGTTTGTCTAGTAAATTTTTTTAGTAAAACATAATTAAAGGCTACATTTTAAGAAACCCATTCCTACTAGGAAAACGTGGGGAACCCTTCATGAAGTCCCCCCGTCTCCTTCACATTGTGTAAACTAGCCTAATCACCCACGGTTACTAGACCACTAGAGACACTGCTTCTTTATGTATCTACCCAACAGGTTAAATTAAGTGTAACCCCTTTTTCAACTTATATACATCTTTACTTTTTTTGACCAATCCAGATACGCAGGGATCTTCCTGCGTTATCAACAACTAAAGAGTGCCCCAAAAAACAGAGAGTCTTTTTTCTTTCGTTTGACTAACCATAACCACTCTCTTGGGTGCACCTCCACATTCATAGATTAATAGGAAATTCTGTCTCCAACTACATATCTTCTACTGTGGAACATTCATCTACCTAAAGGTCAAGGTATATACCTAGATACAAAACCTGATTGCAAATTCTAACCTGTGCACCGGTCGCCATTCCCACTTCCCCTTTTCCCTTTTAAAAAGTGCAATGTGAAAGTGCCAGAGTTGATTTACCGGTTAAAGTTAACTGGTATTTCAACACAGTTAAAAAGCAGAGTCCTACACGGTTCAAAGCCGTTTTTTTGGCAGTTTGAACAGCTCTATTTCAATGGCTTGAAACGTGTCCCTTGGGGGTTAAACGGGTTAAATGTTTGAATGGTATTAAATGATTTTTAAAACGGTTTTCACCTGCAATGTGAAAGGTCTCAAGGCTCAGACCCGTTTTAAAGTCCCATTTAAGAATACAGTGTCATTACCCATTTCTGCAATGTGAAAGCAGTATAACAGTCATTTATAAAAAGCTTTCTGTTATTAGACATTGCCCTATTTATATTTAGACACCGGGTATTAAAGCATTTCCAAACTCATTTATTTTTTTATTATGGACTCTACTTAATCCATTCTACGCGTATCCACTGAGAGGAGATTCTACCCCACTACCATAAGCAATAAGTTACTATTGCTAATTTAGCCTCTACTATACTAATACCCCATTCACACCAGCATAATTTCCCGGGTTGGGCCCGGGAACAACCCGCGACTAGCACAGGTGTGAAAGGTTACCGTGCAAAAATCCCGGCAAAAATTGCCAGGATTTCAACCCTGCTATGGAGCAGGGTTGTTCCCGGGTTTCACCCGGGGACCTGGCCGGTGTGAATGGGGTAGGGTGATACTTACTCGGGTTGCCGGTCCTCGGTGAGCTGTCTGGCCGGTGATCCACACAGGGGATGCGGCGGGCGCAAATGACGGGACAGGCAGCGGATGAAGATGACGCAGCTCCCGGGACCCACCTGGGAATGGCCCGGCATGATTCCTCGGCCAGATTCCCGGGTGGGTCCCTGCATTTTCTGGTGTGAAAGGGGTATAAGATTCTTTAGTCCTGCTGTTTTTTTTTGGGGGGGGGGGGGGCGGGGGGTACACTTTGGGTACTTGTCTGGTGCTGCATTGGAATTTCACCATCCTATGTCGATTTTGTTTTCGCTGTTGCATCAAGAACAGGAATTGCAAGCACCATTACTAAATACATGTACGTCATTTTGAGTGGTTTGATTTCCTTTTTCTCACTCGTCGCAATTCAGTATTTAATTCAATAATAGGGTTCCAGGCATGTGCTCCACCACCTACAAGTACAGTAAGTTGGCCATTGATATTTTAAGAAAGAGTAGCACATCAATGTTACAGTAATTAGGCCTCATGACCCCTCCAAATTCCTCACCTAGTGCCAGCACTAAACAGGCGGGGTTGGTTTCAACTAAAACATAACCTATATGCATTGATAGTTTGCCAAGTCCATGTTACCATTGGATGGCATGGCAGTAAAGTTAAGCAAGCCCGGTATAGTAAAGTATATATTAAGGGTATAGGAAAAAGAATATAAAAAATAAATAGTAAAATAATAAAATTTCTAAACCAACTTATTGAAACCATTTTCCGCAACACTACCCGATCCCCGCTGACACCGATATTGGCAGCCAGCACCATACTGTATATTCGTTCTCTTGCATCACATCAATGTTCAGACACGTTGTAGAGGTAAGATGTGATTTGCTGTAACTGAATGATGTCATTAGAGGTGCGGCCAGTGTTAGGTGTGCGATTTAAATATATTATTTTAAATGTATTGGAAACATATTTGTAAAGAACATGTGTGGGGACAGACTAAAGGCCCCCATACATTATTATAACTTGTGTTAAGGGCAGATCAGTCTAGATTTACTTGAGCTCCCTGGAATGCGCACATCGGACTTGGCACGTGATGTGCCATTTTTTACATACGATAAATCACCTTTGATTTATCGCATTTTAAAGGACTCCCAGGGTGCTGCAAGGAAAGTCTGATGCAATACATCACGGTGCTGCTGATGGCTGCACATATGATTTATCTTATGTACAGCCGCTGACGCAATGTGCGTAGACTGCGCGTCGGGTCGGAACACATGTCAAACACATGCTGTTTGGCTCGATTTCTCAGCCCGATCCGTTGGAATCTGGTTAAATTGGGCCAAATTGCAATAGTGTATGGAGGCCGTAAATTCTAGATTTTTCTGAACACTAATAATTGAGAGTAAAACCTATTGGGTGTGACTTTGCGATTGTGTATTTGTTTTATCAAACTCGTACATCGCACCTGAGCTATTCAGTTAGAAATGCAGAGTTGCGGTAAACGCTGCAAAGTTTCACAACTTTTCTACGAAATGTGTCCTGGGAGAAAAGTATGAAAAAGTCGGGAAACCATACTGGACCCCAAAAAGTGTCAAATTGTATCGCAGCACTATATGAAACATTGTTAGTGGCCGTAAGGAAAGTACTGGCGGTTTTAAAAGCATCAGATGGTTAATGGTTGAAAAAGTGTAGAAAGTGCCTTTCAGCAAATTAAAGTCTTTTCAGCTTTTTGGGGAACAGAAAAATGTGATCTGTCCTCATACATCTAGCCTCCATATGCCATGCAGCGCGATTCCTGGTGTGAGTGGGCAGCCAGGTCCCATGCACGTAAGTGAACATCGGGCATCTTTTTTGGGGCCCTAAAGTGTCTCTATTGCAACTCACTGTGGTTAGGATGCATGAGGAGACACTTGTATATTGGTCACCCGCAAAGGCAAAATTCTTCTCAAATGGACAAAACCATGCTGCACTGCAGGGGGGGGGGGCAGATGTAACAGGTGCAGAGAGAATTAGATTTGGGTGAGTTATTTTGTTTTTGTGCAGAGGAAATACTGACCGCTTTATTCTTACACTGTAATATAGATCTCACTTTGAAGAAAAACCCCACTGAGATCTAATTCTCTCTGCACAAGTAACATCTACCCCACCAGCATGGTTTTGTCCATTTGAGAAGGAATTGTATGTGACTGAGTCTGTATACAGAGCAGAGCAGAACGCGTATTGGAAAAAGCTTTGACTTCTACATTCTAGCGCTTTGTATACAGATGTAAAGTCTGTCGCACACAGATATACCTGGGTTTATTTACTAAGTGGGAGGGTATATTTCAGATGGGATGTTGCTATGGGCAACCAGTCAGCTGTACACCCAATGCTAGAAGGGGGTGGGGTGTGGTTTACACCAGAGGTTCAGCACTGTGTCTCCACATTTATGCCTTCAAATAAAGACTTCCTGTACAGTATTACCTGCTCACAAAAAACTCCTATTGACCTTTTCACTGCCAACCTTGCCTTTGTCGACCATAAGCTTGTGTTGACCTTTTGGCAGTGTCGAAATAAGGTGCATGAACCCTTTGTAGGTGTCGATCTAGACATTGTGTATCCACTGACTGCATACATCTGGGGGGTGCACACGTAAAAGAAAATAAACGCAAGTTTGGAATCTGAATAAAAATATAATTCTCAGTGAGAACAGCTCGCGGAACCCAACTTGCACCTAATTGGATTGACCCCTTGGAATGCAGCGTTTAGTAGTCGGACTGATCAAGTAATTACAAGAGATGGTTTATTTATTTTCTCAACAGATTTCAAGTTATTTGCTTCACAATATGTCTAGTACATCATTCCACATACTTAATAAATGAGTCCGAGGTCAAAGTGTGCTCCCCCATGTAGACCAAGCTGGTAATCTTCTGTGTTAGAAGTCCTCTGCAGAAATCATCGAGTCGGGAGCGCTGCCTTTCCCCAGAATTCTAAGTATTTATTTTTGTATCTAATTAACATTCCGCAAAGATGTTCGACCGCACTGTTTTCATCTGCTTTTTATACGTGATTTTTATATCATTGCCAAAGAACACTGCAGAAACTTGCCTGTGGGGCAACATCGGCCTTAAAAGGGAAGAAATATCTGTTGAAGCCAATTTCACAGGGGACTTTTTATATTTTTAGAAACAAACTATAACACTCTCTATGGATAAACAAACCTGTTCTGTACACCCGTGCACTAACTGCACACGCTGACCATTCCCCCCCCCCCCCAAAAAAAAGAGTGTATTTAAGACAGACCATTCCATAGGAATGCTTAACAATCGGTGTGTGAGTTTATTGTTAAATTTAGAGATACGAGGACCAAGAAATAGAAATGTTTGTAATAAGGACAAAACATGGAAGTGGACCTATTTTTGACAAAGCGTTAGCTTCGTGTTCTAGACATTTTTATGTTTGTTTTGTGCCAGACAGAAGGGGTAGGGCTGCTGAATGTAGTTTACAGCATTAATGTGGGTGGTGTTTACCAGACTTACTAATTGTGTAACTACTGAGGATGTCCAAGTTTTGCGAGTGATTTTCTGTAGGGAAAAATAAATGAACAGTTACTTGTTAACTATTGTTGGAGAGTTTTTTTTTTTTTTATGATTATCCGCATTAATGGTGAGTTTTTAGCAGAATTATTTCAAGAGCTACAATTCACAGCACATTTTTTTGGTACTCTTTACCTAGAACGGCTCCCGCGATTAGCATCGCGGGCGTCGGGGGTAAAAAATCGCGGGTACATAAAAAACATTTGCTACGCGATGCCCGCGATTTACCCATAGGGATCAATGTTAAAAGTCAGATTGGATGCGATTTTAGTGTTAAATGCCTCAATGCCCGCGATTTTTCCATAGGAAACAATGTTAAATGGGCCACAGAGCCCTCATAGTCCCCCTGAAGTCTTAAATGGCCCCCACAATTTTTAACGCCACCCCACGATCAACGTGAACCCGAAGCGTGGCGAGCGCAGCGAGCCCGCGAGGGGCGGCGGTACGCGTCCTCCGACCTTTTCATACCCCCACTATCCACGTCGGCGTGGAGTTGAGAACAGAATAGTGTGGCGAGCGCAGCGAGCCACCGAGCCCGAAGCGTGGCGAGCGCAGCGGATACCTTCACAGTTATACACGTCCCCTCGCGGGCTTCACAGGTGTCCGTGGCGACGCGGACACCTGTGAAGCCCGCGAGGGAATGCGTTTACCTGTGAAGGTATCCGCGTCCCCTCGCCACGCTTCGGGCTCGGTGGCTCGCTGCGCTCGCCACACTATTCTATTCTCAACTCCACGCCGACGTGGATAGTGGCGGTATGAAAAGGTCGGAGGACGCGTACCGCCGCCCCTCGCGTGCTCGCTGCGCTTGCCACGCTTCGGGTTGACGTTGATCGTGGGGTGCCGTTAAAAATTGTGGGGGCCATTTCAGACTTCAGGGGGACTATTAGGGCTCTGTGGCCCATTTAACATTGTTTCCTATGGAAAAATCGCGGGCATTGAACACTAAAATCGCGTCCAATCTCACTTTTAACATTGGTCCCTATGGGAAATCGCGGGCATCGCATCGCACCCGTTTTTTAGTGCATTCGATGGTCGCAATGGGCGCCGTTCTAGGTAAAGAGTACCATTTTTTTTTTCCGGAATCTTGATTAAGGGCAGTACGGATGGTGTAATGGTTAGCATTACTGCCTCACAGCACTGAGGTCATGGGTTCTATCCCCACCATGTGTTATATATACAGGGCAGTACGTATGGTGTAATGGTTAGCATTACTACGTCACAGCACTGAGGTCATGGGTTCTATCCCCACCATGTGTTATATATACGGGGCAGTACGGACGGTGTAATGGTTAGCATTACTGCCTCACAGCACTGAGGTCATGGGTTCTATCCCCACCATGTGTTATATATACGGGGCAGTACGGATGGTGTAATGGTTAGCATTACTGCCTCACAGCACTGAGGTCATGGGTTCTATCCCCACCATGTGTTATATATACAGGCAGTACGGATGGTGTAATGGTTAGCATTACTGCCTCACAGCACTGAGGTCATGGGTTCTATCCCCACCATGTGTTATATATACGGGGCAGTACGGATGGTGTAATGGTTAGCATTACTACGTCACAGCACTGAGGTCATGGGTTCTATCCCCACCATGTGTTATATATACAGGCAGTACGGACGGTGTCATGGTTAGCATTACTGCCTCACAGCACTGAGGTCATGGGTTCCATTCCCCGCATGGCCCTAACTGTGCGGAGTTTGTATATTCTCCCCGTACTTGCGTGGGTTTCCTCCGGGTACTCCGGTTTCCTCCCACAATCCAAAAATATACTGGTAGGCTAATTGGCTCCCAACAAAATTAACCCTAGAATGTCTGTGTGTGCATGTACATGTGGTAGGGAGTATAGAGTGTAAGCTTCACTGGGGGCAGGGACTGATGTGAGTTCTAATATTCTCTGTACAGCGCTGCGGAATGTAAGCTATATAAGAAAATATTAATAAATTAAGGGTATTTGTGACAATATAGGTAATAATGTGATGACCACGTACAGTGGCTACAGGTTACATAATTTTTATCTTTAAAATAAGGTGAATTTTGTTAGCCTTAGTTTATAGGGCCTGTAATCAGGGATGTTGGCAGACCGTATGTCTTTGATATTAGACGTCTGTGCAAGCGTGTATTATCAGTACGGCACATGTGCAGGTCTGGGACTGCAACCATGGTCACAGTGCCCCCTAACCCACCGCATAATTGACATGCCACGACTGTTAGGAGGCGGTAGCAGACTCCCTTCATTAAAAAAATGGGGACTTGTCAAGGCCATTGTGTGGGTCCTTAATGCGGATCTACTGGCCTCAGCGGTGCAGGTCAGGCGGCCATTCCGAAACGCCGAAAGGTGCCCATATTACACTAGTGCGATTTTTGGCCCCTTTCTCCCGAATTCAAAGCATCGGGCTGAGAAATTGGGTGAAAGGTCATATTGTGTGTGTTTAACCTCCGATTCCGATCAAATGCGCAGTCCTAGGCACACAGGACCGGAGCCAGAGTTTGCCATAGCTACCAAAAATTGCCAAAGATTGTTCAGATCCTCAGCCAGGACTAGGTTGGCATGCAATACATTGTATGCGAAAGGACTGCAAATGGTGTATCACATGCGATACTGCTGCCTTGGAAGCTGCCGGGGAGTTCAAAAGAAATTGTGGGTGACTTCAAGCCCCAGAGAAATCGTACTAGTGTATGGGGCCCTTTAGGCTTAAGGCTATTTCACACGCTCCGGCTCCTGCCGGGCGGCGAAACCCCGCACGGTTAAGAAGCCGTGCCGCACTCAGACGTTTTCAATGGTGGGGATAGCCACAGCCCAGCAGCCGTCCCTTCCAGTGGTGGGATCCGGCTGCAACCGGGCAGCTGGTGGACACAATCTTGTCTATTAATAACTACTGTGTGTGGCACGGCATTTGGCCGTGCGGGGTTTCACCGCCCGGCAGGAGCCGGAGCGTGTGAAATAGCCCTTACTCAGTTGGCTCATCTGAGATGTAAGTCGCTGCTTCCAAAGACCATTTGAGTTGGACAGACGGCTATGCGAATGGTTTGGCCAGCTTTAGAATGCTCTGGTAAACAGTTGGCTCCATTTTGATAGGTCTCGTTATCGCATTTTTGCGGGGAATGAAGAGGTCCATACACATTAGGTCTTTGGCTGAAAGCAGCTCACTTTTTGCCATTTGAGCGGCTTTCAGCTCAAAACCGCCTAGTGTATATGGGCGAGCCATGAGCGCTGATGTGCGCTCCGCATCATTGTTGTCCGTCGTACTGTTTGACAGGACAGCAATTTGCACTTCATCGTTGGCGACACACGCTGGGCAAAACCACCCAGTGTGTACAGGCCTTAAATTGCAGATTATGAATGAAGCGTTCTAATAGTGGGTACACACGGTGCGATTCTGCTTGCAATTCGATCCCGATTCGATTGGGATTGAATCGGAGGGTACACAAAATGCATGTGATTTGACTATATAGTCTTGGCTGCCAAGACTATTTTCTATTCAATTTACACTACACGGGAGCGCGCAATGGGATCCAAACTGCATCGACTGTAGAAAAACCATTCGATGCCCATTCGATTTTTCTATTCGATTTTGCTTCTATAAGCAAAATCGAATAGAAAAATAGTGCATATCCCACCGTGTGTACCCCCTATTAGACATATCGGGAGCAATTAAATTGTTTTTGGAAGCCCAATCACATCTTATACCCTCCCCAAACTGATGGGTGAAATTCCGTTTTTCTTTATTATAATGCACATTTTGCAACTAAATAGACCAGGTTTATTGCTTAAAGTAGTTAAACCCATCAAATGTGCTGGTTAGCAAAATTGGTCTTTTCAAAGACTATGTAATCACGCCCGTTGTTTGCAGCAGTTGAATTAATGACATCGGACGTTGCCATTCCCCCCCATTGCTTGCTTTCATAGTCGCTTTTAGTATGTGTTCTTAATATAAAGTAGCGCTGAGCAGCAGTGATGAGGTGCTGATCGCAGTCAGCTGGACATCAGGAGCGATATGCTACTACAGGGTCTTTGTGTACTAATAATCGGTGTCGGCCAGCTGGCATTAGCATGAGAAGGTTAATACATACTTGGGATCCCGAGGTTTATTATTTCTGTAACGCTAGCTGATGGGGCTCAGTACTGAAACCCCTGTGATGTTCGTTCTCAGATCCCACCCAGCGTCACTTTTCTTTTAAGTTAAATCTTTTTTGCTATGGGAACTGAAGTGTGTAACGAGGAGCCGGTTTCTCATGGTTACTTCAAGATCTGTTTGTTGCTCTCCCTATCTTCCTGCCATTCTGAGCCTGCGTTTACATAGGGTGTGTGCTCTGAAGGGTTTCCTACGGTTCCCACTACCCTTCAAGCTTGAGAAATGGCCCAGGGAGCCAGTTCTCACAGAAAGGTATAAAAATAGGAGGAGGTTAGCCGATGCCCATGGCACAGGCCGCACTGCGGGCCAAGCTTATGAAAACATGCTCTTTGTTCAAACCGTTTCTGTGTTGTTATCGCTTCCTCAAGATAGAATGAAATTGGAGGAACCTCACGTGTCACTCCCCAGAGTCTGGATTAGTAACGCTGTATGGTACATGTGAGGTGACGGCACAGTCATGAAATCATATTTATATGGAGATAAGGATTATTCTGTGCTCGGCTGTATTATACAATCCAATCCTTATTTCCTCCCATATTGCACGGTCCTATAAATGTAATATTCAACTATAAGTCATGCTTTCATCCAGATATTCCCACCATTAATGTGGTTTATCAAACACAGCATAAAGTAATGGTATTTTCTGTATTCAGTATTCTTTTTTTTTTTTATATATACAAGATGGCACTTTTATGTGTGTGACATTTATGGATAGTGTTACACGCTGTTGTCACTAGTTCTGGTGTGTGTTTGTGTCTCATGCATCAAGCTTTGGAAAGACACTACTTTGTACAACCACTTCGCTTTATCTCCAAACCTTGATACATATCACTTATACCCCTTTCACACTTGCAAAAATATCCCGGGTTTTTGCACATGAATGCGCATCAACCCGGGATTTAGCTCCGTGTGAAAGGGGCTTGAATGAATATCCCGGGATTTCCGGAATCGACCCGGGATGCGGTCAGTGTGAATGGTCCCGTACCCGGGATTGGGTACACGTTTTTTAAAAAAAAGCTGCCGATGGAGCTTCCTTGGGCTCACAAATGCTGATGTCATCTTTCAGAGCCCTGGAGTCCATTTCTAATGACATGCATATGTATTTGCAGGGATCAGTGTGAATGGGGCTGTCCCTGGTCGATCCCAGGTCTGAGTGCAGTGTTAAAGGGTACATTCCCGGGAAAACATTCCCGGGTATGACCCAGCTCTGTGAGTTTGAAAGGGGTGTTACTCTCTCTCTCTTCGCCTCCATTCCCTCTTTCATTTACCTTTCTCCCTTTAAAGGTGCGTACAAACGGTTAAAATCCATTTTTTATTTGATTTCTATTAGATATGGACTATTCGTGCTGCTCTGAAGTTCTTTCTACTTCTTTTCGATTTCCACTATTTTCTATTTGATTTTCCATTCAATGTGCATTAGATTTGCTATTTATTATTATTATTATTATTATTATTATTAGATAAAAACTGGCTTCAGGCAGGAGATGGACATCGAATCGAATTCTGCAGTGAACACATTAGATTTGTACTATCTACTATAAGATTTCCACTATATAGTCTTGGCTGCCATGACTATTTTTCTATTCGATTTACACTACACGGGAGCGGGCGTTGGGATCAAATTTGCATCAAATGTAGAAAAACCATTCAATTTTCTATTCGGTTTTGCTTCTATAAGCAATATTGAGTAGAAAAATAGTTCATATCTCACCGTGTGTATGCTTTGTTAGTTTTTATGCTTTTTTCTCTCCAGCTACTGTCTCTCTCTTTCATCCTCCCCATCTTGTTTTTTACCCTTTTCGCTGTCATGACCTTCCTTTTTCTAGCTAACCCGCCCCCGGTCTGGGTCTCTTATTCTTCTTTTTAGACTTTAATAACTTTTTTAGTCTGTGCTTCGCTGCTTCCATGTTGTGCTGTCACTGGCTCTCGAAGTTAATGCATTGGTCCACACACATGACCTGTTTTCCTAACCTGAGCATTAACCACTGAGTATACTCATTATACAGAACACCTTTCAATATATTTCCTTATACTAACTGTATCCTTAAGTGTTTTTCCCATGTACAACATGTAGAGCAGCGTTTGGCAGTTATTTACTAAAATGTTGATTTACAATCAGATAGTAATTTAATAAATGACCATTTTAACTTTGACCCTGAAGAGTACAATACTGACCTACTGTAGATCAGGAACACGCAGGCCTCTCCTGACAGTCAGGCATCAGTAGATCCAGTGTTCGAACGATGGCACATGACATGCCAGTTACTGCCGGTTCCAATCTGTACTTAATCTATTTGTGCTGGAAATAAGGGATGCATGGTACAGTCTGGGTAATAAAGAAGACTACAATCCTACTTTTGTAAAATTGTGATCGAAAATAATGGTATCCAATATGCCATAAGGACTAGATATGTTTGAAAACATATTTTGGCAACAAAAAGTCAATAAATGTGTATGTATCGAGAGAGATGGAGCGAGTGTTTGCCAATAGTGTTGGTAAAGCACTAAATTCAATATCTCCAATAGTATATAGATCAAATCTAAAGATACATGGAAATTGTATACAAGAACGTAGAGCAATCATCTGAGTCTCCCGAGTACACTTCATTGATGACTAATACCGCTTTCAGACCGCACTGTGAACACGGGTTATTGCCGTGTTCGCGGGGCGTAAACACGGGTGAAGGTGCGGTATGAAAGCGCCACACTCAGAAAACCCGTGTTGAGCAACACGGCTTTTCAACCCTGGTCTTTACTAGGGTTGAACACGGCTCTAACACGTGTTTGTGTGCGGTCAGAAAGACCCCGACCCGTGTCATCCGACACTACTGTTTCTGAAATGCCGCTATGGGTGGATTCCTGTGAGGTCAGCAGTCTGACCCCGGAAACCAACAAGCAGCACGCTGGAGCTGCGGACCACGGGACACGGGCACCATCCCAGCCTGCTGTTCCCCACTTTGGAAGCCTATTGCTCCACACTGCTACAGCCTGCAATCCACACTTGTCCAGTGTGTATTCCACACTTCTACAGCCTGCAATCCAGTGTGTATTCCACACTTCTACAGCCTGCTTTACAGCAATATGTCCTCTCTCTGGACAGATGAGGAGGTGAGGGAATTGCTCAACATTAGGGGTGAGGAGGAGATCCGCAGACAAATCACCGGATTTGTCATTTGTCACCGGATCACATTATTGTGAGCCATGAAAAAAGTCAATTTTTAATGACACACATAGGTTTTGCAGGCCGGACACGGGTTCAGTGTGTAAGCACCAATCCTACGAAAACCCGGGCTAAAGTGCAGTGTGAAAGGGGTGTTTTAAGAGTCTGACACGGCTCTTCACAAGGACAAACCCGTGTTCAAAATGCAGGGTTGGACACGGGTTTGCGGTCTGAAAGTAGTATAAGGTGACTGTAGTTGTTAGGTAGTCCAGTTGGTAATTCTGAAGAATGGCGTTACGTTGCGTGTTTATTTGAGCTGCCATCCTTTGGGTGGGTGTATAAATTATGTACTGTATAATTACTGCAATAATTCGCTGATCAGTATTCAATGATGGGCGTTTTCGATCAGTTTTTAGTCCATTTTCAAAAATTCAGTTTACCTTTTTTTTTGGGGGGGGGGGGGACGAACCGGCATGGGTGAAAACGGACACAGATTTGACAAAATCATATGGATTTGCGGCAAAGTCGCTGATACGTGTGGTTTTCAACGCCAATAATTTTTTTTACCACCCTTTATTCACCCATTAAATATAATATGCTTGCATTTATATCAGTGTTGCATTGGTTGCGGTCTATTTTGTATATTAGTATATTATGCAACAGATTTCTAGTTCAATCTGCTCCTGTCTTTTCTTTTAGTTTGTTTATATTTAATACTTTATTGGGTGTTTTTATTTTTTTATCCTGAGGATGTGTTGGTTAATAATATAGTTTATTATATTTTTATGTATTGTGAATTCTGTGTATTAAAGCAGGGATCCCCTGCATTCCAACAACATTTAGGTGCAATGTCTCGCACAGGTGCGCAGTTTAGTAGCAGGTGTGTTCCATTTTTCTTAATGGTGGGTAACTGAGAAAGTTTACATTTATTTTCCTGATGGACTGCCTGGGCTTGGCTACTAAAATATTTGTATCATGGGTGGACAGCAGCACTTGGGTACACACACACACACACACACACACACACACACACACACACACACACACACACACACACACACACACACACACACACACACAAGGACGGGATTGTTGACCAGACTGTACCGCGTATCCCTTATTTCCAGCACAAATAGGATAAGCACAAACTGTAACCAGTAGTAAGTGTCCTGTCATGTGCCCCCATTCTAACACATGACCCACTGATGTTGACAGTCGGTAGAGGCCGTCGTGTTCCTGATCTAGGTTGGTCTTGCACTCTCCAGGGTCTCCCTTAAGACAGGGAAATCCCTGGTGACTTCTGTAAAAAGGCACATGACGTTCTCCGTCGAGTGTAGACAAAGGCAGAACTTCTAAGAGTAAATAGTGTGAATGCTGTGTGCAGTGGTCAGGTGGCTAGCTCAATTCCGATCCCACTTCTGTCTTCATGCTCACTGAAGATAATGTGTCCTATATATTTTTATGTGCTTCCTCTTTGGTTGGCGTACGGCAGCATTTTTTAACTAGTGTTCCGCAAGTAGTGCATGTGTACCACTGGTTTGCGGGGCTGGTGGGGTCATTTTGACGGCATGGAATCTGCAGACAGTGCAGGGAGATATGGGGTGCTGTGTATTAACGTCTGATTCCGCATCATGGTGCCACCGAGGGTGAAGTTGTGGGGCTCTGGATCTGGGGGTGGCGGGTTCCAGTGCCCTGGAATAGCAGGTGAGGCTTAATTTTCCCGACTCACACAGAGTTGGTTCTACTGATCTACTCTAAACTGACAGAATTTATGTAAAAATTAACCATTTCATAAATTCCCTTGGCGCTCAAAGAGTAAAAGCAATGAAGTCTCTAACTGGTGCAATCTTCTTCCTCTTCCAGGAGTCTCCGCAGGACAGCGCCATCACGCGCGACATCAACAGAACGTTCCCAGCTCATGACTACTTTAAAGACACTGGCGGAGACGGCCAGGACTCGCTTTATAAAATCTGCAAGGTACTTCTTCAAGTAACAGGAATGTAATCTGACCATATTCTTCTTCTTGTCTTTCCACCTCCACTGTAGTGCACCTAATAGTAAACTATAACCTTAATAAAAATTCCACCTGTACCAACCATGTTCTGCATCTTGTATTTAAGCCGTTTTCCAGTTGCCAGCGTTAATTTACTTCACGGCAAAAGCAGTGTATTGGGCTATCCAATTGCAGCCCGTTTATATCATGTGGTAGATTACCGGTTTTCTGGCAATAACATACTGTATGGATACGTTCCGAACCAAATGCATTTATTGTGCAAAAACAGTTTGCTGGTGGCAGCTTAGGCATAAAAGCATTTAACCGATAACTGCGAATATCCCAGGCCAAATCCATCAGCTGCGGTCATTTATCGCAGCTAAATGGTAACTGGACAGAGTTGTGCTCGTTATATGTAATTATATTCCTTATATGGTGCCACAAGGGATCCACAGCATCATACAGAGTATATAAACAGATACTATATGAACAGAAGAAAAGAAAAAACTTGTAGTACAACACATTGCAGGACATGAACTATGACGGTCCGAACACCAAAATAAGCAGCGCTGGTTGGTTGGCGCAGTGGGAAGCGAGCTCTGGCTGCACACGTGTCCCGTCCACTTGTCCAATCCTTGGCATCTCAGACTCCAGGTCACAATCCTGCTGCAGACCTACTCGCAGATACATCCAGTATTCCCTACACACTTGGCTAATATTCCAGCAGACCATTTATCTGCATCTGCTGAAAAAAATGCATTCTGCTGCGGAGGAAGGGGATTTTTTTAAATGAAAAATTGAATTATTATGGTGATGAGTAGGGGTGTTAAAATTCTGTACCCACCACCAATTATGTTATTAATTCACCATTTTTTTCACACAAAAAGTGAGAGGTACCCCACAAAGGGCATAACCAGCTCCGGGCTCTTTGAGTTGGTCCTGGTTAAAAAAAAAAGTGAAAATAACATGTAGGGGGTCCCCTGTATTTTCAAAACCAGCAGCAACGTCGTCCTTTCCCTAGCGCCTCGGCAGGGGATTTTTTTTACTACAGCCGGAGAACACACTTGACGGTCCAGGCTGGTGAAATGGGGACCCCTCCATTAAAGATGTATACACCCTCTCCACGGCACCAAGGCCAGGTCTTAAACCCCAGGGCTATCCCCAGCACCCGTAAGTTATGGGGGGAATAGATCATATCTTACACTATATTAAGGTCCACAGTCATTAGGTGCCATATGTACCAGGTGCATGAGATCCATGTAATTCTTAACTCTGTATAGCCTGTAATTCCCGGTGCACCGCCATCCTGTGCCCTCAGGACACGCCCTGTGGTTGACCCAACCACAACCACAGATGAGTCGCTTACAGCGCGGTAACTTGCAAGATCCATCCACAGAACGCACTTGCGCGCCGCTCTGCACTGTTCTTACAGTTAATTGCGGCAATTCCCTGTTTTGCTGATGCAACATCTTACCTGTTGGAAATTCTTAGTGGCCAATTTGAACCAAAAATTATCACAATTGTCAAGTCTGTAATTTTTAATAAGAAAGTTATTGCCGTCTCCTTTCCCATTCCCTGTCAAATTGACGATCATCAGAATCCGCAGATTATTGCTTCCGCAGAATAGGGAACCGCTGGTTTGATGTACAGCTTCCATTTCAGTGGTTTATGTCCTTTTTCCCTGATCTTCTGTACGCAGAGTGTAAATCAGAGGTCATACGTGAAGTCACAGGACACCTGCCAAGTGCTAAGTCACATTTTGTAATATCACCGTAGCTGTGCTTGAAGTGTAACGCTTGTTTTAGGAAGTTATGACATTCTGTCTTCTTTCCTAGGCGTATTCTGTATACGATGAAGAGATTGGGTATTGCCAGGGACAGTCCTTCCTCGCTGCCGTTCTCTTGTTACATGTAAGTTTATTTCTCACCTGCTGAGTTTTCCAGTTACACGCTCAGTACTGTACTGTATGTCGTGCTGGGTATGATTGTCCATTTCAAATTCCTGGTGTGTGAAAGTGCAGATATGACGTTGTCTACTACTGATAGAAGAGACCTGACCTGGCGTGACCTTTGGGGTCTTATTGGTCTGGGATGTCTCGGGAAGACATGTCTGGGGAATAGCACTAGTGTTTATGTTGAAGAGATCCGGCAAGGTTACACAGGAAGCTTGTCTTTTGTCTGCTCCCACAGATGCCTGAAGAACAAGCTTTCAGCGTCCTGGTCAAAATCATGTTCGATTACGGACTCAGGGAACTTTTCAAACAGAACTTTGAAGATCTGCACTGCAAGTTTTATCAACTGGAGCGCCTGATGCAGGTTAGAAAGTAACTACAGAGGGAAGTGTTACGGTGCACACACACACACACACACACACACGGAACAATGCAATCTGTCACCCAATTTCTTTTGAAATCCTGAGCAGTCCTGGGCAAAAGACATATCATGCCCACACACAGAATGATTGGCAGATTAGATGGGTCTTTTAATGACTGCAAATCTTTAGCACAATATTCAGCATGTCTACACACAAAACGATGTTCGCCAAATCCTGCAAGACTGCTCAATATCTTTCTGCATGCTGAAGGGATCAGCGAGCGAGGTGCCCGGCCAGGTAGTACGTGCATTGCATCCTTATCTCGCCCACACACGGACAGTTTTTGAACGATAAGTCCTTCCGATTGGTCAATAAATTGCCATATTGTTTTAAAAAAAAAAAAAAAAATCTATCCATGTGTGTGTAGCTTTACAATGTGGTACAAGGCTCCCCACACCTTTCATTCAGGTGAAATCATACACGAAATTCACAAACTAATTTACATATAAAATGGTCTCACTAGTAGAGCTCCCGGCCATTCAGGGGTAGACACGGACTCCGTGTTCTTAAAAATCCTTAAATGTGGGTGCCTTCTGTGCTGGGAAGAATGCAAGCAATGGGAAGGAGCAGCCGGACTCCAAAATATCAGTATAAAGAGGATTTATATATTTAAATCGACATGTACAATAAAGGTCAATGTTATCAGGGCAGGTTTGTCCTGCCCCAGCAAAACCCACCACAGATCATAAGAAGCCACCACCGCTGCCCCCCCCCCCCCCCCCCCTCACCTTCGCTCCGGTGTTAGTACGTTAGCCGCCTGTCAGTCATCAGACAGGCAGTAGGCTCGGGGATGTTTCGCGGCGGCTCGGGAGTACTCGGGTGCCTGAACTCTCCCGAGCCGCCCGGAACATCTCCGAACCTGCCGCCTACGTCACTACAGAAGGATGATTGGCGGCGGGGGAGCTCCGTTTGCCGGGTACGCCGGAGCAGAGGGACCCGGGGGGACCAACAGGAGGGGTGGGGGGGTGACAGAGTGGGGGCAGCACTGGCAGAGGCACACAGGGTCCGGGGAGCTGGGATAGGTTCTCGGTGCGACTGCAGCTGTAATGTATGAGGTCACGTCTGGACTTGGCATGTTCTCTTCTACGGAAAGGGCCTACAGCAGTTTGTAAACTAAATACATTGATGAGTAAAGTAAGACATCCTACAGGTATCTGGATGATAAGTTGTCACTATAAGGTCCACATGCTGGAGGTCAGTGGTTCTCAACCTCAGTTCTCTGGACCCCACACAGTGCAGGTTTTCCAGGTCACCCGGCAGGTCCACTCATTACTCACTGACACAAGATCCACAGGTGGAGCTAATAATTTAACTTGTGGTTCTGTGTGGATACCTGCGCACCGTGTGAAGATCCTGAGGACCGAGGTTAAGAACCACTGCTCTAGGTGGACATTGACAAAAGGTCGACAAAAGCAAATTGCAAAGGTCAACACAGGAAAAGGGTGATATGAGTTTTTCATGTTTTTGTTACTTTAAGGACTTTTTTATAGTTTACGATGGTGGACTATGATTGCACAGTGGTAAAGTGTGCAGCGGTAGTGGAGTGCGGCAACATGGCCGAAGCATTCAAGGCTACGCGCTTTGCTAATTGGACGTCCGTGTTGATGGTTGTCAACATTATAAAAACCGTGCAAACTCATATCTACCGTTTCCAGTGGACATTTTCCATGTTGATCTTGTGCCTGACTATCTTTTGTTGTCGACCGACTGACTGCCGATCTACACCCGGGGTAGCCAACTCCAGCCCTCGAGAGCTACCAACAGTGCATGTTTTCCAGGTCTCCTCACAGAATCACAAGGGAAGTAATTAGCTCCACCTGCGGATCATTTATAATGTGTCATGCCGTAATGCGTGCACCTGCGAGGTGAGCTGGAAAACATGAACTGTTGGTAGCTCTCGGGGACTGGAGTTGGCTACTCCTGATCTAGACAGTATTGACCCTTTGATCCACACCCATGCTACTAAGAGGAAAGAAGTATTTCCATATCATAAGTAGGGAATACAAGCACCTTATATACACCTTTATATATACCACTTCCTTACCGTGTTTTATGTGCCATTGTAATACATACATCAAATGTGTGGGTTGGGATCATTTGGTCTACACCATTTGGTCGACATGGGAAAAGGTCGACATGGTTCTAGGTCGAAAGGTTGTTAGTTCGACAGGTCATTAGTTCGATAATGTTTAGGTCGACAGTCAAAAGGTCGACATGGTGTTTTTCACAGTTTTTTTACCTTAATGTCAACACAGTCGACATGACACAGTTTAAAGTGCACCGCATCCTCTCGTATCGCTCGCTACGCTTGGCACACTATTTTATTCTCCCACCACGCCCTAGTGGATGGTAGGGCATGAAATACCGCATGTCGGCACATGTTGGCTCAAAAAACAGTGAAAAAACCCATGTCGACCTTTTGACTGTCAACCTAGACAATGTCGAACTAACGACCTTTCGACCTAGAACCACGTCAACCTTTTCTTATGTCGACCTAGACACATGTCGACCTTTTCCCATGTCAACGTAATGGTGTTGACATAATGACTGTCGACCATCATGCTGTAGACCAAATGACCGCATCCCAAATGGATCTGGTTCTGTTTATAGCGATCTCTGTGACTCCCTGCATACCAGCTACAGTCTCTAATCTCCATGTACCTGAGTTTGATAGGTTACGTTACTGACATGTGCTGGTCAGGGTACGTTTCCAGCATCGTGTCCATATCGGGAACAGCTGGTGCGGTGCAGGCCGGGGTGTTTCCTGTCTGCTTATCAGCTCGCTCATTCACCCGCACACATTCCTGTCCACAGGGCTATTTATAGAGGCCACAACCAAGTATTCAACTTTCTCCTAATAATATGAAAACATTTCCTTTCAGCCCATTGTATGAAGCCGAGCAAGTGCCGCGCGCAGCTGCCGAGTACACCCTCCAGAAATACTACGTACTTCTCATATTGTGGTTGTTATTTACGGCCTGCTGAACATTTCTCCATGAAATTAATGTCATTAAAATGTGTATATCCCACTGTATGTACTATGTAGGGTTAGACCTGGGGTAGCCAACTCCAGTCCTCGAGAGCTACCAACAGTGCACGTGTTCCAGGTCTCCTCACAGAATCACAAGTAAAGTCATGAGCTCCACCTGTGGATCATTTATAATGTGTCAGTGAGTAATGAGTGCACCTGTGCCCCAGCTAGGAGATCTAGAAAATGTGACCTGTTGGTAGCTCTCCAGGACTGGAGTTGGCTACCGCTGGGTTAGAAGATATAGATGTGGTTTTGTTTGATCCCAATATGAGGACAAAAAAAAATTTGATCGTACTTGATATTTTGGAAAATACATTTGGATATATGGGCTGATTCGCACCTGATCGCACAGCTGCAATTTTGTAGCACAGGCATTTATCGAATGACCACGCATGGGCACGGAACACTGTGTGCATACGTGAGCCGTCCGAAAACGCAGGCGTTGGGGGTGGTGGGGTGGGGTGGGGTGGGGAGGGGGGCGGGGCATCGCAGCGCTGAGTAAGTCAGAGTGGAAACCATTCAATGGCAAGTTATTTTGATAGGCAGCCTTGCACAGGGGCGGGGGGAGTGCGATCAGTGAGGTGGTGTTTAGCTGATCGCTGGACTCCGAAAACTCACAGCTCAGCAATCAGGTCTGAATCAGGCCCATAGACCGCACTTGTCCTCAATGTGTGTGGTTACATATAAACAGGATACAATGAAGCAAGGATTGACCCGGCCGCTCTGTCGGAGCTCTACCTGTGTGTGATCATCTACACTAGACCTGGTCTCAAACCAAATCCTTCCGCCTGTGGCCACATTAGCTACGGACATTAGAAGGAAATCATTTACACGGTTGGTGTTTTATCCTGGTTGTCTCTTCTCTCTTCCAGGAGTACATTGCTGACTTATACACGCACTTCCTAGAGATCAGCCTAGAAGCTCACATGTACGCTTCCCAATGGTTTCTGACGCTCTTCACTGCCAAGTTCCCGCTGTACATGGTCTTCCACATCATTGACTTGCTTCTGTGCGAGGTGGGTACATTGCGCCATACATTGCGTATCTTAAGCCTTTCAGTGAAACCACTTCCGAAACAGACAAATGGAGGGGTTAGGAATAATGACAACATCCTCCTGCATGGACTTGGTCACCCTGACGGTCCGTTACGCAGGGTCTTACCCTTCAGGGTCCTCACTTGTAGCTAGATCACAAGGCAGGGTATGTAACATTGGCAGCTATTCAGTCCTGAGGCAAACGTACTGGTAAGAACACCGGGCAGAGCCCTAATTGTATTAGCTGGTGCACATCGTCCATTGTCTTATGTAGTATAAAAAGCATAGGTACTTGTTTCCTAGCACGGCGCCCACCACGTTAATTGCGTAGAAGGCTTTTCTGCGTTAAAAAATCGCATTGCATGCCATTTTAGTGGCATGCGATGCAATGCGATTTTGTAAGTTGATTTATTCACTGCTCTTATGTCCCCAGGGCCATCTCATCGCATGGCATCGCACCTCCCGCAAAATCGCAATAATATGATTGTATGTGCCAAAAATAGGTTTAACGCATCCCCCAACTATCCACACCACCCTGAAGCGTGCCGAGCAGCAGCAGTACGCGTCCTCTGACTTTTTCATTACCCCACTATCCACGTTGGCATGGAGTTGATTTTATATAGTGTGGCGAGCCCCGCGAGAGGACGCAAAATACATGTAAAGTCATTTGCATCCACGCTTAGGGCTCGTGGCTCACTGCGCTCGAAACACTATATAAAATCAACTCCACACCGACGTGGATAGTGGGGTAATTAAAAAGTCGGAGGATGCGTTCCACCGCCGCTCGCCACGCTTCGGGGTGGCGTGGATAGTGGGGGGGTGCGTTAAACCTATTTTTGGGACATACAATCATATTATTGTATACCTAATGTCATGGCATCGCACACCCTATAAAATTGTGTGCGATTTTGCGGGACATGCAATGCCATGCGATATAGTGGGGTACAATGGCCATTTAAAAAATTACTTATGCAGTTTCCCTAAGGTGCCGTTTGTAGGAAATCTGGGCGCCGTGCTAGGAAACAAGTACCAAAGCATAGCCTATTATTGTGGCCGTTGTATCGTGGGACAGACAATCCAGTGGATAAGGTGTAAGGGGCAAATGGTGCAGTGCTTGTGATAAGGAGTCTGTATCCCCACAACAGCTGCAGGGAGGGCTGCTTCCTTATGCGCAAAGTGCTCTCACACTGTTTGAGTAGCTTGTGTGTGTTATCTTCAAAGCTTGGTACACACCTGATGATGTATCCAATATGTCTGGTGAGAACAAAAACCTGGTAATGTATGGGAGCATTTGACTATCGGTTAGGTCTAAACTCAAGTGGGCTAAGGGACCTCCTGACGTGACCGGGGAGGAAAGGGGGTGGAGAGTGGAGGAACAAGTAACCGAAACTAGCACACTCACAGGCTCACTTTGCTTGCCATGCTTCGGCACAGTGGCTCACTCCGCTTCGCTTGCCACCGGGTTACTAAAAGCATCCAGTGGAGGCGTGGATAGAGAAGGAGCAAGCCCCCCGGCCTTGCTCCTTCCCCATGGTGTAAAAGGTCCTTTTGGCCCCTACAATTTAGCAACTACTTCTGACAATCAACCGTTCGCTCCCAAATGCTGAAAATGCACAAAAACAATCATTGTGATACATTTGTTAAATCAAGTGGATCTAACCAATTTGTTTGAATGACATTGTGTGTTTTCTAGTGCGTGGGAGCAGTGTTAACTTTGTCAGGGATTTTCAATTTAGTTTTAGTCTTAGTCCCTTTCCTAAAATTTGACGGAATGAAATGTTACATTATAGTAAATTTTTGTAATTTTGTCTTATTTACGTTTTAGTCAGTGGATGGTGACTAACATTTTCTTCTATTTTTAGTCATTGATTTAGTCGTAGCTTTGCAGTTTATTGATACTGTAATGGATTTTGATGAAGATCATTTCTCTACCATTCCCTGAGAAAAGTCAACCGAAGAAAACTCGTGTTGACCGTTTCATGTATCACCAATTTTTATCTCGACCATGGCCTTGTGTATGTCTACCTTTTGTGGTCATACTAGACACCGTCGACCCAATGACCCAATGAAGAGTATGTGATCAATGTTGAAGCTATTATACAGCTATATTATATGTAGCTGATGTTTGATCCTGCACTGCCCTCTGCTGGCTAATACACAACACTACATTCTCAGATGCAGTATTCCATTCATCTAATAGTTTTAAAGCTTTATTTTTATTTATTTTTTGGGAGTTCTGCATTTATTTTGCTGGTGATTGCTAACCGTTCACTACATGTCTTTTAGTAGGCCTAATCCCCGGCTTATCATCACTTTAGATATCACCATTTATTTATTTATTTTTTGTCTTCCCACCTCCATTTTTTGTTATTTCAGGTCATTGGATTATGGTTATTTCTTTTAGTTATTACAGTTTATTTAAGTTTTCATTAAAATCCCTTCAGTGGAAGGCACAGAATAGGCTCCCCGGTCAAAATTCTGCCTGGTGGACACCAACAGGAGGTCCAACCCCCCTCGCATGTCTTCTAGGATCCAATGTTACCCCTCAGTGAAGTTTTTGTCCAAATCCATCCAGTGGATAGCTCAGAACAGGTTCCTTGAGTCAAATTTCTGCCCAGGGTAAGGCACTGAGGGGTCCAACTGGAAGTCCAAATTTGAAATTGCCCTATGAATATGCTTAGCAAGTAGACATATTAAATCAATAAGATTTGTTATCCTGAATTACTTAAGGAAAAAACATTTAAACATTTTCTGATGAATTGTAATGATGGTATGTTTTGCCATGGCTACCTGGATGGAGGCCATTGCGGCTTCCAAGCGGAGTGATGCAGTTCTTATGAAACACATCATCACTTGTGAATATATATTAACATTTGTTCTCCCTGAATGTACACACTTGCAGTTATACATCATCCTGTTTATTGCCTTATGGTGTCTTTCCATTAATTCCATTGTTTGTTTTCTTTACAGGGAATAAGTGTCATTTTTAATGTTGCGCTGGGATTATTAAAAGTAAGTGCTGTTGTTATATATTGTGAACTGTGTGGCCTGATTTGCTGCAGTATTGGTCTCGTGCAGGCTATTGTACATTGCACCGTCTGTACCTTTTTTCGTGGATAATCCTTAGAAAATCAATATATTTGAAGCCTAGTTTAAACTCCGTCCTATATCTGAACTGTCTGCGTCGAGCATTGTACTTATAATGTGTATCTTATTAACATAAATAAAACAAGACGAAGCCACAAAACTACTTTGCTAGGTTACACTGATGAATTTGATGTGCAACATTTGTATGTGACGTCGCCAATGTGCTTCATCTTTAACTTTGTATCTAGTACACTGTGACTGGTGTTTTTGTTGTGAGGCGCGAGTAAGAGACTAAAATGTGAAGAAGAATCCGTCAGTTGTTGTGGGTGTCTTGTGCCGTATAGTATATTGTATCTCTCTAGAAAATGCAGATTTGGCAATTACGGGAAGACTTTCAACATGTAATTTAGTGTTCTTTTTTGATTTATTTATTTATTACCAGTTAATTATATGGCTCACACTCATTCCGCAGCGCTATACAGAGAATATTTGAACAGTCACATGCTAGGGATGCCAATCTCAAGGCATTTTTTCAATCCCGGGATTCGGGATAGAAAAATGATTAATCCTGGGATTCCGGGATTGGCCTCCCTGATAAAAAAATTAGGCCCCTCCTCCAACTGTCACTATAAAAGGTCTTCTAAGCCTGCCCCCCCACGGCAC
Source organism: Crinia signifera (assembly GCF_055691185.1). Classification (NCBI taxonomy): domain Eukaryota; kingdom Metazoa; phylum Chordata; class Amphibia; order Anura; family Myobatrachidae; genus Crinia; species Crinia signifera. Next base: position 10,148,832 of record NC_139225.1, on the reverse strand, counting down.
CAATCTTCCCCGTGTGCATCCTCCATGCCCCGTCACTTACGGCGGCGGTGGTTACAGGTCACAGGCAGCACCAGCACCGTCTATCTCTGGCGGGCGGGCGGCTGCACAGCGGGCATCTGTCCGGGTTTGGGACAGTGTGCTGTGCTGACAGGTATAGCGGCGGCAAGGCTGCGCAGGTTGACGTGATGTCAGGGGTTACACTGGGCGCCGCCATGCTTGTCAGCACAGCACACTGTCCCGACTCGGAACAGTGGCACCAGGCGGGGGTAAGGAGCAGTCAGTCGGGCAGCGTCTGAGTCATATTCTAGTGCTCAGCGCTGCCCGGCTTTAAACAAAAAGTTAATTTTTGCATGGGGGTACTAAACCCGGAATCCCGGGATTGGAAGCTTCAATACAAGATTCAAATCCTGACTGTTTTAGACCAAAATCCCGGGATCCCGCCGATCCTGGGATTGGCCTCCCTAGTCCCTGCCCCATTGGAGCTTACAATCTATATTCCCTACCACACGCACACAGACACAAACATTCTAGGGTTAATTTTTGTTGGGAGCCATTTAACCTACCAGTATATTTTAGGATTGTGGGAGGAAATTGGAGTACCCAGGGGAAACCTGCGCAAGCACAGGGAGAAAATATAAACTCTGCATAGTTATGGCCATGGTGGGGATAGAACCCATGACCTCAGTGCTGTGAGGCAGTAATGCTATAACCATTACACCATCCGTACTGCCCCGTATATATAACACATGGTGGGGATAGAACCCATGACCTCAGTGCTGTGAGGCAGTAATGCTATAACCATTACACCATCCGTACTGCCCCGTATATATAACACATGGTGGGAATAGAACCCATGACCTCAGCGCTGTGAGGCAGTAATGTAACCATTACACCATCCGTACTGCCCCGTATATATAACACATGGTGGGGATAGAACCCATGACCTCAGTGCTGTGAGGGGGTAATGTAACCATTACACCGTCCGTACTGCCCCGTATATATAACACATGGTGGGAATAGAACCCATGACCTCAGTGCTGTGAGGCAGTAATGCTAACCATTACACCGTCCGTACTGCCCTGTATATATAACACATGGTGGGAATAGAACCCATGACCTCAGTGCTGTGAGGCAGTAATGCTATAACCATTACACCATCCGTACTGCCCCGTATATATAACACATGGTGGGGATAGAACCCATGACCTCAGTGCTGTGAGGCAGTAATGCTATAACCATTACACCATCCGTACTGCCCCGTATATATAACACATGGTGGGAATAGAACCCATGACCTCAGCGCTGTGAGGCAGTAATGTAACCATTACACCGTCCGTACTGCCCCGTATATATAACACATGGTGGGAATAGAACCCATGACCTCAGTGCTGTGAGGCAGTAATGCTAACCATTACACCGTCCGTACTGCCCTGTATATATAACACATGGTGGGAATAGAACCCATGACCTCAGTGCTGTGAGGCAGTAATGCTATAACCATTACACCATCCGTACTGCCCCGTATATATAACACATGGTGGGGATAGAACCCATGACCTCAGTGCTGTGAGGCAGTAATGCTATAACCATTACACCATCCGTACTGCCCCGTATATATAACACATGGTGGGAATAGAACCCATGCTCAGTGCTGTGAGGCAGTAATGTAACCATTACACCCTCCGTACTGCCCCGTTTATATATAACACATGGTGGGGATAGTACCCATGACCTCAGTGCTGTGAGGCAGTAATGCTAACCATTACACTATCTGTGCTGCCCCGTATATATAACACATGGTGGGGATAGAACCCATGACCTCAGTGCTGTGAGGCAGTAATGCTAACCATTACACCATCCGTACTGTCCTGTATATAAACCACATGGTGGGAATCGAACCCATGACCTCAGTGCTGTGAGGCAGTAATGTAACCATTACACCGACTTTGCTGCCCCGTATATATAACACATGGTGGGGATCGATCCCATGACCTCAGCGCTGTGAGGCAGTAATGTAACCATAACACTATCCATACTGCCCCGTATATATAACACATGGTGGGGATAGAACCCATGACCTCAGTGCTGTGAGGCAGTAATGTAACCATTACACCATCCATACTGCCCCGTATATATAACACATGGTGAGGATAGAACCCATGACCTTAGTGCTGTGAGGCAGTAATGCTAACCATTACACTATCCGTACTGCCCCGTATATATATAACACATGGTGAGGATAGAACCCATGACCTCAGTGCTGTGAGGCAGTAATGCTAACCATTACACTATCCGTACTGCCCCGTATATATATAACACATGGTGGGGATAGAACCCATGACCTCATTGCTGTGAGGCAGTAATGCTAACCATTACACCATCCGTACTGCCCCGTATATATAACACATGGTGGGGATAGAACCCATGACCTCAGTGCTGTGAGGCAGTAATGTAACCATTACACCATCCGTACTGCCCCGTATATATAACACATGGTGGGGATAGAACCCATGACCTCAGTGCTGTGAGGCAGTAATGTAACCATTACACCATCCGTACTGCCCCGTATATATAACACATGGTGGGGATAGAACCCATGACCTCAGCGCTGTGAGGCAGTAATATAACCATTACACCATCCGTACTGCCCCGTATATATAACACATGGCGGGGATAGAACCCATGATCTCAGCGCTGTGAGGCAGTAATGCTAACCATTACACCATCCGTACTGCCCCCATATATATAACACATGGTGGGGATAGAACCCATGACCTCAGTGCTGTGAGGCAGTAATGCTAACCATTACACCGTCCGTACTGCCCCGTATATATACCACATGGTGGGGATAGAACCCATGACCTCAGTGCAGTGAGGCAGTAATGCTAACCATTACACCATCCGTACTGCCCCGTATATATAACACATGGTGGGGATAGAACCCATGACCTCAGCGCTGTGAGGCAGTAATGTAACCATTACACCATCCGTACTGCCCCGTATATATAACACATGGTGGGGATAGAACCCATGATCTCAGCGCTGTGAGGCAGTAATGCTAACCATTACACCATCCGTACTGCCCCGTATATATAACACATGGTGGGGATAGAACCCATGACCTCAGTGCTGTGAGGCAGTAATGCTAACCATTACTGTCCGTACTGCCCCGTATATATAACACATGGTGGGGATAGAACCCGTACTGCCCCGTATATATAACACATGGTGGGGATAGAACCCATGACCTCAGCACAGTGAGGCAGTAATGCTAACCATTACACCATCCATGCTCCCCATTATGCATGTGTCAGGCCAAGTTAAGACACTTAACCAATATCATTTCCCCCCAGACCTCGAAGGATGACCTCCTCCTTACAGACTTTGAGGGTGCTCTGAAATTCTTCCGCGTTCAGCTTCCGAAGCGCTATCGTTCCGAGGAGAATGCGAAGAAGCTGATGGAACTGGCCTGCAGTCTGAAGGTAACTCTCACAGTCCAGAATTATTTTATTTGATGCCTCACAATGCGATGGATAGAATAATGGTATGGATAGACTAATTGGTAACATGATCATTGTTTAATGCGGTTTCTGTGAAGTCTGATTCTTGCATCTGATTTTATTTCTGTTTAAATGAGTTCACTTTTATTGCGTGAAGTTAAATCAACCTCTGTGGAAGATGTTACCCAGCTTCACGTAAACCACCCATGGATGCAGTTAGTGTAATGTCCGGAGATGGTCAGGGTTTTCTGGCTGTATACACCTGCCCCATGCTGTTCACAACCTCAGACTACAGATCTATTCATTATATTCCTGATAATGACTCTTCTCGGAGGGCTGCCGTGTTCCGGATCGGTGCATGTTCTTATTACTAGACCTGGTGGAGAGCTTTGTAAGCATCACAGCACAGCATGAGAACACAGTTAGATATTTTATGGGCTGTTCTGTCTTTGATGCATTCCTAGTGCTTAGATCTTACTATATATCCATATATTCATAGGTCCACTCTCTGTGCCCAGTCCTTCGTATTAAAACTTAGTTACATGCGTGAGAAAGAACAGCTATATGCCACATTTAGGGAGGGGGTATTCAATCTGTGCTGATATTTCCCGACATGGGAAATCTCAGCACTCATCTATTCAATGCTGATAACACTGAAGGGTGTCAGATCCAACTTTTCAAAAAGTTGGTTCTGTTTTTATCGGAAACCGCCCGCAGATTTTTGAATTCACGGATGTTTTTCGACAATCCGCTGACTTTCCGACACTCGACAGCCAGAAAATACAATTCCGTTTGTCAAGTTACAGTTGGAAGAACTGAAAACGGCCCGGGATACGTCGGAAGGTTCCGACTGTTGAATCCCAGATTAAATACCCCACTTAAGCTAGGCACACACTGTGTGATATGCCCAGTCTACAATATCGCTAATGATTTCATATGTACTCTCCCCGTACTCCCTTCTCTTGTACTCTCCCCGTACTCCCTCCTCTTGTACTCTCCCCGTACTCCCTCCTCTTGTACTCTTCCCGTACTCCCTCCTCTTGTACTCTTCCCGTACTCCCTCCTCTTGTACTCTTCCCGTACTCCCTCCTCTTGTACTCTTCCCGTACTCCCTCCTTTTGTACTCTTCCCGTACTCCCTTCTCTTGTACTTTCCCCGTACTCCCTCCTCTTGTACTCTCCCCGTACTCCCTTCTCTTGTACTCTCCCCGTACTCCCTTCTCTTTTACTATCCTCGTACTCCCTCCTCTTGTACTCTCCCTGTACTCCCTCCTCTTGTACTCTCCCCGTACTCCCTCCTCTTGTACTCTCCCCGTACTCCCTCCTCTTGTACTCTCCCCGTACTCGCTCCTCTTGTACTCTCCCCGTACTCGCTCCTCTTGTACTCTCCCCGTACTCCCTCCTCTTGTACTCTCCCCGTACTCCCTCCACATGTACTCTCCCCGTACTCTCACCGTACTCCCTTCTCTTGTACTCTCCCCGTACTCTCCCCGTACTCCCTCCCCTTGTACTCTCCCTGTACTCCGTCCTCTTGTACACTCCCTGTACTCCCTCCTCTTGTACTCTCCCCGTACTCCCTCCTCTTGTACTCTCCCCGTACTCCCTCCTCTTGTACTCTCCCCGTACTCCCTCCTCTTGTACTCTCCCCGTACTCCCTCCTCTTGTACTCTCCCCGTACTCCCTCCTCTTGTACTCTCCCCGTACTCCCTCCTCTTGTACTCTCCCCGTACTCCCTCCTCTTGTACTCTCCCCGTACTCCCTCCTCTTGTACTTTCCCCGTACTCCCTTCTCTTGTACTTTCCCCGTACTCCCTTCTCTTGTACTCTTCCCGTACTCCCTTCTCTTGTACTCTCCCCGTACTCCCTTCTCTTGTACTCTCCCCGTACTCCCTTCTCTTGTACTCTCCCCGTACTCCCTCCTCTTGTACTCTCCCCATATTCCCTCCTTTTTTTACTCTCCTCTTCTACTCTCATCGTACTCCCTCCTCTTGTACTTTCCTCTTACTCTCTCTTCTTGTACTCTCCCCGTACTCCCTCCTCTTTTACTCTCCTCGTACTCTCTCCTCTTGTACTTTCCTCTTACTCCCTCTTCTTGTACTCTCCCCGTACTCCCTCCTCTTGTACTCTCCCCGTACTCCCTCCTCTTGTACTCTCCCCGTACTCCCTCCTCTTGTACTCTCCCCGTACTCCCTCCTCTTGTACTCTCCCCGTACTCCCTTCTCTTGTACTTTCCCCGTACTCCCTTCTCTTGTACTTTCCCCGTACTCCCTTCTCTTGTACTCTTCCCGTACTCCCTTCTCTTGTACTCTCCCCGTACTCCCTCCTCTTGTACTTTCCCCGTACTCCCTCCTCTTGTACTCTTCCCGTACTCCCTTCTCTTGTACTCTTCCCATACTCCCTCCTTTTTTTACTCTCTTCTTCTACTCTCATCGTACTCCCTCCTCTTGTACTTTCCTCTTACTCTCTCTTCTTGTACTCTCCCCGTACTCCCTCTTCTTGTACTCTCCCCGTACTCCCTCCTCTTTTACTCTCCTCGTACTCTCTCCTCTTGTACTTTCCTCTTACTCCCTCTTCTTGTACTCTCCCCGTACTCCCTCTTCTTGTACTCTCCCCGTACTCCCTCTTCTTGTACTCTCCCCGTACTCCCTCTTCTTGTACTCTCCCCATACTCCCTCCTCTTGTACTCTCCCCATACTCCCTCCTCTTGTACTCTTCCCGTACTCCCTCCTTTTGTACTCTCCCCGTACTCCCTCCTCTTGTACTCTCCCCGTACTCCCTCCTCTTGTACTCTCCCCGTATGTATGTATGTATGTATGTATATATATATATAATATATATATATATATATATATACATATATACATACATGCATGCATGCATACATACATACATACTTTCTAAAATTTCATACAAACTTTCTAAAATAAACTAAATTAACTCCATGCCAACATGGATAGTTCATACCCCCACCATCCACGTTGGCATGGAGTTGATTCTAGATAGCGTGGCGAGCGTAGCGAGCCCCGCAAGGGGACTCAGACGCACGGCCATGCTGCCGCCGTGAAACGAAACAAGTATCAAAAAAACAGATGCCCAACTTTAGCAGAGCTGCGCGAAACCTGGTGCTCCATTTATTCCAGGTATCTGGTACTGTGTGTCGTATTGGGGCTAGTATGTTGCATTGTGTAAGTGACATGTTGCAAGATTAACATCCCGCTAGAAGGCAACAAATCTAAATCTCATTTCACTAGGATGCTCAGCAGAGATGGGTGTTGCTGGCTGTAGTCACATGACTGCATATGAGCCATTCGGATGAAGGTCACACCCACTTGTGTGCACAAGTGTCCAGTTGCTCGCGAATGACAGAATTGATTTTTTTTGTCTTTCCGTCTACAACTTGAGATTTTAGTGGCGGGATGTTTATATAATTCTAAAAATAAAGTACAGTAGAAGTATTTGTTATTCCTGTACTAGGAGATCCTAGAGGTGGTTTGTATACGTTCAGTAGCATTTATAGTGCATGTAATAATCTTTTGAATACACGGCAGTGTTATGGAAGATAACATGAAAGTAACCAGATAATGGACAGTTTTGTGCCGACAGGCGGTATTTCCTGCCCTACCATCCGCTACAGCGCGGTGGTAGAATATAATAGTGCCCGAAGCATGGTGAGCGCAGCGGTACGGTTAGATGGTTTCCATGTCGACATTCGGGACAAAAAAACTTGTTGACTGTCAACTTTCCCATTGTCGACCTTCCGACCCTGTCTAGTTTACACATGTCTACCTATTTCAGGTGTTGACCAAAGCCCTGTCAATCTTCTGTGGTTGACCTAATATAGGTCGACCTTCATCGAGTTTACCGTATGACCCATGACCTCACAGTTGGTGACAGGCTGGTTTATGTGTAGTTTATTATAGAAGCAGACTTGGGTTGGCTTGACCCATACTGTACATGAGGTGCTCCATACAAAGCAATGTGCATCAGACACAGTAATACGTTACCTCTTCCACCATTGGTACAGCAGTTACAGTGCACCGTGGCCCCTGAGGACTAATTGGCCCATGTAACCCACTGTTTTCCCTGTAATGTGCTGCCTCCCCCTGTAACCCACTGCCTCCCCCTGTAACCCGCTGCCTCCCCCTGTAACCCACTGTTTTCCCCTGTCATACTCTTCCTCCCCCTGTAACCCAATGTTTTCCCGGTCATACTCTGCCTCCCCCTATAACCCGCTGCCTCCCCCTGTAACCCACTGTTTTCCCCTGTCATACTCTTCCTCCCCCTGAAACCCAATGTTTTCCCGGTCATACTCTTCCTCCCCCTGAAACCCAATATTTTCCCGGTCATACTCTTCCTCCCCCTGAAACCCAATGTTTTCCCGGTCATACTCTGCCTCCCCCTGTAACCCACTGCCTCCCACTGTTTTCCCTGTCATGTGCTGCCTCAACCTGTAACCCACTGTTTTTCCCCTGTAACCCACTGGTTTTCCCCTGTAACCCACTGCCTCCCCCTGTAACCCACTGCCTCCCACTGTTTTCCCTGTCATGTGCTGCCTCCCCCTGTAACCCACTGTTTTTCCTCTGTAACTCACTGTTTTTCCCCCTGTAACCCACTGCCTCCCCCTGTAACCCACTGCCTCCCACTGTTTTCCCTTTCATGTGCTGCCTCCCACTGTTTTTCCCCCTTAACCCACTGCCTCCCCTTGTAACCCACTGCCTCCCACTGTTTTTCTTGTCATGTGCTGCCTCCCCCTGTAACCCGCTGCCTCCCCCTCTAACCCAATATTTTCCCTGTCATACTCTGCCTGCCCCTGTAACCCACTGCCGTGTTGCATATTGTGATCTTGGGTTACGGTGGAGAAGGGGGCCTAATATATATTTTTGTACCTGGGATCGCCAAGTTTCACTACTGACCTCTTCGCTCCATGCACCTCATCCATAATCTCTCTGCTGAGCTCTGTGCTTTATTCTTGCTGTCAGTGAGCCCTGCTATTCTGGAAAGTGGTTAATAATGCAAGAGGTTTTGTTTCCAACCAAGGATATCCTGTCTGTTCAGTCAGTATGCCTGAGGAAAGCTGCATTCAGTGGCTGCTCCTCTTTGCTGATTCACGACTGTAAGTATTTCTCTGATGACCGCGTAATGCGCCCTATCTGGTTTTTTTTGGTGTCTTGATCAGCTTTCAATTTTCCTACACGATTCTCACATGGGATTCGTATAGCGGCCCTGTTTTATTTCATATAAAGTGCATTAAACTAGTCCAGTATCTCCATTACCGCACCAGGCCCTGTCTCCGTAGTCCGTCCTTTTATCGAACACCTTTCAGAAAGCTTATTTTCTTTTCTAGTTTAATTCCCCTGCTGTAGCTCTGTGTGGTCAGTCCTGCAGTGGCCACTTGCTCTTTGCTAGCACAGAATCTCTGGAAACAGAAGCTAAATGTATATTCTTGTCCTGCAGACATATGTGGTAGCTTTTCCCCGGAGAGACTCTAAATTAGCATTTTTTATTATTTATTCATTTTTTTATACAATTAAATATATACTCCTTTATCTGCAATGTGACTGCAATGTAGTAAGGACGCTGTTTAAGGTGCTTGGCCCAAGTTACCAGTCTTGTTTATAGGATTTATGTGTATAGGAACCTGTGGTATAATTAGGATACCTCGTCTGTGCCTGATTACAGAAATTAATACTTGAAGCTTTTTATTTGCAGATTGGAGTTGAAAACTTCGGCCTTATAGGACTAAACTTTTTTTATCAGAATATAAAGCGTCAAGTTTATTTATTTTCTTACATTTTATTTAATAGCCGATATTGCTGTTTTGGAGTGTTTTTGTTTAGTTTATGTATGGATACACATACACAGCGTCTTCTTCTGATATCCTTTGTATTTTATATTCTGAAAAAGGTCTCTGGAAACCTTCACTAATGCTCAAGGCAATTAAACCCAATATTAGGCATTTTATGGTTTTTTACAAACCTAAAATTCCTCACCTTGACTACTTTCCCAATAAAAAAATGAGTTGCATCCAAGATAGCCAACTTCAAGATGGCCGCCATACTAGTTTACCCCCACTGGAAGAGTTGTTGAATTGAATTTGGCTTTCTGCAGTAAGTTGCACAAAAATAACTTACATTTGGGGAAAAAACTATTAAAAACCCTTGTGAAGAGAAGTCCGTGCGTTGCATCTTCGGATTACATTAACCTACCTGAGCGTGTTATAGCAATGGTTTTATTATGAAGATGGTGATATATAATACAATTGAATGGATCAGCTCTTCTTCAGAGAATGTATCTATGGTAGCCTGTATACAAGAGATGGAGGGAGTAGCCACAGCAGTCTCCATTCGTGTTCTGTTATTAGGGGTTCAATCACATATGTACGCAAATGGCCATTACACTGGGCGACTATGCCCAGTGTATATGGACAGCGATGATCGGTATCATTGCTGCGGGGAAAGATGCTCAGTGCACACACACTGAGCGGCTTTTCTCCTGCCCTGCACCCTCAACGGGGAGAGGACGGCTATGTGTAGCGCAGCGCTATGCAAAGCCGTCTTCAAAGCCGCTCATATGCTGGTAATACCAGCAGATGAACGGCTTTCCCGGCGATGATGCAGGAGCGCGCAGCAGCGCTCATCGCTGGCGCATACACACTGGGCGGCTTTGAGATGAAACATGCTGTTTTGAGCGGCTTTCAGCTCCGTTGCCCAGTGTGTATGGGCCTTAATGCTCAATTTGGGTGGGGTTTTACTTCAAAGTGAGATCTATATTGCAGTGTAAAAATAAAGCAGCCAGTATTTACCCTGCACAGAAACAAAATAACTCACCCAAATCTAATTCTCTCTGTACAAGTTACATCTCCCCCCTGCAGTGCACATGGTTTTGTCCAGCTAAGAAGGAATTTGCCTCTAAGAGTGAACTAGAATAAGGCCCATTGGCACAGCCATCTGGCAGCCACCTTTAATACCTTTACCCCCCACAGTACATCGGTACGGGTGATACCTAACAAGCATGGAATAAATTAGCCAAGGAATAACATGAAGGCCTGTCACCTGAACACCTGTGACTCTTGTATAACCGTATGAGAGGATGAATCTGTATAGGAAGCCCCATACGGCACCATGGCACTTCATATGAGGTATACGGATACATATATAAAGAGTCCCATACAAAATGAATCTGCAGCCTTGTGAAGCCGTTCTGGCGCATCACAACTCCGGTGCGAGTTGAGTCCGTGTTGGTTGGCACGACCGCAGCAATAATGCATGAGGACATGTCTGCCGAATAAAGGACCTGCAGGGTTTTCCCCATTTAATCCAAGTTACTTAGTGAAACTGAGCATTTAATATAATATATGACCAGTCCGCTCCCATTACCGCCTGCTGCATATTCATAAAAGGTAGTGCCCAACATTTTTCTTTATCGAACATTATCTTTTCTTGTAAAAAAATTTTTTTTACCCATTGTTTTAATTTCAAAACTTTTGTGAAAAACGCATCCTTATAGTTTTGTGTTTCAGCTGCTTTGTTACTGATCCTCAGGAATATTTTACGTTTCAGATCAGCCAGAAAAAGCTAAAGAAATACGAGCGGGAATACCACATGATGCGGGAGCAGCAGGCGCAGCAGGAAGACCCCCTGGAAAGATTTGAGGTGAGTGAAATGTATAAGGCCAGGTGGTGCGATGAAATCATATAGTCATATGCAACATAAAACAAAATTCATAGCCACACGCAGAACTGTTGAACAGTGTCAAGATGCACAAATGTCGCCTGTGTCAGGGTATTTTCAAATGTAAATACAAAAAGAAAGAAAAAAAATCAGTTTTAAACCGACGCACTCTTCATCCAAAAGATCTGATTCGAAGTTGTAGTATAGGTGTAAAAATGCCTTGTATTAGGGATATACGGAGCGAAGTATTAATAACTTATTGATCGTAAATATTAGATTTAATACTTGGCTCCCTATATCCCTAATACAGGGCTTTGGATGAAGAGCGCATCGTTTTTTTTCTTTCTTCTTTTTGTATTTATGTGATATTTGAAAATCAGCTGATAGCACCTTGTAATTAAGTAACAACTATTGGACACCCCCACTGGGTCACTACAGACCCATTCATGACTGCAAAGTTATATATAATGCACCTCTTGTAATCTGTCTGTCTCCCCTTCCTACTAGATTGTAAGCTCCTCCGAGTAGGGCCCTCTTCCCTCCTGTTGTCAAAGCCCACTTCTCTTCACATTTCACTCACAGCTCTCCTTTACTCCAACACTCAGTGACCATCTTCATACTCATCTCCATCATTGGCCTCAAGCCTCTAGTTGTATGTTGATTGGGTCCTCACAACTTACATTTAAGCTGTAATGTGTATTGAACTGTGGTGCTCTTTATTTGTACTGTATTTTTGTTATTTATTCAATGTTATGCCAAGTTTTGTCTCCCTGTATTGTTCCTTTGTACGGCGCTGCGAAACACTTGTGGCGCCTTATAAATAAAATTATAATAATAATATAATATTTTGGGGCGGGTTCTCCTTACTTTTTGATATATTTTCAAATGTAACAATATTTTTATATTGAAGTAGCTTATTTTTCCACCAATCACTTTTTTTTTTCAATTGAGTAATCTTTTATTGAATTTTCAAAAACATACAATACAAGTACGAACATCCAAACAGTAAAAAAAAAAATATTTCCAGACAGCAAAATATTTAAATCATCATATTGTCATAAGCATAAAATCAATATCTGGGGTGGAGAATCTAAATTCACAAAAAGGAAATAAGAGTATTACACATTCAATTCTAAGAACTGATAAGGGGCAATAATGTAAAGAGCGGTAGTCGTATGTCACGCAATAAAACGCATCTTGATATAAGAACATATAGCGCATCACCAGGGCCCAGCGCACATCAAACCGCCATGGGGTATCGTATTAGGGTAACCTATCCACCAATCATTTTTAGCTAACTTTTATATTTCCTTCATGCCATTGGTGGCCACTGGGACAGTGGGAAGGGGGCGGAGCCATGGCGACAGGCACCAAGTAGCTAACACTTTAGTGGTGCAGCCCAGGCCCCTCCTTCCCCACACTCCATCCTAGGTCAGTTTTTTTCTTGGTGCCTAGGAGCACAGGCACATTTTTTAGTAGCTGCTGCAGGTTTCTGCAGCGTTTTTTAAAAAAGTTTTTTTTTTTTTTTTACACTTGCGGTGAGCAAGCCGGGTGGACCACCCAGGCTGCTCACCTGCTCCGGAGCCAGCTCGTCGTGAACTGCCACGGACCTGCAGGCTGGGTCCCAGCACAGAGGGACCGTGCGCCACGGAGCAGGTAAGCCGCACTTCCCCCCTCCCTCCCCACAGCACGCAGCGGTATCGCGGCTGGGGGAGACGCGAGACAGAGACGCTTCCCGATGGAAGCTTGACTCTGTCCCGCAACGGTGACCGCGAGACGCTCTGTCTCGCAGCGGCGTCTGGATAGTAGACGCCGGAGGGAGGGAACCCAGCGCACGTAGCCGCCGGGGGTGGGTGCGCTCCCGGCGGTTTCCTGGCGGTGACACTCGGTCCCCACAGGGGAAACCGAGGCCACTAGACCACCAGGGCTATTGTTGTAGCGGTGGGGGCCGCCATATTTTTCTCAGCCCTGGCAAGGTTCCAGGAGGGGGGGGAGGTCCCTCACCTCCTCCCCGCCCAATCCCCGGCAGGGAGCCTCTATATGAGTTCCCGCCGGGGACTGCCAGCGTCCTGTCCTAATGGAGGCTTGACTCTGTCACACATCGGTGCAGAGGAGCAGCAGGAAAGCAGCTTTTGTGTGGACACTGTGGCACCCTTCCTTCCCCGGTCTCCAGACGGGTCAGGTTGTACTACATTGACACTGCACCCTTGAGGTGTTCAGTGCTGTGTTTTCACACCCCTCTCTATATAGGGGTTTTCTGTGCAAATCTCTCTATTCACTCTGTCTTGTATTGAAGTGGGATAGAGCATAGCCATGACTTCTAAGTCAGGCTCAAAGTCCGCAGGACCCTCGCGATCAGGGGACGCTCCTGCCCTGAGGGCCTTTAAGTGTATTAGGTGCAAGGAGAATTTTTCTTCCACCTCGACAGACCATGGGGGTGTGTGTACACGCTGTAATGGTGGGGACTCTGTGGATTCGGCCCCGTCACAGGCATCCCATTCCGGGGAACCGGGTTGGGCGCAGGCCCTTGACGGCAGCCATGAGGGACCTTGCTGGACAGCTAGCCGCTTCCTGTTCACACCCTCAGCCCCCACCAGTGTTGAGTCAGCCTTCACAGGCGACTCTTCCACCAGCTCAACCGGCTCAGCTCACGCAGTCCCAGCCTCAGTTGCTGACGCTGGCGCCTGAGCCAGTTTGGGTACAGGGCCTTTCTTCCTCAGTGCAGGGACTGGTTCAGGTTTCTTCCTCTCTACAGAACCTGCTGGGTGTCGCTAGCAAGCGCAAGAACCCCAGAGCCCGCACCCAGAGAGCTGACTCTACGGGGACGGATACTTCAGGGGACGACCAGGCGGACACAGATGACCCTGTTGACCTGGATGACCCGGACGACCCTGACGAGGAGGCTACATCCCAGGACGAGGTTATGACTCAGTCCAGGGTAGATGCGCTGGTGAAGGCGGTCCGCTCTTGCTTAAACATACAGGAGCCAGACCAACCCCCTGCGGAGGAGGCACCCTCTTTTAAGCGCAAGAAGAAGGATCCGGCTGTGTTCCCATCTTCAACGCAGCTGGAGGGAGACCTGGCAAAGGCCTGGTCTGCTCCTAATAAGAAGTTTACAATTTCTAAAAGGATGGTTTCTTCTTATCCCTTTCCGGCAGACGGGCGCACGAAATGGGAACGCCCGCCTCAGGTGGATTCCCACATAGCCCGGCTGGTAAAGGCTACTACCTTGCCTATTCCCACGGTGGCGGCTCTAAAGGACCCCACGGATAGAAAGATGGAACATGTCTTTAAATCTATCTTTACTCATGCGGGTACGCTTAATAGACCAGCTTTGGCCTCGGCCTGGGTGGCTAGGGCGGTAGGCAAATGGGCAGATATGTTGACGGAGAACATTACGTCAGGCATACGCAGGTCGGAGCTGCTTTCTCTGGTGGACCATATCAGAGAAGCCTCCATGTACTTGGGCGAGGCGGCCCTGGACACGGCTACGTTAGCCTCTAGGATCTCGGCGTCTTCGGTTGCAGCCAGAAGAGCCTTGTGGCTCCGCACTTGGAATGCGGATGCAGAGTCCAAAAAGGCCCTGGAGGCCCTTCCTTTTGTGGGCGATATGCTTTTCGGTCCGGAGCTGGACAAGATTGTGACTACGGTAGCCACTTCCAAGACAGCCTTCCTCCCGTCGGCACCCTCTAAGCCGAAGCAGTCCTTTCGTTCCTTTCGGCCGCAGGGAAAGCCGAGGGGACAATCTTCAACAAGAAGCCGTCCTCCCAGGAGGGAGTCGTTTGGTAAGAGCAGACAGTCCCAGTCTGGCAAACGTCAGCCTCCTAAGGCCCCGGAGAAGGCCTCCCAATGACTCGGGGACCCCTCAGGTCGACTCCCTGCCGGTAGGGGCTCGCCTCCTCCATTTTGCCAACAGGTGGAGGGAGACCACATCGGACAATTGGATTTTGAGTATAGTGTCGGAAGGATACTATCTCTCCTTCAACAGGCGTCCGCCGACCCGATTCTTTATCACGGGGCGCCCGGCCTGTCCTCTGAAGGCGGAGGCTCTCAACGCCTCCGTTCAGACTCTTCTCCAGTTCAGGTGATAGAAGTGGTTCCTCCTCAGCAGAGGGGCCACGGCTATTACTCCAATTTATTCCTAATCGGGAAGCCGGATGGTTCATTCCGACCAATCCTGAATCTCAAGGATCTCCATTGTTACTTGAACATTCCGCGGTTTCGCATGGAGTCCCTCCGGTCCATTATACAGGCAATGGAGCCGGGGGATTTCATGGTATCTCTGGACATCAGAGATGCATACCTGCATGTTCCGATACATCCGGATCACCGCAAGTACCTCCGGTTTGCAACCAAGGATCTTCATGTCCAATTTCGGGCTCTACCCTTCGGAATCTCTACAGCACCAAGAGTCTTTACGAAGGTGATGGGAGTTATGGCAGCCTTCCTTCACCTCCAGGGAGTGCGGATTCTGCCTTATCTGGACGACCTTCTGATTCTGGGACAGTCCAGAGAACTACTCCTGCAACATCTAGGCATTACGCTGGACCTGCTCCAGGCTCACGGTTGGCTAGTGAACTGGCGCAAGTCCAGCCTGGAACCCTCCCAGGAGATGATACATCTGGGAGCGCGTCTGGATTCCCAGGCCCAGAGGGTCTATCTTCCAGACAAGAAGCGGCTGGCTTTGCAGGCCCTCTTACGAGGGTTTCTCAAGCACAGGAGAGTCTCTCTTCATCTATGTATGAAGATTTTGGGCAAGATGGTCTCGTGCTTCGAGATGGTGGAATTTGCCCAATTTCACTCTCGACCGTTGCAACACCAGATCCTCAAGTATTGGAACCGTTCACCACAGGCTCTGAAGAGGCAGGAGGTAGTACTCTCTCAGGAGGTTCGACTATCGTTGCTCTGGTGGCTCAAGCCACGTCACCTGTCCATGGGACGGCCCTTCCTAGTCTCCGACTGGGTACTCTTGACGACAGATGCCAGCCTCAGGGGCTGGGGAGCGGTGGTGGAGGACCGATCCTACCAGGGAGTTTGGTCCCACCAGGAGTCGGGGTTGCCGATCAATATTCTAGAGCTCAGGGCGATCTACTTAGCCCTTCTCCAGGCGGCCCCCCTGATTTGCTCTCGTGCAGTCAAGGTACAGACAGACAACGCCACGGCGGTGGCGTACATCAATCACCAGGGGGGAACTCGGAGCAGAGCAGCTTTTCTGGAGGTACAGCCAATTCTTCGTTGGGCAGAACGTCACCTCTTGGCATTGTCGGCAGTGTACATTCCCGGCGTCGAAAACTGGGAAGCAGACTTTCTGAGCCGCCAAGAGATCCACTCCGGAGAATGGTCTCTTCATCCAGAGGTGTTTCACTCTCTAACCCTTCGTTGGGGGAGGCCTCAGATAGACCTCCTGGCATCCCGGTGGAATCACAAGTTGCCTTGCTACGGGTCCAGGAGTCGGGATCCAGGCGCATTTCTGGTCGACGCTCTGTCGGCACCTTGGCCGTTCGATCTGGTGTACGCCTTCCCGCCGGTGGCTCTTCTTCCTCGGTTCCTAAGAAGACTCAAGCGGGAACGGGTAAGGGTAATCCTGGTGGCCCCAAACTGGCCACGCAGGGCCTGGTATGCCGATCTCCGGCTCATGGCGGAGGAACCTCAGTGGCGGTTACCTCTCCGGCCAGACCTTCTGTCTCAGGGACCCTGTCAACATCCCAACCTAGCTCGTCTCGGTTTGACGGCTTGGCTCTTGAGAGGGAGATCTTAAGAGACAGGGGGTTCTCAGATTCTGTGATAAGAACCATGATAGCGGCCAGGAAGCCGTCTTCAGCAAGAGTCTACTACAGGATCTGGAGTTCTTTCTTTCGCTGGTGTGAGGAGCACGAGAAGAATCCAAGGAGGTTCTCGTTGCCCAAGGTTTTGGCCTTCTTGCAGTCGGGAGTGGATTTGGGCCTTCAACATTCCACTTTGAAGGTTCAGGTCTCGGCGCTCTCGGTTCTGTTTCAGAGGCGCATTGCGACAAGACCGGAGGTTCGCACTTTCCTTCAGGGGGTCATGCACGTGACTCCTCCCTTTCGGAGTCCCGTAGTCCCGTGGGATCTGCCTTTGGTTCTGAGAGCTCTTCAGGTGGCTCCGTTTGAGCCTCTGGAGTCAGTGGAGTTGCGTTGGCTTTCATGGAAGGTGTGTTTCCTTCTGGCAATTGCGTCAGCTAGGCGGGTCTCGGATTTGACCGCTCTATCTTGTAAGCCACCGTTTTTGGTTTTCCACCAAGATCGGGCAGTCCTCCGTACCAGGTTGGGTTACCTGCCAAAAGTGGTATCCAGGTTTCACGTAAACCAGGAAATCGTGGTTCCTGCTTTCCAGGATTCAAGAAGTGGAGGGGCTCTTGATGTGGTTCGGGCCCTTCGCATCTATGTGGATAGGACCAGGGAGATTAGAAGAACAGAAGCTTTGTTTGTTCTTTATGATCATCAGAAGCGGGGTTGGCCCGCATCTAAACAGTCCATTGCCAGGTGGTTGCGGCTTACGGTTCAGCAGGCATACCTCCTGGCGAATAGGCCGGCGCCAGCAGGGCTCACGGCCCATTCCACTCGCTCGGTAGGATCATCGTGGGCTGCGGCTTCAGGAGTCTCCGCAGAGCAGCTGTGCCGCGCAGCCACATGGTCTTCCATGCACACTTTTATACGCCACTACAGGTTTGATACTTTCACCGAGGTCGACTCTGCGTTCGGCCGTGGCGTTCTTTCTGCAGCTCAGGAGCGTTCCCTCCCGTGAGGGGACAGCGGTGGGACGTCCCACTGTCCCAGTGGCCACCAATGGCATGAAGGAAATAAGGGGATTTTTGTCCTTACCTGGAAAATCCTTATTTCTGAATCCTTTGGTGGACACTGGGCGCCCGCCCAGACGCCCCTGATCGGCTGATGGGTTGGTTTTAGGGAATGCTCTTGTTCATGGTAATACAAGATCTCTCTTTTTCTTTCTTTCATTCTCTCCTTTCCTGTGCTCCTAAGTCCGGTGGTAGTCTAAACTGACCTAGGATGGAGTGTGGGGAAGGAGGGGCCTGGGCTGCACCACTAAAGTGTTAGCTACTTGGTGCCTGTCGCCATGGCTCCGCCCCCTTCCCACTGTCCCAGTGTCCACCAAAGGATTCAGAAATAAGGATTTTCCAGGTAAGGACAAAAATCCCCTTTTATTTTATTTTTAAATGGTTTAATTATCATTTGAAGCGCACAGGAAAATAACGTCAGAAACATCCCGATGAGATGGAAATACAATGTCATTTAAAATATCCATCTGGAGTATACAATTGCTATAGTACCAAAAACAATGTCAATAACATACACAATAGGCAAACATACACAATATGATTGCACAATGCCGGTTAGAGACCGCTATATTAGAAAGATAGTAGGGAGCGCGAAAACAGAAGGGGGGACCTGCTGGTAAGGCACCCTAAAGAAAATGAGGCACAGTACAAATCCCTGTTAGGGATCATGTCAACCGTATTAAAGGTCGACATGATCCCTCAAATTTGTCAAAAAGAAGTAAATATGTGACTAGTGTAGTTTGCGAGTAGTGCTCATGATTTTTGTTTTTTAATACTTCTAATGGAGAATGTATATGTATACTAACATGCATATAAATATATATGAATTAAAATCCAGGAAGTTATGGTTTGTACACACTGGGCTGATCCGACGGCCGCTAATCTCGATTCGACGGTGCGGGGTGCCGGCACCTGCTGGCAGGGAGGGAGGGACGGTGCTGGGGGAGGGGGATAGTAGAAAAAGACCGTGATGCACAGTCTATTTCTACAGTCGATTCTGATGCCGCGGGCAGCACATTGGGATTGAATCTGTATCGGGTGCTGCATAGCACGGGGCGATTTGCACTATGTGCTGTGATTTCCAGTGCAAATCGCACCGTGTGTACACGGCGCTTTAGCCATCTTAATATGCAGTGTCCCGGCTAGCTTCATGGTTTGCTACTGAATCATTGTAACAATAGGAGTTCACAGTGAGGCCCAGAGCTGGATTTAGTCCTCTTGCGGCCCCAGGCAAGATATTGGTTTGGGGTGTGGTATAGGGTTCCGACAGTCATTAGCCCGACGTCAGGATCCCGACTGGCTGGACTCAGGTGAGTGCAACAAAGCCCCTTACGGGCTCTGTGGACCCCCACGAGGGAGAATAGCCGGTGGCCGTCGGAAACCTGTCTGTCTGTGTTTTAACAGTCAGGATCCCGACGTCGGGTAAATGACTGTCGGGACCCCGTCCGGCACCCATTGGTTTGGGCTTCTTGTCCACTTTTTTTCTTGTAGGTATTTATTTGTTGTGGTAGGTGTGGTGTGGACAGCACCTGTCTTATAGTACAGAAACAAATAAAACACATTGGTCTCAATAGGAAAATAACATAATGGCCCCTAATACACGTACACATTGGCCCCTGACGGGAATAAAAACATGATGGCTCCTGGCACGAAAGAAACCCAGTGTACATTATACCAGCTGCAGTGGTGACCTACAAATACTCCCAGTAACGGCTCCCACTGATTGGAGAGTACATTGTATTATATTGGCTGTATTCGCCTACACATAATATAGCAGCACAGGAACCCATTTACGGGATACGGTCAGCTGGTTGACCTAAAGATGGTCGACAGTCATTAAGTCGGCACCACTAGGTCGACATACTGCTAAGCCAACATGTGTCTAGGTCGACATGGGACAAGATCAACAGGCCATTAGGTTGACACAATCATTAGGTCGACATACTGCTAAGTCGACATGTGTCTAGATCGACATGGGACAAGATAGACTGGTCATTAGGTTGACACAAGCATTAGGTCGACATGGGGTTTTTCACTGTTTTTTGAGCTGACATGTCCCGACAGGCGGTATTTCGTGACCTACCATCCACTAGTGCAGGGGTAGCCAACTCCAGTCCTCGAGAGATACCAACAGTGCATGTTTTCCAGATCTCCTCACAGAATCACAAGTGAAGTAATTAGCTCCACCTGTGGATCATTTATAATGTGTCAGTGAGTAATGAGTGCACCTGTGCAGCAGCTAGGTTGTCTGGAACATGTGACCTGTTGGTAGCTCTCGAGGACTGGAGTTGGCTACCACTGCACCAGGGAGTGGTGGGAGAATAAAAGTGTCACGAGCGCAGGACTTAATCCTGTGTCCATATCGACTGTGTTAAATAAATAAACAGCGAAACCCCCATGTTGACCTTTTGACTGTCGACCTAGACAATGTCCACCTAATGCTTGTGTCGACCTATTGACCTGTCGACCCGTGTCGACCTAGCTTTTGGGCTGATGTGCTAATGTGCAGCGGGTCCACGTTATAACGGAGGCCGCACAGCGCTCCTCTGAGAACGCTTTGCACAGAGGTGTGAATCGTTTTATCGACCACTTAGGTCAACACCGTTGGGTTGACAGGTGTTTAGGTCGACATGGGTTATGTCGACAGGTCGACGTGGGTTTTTTTTACTGTTTTTTTTACCCGAATGTCGACACAGTTGAAAGTGAACCGCAGCTCCTCGCATCACTCGAGCCATGTCAACCTTCCGACCTAACGCTATGTCAACCTAAACACATGTTGACATTGTCCTATGTCGACATACACACATGTTGACCTTCACCTATGTCTACCTAGACACCTGTCGACCCAACGGTGTCGACCTAATGACTGTCAACCTAAGTGGTGTTGACAATACGACCGTATCCCTTGCACAATAACGGAGCTTAGTGACAGTGGTGTGACCGGTCTGAGCACCATTAATGCGCCTCTGTAAAACATGTAACTAGAAGTCCGATCATAGATCAGCTGGATTTCACGGGACCTCACCGGGCCTTGACTGAGACATATTCTCCATAAATAACAAATACAACTTAATGTTTTGGCTTGGAATTATCTTTAATATTCAGGTAAAACCATTCGCTGAAAAATCCACTTGCAACCGAATGGAAGAGTTCAAGTACAAGTGAGGAGGGAACATTACCTGCTGTAATGGCAGAGGTGACCACGTGCACATTTCTGCTGTTTCGGGGTATTCTCGCTGATGCTGCAGATTTATTCATTATAGCAGGATGCTGTCAGTCCTAAGAGCACAGTACTGATCATACAACCGGCATACTTGTTATCATTTTGTAGTCTTCACGTGTGTGATACGACTCTTTGAGGGCACCACCTAGTGGCAGAAACATCTACTGCAGAAACTTGTCAGGAGTCCACATCATGTGTTACAGCAGCACATTGCAGATTAGCAGCGAACGTAGCTGTAAATCTGGTACTTGATATGTCTGTATCTGATCATACGTAGTCGGAGCGAAGAGCACTGTGTTCAGTTATGATCCGGCAGATTGAGATTAACAAGGCAATTGTTGGTGTTACCGAAGCCTCGCTATATGTTCTGTCTGAGTCTGTCATTTTTATTTTTGATTTCTAGCGAGAAAACAAGCGTCTTCAGGAGGCAAATATGAGACTGGAGCAAGAAAACGACGACCTGGCTCATGAATTAGTTACCAGTAAGATTGCCCTGCGCAAGGACCTGGATAATGTAAGTCATAAAATGTTTGTCCGCTGTATATAATTAAATGTTGGGTCCATGACCAGGGATTTAAGGGGTAGATTTATTGGTACTTGTTTCCTAGCACTGCCACACCGATTTACATCGGGGTGGTCGTGTCGGAAAAATCGGGTCCATCGCATGCGATTTGGTCGCATGCGATGCGATCGACGCGACCGACCGATTTTGGACCCGATTTTTTTTTTTTATGAAATGTAAATCGGGTCCCTGGGACCCGATTTTACATTGGATTCAATGTAAAATATTCCCAACCCCCCCAAATGTAACGGCGTACACCCCACCCCACGATAGACGCCATCCCGAAGTGTGGCGAGCGCAGCGAGCCCGCGAGGGGCCGCGGTGCGCGTCCTCCGACCTTTTCATTCCCCTACTATCCACGTCGGCGTGGAGTTGAGAATAGAATAGTGTGGCGAGCGCAGCGAGCCACCGAGCCCGAAGCGTGGCGAGCGGACGCGTATACCTGTGAAGTTATACGCGTCCCCTCGCGGGGCTCGCTGCGCTCGCCACGCTTCGGGCTCGGTGGCTCGCTGCGCTTGCCACACTATTCTATTCTCAACTCCACGCCGACGTGGATAGTAGGGGAATGAAAAGGTCGGAGGACGCGCACCGCCGCCCCTCGCGGGCTCGCTGCACTCGCCACGCTTCGGGTTGGCGTCTATCGTGGGGTGACGACGGGGACATCTATAATGTGAAATGGGTCATATTGGCCCATTTCACATTTTTCACATTTTTTAACGATTTCAATGTTAAAAAATATTTTAACATTGAAGCCTATGGAAAAATCGGGGGCATCGCGTCGGGACCTATGTTAATGGTCACGACCGACGCGATGCCCCCGATATTTTACCTTTCCCGACACGATTTCAATGTTAAAATATTTTTTAACATTGAAGCCTATGGAAATATCGGGGGCATCGCGTCGGTCGCGTCGGGACCAATGTTAATGGTCCCGACCGACGCGATGCCCCCGATATTGTCTCCTAGCCGGCAAAATGGACCTGATTTCAAAGGAAATCGGGTCCATCGTATGGATCGTGTACCTTAACTTAAAGGTACACGATCCATAAGATTGTGGCCGTGCTAGGAAACAAGTACCATTTTATTAAGCTCGGGGGAGGGATAAAGTGTCTGGTCTTTATCACCGGCCAATCAGCTCCTACCTGTCATTTTTCAAACCAAGCCTGTAACCTCACAGGTAGGAGCTGATTGGCCAGTGATAAAGTACCAGTCACATTATCACTTCACCGAGATTAATAAATCTTCCCCTCAGTGAGGCTCACCTTTGTCTTGAGATCTCCATTGTTAATGGTGATTTTATCCAAATAGAGGTTTTAGGGGGGTCATGGTATTCCCTCCTCGATTGGTAGCGGTACTTACATTCACAGTGGCCTATATTTAAACTTTCTATTGAAATCAAAGGACCTCATCTTGTTTAGATGGACTGACCACAGTATATTTGGTCCAACCCCTTTCGCAACATTTAAGGGAAAACCTACTTACACCCATCCCTGATATTTTATTTTTATTTTATCGTAAATATTCAAGCAGCAGCTTTTAAAACCCGAATAGTGAGTAGCCTTGTTGGACATTACTATAGTCCTGATGGTATGCTTCCTGTCATAAGTGATGTAAACCGCACATACAGATGCTGGGTGAGACTGGGCCTTGTCTTTTCAGGCAGAAGAGAAGTCTGATGCTCTCAACAAGGAGCTACTGATGACGAAACAAAAACTGATCGATGCGGAGGAGGAGAAGAGACGCCTGGCAGAAGAATCTGGAC
This sequence comes from Crinia signifera, assembly GCF_055691185.1. Lineage (NCBI taxonomy): Eukaryota > Metazoa > Chordata > Amphibia > Anura > Myobatrachidae > Crinia > Crinia signifera. Next base: position 10,125,300 of record NC_139225.1, on the reverse strand, counting down.
AGGTTTGTGCGTTCGTGGTATCCTAAATCAACCCAATACATAGCATAACAAGAACACTTTCATTAAAGGGAAACGAAGCTCAAGTTCTAGGAGTAAATGTACCTATGGTAGGCGATAATACTTATGGCTGCATCTGGAAGAAAAGTGGTTTGCTGCGCTTAAATGATACAATAATAATTTAAAGGTAAATATAATTTTAATAAACTTGAAATAACATTAATATATCATGCGGGTATATTATAAAATAAAATAGAAATAAAAAAATAATTTATAAAATTATACAGATTGTATTTTGGTCCTCTGGTTAGGATATGTCCTGTATATCGCAATGCTTAGTCCCAATTGTAATGGGTTCCTCCAAATAGCTATTTGGGTAATGGGATGAACCGATATTGCTAGTAGACGCTGTATGGTTGCAGCAGGCTGGATATACCGGTCTCTCTTGGGCCAGTAGATGTCAGTGGCGGGCAAGGTTGGAAAACATCCGTAGTGGTGTCCCAGTTGTACATGGTGATAGTGGGACCAGGGCTTCCGGGTGTAATAATAACTTGAGTCGGGTGTGGTATAGGGTTCCGACAGTCATTAGCCCGACATCGGGATCACGACTGGCCGGACCCAGACAGCATGGTGAGCGCAACAAAGCCCCTTGCGGGCACAGTGGCTCGCTATGCTCGCCGCCTATTTTATTCTCCCTCTATGGGGGTCGTGGACCCCCATGTGGGAGAATAGCCGTTGGCCGGCAGGCCCCCATGTGTTGGGGTTTTGACTGTCGGGATCCCGTCCGGCACCCCTTGAGTCAGCACCTCTCCTTGATATCTTGATATTGTATTCCTCTTATTTCTGCTACTATCACCTGCCCGATACCCATTTACACACACGTCCCTTTCCCGAGGACAAACCCCCCTGGCAGAAACCCATGGTGTTCACTGCACTGCTAACCGTCGGGCTAAACGCCTTGTTCTGTGCAATTACTAGACCATACCCCGTGGTGCGGAAAACCTGCGGTTATTTTGTGAGTTAACTCATTGATTACTGGTTTAAGTGCCCGGAATCTCTGTGTCACCTTCCGGCATTGGGCACCACTGGCCCCTTAGCAGCACTATTGAATATCTGGGGACAGAGAGGCAGCTGCTGGGTATAATGGACATAAACCATTATATAACCATTAATAGACATAATAATAACATAAATACCTGAAACCTTTTATTTATAGCTGTAAATAAACCGGCGCAAACAGGAGAAATCATTTAAAGGCATTTCTCGGGGCACACGAATTGTTCAACAATCCATGGTCATAAATACTGTATTGTATTGATTATTTGGATTGAAAGTGGATTATTCTGTATTTGATTTGAGACCTAAACTCCATTATTTGTATTACATTAATATCAAACAGAACGGAAGGAAAAACGTATTTGTAGAATACATTGTGTATTCCGATACATTGTGTACAATAAATGGCCTGAGACATGAAAGAGTCTGAGTTCTTCCGTGAATTGGTTCCACCAGCAGCAATTGTACCCAGGAACTAAGTGACTGTTTAGTGTTTAATTTGGCACCCTGGGTTCCCCTCACATGTCACACTGCCTTTCAGTGCTGTTACCCTCACACATAAAGAAACATTTTTACACAATGGCCCTAGCATTTTGGATAAGGCCATGGTCATTATCCCTGTCGTTGTGGTGCCACACATGCTGTGATAATTGGGGCACCTGCGTCCATATTTATTGGGGATAGATGGTTGTTGGAGAAACCATTTCTCTCTTGTGTCATTCTGCAGCTGAAGGAAATGTGCCGCAGAGAACTCGATAAAGCGGAGTCTGAAATTAAGAAAAACAACTCTATCATTGGGGACTATAAGCAGGTACGCCTGTCTCGTGGTTTGTTTATGGTGTTGTGGTGTTCGTTATTTGCAGCTTTGCAGTGTATTTGTATGTACGGACATGTATGTAAATCCGGCGCTTGGAACTGACAATGTATTTGCGTCCTCTTTATCAGCATGTCTTCCAAGTCTTTTTAAAGTCTTGTCCAACTTTCCTACTAAACTATCCCCCATTGGGTCTGATTTTGTGACACTGGCATCATACTGCGATGGAACCAGTGGCGTGACAATAGCCCTGTAGACCCCTGAGTAAGTGTGGGTGCCAGGGGTCTGCGGGGTATTGATGCGCTTCCCTAGCCCTGCCTTACCCGGCTGGCGCTGATTGCTGTTGCCGCCTCCGGCTGTGTGCCCGGGACCTGCGGATATATTTATATACGGTTCCGGCTCTCCTCCAGGCTGGCACCTGATAATGGCAGAAATAACTCTGACAAAATGTCTGCCCCCTTACAGCAGACACTTATTGAGGATGCTAGAGGAGGCTCATCAGCAGAGACTTTGGTGAATAAAAAACAAAAAAATCTAAAAACAGCCAGTCAGTTGTAGCCCAAAGTGTAATCATGTTTTCTATATACTCCGCGATTCTGACTGTCAGGAAGTCCCAGCAGCCAGCACCCCGGGACGCTTTTCGGCAGTCGGATTGTTGAAAAAAGGCTGTGAATTCGTCAATCCGTGGCCGTTTTTGACGAAACCGATCCGACTTTTAAAAAAAAAGTCGAATCTGATACCCTTCAACGTTGTCGTTAACAGCAGCATTGAATAGGTGAGTGCCGATATCACCTCTGTCGAGATATATCGGCACAGATTGAGTACCCACTTAATACCCCATTCACACCAGAAGCAAATTACTGGGTTAAAGCCCCCTGAGCTCACGGGCCAGCAGTGGAGACCCCCTTGAGCTCACTGGGCAGCAGTGGAGACACCCCCTTGAGCTCACTGGGCAGCAGTGGAGACACCCCCCTGAGCTCACGGGGCAGCAGTGGGAGACCCCCCTGAGCTCACGGGGGCAGCAGTGGGAGACCCCCCTGAGCTCACGGGGGCAGCAGTGGAGACCCCCCAAGGCATGGACTTTTTTTACTCCTAGACTCACTGTAGAGACAGTTAATCTATAAATATCTATTTTTAGCGAGGCTTTTATCAGTGCTGGATTGTATTGTTTTTACCCCTTTCAACGTCCCACCCACCCATATTATATTACATGTGTTAATTTATTTTAAGAACTCCTTGGCAGCTCCACTATTGCCCTCTTATGAATTTGGTTTAGTATTACTCTGGGGGGTTTGGCAAGTCTCATCTGAACAAGGGTTGTTTTCCTACATCATGTCTGCCATAGAGTTCTTTAAAGAAATGTGTAATTTGCTTATTTGTGTGATAAAATAAAAATAAAAATGGATGTTGTTACTACTGTATGTGCTGCCCTCTAGTGGTTAAAGATGGTAAGACATCGATTATAGGTATATATTCCACAGCACTTTGCAGAAACCTTTAGTCCATGGCCCAGGGAAGCTTACAAAAGATGTGCATTCATTTAAAGAAACCATAAAAATCAGATCTATCATTAACATTCTGATTAATTGCAAATAAACTGTATATGTAACAATGGTTGTTCTAAGATCTCCAATTGTCTAAAAGTTGCACATGTTGGTTAGTAGGATCTTATTTAATACAATACTGTAGTTGTTCTGTGATACAGCCTGTAATTCGGAGTTTCCCAAACTCCGCCAGTAATATCCATGCTTCAGTCAAGATGGTTAATTCAAATAGACTGAGATACTAATGAAGTCACCTGTGCACAAGCATGGACATCCTTATAACCTAGACCAGGCATGTCCAACCTGCGGCCCTCCAGCTGTTGTGAAACTACACATCCCAGCATGCCTTGCCATAGTTTTAGCATTCCCTGATAGCAAAACTGTGGCAAGGCATGATGGGACTTGTAGTTTCACAACAGCTGGAGGGCCGCAGGTTGGACATGCCTGACCTAGACTGTAGTGGCTGAGTTTGGGAAACTCTGCTCTAATTATCATGTATTGTCATAGCGGAACTTTGTGCTTTAGCACTGATGTCCCTTTTTTACTTGTAATTTAATGTGCTTTAATCAAACTAAACATAACAAGTTTATTTCTCGCCCACCAGCTTCCCATTGTTTAACAGTGAGAGCTCTCCTGGCACAGATGTTACTGATTTATATTCACGCCCGCTTTATTGTGGACACGGTAGCCACAGATTTCTAACGCGTTTCTCCAGGGATCCTCCTCAGATTCTTATTTTAATTCCGCATTCTATTCAATTTCATAGTATTTTTTTTTTTTTTAATAGTGTATTTGATCCAATGCTACATTTAACGTCACAGATTACACAGCGCGTCCTATTTTCCCAAGATATTTTTTTTTACCTATGTAATTTATTACCAAACATTAGCATCTGATATTATGATTCTTTCTGTTGCCGGCATTACAATGCAGAGGCAAGAGAAGTTGTAACTGCTTTTGTATATATTTTATGATCTATTTCTCAATTGTAATAATAAATGCAAAAGAAATGTTAATAGACCACAAATTCACATCTGGTAAACTTACATAATCAAAGACATTAATTATCTATTTATTACTGTTACCCAGGGCTATTTTTCTGCAGGCTCCAGCAGGAACTGTGGCCCTTATTCTAGTTCACTCTTTCTGACCAAATATTTCTTAGATGGACAAAACCATGTGCACTGCAGGTGAGGCAGGTGTTACTTGTGCAGAGATCATTAGATTTGGGTGGGGTTTTACACCTGCCTCACCTGCAGTGCACATGGTTTTGTCCATCTAAGAAATATTTTGTCAGAAAGAGTGAACTAGAATAAGGGCCACAGTTCCTGCTGGAGCCTGCAGAAAAATAGCTCTGCTGTTACCAGTCTCGCAATCTAGTTCTACCCACCCCTCTTTGCTAATTACTGTATTAGTCATGGGAAATTACCATTAGATGTTTTAATTAGATTTAAAAAAAATCACACTTTTTTTTATCATTACTTGTGGTAGTTGTCCCTTGTAGAAATATAACATTTTGTTATCTTTCATTCAAGCTATGAGGGCAGTTATTTTGTTTATGCCTGTTCAATTTTACATCTAAAGTGACGGGACATAGAGGGGACTATTCAATTGAAATTTTATAATGCCCTGTAGCCTCGTAAAAGTTGGTCTGGGCTCAGGAATGTCATATGGAAGATGCTCTACGGCAAAACAAAGTTAGAAACTTTATTACTGTATATTAGCAACATTTGTAGTCATTATTAACCAGTATACATGTCACTTATGTTAGAGATGTATATAGAATTTGATCTAATTTATTTATTAAATATTTGTTCTTAAGTCTAAAGCCCCATTCACACGGGACTGGCAATTTAGTTAACGATATCATTCGACGTCACTGGGACCCCGCTGAGCATGTAGACTGGATGCTATTTTGAAAGATATCGTTCAGAAGGGCCCGATGGTGCTTTAATGTATGAAAGAGGGGTGTGTGTGTGTGTGTGTACATTGTATATACTTTGAGAGAACATTATACAATATATGTGTGTGTGTGTGTGTGTGTGTGTGTAGGTAGACACACAAAAATAAACTCACCAAAATAATGCAAAGAGAATTTCCAGTTTACCTCGTGACTTACAAGTGATGTTATGTAACCAACATGATGACTGTGTGTGGTCATGACAAGCCAAAATAGCGCCAGAAGCTATAAGTCCGCTCACCTCATAGGACAAATGTTATCCGATGTAGCCATAGAAGGATCACTTATGTACATCCTTTTTTTTTTTTTTTTTTTTTATTAAAATTAATATAATTAAGTATGAAGAGGAGATTAATGCGGAATTTCACGATTCACTTGATGGTTATTTATTGGAGAGGTTTTTTTTTGTTTTGTTTTTTTGTGGTATTTGCTCATTCCTTAAGGAACTGGATTGCTGTGTTGTAAATAAGGACACGCCTGCCGTCAGGTTGTCAGATGTTTTCTTCCCAAGTAGTTTAAATGGAAGCTCCCACAGTAGGTTCTGTTTTTGTTTTACTTGCAAGAATGTAGAATATGATTAGATTGGGTGTATTGGGCTTTGTCACTCATACGTCGTGTACTGACTTCTGCCGGAGTAGTCTACAGTGGGACATTACTGAAGGCGAGGAGGATACGTATTCACGGGCAAAACATAACTGGCTTCTGATCTCTTGTCGGATGTACATCATTCCCTTTGGAGCCTTTGCAGAATTGTACTATGGACCGTATTCAGGTCTGTACGCTTGCATGGGAGCGCAGTGTTTTTGAAATGGTCATGTGCCGGGCAGTGGCGTAGCTACGTTGGGTGCCCCCCCGCCGTCCCGCCAAGCACCCCTGCCCTGCCGCCTAAGCAAACCCCCCCCAATCCCCCACAGCCTTACCTATCGCGCTGGTTCCGGCGGCTCCGTTCTTCTGCTGAGGACCACCACAAAATGGCCGCCCCCATACAGCAGACAGTTTCAGAGAACTGTGTGCTATATGGGGGCGGCCATTTTGTGGTGGTACTCAGCAGAAGAACGGAGCCGCCGTGACCAGCGCGATAGGTAAGTCTGCGGGGGATTGGGGGGGGGGGGTTAACTATAGCACCGGCGCCCCCACATGCACAGCGCCCCCCCCCCCCTCTCCGCGCGGTGGCGGGGGCTGCGGTGCTATAGTTACGCCGCTGGTGCCGGGTACATGCACACAGATTTTTAGCCGGGTGCAAACCCAACATTGCGGGCGGCGGGCTGGGGAACTCTCCCATGGGAACGCCCAGCATCTCATGCGTTCCCATGGAAATCGCCCGGTGACGTGGGAGCCAAGTGCGGGTATCTGACATCACAGCATGTCAGGTGCCCGCCCACTTCCTTCAGCATGTCCAAGCACATCTAAGGTGATCTCTGAGCAACCTTACATGTGTGTGTGTAAAAGAAGGATCTGATTCTTTGAGGAAAAAGCTACGGGCGCCTAGGTACGAGTTGTTCCCCAAGGAGCAGCTGCTAGAAATAGGGGTAGTCAATCCCTATAGAGAACCAGGCAAAGATATATACAATAGGAGCAGCGCTTGTTTACAATGAATGAATACTACATAGCGATTGTAGTAACCAGGAGAATTCTAAGAACTTATTTTGTAAAGTAACAAATAGAACAATATCAATTGTTCCAACTAGATAAAAAAAAACCTCCTCAGTGATTGATGATTTGATACTGGAAGTAGCGTGCAATGACTTTGTATCATTTTCTGCAAGTGTAATCTGTTACTAGGTACTCAAAGGAAACATTTCGTATACAGAATTCTGCTGTCCATTCCAAGTTGTTGACTAAATTAAGCAACGAGGGAACTGTTAAGGTGCCCATACACGTACCAATTACCCGGTACTTTTTGTGCTAAAATAGCATCGTTGTGCATATGTTGTGCATGGGATGGGATGCTATTTTAGCACAAAAAGTACCTGGTAATTGGTACGTGTATGGGCACCTTTATTTTGATGTTCTCCTAAATCCATACCTTCAGTTTGATTCGCAGATAGTGGACTGTGTATCTATAGCAGTCAGTAACAGCAGATGCTTTATTTTAGTACTTTATTTTGTGCTTAATCTGACTACACTGACTTCTATCTCTTCGCTTATCTCAAAATATATCACCACCCGACCTCTCCGCTCTGCACAGGATCTGCGCCTCTCATCCACACTCATTACTTGCTCCCACTTACACTTGCAGGATTTTTGTTGGGCAGCACCCACCTTATCTAATGCCCTTCCACACACACTGAGACTCTCCTCTAGCCTCCAAACTTTCCAGCGTTCCCTGAAAACTCACCTCTTCAGGCAGCTTATCATATTCAGGAACCCCACACAACCTCCAGTAGCATTCATATCTAATTGCATCCCATCAGGACTGTCCTGTAATCTGATGGGACTGCCATGCTATGGAATCCTATCCTTATGTATCCCTCCTATTATCCCCATAGACTGTAAGCTTGCGAGCAGGGCCCTCCTACCTCCAAGTCTGTCTGTTGTTACCCAGTTTGTTTATTCACTGTTGTTTCCAATTGTAAAGCGCAACGGAACCTGCTGCGCTATATAAGACGCTGTAACGGAATCTGCTGCGCTATGTAAGACGCTGTAACGGAATCTGCTGCGCTATATAAGACACTAACGGAATCTGCTGCGCTATATAAGACACTGTAACGGAATCTGCTGCGCTATATAAGACACTGTAACGGAGTCTGCTGCACTATATAAGACACTGTAACGGGACCTGCTGCGCTATATAAGGCGCTGTATTGGAATCTGCTGCGCTATATAAGACACTGTAACGGAATCTGCTGCGCTATATAAGACACTGTAACGGAATCTGCTGCGCTATATAAGACGCTGTAACGGGACCTGCTGCGCTATATAAGGCGCTGTATTGGAATCTGCTGCGCTATATAAGACACTGTAACGGAATCTGCTGCGCTATATAAGACACTGTAACGGAGTCTGTTGCACTATATAAGACACTGTAACGGGACCTGCTGCGCTATATAAGGCGCTGTATTGGAATCTGCTGCGCTATATAAGACACTGTAACGGAATCTGCTGCGCTATATAAGACACTGTAACGGAGTCTGCTGCACTATATAAGACACTGTAACGGGACCTGCTGCGCTATATAAGGCGCTGTATTGGAATCTGCTGCGCTATATAAGACGCTGTAACGGAATCTGCTGCGCTATATAAGATGCTGTAACGGAATCTGCTGCGCTATATAAGATGCTGTAACGGAATCTGCTGCGCTATATAAGATGCTGTAACGGAATCTGCTGCGCTATATAAGACGCTGTAACGGAATCTGCTGCGCTATATAAGACGCTGTAACGGAATCTGCTGCGCTATATAAGACGCTGTTACGGAATCTGCTGCGCTATATAAGACGCTGTAACGGAATCTGCTGCGCTATATAAGACGCTGTAACGGAATCTGCTGCGCTATATAAGACGCTGTGACGGAATCTGCTGCGCTATATAAGACGCTGTGACGGAATCTGCTGAGCTATATAAGACGCTGTAACGGAATCTGCTGCTCTATATAAGACGCTGTAACGGAATCTGCTGCGCTATATAAGACGCTGTAACGGAATCTGCTGCGCTATATAAGACGCTGTAACGGAATCTGCTGCTCTATATAAGACGCTGTAACGGAATCTGCTGCTCTATATAAGAAGCTGTAACGGAATCTTCTGCGCTATATAAGACGCTGTAACGGAATCTGCTGCGCTATATAAGACGCTGTAACGGAATCTGCTGCGCTATATAAGACGCTGTGACGGAATCTGCTGCGCTATATAAGACACTGTAACGGAATCTGCTGCGCTATATAAGACGCTGTAACGGAATCTGCTGCACTTTATAAGACGCTGTAACGGAATCTGCTGCGCTATATAAGACACTGTAACGGAATCTGCTGCGCTATATAAGACACTGTAACGGAATCTGCTGCGCTATATAAGACGCTGTAACGGAATCTGCTGCGCTATATGACACTAACGGAATCTGCTGCACTATATAAGACACTGTAACGGAATCTGCTGCGCTATATAAGACGCTGTAACGGAATCTGCTGCACTTTATAAGACGCTGTAACGGAATCTGCTGCGCTATATAAGACGCTGTAACGGAATCTGCTGCGCTATATAAGACACTGTAACGGAATCTGCTGCGCTATATAAGACGCTGTAACGGAATCTGCTGCGCTATATAAGACGCTGTAACGGAATATGCTGCACTATATAAGACACTGTAACGGAATCTGCTGCACTATATAAGACGCTGTAACGGAATATGCTGCACTATATAAGACGCTGTAACGGAATCTGCCTCGCTATATAAGAAACTGTAACGGAATCTGCTGCGTTATATAAGTAGCTGTAAATAAATCCTAAATCTGTTGCTCTCCAGATCCACACACTGTACGTGATTTAAAGTGCCATAAACCTGATCTGTTCCCTATCTACATAAGCACATGTCCCAGAGAGATTTACGTCCATATCTGCGGAATGTTGGGAATGCTGACGACAGATTACAGCATACATTCTAAGATTCCTTTTTAAGAGGCGCCTCACTGCTTTAAGTCATATATATATATAAATATATATTATCCACTAATAAAGTATATAATTTAATTTTCACAGCCATATCGACCTGTAAAATATAATCACCATACCGAAAACAGAAGCTTGATAAAGTAATTACCATTTTTTTTCTCTTGTAGTAATTGCAGCCAACTGTTGTGACTGGTAACGGCAGGAGAGTCGAGGCGGCGCGCGTATTAGAGGCGAGGCTAACAGTGGGTGTTTAGTCAGACCTGTCAGAAGGGAACGTGTGTGCTGGATGTTTACTGAATACCATTGTGCTTTTAATAGCGAATTTAAAAACCCTACAATTTCTACATTAGAGTTCTTCTAAAGCGATTCGCCTTTTGGTCTGAAAAGGCAAAAATGTCGTTATGCTACGAACACGCAGGTGGTGGTGACAATTTCATCAGTAGTTTAAAATAATCAAATGTATGGTAACTTTTTTCCTTTTGCATTACGATTGTACTTTCTAAAGCCGCAATTTAATAGAGATTCACTTTTAAGGAAGTAAAAATTGAAGGCAAAACGTTAGAGCCTTAAGGTAGTCAAACATACGTATCAGATGATCTAATTAGATGGAACCCACTGAAGGATCATCTTGAGGACAGGCCAACTAGCTTCTGTGTGATGTCTACTATTGACCACATATGAAGTTGTCACCGCTCTAAAGGTGCGCGCACACGGTAAGATTCTTTAAATGATATGACCGTTTCCGGCTAACCATTAAAACAATTACCGTGTGTGGGCTTGATGATGATCCAATGCAGGTATCCATGGGTCGTTCATCGAACCTGCTGATCCCATCAGCAGGCAGATACATGAACGCCGCATCCCGCAGGATCATGGCCACATCGTTACATGTGTAGGCATGATGAACGGTGTAGCCATGTGCCAGCACCGGTATCTTCAGCAGCTTCCCTGGCGCCTCCAATACTGGCAGACTGAGAGAAAGGCAGTTGACAGGCAGGAGATTTTTCCACCGCCGGCCTCTCTTCATCTGCCAGCGGGGGGAGGGGAGGTCGCAGCCTGATCATGGCCACACAGAGCGATTGAAAAAAAACCTCTGATTGTTTACTCAATCGTTTTGTATGTGTCCATGATCAGGGGGGTTCTGGATTTCAAGGGGAAATATTGAATAAATATGGTATTGGATCAGATATCTATCAGTGTGGAATTTAGGCAGGGATTCAGTTAACTAACTAGATTGGGGCTCTGCTGAAAAAGGCAAATACACGAGAGCCACCTTTGCTAATTTCTGCTCATGCGAAGTATGCAAGCAGTTATTTGCATACTTTGTAGGAGCCCTGTTTTAGCTCACGGTCAGAATGCAGCTGGGCCAATGAGTATTTTAGGCACTTATGTTAGTTGGGCGCCCACTATAGTTAGTACGCTCATACCCCCACTATCCATGTCGGCGTGGAGTTGATTTTATATAATGTGGCGATCCCGAAGCGTGGCGAGCGGACGCGGAAAACTAAGCAAATAGCTTAGTGGGCGCCCAACTAACATATAAGTACCGTTTTTTTATGCTTAACTTGCGAAAGCAACAAGTTTATGTGGAGATCCTCATCTCCGTTAAAGAACAAAAAAAAAATTTCCGATTTTATTTTACGGCATTCCTAAATTGTGTTTATATTCACTTATGTGACGAGGGACTAGACTGGCAGCCACCATCCCTGGATTTGCCTATTAATATGACCATTAATAATTGGAATTGGTCCTGGATCACCATTCCAAGGCACCTTTGCAAGTGTCCCATGGCACACAGTTTGGGAACCACTGATCTAGCCTATGAATGCTTTGGCAAAAAGTATCTCATGAATGTAAATCAGGCCCCAGGAATATAAGCACCCGAAGTGCCTCGTTTTAGGGATTCCTGCTAAATTGATAAACTCTGTAATGTTTAATAGGGCTAAATTGATATCTCGCCGGTTAAGGTCAACACTGGTGCTTAATCTTGGTTTGATCATTAGCACTTAATTATCAGTTGGGTTTGTGCATTGATCAAACCAAAACCATGTACTGATTATAAAGTCAATTGCCTTTAGTTACAAGCCAATTCTTTGTTCGTTTTTAGATCTGTTCCCAGCTGAGCGACCGTCTAGAAAAGCAGCAGTCTTCTAACAAAGCTGAAATTGAGAAAATCAGGGTAAGTTCATCGTCTTATTGACAGAACTACAATAAAGATGCCCGATGATAGCACGGTACGTGCCAGCACTCTCACGTCAGGGACCGCCCAGTGCATGGCGTATGGCGGCTAGATGTCTGAGGAACCATCGGTACAGATACAATCATTTCTTCCTCTATGAACACCACAACCCCAAAAAGATTCTTTTGATATTTATAGTGCTTCCCGCAGTAGTTGTATACGCTAATACCGGTTCATTATCAGTCCTTTATAAATGTCGTCCTGTCTACAGTATGCCGTCCTTTCTCACCTGACACCGAACCTAAGTCATTGATATCACACATCTCTTATATATCTCTTCTCACTAGATATAATTGTATGCAATGCTTTCTTACAGAACAAATGTAGAATGGTGTCTACTCTGTAAGAGTTTGTGCCTCGAACACCTGTTATGGTTCTATGCTGTATTACTGTTCAGTACCAATGTAACCGATGCTGAATAGATTGGTAGAGGAAAAGAAGATGAGGACAAGAGGATATTAAATAGTTTCAGACCCATATGTCAGCACCACAATTCCCCAACGCTGATCCAATCAGTGAATGCCATTGTATAGGTCATAGGTGTACAGCCTCATCTGTAATACTGTGCTGAGTTCTGGAGACCATGGGTTCAGTCCTATTAAGTGCAATGAACTTGCCGGTGTGAGTCATCTGGTCAGAGGACAAACTTTGCAGCAGCATAAGCTGTCCATTTAACGGATCCGTTTGGGACTTATATAGTACACATCGCACCGCATTGCATGCCTTGTGCATGCAGTGTGCATGCGATGTGATGAACAGCTAGTACAAATAGTATGTGCAGCAAATACTATTTGTACCGTACGATGAGATGCGCGGTAGCGCGCATCTCATAGTACAGAACGGACGGTCTGGGAACGGACCGTCTATGGGCAGCTTTAGATTTTAGTCCTGGAAGAGTGCAAATTCAGGTGCCTTTGCCAGCATTAAAACACGACGGCAACAACACACCCTTCGTAGCAATAGCATTACACCCCACGCCCCCACCCCATATCTCCAGAAGTATAGAAACTAGAGTGTGCAAAGAACAACTAAATAATGCAAGGCCTACATCGCAAAACATACCTGGAAAGAATAAAAGATCTTAACATGTATTGTTGTGGGCAAAGAAGGTAGAGGGGGGATGGTAGATTATTTAAAAAAATACCAAGGGTGTTACCAAGGTTGAGATTGGAGGCATAGAGATGGATTTAAAATATGTTGCGGTCTTCAGCTACTGCCTATCAGCTTCTGGACTGATAAGTATATTTGATATGGATCATTGTCATATTGGGGGTGTGCTGCCCCGTTTTGTCTATGAAGGGGATGAGACCTCTGGTAGCTGGACACATTCCGGCAGACTGGTAACTTAATGAGAGACACTGTAGTGTGGGGTCAACGTTTCGGGTCTCTATAACCTTTATCAGACCATTATTTTATTTTTTTACATGTATCGATGTCCTGTTTCAGTGGGTCATTTCCTACCTAATAAAACTTGACACTAGCAATTGTGTATATATAAATAGAAAAAAAATCTATACTGTAGGAGAAGCTATGGCGAGGATTGTCATTGTTCCCTACTTTATTTCACAACATAGCAAAAGGTGGACGGCTGTGAGCACTGCAGAGAGTTCTTTAACACAGAGGGCCGAGTGAAATTGGTCAGTGCCATCAAGGAGAACTCCACCGAAGAGGACACAGATGAGGAGAAGGAGAGTGTCAAGAACCAGCTACGAGAAATGGAGCTGGAACTGGCTCAGACCAAGCTTCAGCTTGTAGAAGCAGAGTGTAAAATACAGGTAAATTGTTACTGAATTAGCAACAGGAGTGTCAGACCTTGGTGCATTTTGTGTTGCGCCCAGTGATTTCTTTTTCACCTGGACCGGGTTGTCCTTCGGACATGATTATCTTACCTCCAATAAGGTATGTCCGGTTTTTCAATCACCTGATTCTACACCAGATGTGATCTATTTGTATGTTGTGTGAGCTGAGATATCTCAGCCAATAAGAGGGCTGCCCAGTGTTTTAAACAATTCTGCTGCCACCGCTGACCCCGCCAGTTCCTCAGCATAACCCCCCCCCCCCCCCACAAACACACACACACACACACACACACACACACACCAAAAGATGTGTAAGTTACGGGCAGCATTGAATCTAAATCACCATTAAATTTTACATTACAATTGAATTGGGGGATCACTCGCTGCTATCTGTAGCATACTGTATACCAAGATTCATTTTTTATGCTGTTGTGTATTGTCTTTGTGTTCCTTACAGAGTTGCTACTTCTAGAAAATGGTTCATTTTAATGATAAGCAGGAGCACAAATACCACTTCCTATAACAATTTGCTATTTGAGACCATGAACTGAGATTGGGATCCTGAATGTAGTAGATGGTGAGATTGGAATAAAAATAGATCTTGTCAGATGGTGTCAGGTTTGTGTTTAAAGTAGGTGGCGAAATCGTGGGCTTCCAGGAAAAGGGAGTTAAACGTTGCACAGAGATGAGAGTTAGAATATTGGTCATAGAGAAGCGAGTCGTGTTTGCTTAGCAAGTGAAAGAGCAGTGTTCTATAATGGACGAATGAGCTAGCTGGTATAACTACAAGTCCCAGCATGCCCTTTCACAGCGCTGCTATTCGGAAATGCTAATCTTGTGATGTGTAGCAGCAGCTGGAGAGCCCCTGGTTGGCCAGGCCTTACTGTATATAGTAGATGACGTTTGCTTCAAAGAGAGATTTCTTCCAGCGGTTCTCAGCAACTTGCTGAAGACCATTTATGGTGGCTGGAAATGCATTGATTTAGGACGACAGCTGGATTTCGGTTGTAGAAATGTTCAGCCCGAGCAGTTTAGGGGCAGAGGAAACATGGGAGAGTAGTTTCAGTGAAAATGAGTGGAAGATCAAGTAGGGGTATGGGTCATTGGACACCTAAAACAAAGTTGATATGGGTAAGGTCGACAATGTCAAAAGGGTGACATAAGTTCTCTCACTTTTTTTGTCCAGAATGTCGACAGTCTAAGTGTACCGCGTACCCTCGCGTGACTCGGCACACTATTTTATTCTCCCACCACACCGTAGTGGATGGTAGGGCATGAAATACCACATGTCGGCTTAAAAAAAACCAGTGAGAAGCTCGTGTCAACCTAATGACTGTCGACGTTCCCATTGTTGACCTAATTCTGGTGTCAACCTTCAGTCCATGTTGACCTTCAGTTGTTGTTGCATGAGAAGTTTTAGAGTTGGAGAGTGGGAGGGGCCCAGGTCAGT
This sequence comes from Crinia signifera, assembly GCF_055691185.1. NCBI lineage: Eukaryota > Metazoa > Chordata > Amphibia > Anura > Myobatrachidae > Crinia > Crinia signifera. Next base: position 10,109,835 of record NC_139225.1, on the reverse strand, counting down.
GGTCTCCTCCCTGGTGTTTATACCGCCTGTGACGGCAGCTGTGCTAAAGCGGTTTGATATTGGACACACATTGTACTCGCTGGATTTGGCTCAGTTTTTTATTATACCATAACAGATCATTACTAGCGAATTGATGATTTTCTACATACTTTCAGAATATTTTAAACATGATTAAAAATTAATAGATTGTGCAGAATAGGTGATCAGAGCCATATTTGGGTCCTGATACTCTGGATTAAAACAAAGAAACTGTTGTTTGGAGAATGATGACATTTCTTCTGACATTAATTATGGCAGGGACGGAGCTTGGGTAGTGCGGCTAGTTCCCAAACGATCAAACGCTCTGCACAGGTTTCCAGTTAGCAGCTAAGGAGGCAGCAACTGATGTATCCTGTCCCAGAAGCCACTGAGTGTGTCCTAAAGGTGTTGGGTTGTCTTGTCAGCTAGTTACATTCCTCGGAGGAGAAATCTTCCAGGGCCATTTAACTTTTCCTAGAAATGTGGAAGGTTCCAACCGTATATGAAAATGTAAATGGTGGCGCTGGATTTAGCTTGGTCTTTTCAGAGTAAATCGTAAGCGAGGTCAAGGTTCTAACTGCTGTTTTATGTGGCTTCTATGTTACAGGATTTGGAGCATCATCTTGGTCTTGCCCTAAACGAAGTGCAAGCTGCGAAGAAGACCTGGTTCAACAGGACCATCAGCTCCATAAAAACAGCGACTGGAGTGCAAGGGAAAGAGACCTCTTAACACCCCCATCTATCGATATGAAGTCTTTCTAAAAAAAAAGAGAAAAACATAATACCTTCTGTTGCCTTTCCCTGGACAGATATTTTGGTTTGCCTATATGTAAGGGGTCCAGGAGTACAGAATGGTAGTAGGTCAGCGCTTGTCAAGTCACCTGTAAGAATAGTCCGCTCTGACCCCTACTAATACTTTCGCAGTCCATGTAGAATGGATCCCAACACTAACTGTGCTGAAGATGGTGAAGAGAGGCTGTTGGCAAAGTGAAAATACCGCAGCCTTCAATGATCCGCACAACGCACCGTGGGTTCCATTTTGCTGTTTTTAAATGATCTATGACAACAAATCATTTTTAAAATATAATTGAAGTCAGAGGCAACTAGGCTTCTGTATATGCAAGATAGTTTTAGATTTCATGTGATTGAGCTTACACAAGGAACTCTACGCTGTGGAGTCACGGGGCGAGGACTCTACGTCAACGAGCATTCTCAATGTATCTTCACGTCTACGTCATCAACTACTTACCAATTAATATCAAAATGTGTTCTGTTTCGGGATATTGCTGCCCTCGTTCCTTACATCTCCAGGTGATTGCCCAGGGGACCTGAAATGCATTATTGACCATATCCGCTCCTTAAGTTATCGGTGGCTTCATAGAAGCGTAAAATACCTATAACAAGGGAAGTTGGACCGGTCTACCACTGAGATATTGTATCGGCATAAACTGAGGTCTTCTGTCAACCGTTATTCTGTACCGAAACATCCAACTTATAAGAACAAAATGGAAGGTACGACTTTCTAACCATCCATCACGTAAATACCAAGTAGGAATGCATTTATTTTTACAGCCGGAAGACGCAATGTTTAGCTCTATATTCACATGGGAAGAATCACAGGATGAAATGGGCCTCTCGTGCTAACCTCATGTCTAGAGCAGGCGACTGTTACACATCGTGTTGAGGTTGAGTAACGCCAACTTAGTACAGTATCCCTTCTATAGTGGCAGATGCCCGTTTGCAACCACAATGTCTACACTGTTCAACTTGGCGGTTATCCTTGTTTCACATCCCCCGTCTCCGTTGTATTGTACAGATACTAAAATGGTCATTGTGAAGCAGCAGGGGCGTCCTGAGAGCAGCCCGTCTGTTACAGCTCTGAACAGAGCGTTGTGCTCTTCTCTCTTACCTTTGTTTAAAGCCACCTGTCTATCTGTCTTTCTGGAGGTGTATATTTGTCCATTTCATGCCTCACAACTGCTGTTCTAGAATTTATATAAAACTGGTTCATCTGGTAACTCCTTGTCTGCCTGTGCTGCAATTTATTGGATACCTCACACGATTTCCAAAGTGATTTTGGATTGTGCAGAGGAAAAAAATCATCCTACACTGAGGGCTTTGTTCCATCTCCAGCAATTTTCGGAATAGACCGAAGGTTTTTTTTCTGCTTCTAGCAAGTCGTTATCAAATTGCCTCCACTGCCTGGGGCAAGTCAACAAGCAGCGTGGGGGTCCGCACTTTAGGTGCTAAAACACAAAGCATGTGTCATTCCTTGGAGTATTTTTGTTGTGTAGAAGTCCGATGTAGAATCGCAGTTTTGCATTGTGTACTTTTTTTTTTTTATATGTATACTTTTTTTTTTTGTTTAATTTATACTTGTTTGCATTTTGCTGGCGTTTATTGCAACAATGATCGTGTTGAGATATAAGCAGGTTACACTAAGGCACTGGTATGTGTATATATACAGTATATAAAAAGTTTGGTTTATTTTGTATATCATTTTTTTTTTCCTAGCTACTGTAAAAGTTTTATCTAAAAAACCATAATGAATTGCTAATATTTCCACCCCAGACCCGCTACAATTGTCTTATTTTAAACATAAGAAAATTCAGAAGTGTGCAAATAGTCCTGGCGTAGGTGCAGTGTGTATAACCGATGACCTAAAATATATAAAGTACTATTCAATTGGACAACGGAATGCTCTGCTTCGTTCTTTCAGAGCATTAAAGACATGAACACTGTGTATTTTGAAAGTTTGGCAAAGACAAAGTGGCAAACACAGGAAACGGTGAATCTTGGTGCAGTTTTCATTTGGTTTTATTTCACACAGTTAGTAATCCTACTGCTTGGTCAGAGCGACTTGTTCATGTTGTATACACACACACACGGTTGGACAAATAATGAGATTGCAGTGAGGCTCACCACCGGAACCGCTTCACTAGTGCCTGTTAGTGCGGTCTATAACCTGATTGCACATGCAACCTGATAATGGTTATGTGCCAAACACATTAACCAGAGTATTTCTGTGGCGTTGAGTTCTAAGCACGCTGCCCTCATTCCTGCGCTCGCGATCTCCCATCTACCGTATATGTTGCGTATAGAGAATTTTAAAGATGAGCGTTTGTTGTAACCTATCTGATTAACCCAGCGCATCATTCACAGCCTAAGACATGGGAAGTAATCAATTAGGGGATGCATTGTGCTTTCAATGGACGGGGAGGGAATTTTTTGTTCAAAAGTATCCATGAAATACAATAAATTTAAGCACCTTTTAAAACTCTAAGTATAGAGAGGTTGGTGAAAAGTTTTTGGATGCACAGAAAGTATTATATTTACAAACCATAACCCATCACATCACACGTGTAGTCAGCAGACAGCACATACATGGCAGCATTGTGGAGGCACTGGAATTATGGGCAGGTGCATTGTTGGGATGTAGTAGGGCACCATGCTTGGAAATGGCTTGCAGGCATTGGTTGGTATACCAGTCCCCAGTGACTGTGCAGCACAAGTGGCGACATTCTGCGAAACACTCAAACACGGTGGTTCAGGATGGTTCTTCCTCTCCAAAAACATCTATCAGTTGTCCAAATCTCTCCTGCTGTCGTAAACCACTCTTGTAGGCGTAGAAGGTCATGGCTGTCCAGTAGCCTCTGTTAAGCTCCCCTGCTTTCACAAGAGTTTGTCACATTACGGTTTACAACCAGACAGTCAGATTATCTCTACTTTACCTATGCACTGCACATCCGAAAACCTGTTGTACACCCCTAGTAGATTTCGCTGTAAATGAGCGTCATGCGTTTTGTATCAGATACGGTCACTAGATGCTGCTTTAGAGGGAAGCAGAGCTTTATTATGGTTATGGAAAAAAATACATGTTTAAAAGAAGAAAAGAGACTTCTGCATGATCCAGATCTTGTTCACTTGTAAGTTTATTATAACTAATGAATTGTGGTTGTATAGCACTGCAACGGAAACCGAGGGTGCTCAGTAGAGACATTCCTGCCCTTGCATTTTATACTTTCTTGTAACCATAAAAATATATTTGCGGTTTAAGACATAGACATTGTCATGCTAGCACTAGACTATGATTATCTGAAAGCAAAGCAAACCCACAGTTGTAGTTTAATGCAAGCAATGTTAACGGCAAAAAGAAAAAAAATCTATTCCAACACGTCTTTCCTTTACCAGCCTTGTGCATAGCGGGCACCCCTGACCATGTACCATCTGCTCTTATGACACTCGCAAATGCATTTTAAATTCCACCTCTGCCTGATGTAACTTGGATTTTTTAAGTACCTGCATGTACAAGGCCTACAGGTGAGAACAGCCGTGATGGTCCTTGTCCCTTTCCTTTCAAAGTTGAAATTAAAGGCCCATACACACTGGGCGACTTTGAGCTGAAAGTCGCTCACAACAGCAGGTTTGAGCGGCTTTCAGCTCAAAGCCGCCCAGTGTGTATGGCCTGGCGGTGAGCGCTGCTGCGCGCTCCCGCAACATCGTCGGGAAAGCTTTCCCTGCACATCATCGCTGTCCATACACGCTGGGCATAGTAGCCTAGTGTGTATGGACCTTAAGGGTGAAATGTAATAGGGTGAATCAGAAAGTGAGAAATTTGATAAATCTCCGGGTTTTTTTAAAAGCGGTAATCATTTACATTGCAAGACCAGTTCGATTTTGCCGTGTAAATGATTGCCGCTTTAAAAAAAACCTGGAGATTTATCACCAAATCTCTCACTTTCTGATTCTCTCGCCCTATTACATTTCCCCCTAAAGATTTTCTCTAGTTTTAGAGAAAAAAAAAATCCTCACCAACCTTCCGTAAGTATAAGAAGGTGACTGTCCAGAGCCCTGATCTAACGTCAGAAGAAAATCTGTGGATGGACCTTGACAGTGATCCGTTGATCGCTCACCACAAAATAAACTAAATCTAAACAGACTGATGGATGTTATTGCAGCAAAAGGTGGCGCTACAGCGTATTCAGAAGAATGATCATTATTCCTACACTGTTAAGCTGGATACAATCGATGCGATATTATGAACAATTTACCCTTACAAGGTGATTCAAAATGATTAATCGTAAACATTGTATAGTGTGTACGCACTTTATGCGCAGTCCAGCGCTTCGGCAATGACATTCTCTTTTGTCCAAACATGCAGCTCAATATTAGGAGATTGCCAATGACTGCCAACTCCTGGACAAGGGCACTGACTACATATCTTTGGTTGTTTTAAAGATGTGTGCACGCACTGTATCGTTTGACCAGGAGTTCATGGGAAATTGCTGACCACATTGTCGTTTTCACATCATATAGTGTGTACCCAGTTTTAGACTCATTTTTCTTTCTTTTCTTTTTACAATTAATTTTCATAACCGTTGCCCAATTCCAATGGCTAATGTTGTATGGCAAAATGTGTAAATAAAGCTGAAAAATGTTTTCATTTATGTTATTTCCCAGGATGTGTTGTGAAAGAAAGTAAGGATTTGGGCAGGCGATGATGATTTTCTATAGGCAAGTACAGTAGCAGTGGAGGCTCAGTAGGTGAGAAATAGAAGCTGCGCTCCACCCTTCAGTTTAATGCACAGGTGGTCAATAAACCATGCCTAGTTCCGGTGGAAGATGCATCCCGTGTCATACCTTAGCATGCCCTGATAGTAAAATTATGCAGTTTAGCAGCAGCTGGAGTGCAACCATTGCCCAACCCTGTTCTGCATGTACAAACGAGGTAGCAGATAGTTAACAAAGCCCCTTATGCAGAATGCAGCATGGCTCCAGATTCCTCCCCCCCCACCACCACCGTTGCCATTGGCAAGTGTGTATGCACTGGCCGATGCCAACTATTAAACCAAAATTCAAAGCAAAAGTGGTGGCATTCCTATGTGTGGATGCTATTTATCAGTTCATACTAAGGACCTTATTCTAGACATCTGTAGAAAGCAGGTGCTGATTTGAGTGCTGTGTCCGAATACACAGCATCGAATTACCCCCCGTCGGTCTCCTTGAGCACACCTCGGCATACTCATGCTGGCCACCGGATCCCATCTGCAAGGGCCAGGAAATCTATGTCCAACACGGCAGATAACGGCTATAAATAAAAGGGCGACACACTGGATTTTGTAGAACATAATTCTCCTGAATACCTTTGGGGGGGGGGGGGGGGGCTGAACATTCACCCGGCACTCATTTTAAGCAAGCGCAGTCCCACAAACATCAGATTAACTTAAACCATCAGGTACATCTCTGAATCTGGTATAAATGCCAGTGAACTACCTAAATCTTTAACTACTTGAAAAAAATGATTTCACTATAACTAAAATAGAACAGATTTTTTAAGATGGTGCTAAAAATTTTATTTTCAAAATGTGCCATAAACAAGTATTTATAACTGATAAACATTCTGCTTAAACATCTTCAGTCTGTTTCCCTTTTCAAACATGACAATCTCTCATTATCTTTGGTTGTCATTGTTTCATAGCAAAGATGCGATGATAAAAATAAGTCTCTTCAGATCTTCTTTCATGTCACACAATGTGTGTCAGCATCATTATACATGTACTGAATAAGGTTCTAAGCAGAGGAAAAAAAGTGATTCTCCATTTAGATTTCATTCCAAAGTTGCCGTCTGTATTCAAATTTGCTCAGTTACTAAAGTAGTGTCATGTTATTGGGGTCCTTCAAAACTTGGAACAAAGCATAAATAGAGACTGGTAAGACAGGTAAGAGGGCCCTGCTTGCAAGGTTACATTCTACAGCAGTCAGGGCCGGCGCCACCACTAGGCAAATCTAGGCATTTGCCTAGGGCGCCAGCCACTGGAGGGCGGCACTTTGCCTCTCGCATGGAGGCAGCGCCGCAGGTACCCCCCCCCGTAGGCACTGGGGCGCCCCACCCCCCTCGCCTGGGGCGCACCGGCCCTGACAGCAGTGTTTCCCAATCACATTCCTCAGAGTACGTTAACAGTCCATTATTTAGTAGTATCTATGCTTGAACACAGATGATTAAATAAAAATAACAGACATCATGTTCTTACCTGGTTAAATCCTCTTCTTCAAGTCCATAGGAACACTGGATTTAGCCTGGGGAGGTTAGAATCTGGACACCCAAATACTAAAAAAATAACAAATCCTAGCAGCCCCAGACTCATTTTCCACTATATCCTGTCCTAGCCACAGCAAGCCAATTAAGTTACCAAGCCATGGCAAAAGAAGAAAGACCAGCACACGTACAGACACACGACCACAGGAAAAGCGTTCAGAGAACTACATAACAATGAATCCACACAAGGTGCAGGTGCAACAGGGTGGGTGCCCTCTGTCCACCATGGACTCGAAGAAAATAAATATGGTTTTCTTCATCCACTAGGGGGCACAGGGACATACAAAATCTGCACTGAGAATTGATTGCTGCACCTGAAGATGCAAGACACAAAGTGTAGAAACTAAAACTAGGCAGGAGACCCACGGCCTTTTAGCAAACTGATGGCAAAAACATCAAGCAGAGCCACCAAAGATTGTCCAACTGACAGGGTGTCAAGAGTTGTCACCATGGCAAATGCAGAAATGACTAGAATAAGGCTGGTTTATAGTCAAATTAAGCCACCTACCTGACCATTATGGTCTTGGAGCCTGCCAGTCTCATTTGAGGATGTAGACAGGACCACATCCTATGAAAAACTAGATCTGTCCTATCAAAACAGGGCCCTCACAAAATTGGAAGAGGCCTGCTCCAGTGGCGTTTGGTACCTGGGAAAGGGGACCACAATGTCCTGGTAAATGTGAAAGCTACACATGACTCCTGGAAGGAGATTCAATCATGCCCAAAGAACAGCACAGAAAATTCTGAACAAAATGGGGTCCAAGAAACCAGAGCAGACAAAACAACCGACATATATAAAGGACGCCCTAAAGGAATGTCGGACATAAAAGAAGAGAGCTATTTGCTGCAGAAGAGAAAAGTTTAAATAAGGATGGAGCCAGCGACCCAAATCCAGAACCATCTGTAGAAATGGTAGGAACTATGCAACCCACAACAACCTTGGCCTCAAGCCTAGCATCATAGGACTTCCAAAAACTGAGAAATACTTGCTGTAGAGGACTTTCAGGCCTTAAGAATGTCATTGCTAACAATTATTGAGAATGATTTTGCTTCAAGGACCATTAACTGAATGGCCAACTGGAAGGTGAGGCGGGCCCGATGCAGAGGAAAAGTATAGGCACTGAGAAGGTTTGATCTGAGAAGAATGCACAGCATAGAGCCAATGGAAAGGTAATAAGATCAATATAGAATGTTCAAGGCTCATAGGAAGGGGATCGTGGCAGCCTTCGAAGCATATGGGACACCATCTTATTGAAGTATGATAGCCCCAGGGACAAACATGGAGTTGAAAGAAGAATACCAGAAGACGCCAAAGCTGCAACCTACAGTAGCTCCGTCTTGAGGGCAAAGTCTTTCACAATGTCAGTCTTTCTGCTGAAAAGAGTAATTGAGTTAAAAGTAGCAAAGCTAGACTGAGAACTCTGAATAGCATGGATAAGAGTCTGATGGCTGGTTACTTCTCACCACCCATGCGGACCTGCAGCGGTAGTGAAAGTAGGCCCCTAAAGTAACCAAAAGGAGAAGTGTTAGATACCTGAAATATTACAGAAAGTATGTCTTCCATGGAGCCCGAACCTTTTATCTGAAAAGGCCTGGATACATAATCAAAGGGAAAGGCACAAGCTGCACTTTTAACATCTCAAATCTGATACCTACTGTATTTACAGTATGCATCAAAATATGTACGAAAATCTACAAATATGATGAAGTGAAGGTGCTCCCTAGAGAGTAAAGTAATGTAGACCGGAAGAAAAGAGAAAGGTACTCTCTTTTAGAGAGAGAGTACTTTTCCTAAGGCCTGGATGGAACCTGAGCATCCTCTACTACAGTGGTTCCCAACCCTGGTCCTCAAGTACCCCCAACAGTGCATGTTTTCCAGGTCACCCAGCAAGTGCACTCATTATACAGACACATTTTAAATGATCCACAGGTGGAGCTAATTATGTCACTTGTGATTTTGTTTGGAGACCTGGAAAATGTGCATTGTTGGGGGTACTTGAGGACCAGGGTTGGGAACCACTGCTCTACTACATTGAACATGGAAACTAGAAAGTCCAAGAGCTGTAAACAAGAGTTTTGTGACACTCGGCTATGAATCCAGAATAGACAATGGCTTGTCAGCAAGACCCAAAGTCCTTCTCTAGAGAGCAATACCTAAACAACTCTGGAATACATCAAGGATTTCAATGTATAATCTCCTGAGATAGTCAAGATGGAAGTCTGGATTAATCTATCACGATACAGAAGTGTTTTCTGGGGACACCCAGTGACTGGTCTAGGATAAGAAGACATCCAGATAAATTAAGTTGGTGAAATGTTAAGAACCAGAAGAGTGGAGTGCTGTGTACCCTTGGGGAGGGCACATAATGGGCAACACCCATCATACTTTATCATGACTTAGACACGTCTTGGGCATCTTTCAGCCACATGCCACTCCTCTGTGCTGTCCTAGGGTATTCTCCACCATCAAAATCTGAGACTCCATGGACTGCCATGCTCTGCGAGAAGGCACAGACTATCCAAATGGTAATGCTAAAAACTATAAAGGAATGACCAACCTGTGCCCTGGTGATGGGAAACTGCAAACCTGCATCCTGAATGTCTAAGGATGCGCTTATATCCCTCAGTTCCAGGGGCAGGAAGATGAAGGAAAGAGAGACTCCCTACGAAACCTGGGCATACAAAGTACCTGTCTTATGTCTTCAGAATGACTAGGGCCTGAATGAATCCTGGAGACCAGAAGATTGCACTCCCCAAGGGCTCCCCCAGTTCACAGATTTATTGTAAAACTTCTGACACTTTGGCATTTTCCTGGGAAACGACATCTCAGACGAGTCAGTATGTGGTCCCCATTCAAACGACCAGAAACCGCAGAAGCCAGACTTCACGATGTGGTAACCCAGGACTGGAGACCACCCCATCATGCAGCACATCAAAATGTGCCACAGTGGAGACCATAAGCTACATTCTTTGTATAGCAGAATACAGGCATTCACCCTCTTATGGAAACTAACCGCTATCTGTATCTTTGTTAGGAGTATAGCCTGTACGTTGGCTCAAAACAAAAAAGTAAAAAACAACCTGAGACATGTTGATCTTCAGTGGTCGACCCAATGCATGTCGGCCGTATATTTGTCGACTAGGGTGGCCAATCTCTGGATCGACGGAATCCCGGGATTTGACCCCTAAAATGCTTGGATTTCAATCCCAGGATTGGAGGTTCCAATCCTGGGATTTCGGGATTAGACTAATGCGAACGGGTGCTCAGACGATGCCCGGCTTCCTTCTTTCATCCCCGGCGGCAGTGCTGTATGACTAGGTCAGAGGTCATGTTGCACAGGCCGCACAGCCTGCCTCGTCCTGGTTGCGCTGCCCACCCTCCCACTGGCTGCATCGCTTTTTTTTATTAGAGAAGCGAATCCCGGGATTGGGCATTTTTCAATCCCAAATTCCAGGATTGAAAATATGCCCCAGGATTGGCATCCCTAGTGTCGATCTAACAACCATATACCCATATAAAGGGGGCTTTTAAAAATAAAATGAAAAAAAAAACAAAAAAAAAAAAAACAATGACTTGCTTACATAAGATTAGTGGCAGACCCTGCCTCTGGGGACAAGAAATTTTAACTTTAAGACAGTCCCTGGAAATTGGGGACAGTTCAGTACACAAATGTAAAGTCCAGATACAACATTTATATGTGAATGTCGAGCCAGGGCACAATGAATCCGCTTTTGTATTAAATCCGTTGTAATACAAATGTTTCTGGAATAACCAGTCACTATAATGTCTAAATAAGTGTAATACTGTATTCGTATTAAAACACAGCTGTAGAAATTATTGCCTTTTAGACTTGTTAAAAGGATGAATAATAAGTTATATTATAGCAATGTCCTGTCATTGCTCATTGTAGTATTTTCTATCCATTTTTAGTACAAAAGCAAAGCTGTGTAATAGCCGTTTCCTCTTATTGTATATATACAGTGCCGTTCACAGAGGCAGACTTCACAATAGGAAATCCACAGCTATTTAATATACCTTAAACAACAGCGCAGCAAGGGTTGTGGGAAATCAATAGACGCTCTCATGTATCTGTGTTTTTAATGGATTTCAATAGGTTATGGAGAACTTCAAACGCATCTAAGTTTATAACCTACAATTTAATGTCTGGTAAAACTCGCCCGGCCATAAAAACATTATAGGCTATTGAAAATTAGATAAAAAATCCAAGATGACAGTACCCCCCCCCCCCCCCCCCCACCCCCACCCCCTTTCTCCTTGAACTGTAGAAATGAGAGCTGGATCTTCCGCTCACGTTGCTTTTGAAAGTACAATATTATTACATTTTTTACATGCAGCAAACGTGCAGATTAGGCATATGTAATATGTACACACACATACTGTATGATACTTGAACTAACAGCTGATGGAAATAGGAGTATGTCTTCCCCGGATCCTCCTCCGTAAGCACGGACAAGGCATTCTCCACTGTGCACATACCCTATGACCAGTGCTGCCATCAGTGTCAGCTGCTGGCCAGTCTCCTACTGTGGAAAGTGGTTCACCACCTGTGAAATTGCTGGGTCAGGATAATATTGCACAGTGGTTCTTATTCAGATCTGATCGCAGTACAAATTTGTTCTCAAAATGGGCAAAACCATGTGCACTGCAGGTGGGGCAGATGTAACATGTATAGAGAGAGTTAGATTTGTGTGAGTTATTTTGTTTCTGTGCAGGGTAAATACTGCATTATTCTGACACTGCGGCTTATATTTCAGTTTTAACACACCCCACCCAAATGTAACTCTCTCTGCACATGTTACATCTGCCCCACCTGCAGTGCACATGGTTTTGCTCATTTTGAGAACAAATTTGTACTGCGATCAGATCTGAATAAGGTCCAGTGTGTTTGCACTGGGTGATTTTCTTCTACGATCCCCATGGCAGCCTTAACACTGGGATATTCCCATCCCCCATAGATTTCAGACAGGACATTTTTCTCTAGGACCGCCCACCTTGGGTATAATAGCCCCCTCCTTGCTCTCCTCTGTGTCTTTTTTCCTGTCTCCGTTAAGAGTAGGACAGAGTAGGTTGTTAATTTATTTTAAACAGGGTTACCTCTATATAATGATGGGGTGGCTCCCCGGGGAGAGGAGGATGCTAAGGCCAGTATACTGCCCTTATGCATGGATGCCTGCCGGTTACAGGGACGCTAACCCATAACAGCTGTCCCTATGAGAAAAACGCTGTGAAAGCCCAGAGATGTGCGCTCTGGAGGATGCGAAATTTTACATACCCAGCGGAGAAACTGCAGGCTGTGGGAGCACGCGGTCTGGCAGGCGCTGGGAAGCAGAAGGCGCGATGGCGCGGGCAGCAGCAGGAGAAGGGAGCCATCAGACCGAGCTGCAAGCCGCGTCTGTGCGCTCCGGAGGACAGGCAGAAGGGGCGGAAGTGTGCGGCACGCGTCACTTCCGCCCACAAGCGCCGGAGGTGCGCTGACAAAATGCTTCCCCACGGAAACAAGGGGAAGCATTTTTTGGTTCCGCTTGGCCATCCTGAATAGGAAAAGCGGCGATTACAGGGTTAAGGCGCCCTATTTAAAGAAACGCCAGGATGAATAGCATGTGCAGCTATTCTAGGATTCTGGACTTGATAGCACTGTAGCAGAAAGCGTTATGGATGCACCTTCTCCCCACAAGCTGGTTGATGCCCCAGTGAGGTAAGCCCTTTGGTTTTTGGGCATTAGTTTCTTTATTTTACAAGTTACTTAGTGTAGTTTTTTCTTGTAGTGTGCCTGTTGAGGATACAATTCCTAAAAAGAAAACGGCAAAGAAGAAGTTTGTGGAGACTAGATGCATGTCTTGTGATAAACTATTTGCCTCAGCTCTAAATAAGTCACTATGTGACGAATGTGAAGCTGGACAGAGAAGAGTGGAGAGAAAGGCTGAGCAATCGGAGATTCTCAAAGACTTGATGGCGTGGATGAAGGACTCATTTGTCTCCAAAGATGAGTATTTGCAGGCAAAAACACCAAAGAGATCCAGAGCTCAGGCGGGGTTCAGTGGTGAAGAGGGCTCAGCTGACGAGATAGAGCATCAGGAGCCAGAGAATAACTCCACGGATGAAGGGGAGTTAGAGGAAACCAGAACCTTTAACCTGGATTTGGTTGAAGGTATACTAAAGAATATATATAAGGCGATGAATTATAAAGAAGAGCCTAGTACGTCGGGGGTTAAGAACCCCTTATATGATGAAAAACCGAAAAAGGGGAGAACATTTCCGGTCCACGCCATGGTGAGAGATATGATCGCCAAGGAATGGACGAATATGGACAAGAAATTAACGCTGGGTAACCGGGTCGACAAGATGTACCCATACAAGGACGATGAGTTTCTAGGCTGGTGTTCACTGCCTAAAGTGGATGCCGCAGTGGCAGAGCTTACATCAAGGTCCACCATCCCAGTGGAGGATTCGGCGGCCTTTAAAGACTCCATGGATAGGAAAACCGAGAACGCCTTACGTAAGGTCCATTCGGCCTCGGCAGGAGCACTGAAGTCCACGGTGGCAGTGGCATCTGTGGCAAGGGCCTTAAGGCTATGGGCATCTAACCTCCATACGGATGTTGAAGAGAAAATATCCAAGCATTACTTATTGAAGAGTATTGAAGTTATGCAAAAGTCAATCGACTACCTATGTGAGGCTTCATTAGACTCAGTGTCATTCTCAGCGAAAACTATGGCCGCTGGGGTCACAGCCAGAAGAGCGCTATGGCTTAGACCATGGAGCGCGGACGCCAACTCCAAGAATAAATTAGCAACGCTGCCCTTTGAGGGGAAGTTCCTATTCGGGTCTAAATTAGACACAATGATCCAGAAGTTGTCTGGAGGAAAATCGATTCGGCTTCCTCAAGATAGAAGAAATCGTTTCCCTTACCCGACTTCATCCAAACAGTCGTACAAGGAGGCTAAGACGTACAGACCGGGCAGGCCGTTCTATAGAAGAGGTTCCAACACTTCAAGGCAGGCCTTTCGTCAGTCCTTTCGTGGGCGATTCCAGTCGGATAGAGGAGGAAGATCATGACTATCCTCGGGAATTGGAGGTAGGAGCCAGACTGTCACTGTTTTTAAAGGAATGGAGAGATACCATAACAGACAAGTGGGTGTTGGGGATAATTCGAGAGGGTTATCATATAGAATTTGCGAAGTTCCCCGCTCACAGCAGATTCATGAAATCAAGGGTACCGGAAGATCGGCAGAAGAGATCAGCGCTCTGGGAAAAGATAGAGCAACTATTGAAACTAAAAGCAATAGAGAAGGTGCCGCAGACCCAACACAAGGAGGGCTTTTACTCCAATCTCTTCTTAGTGGAAAAAGCCAAAGGTGGGTTCAGGACCATCCTGGACCTAAGAGAACTGAATTGTTTCATAAAGAAGATAAAGTTCAGGATGGAGTGCCTAGCGTCAATACTGTCAGGCATAAGGAGGAACGAGTTCCTAGCCTCAGTGGACCTAAGAGACGCGTACTACCACATTCCAGTATGCAGACATCACAGGAAGTTTCTAAGGTTTTACGTGGCAGGTCAGCACTTCCAGTTTACGTGCCTACCGTTCGGACTGAGAAGTTCACCGAGAGTCTTCACGAAGGTTCTGATCACAGTGATGGCGGAGCTGAGAAAAAGGAAAGTCCAGATCTGGCCATACTTAGACGATTTGCTAATTGCTGGGGACTCGGCGGAAGAAGTAAAAATGAGCCTATCGCTGACTCTGGAAACGCTGACAAGACTGGGGTGGATAATAAACGACGAAAAGAGTCAGTTCAATCCCACCAAGACGATACAGTTCCTAGGTGTCAGAATAGACACGGGGAATTACTCAGTGGCCTTGTCGTTGGAAAGAGGTGCGAAGATAAAAGAGCTGACGGAGTGGATACTGCTGAAAAGAAGAATCCCACTTCTAAAAGCAGTTCAATTGCTGGGGATGATGGTGTCATGTATAAGGATTGTGCCCTGGGCGCAGTGGAACTCGAGACAGTTACAATGGCACCTGCTTCCACTGTTGAAAAGAGGCTACAAAGACCATCATATGATACAGCTGCCACAACCAGTGAGAAGATCCCTGAGATGGTGGTTAGAAGATCTGGAGAGCAGATCCTCCAGCTTGGAAAATCCAAGTTTCCGGATACTGACAACGGACGCCAGTTTGTCAGGATGGGGAGCCCACATGGGCGAATCGTCAGTTCAGGGAATCTGGTCTCAGGAGGAGGCAAAGAATTCCTCAAACGCAAGAGAACTGCAGGCTGTTTGGGAAGCAATATCCATGCTCAAAACAAAAATTCGAGGCTCTCATCTCCGAATTATGACCGACAACGTGACAGTGGTGTCCCACGTAAACCACCAAGGGGGAACCAGAAGTCAGAAGTTGATGCGATTGTCGGAAAAGATCATGAACTGGGCAGAGGCGAATCTGCTGTCGATTTCAGCAGTTTACATTCCAGGAAAAGAGAACATAGTGGCGGATTTCCTGAGTCGCAGGGCGATACTGCCTGGAGAGTGGGAACTAAACCAGGAGGTGTTCCGGGAGATCGTGAAGAAGTTTGGGGTGCCAGAAGTGGACCTGATGGCCACAGCCACCAACAGAAAGGTGAACAGATTCTGCTCCAAGTTTTGGCATCCTCATGCAGAAGCACTGGACACTTTCGCGATCAGATGGTCATTCGACCTGGGTTACGTCTTTCCCCCCTTCCCGGTAATAACCAAGATACTGAAGAAGATACGGGAAGACCGGGTGCAAGTGATAGTCATTCTACCACATTGGCCGAGGAGGGCCTGGTATACCAATGCCCTGAGAATGTCGATAGAGCAACCTTGGAGATTGCCGAACAGGCCGGATCTGTTGAGCCAAGGTCCACTGTTGTATCAAGACCCAGCAGCATTGTGTCTAGAGGCATGGAAATTGAGCGGCAGATCCTGAAGAAACATAATCTTTCACCACAAGTGGCGGAGATGATGATGAAGGCTAGGAAGTCAGTTTCTTCAGCAGCCTATTATAAAACTTGGAATAAGTTTATTACCTGGGGGGAGTTCAAAGGAGACTTTGCATGTATCCCCACAGACAAAGTACTACAGTTCCTGTTTGAAGGATTTCAAATGGGCCTAGCCACGGCCACGATCAAAGCACAGACGTCAGCACTGAGTGTGCTATTGGACAGGCCTCTGGCGGAGGACAAAATGGTCAAAAGATTTGGTAGGGCGATGAAGAGAATCAGACCACCAATCAAGGCCATTGTAGCACCTTGGGACTTGAATCTACTACTGGCGGTCTTAACTAAGGAGCCGTTTGAACCTCTAGCCGAATGCGCATTAAAATTCCTCACCTGGAAGGTGGTGTTTCTGGTCGCAGTCACTTCTGCTAGACGGGTCAGTGAGCTGCAGGCCTTGTGGATAGAGGAACCATACCTGGTAATATTTCCAGACAGGGTAGTTCTACGTACACACCCAGAATTTGTCCCTAAGGTCGTCTCGTCCTTCCACTTGAACCAAGAGATAACACTACCTCAGTTTTGTACCAATCCGCAAAACGAGCAGGAAGAAGCCTGGCATACTCTAGACTTGGTCAGAGCGATAGCCATTTATCTGGAAAGAACTAAGCCTTTCAGAACCTCTAATCACTTGTTTGTCATTTCAGAGGGAGTAAAAAGAGGGAAGGCACCAGTGAAGCAGACAATATCCAGGTGGATCAGAGAAACCATCCTGTTTGCATACAAGAAGGCCGGTAGAACAGCTCCTCCGATTGTTCAGGCACACTCTACCCGGGCAGTTTCCACTTCCTGGGCAAATAAGGCGAAGGCGTCGGTGGCGGAGATCTGCAGAGCAGCTACCTGGTCGTCAGTTCACACCTTTTCGAATCACTACGCACTTAATGTATCGACTGCCCACTTTGGGAAGCATGTCTTACAAGAGGCTACTTCGGCTGTTTAAAAGCCTACATATATATGAATAAATATACATGCATGAATTCAGCCCTCCCGTGTGTTTACTTGGGTATGTCCCAGTGTTAAGGCTGCCATGGGGATCGTAGAAGAAAGAGGCGAATTATACTTACCGATAATTCCTTTTTCTTCATAGAGATCCCATGGCAGCCATTGGTTACCCTCCCTGTGTATTATGCTATGTTGTGTTTTTCTCCAGGACCAGTGTTACGGAGACGGCAAAAGACACAGAGGAGAGCAAGGAGGGGGCTATTATACCCAAGGTGGGCGGTCCTAGAGAAAAATGTCCTGTCTGAAATCTATGGGGGATGGGAATATCCCAGTGTTAAGGCTGCCATGGGATCTCTATGAAGAAAAAGGAATTATCGGTAAGTATAATTCGCCTCTTTCTGGCCAGCAAGTTTCACATGATCACTCTACATGCACACTGGGCAAAAACACCCAGAGTGAGTGCACCTTAACGCTCTGAGCACATGTTACATCTGCCCCACCTGCAGTGTACATGGTTTTGCCCATTTTGAGAACAAATTTGGCCTGCAATCCCAGTAGTCAGGAACCCAACAGTCAGAATCCAGAGTTTATTAAGCAAAGCTATTGATCAGATTGTGGATCGTTGCCCCATTTATATTATTGACTTATTTCAACTGATATGTTAAAATTATATTGAGCTTAATTTACTTTTCAATTATTCTGTCAACTCAATTTTTCACAGGTTACGTTAAGTATAAAGCCGGCAGATCAGTCTGACATCTAAATGAAACATTCATTCTCCGAGTTAACAGCTGCAGAATAACAGTTGAATATCCATCAGGGGATCAGGAAATAAATACATTGGTTGTGTAATGTAGAAGACAGAATGGCAATTTTATCATGAGCAGGGACTTTCTGCTTACCCTTTACGTTTAAGGGGGGTGTTCAATATTGTCCTCAATTTTCGAGTACCTGAAAAATCCCGATATAGCTATTCAATGCGGCCATTTTCTGGCGTCTTTTTCGCAGGCGTAGAGTCAACTTTGTTTAAAGTGTCTATAAAAGGGTGTGATGTTGCTGTACATATAAAATTGGATGTCATCCAAAACTGAGCATCCATGTATGGAAGGTGCTATAAACATAATGAAGATCCACATGACAGATGGAAAAAGATTCCCCTCTCCAAGTAGCCCTCCTTTTCATGCCCCCTAGTGGGGTCTGGTGTTTCCCCCTAAAGGGGATTGAGAGGAATTACATTTTCCAGAAGCTCCTGCAGGTTCAGACGACGGACCAGCACTCAAGGTCAGAAATAGCAACAGTTGCAATTTGAATGACAGGAAGCTGGTATTTGGTGGTTGTAACCGATATTTTCAGGGTGTGGGATGTCGGCATCTCTGTCACAGAGTTGTGGAAGGGTCAGCCCATCTCACGTTTGCACAGGCTGGGAAATTATTTGATGGTGTGCGATAGGATAGCGGATAGTTTGATTTTCACAATTCACTTGCAGATTTACATAGGGCGTTTTTTTTTTAGTCTGGGTGGTGGTGGCGGCTAACTACTCACAGTCATCTGCAAATTCAAACCCTAAATTTTGTGACCCAATCCTCCGACTGACCTACAAGCAAGGGATTGGAGGTGTATCGACTCCAAGCCGCATATTTTTTATTTTATTACAGCCAGTTCACATGCTGATTCCTCTTTCACTATTAATATAATGTCTAATGATTCTTCATTGAGAATAGTGGCCCAATTATTGGCAATATTCAATATTGTGCCATCAATGGTCGGAATGTTTTTTTTATTTGAAATCCACTGGGTATCTTCTTCTCTTGGTAGTAATCCGAGAGATACCCCATGCAAAAAAAACAAATCAAATTAATTTTTTCTTGAGCCTTAACAACTGTGTGAAGACTCAGTTCATAGGTTCATCAGCACCTGGGACCTAGAGGTTAAGATGGTACAGAACGTGCTCCACATCTGAATCCAAAAAAAGGAGTGCACTTCTCCCACCTGCCAAAGCCACTAACCTCCTGAGATTCCATTGAAAAAGCCCACGAGTTACACAACCATGACCACCAGTGATGTGTATCATTAAAAACCAAGACATCCTGATTGCCCGATTTTGGGACGATGTATCTCAGTTGCTATCCCAGGTTCTTCTAGTACATATAACCAAATTGCCATGGTCTTTTCTCCTTGGCTGCCCCATAGACGGCCTTGATAAATCCTCAGACAAGGTGTCGGTACAAATCCTGATTGCGGCGAGATGTTTAATCGCCAATCACTGGAAATGTCTGGATCCACCACCACTTCAGCAGATATTTAATACAATTTGGTATTTGGCAGCCATAGAGAATATATCAGCCTACCAGGGGTGCAAGTATGGTGGTACGGCCTACCGGTAAAACATATTGTGCCGGTAACCCGTACCGCCATAACAAATGCCCCCGAATTGATTACTGTGCATATGTAAGTGGCGGGGGCTTGGCCTCCGCCGCCCCGCCACAGCTGATTCCCTCACTGTGACTGGCCGCCTGTCAGCCAATCAGAGCTCACAGGCCGGCAGCCAATCAGAAGCCACCCTGTGAGATGTGATTGGCTGACAGACAGTCACAGCCAGGGGTGCCGGGGAAGGAGAGATGCACAATGCGCTCTCCTCCCCGCCAAATGAACACACTGCACAGAAGCAAGTGGCGGCAGAGGGGGAGAGGACACGCGGACAGCAGAAGACAGCCAGCACTGCAGGGTAAATACTGGCTGCATTATTTTTACAATTTAGATTTCAATTTCAACACACTCCACCCAAATCTAACTCTCTCTGCACATGTTACATCTGCCCCACCTGCAGTGCACATGGTTTTGCCCATTTTCCAAACAAATTTGTACTGCGATCAGATCTGAATAAGGGCCAATGTGCTACAAAATAAAAGGGATTTTGCAATAGAGATATTTTAAGACAGCCACACACATTTGGTACATGGAGGGAGGTAGATGCTACGAGCAGACTTCCATAGCAGCAGGTGTCATGATGTAAAAGTTTGAAGAGTGACAACCGTTCTGCATTGTGAAGTGCAGCTGTCTTGTGTTTCTGACTTGATAAACGAATGACTGCTGAAAACAATAATAGAATAGATTTCAGCCAAAACGGACAAGTAACGCTACGCATATCCCAGCTGCTGAATATTAGGATATTCTCATTGCCTGACAAATTCATTTCTAACCCATAATACATTCATAGAACTATGGGGGGTATTTATCAAGATCAACCAATCAGCTCCTGTCATTTTCAAACACAGCCTGTAAAATGTAAGAAGAAGCTGAGTGGTTAGAGCTTTCTCACAGCTTTATCTCTCTCTCCAAGCTTTGATTAATACCTGCCTATAATGATTTTGGAGATTACATTCAGTTTGTAGTTGTGCTTACTTAATGTGTCATTATAGGGAATCTAGAATATACAAATCATTATTTGAATAATTGTCTACCTAATTACTAGAATTTAAACATTATTTGCAGAACCAGACACTGGGGGTAATTCAGCTGCCACAAGATTAGTGCTGTGACCTTATGCAATTTGATGCACGATATGGTCGCAACTAAAGTGACAACCGTGCAATTCAATCTTGCACATAATGTGGATAAAACCTTTCACATTTGGTCATAGTAAATTAAGATGCATAATGATCTCGTCCACCGCAGTCAGTGTTCAGCTTAGCAAGGCTGTTCTGTATGTGGTTGTATATTTTAGTATAACACCTGTTACTAATAATTGTGTAGTGCTGGAAACAAAGTTATGTTCCCTTTTTTATGCCAATTATTGTGTGTGTGCTATAAGTCTGCAGTGTGCTAGAAAGTTCAGCCTGTTAAACACCTACAGTATATATCGCACTTCTGTAGGAGATACTCTATGTATGAGATGTATGGGCATGTGTCAAAGGAAGGTGGGTTTTGCATCATGTACAATCCCTATAGATTGTAAGCTTGCAGCAGTGCCCTCCTACCTCCAAGTCTGTCTGTTACCCAGTTTGTTTTATCACTGTCTAAAATTGTAAAGTGCAACGGAATCTGGGTGGGTTTGATAAAATGACATGCAGGATAACTATTGCTATGGGTGGTTATGAATATTAACTAGTTGAAGATTGCGACAGGTGCTGGATTATTGTGCCATTTGTTCCGGTGTGAATTCCTCCCAGAAACATGGAACTTCCTACCTGCTTAATCTTTAGGAATTTGGAGATTACCCACAATTCCTGCCACGGCTCATCTGAGCTTTCCATGCTCCAGAATCAATTCATTTACATTCTGGAGGAGTTTTTCTTAAGGCCCACACACACATTGTTCCATATGGCAAGTTGGTATGACCTGCCAACCCCCAAATCAGTGAGCAACATGACCACATATGTAGTTGTCTAACTCAATTCTGAAGTGATCTATTGGACATACTTCTCAACATCATCCATTCCAGGAGGGACACAATGCTCTGTATCTGGAATTCCCTTAATGTATGCTTGTATCATATTAGCACATCAATTCAACAGGTTACTTGATAACAAAGGTCCTTCAACACGGGATAGCTATTATAAACTAATGGGGAAGTCCATGAAAAGTGCATTCTGTCCCTCCTTGACAGTATCATGTTGGGGGTTATGCTATTGGGATCTTCTTAAATTTTACTCACTTGCCTCCTCTCTTTCACGAAGCCACGTAGCCCCACAGCTACATTTCCAGGACTTCTACTTTCCTGTAATCTACAGTAAAATCTGTCCGGTTTTTCAATGTCACCACTTTAAAATAAATGTGACTGAGTGATGAGAGAGAGGATCATATAAGTCATATTCTATTTGGTCTTCCCACCCGCAGAATCACACCACACATATTTTGACCAGTGGCTAGAAGTCTGCAGCTGGGTACACACAAGAAAATGATTACACTTATTGGAAGTAAATAATAGGCCTATTTGAAATTTGCAAAAACCGGGGGCACTACTAATGCCCTCTGTTGAAGCTGCGAACATATTTATCTAGTTTAAATATATGTTATTACCCCACTTCCGGTATACGGACCCGGTGTGGGAGGAGACACGCCTTGAGGGGTATAAATAGAGGACAGCCATAAAGATCATACACACAGTCTTGACAAAGTCTCATTGTCGAAACGCGTCGGTGCTTGCTGGAGGCTGTCAGTGGATCTGTACTTTCTGCATGTTGGGTATTCCAGCTTATTACTTCTGGTGAGTATACCCTGGCCCTTACACCATCTTCTCCCAGGGTATAGTTGGAATTAACCTCCATGTTGTAACAGTTTAAGTCATTTTTATTGTTTTTTTTTTATTACTGTACTTTATTAATGTATTGGAGAAAGAAAATATATTTCCATCATCTTTATACAGATTCATATAAATTGCATGGAAGCTTAATGCTGCGAAATAAGTATTTTTTTAATCTAAATTTTAGCTGTTAAATAAAGCCCCATTTTGCACAGGTACATCCACAAATTAGGGTCTGTGCCCTCAGGTCTTCTATAAATGGGTTTCAGTCCATTGATTTGGGAAATCTCCTTCCAGTTATATGTGCATCCACTAGGTGGGGCATGGTCAAATTGAGTTATTTGCCCAATGATGGGTCTATTAATGTATTTGCAGGATAACTCTTGCAAACACCCATTTTCATGTGTTACCTTTTTTTTTGGAAGGGGGGATGGCTTTTTTAGGGTCTAAATCATACCAGATTGCTCATCTGCAAATTTGCAGATGACTGTGAGTAGTTAGCCACCCCCCAAGGCAGGAAGAAAACCCGCCCTGTGCATATCTACAAATGAATTGTAAAAATATCGCTATCCAGTATCATTACGCACATCCATACGCAATTCACAAACCATCTAATCATTTTTCTAATCAGTGCAAATGTGAGAAGGTCTGACCCCTTTACATCTCTGTGACAGATACAGGGTAATCGAGGCCGCCGCTGATGTCACAGATCCTCCCTTAAAATGCCATTATATCATGACCGCTGGTTGGACAGCAACAAAGGAGAAGCCATACTGCAGTGTGCCCGATGGGGATAGCCCAGGAACTTCCTGGAGTAACCGGTTCTTCTATTGTTTCCCTGTCTGTTGTTTCAAAATGACGGCTTACTCCGCTTTCACTTTCTGTTTATTTGGAGTAATTTGGTCTGTCCAGTGGCCTTTAGTAGTCAATAGTGGTACTCCACCTCAGAGGTGAGGAGTATTTAGCCTTTTATATACTGTATATCCTAGTAAGCCCGCTTCAAAAGCTAGTAGATAATAATAATAATAATTTTATTTCTATAGCGCTCTTTCTACAATAGGACTCAAGGCGCTTAACAGATAGAATAAATATAATAAAGTACAGGAACACCGAAGTACATAAAAGCTTTTCATAAACAATACTTAAGGGACTGAAGGAAACGCTTGAGTAAATAGGAAAGTCTTGAGTCTGTTTTTGAAGCATTCTAGAGTCGGGGTCTCTCGAACTGTGCGGGGAAGTGAGTTCCATAAAGTCGGAGCTGAATGGCTGAAAGCTCGACCCCCAGATGAATTACGGGAGATGCTAGGTACTGCTAAAAGTCCTTCATCTACAGATCGCAGTAATCTGGTGGGACTGTATGGAATCAGAAGCTGCTTCAGGTACCTTGGGCCTGGTCATGTAGGGCTTTGAAGTAGATTGATCTTGAAAATGATTCGCCATTTTATTGGCAGCCAGTGAAGGGAGTAGAGAATGGGAGTTATGTGGCTAGAGCGGGGCTGTTTAGTTAACAGCCTGGCAGCTGTGTTTTTTACCAACTGTAATCGGTGCAGTTATTTTGCTGGTAGACCAAGGTAAAGGGCATTGCAGTAATCCAAACAAGATGATACAAATGCATGTAAGACTTTTGGCAGATCTTCAAATGGGATTAAGTGTTTGATTCTGGCTATGTTCCTCAGATGAAAGAATGAGGATTTGATTGTGGCTGATATCTGATGTTTAGTGTCAATCCACCATCTAGTACCACGCCAAGATTCCGCACATGATCAGAGATTTGTAATTCTGTACCTCCAAGTGTCAGTCCAGGTGGGTGGCTGTGCTGCAGTTTTGTCCTTTGATGTTGAGGTCCTTATGATAGGACCTCGTTTTATCAGGATTCAGTCTCAGCCAACTGGCATCATCCACTCTTGGTGCTCAGCTAGACAGCCATTTAGGGTTGTTATTGGGTTGTCAGTGCCCGGAGCAAAGGACAAGTACAGCTGTGTGTCATCTGCATAGCAGTGGTAGACCAGGCCATGGCGCCGAATTGTACACTGCAAAAAGCATGGGGGATAGTATAGAACCTTGTGGGACACCGCATGGCAATGGCACGGATGAAGAGGAGTATACTCCAGACGAGACTCTCTGTGACCTGCCAGCGAGAAATGATATGAACCAGCTTAGTACTGTGCCATCCAGTCCACAGAAATTTTTCAGGCGCTCAATCAGAAGCCCAATGTAGATGTAGTTTCACTTGCTGCCAACAGATGGCAGTGTTTCAGAGTCACACTGACACTAGACATATATATAGCTAATCAATAGATGTTATAGTGTGACTGAAAACTTTAAAAATGCTTTAGCTCTATTGCTAAAGGGTTGTGTTAAAAAAACTTCAGCAATTTTAATGCAGATATTTGGCCCAGTGTGAATGAAATGACTTTTCCAGTTCCCACAATACCGGAAGTGGGTGATCAGCTGAAAGTGAGCATTGAAGGTTTACCCCGAGGACACTGACTCCTGCCTTTGGCTAATGCAGGTAAATGGTCTGTGGGCATCATAGATGAGACTGCCGGCCTTTTATTTCCAGCACCTGTTGAGGTTACGGAGGAGACAATGGAATCAGAGTAATGGATGGGTCACTAAGTACTGCTGCAAGTAATATTTGCTGGCAGGCAGGAAATGATATTATTGGAGATCTCTTTCTTACCAACTGCGAGTCGGAATTATTAAGCTGCTTAAACTAATTTAAACTAATGCTGCTACATTATGTCCCTATTAATATGTCTATGTACCCAGTCATAACAATGAGGCTGGCAAAATTATATATCGCCTTATTGCTTCTCAGGATGAAAACCGTTACTTCTACAGAAGATAACTGCACCCAGAAGAGGCAGACTTCAGGCAGACGTATGTGCCAGGAGCTTCATTTTAGAAGTTTCCATGTATTTAGCAACTCTTTAATAGTATTTCTAAACCACTTTCATCATTAGCGCTGTCTGCTACTCAGCTTAGTCTCAAGAGATTAACTTCAGTACCCTGAAAAGCACAATCCTTCCCGGTGCATCAGAAGCTGCAGTCTCACAGGTTCCGCACCTACACAGTCCGTCTAAGAAACGTATCACTCGTCCGGATGCCGAAGCCACAGGAGGTTCTGGATATAATAACCCCCCCCCCCCCCTCCCACCCCTGCATACTCCTGTGAAGGAATCATGGGGGGATACTGCAGCTAAGTGATAAATGTCCTTTAAAGGGATACTTTCAAGGTGCTATTTAAGAACCAGCCGCATGTCTTCCTAGAGCTTTTTATTTTTTTCATAAATAACAAATGGGACTGTGAACATAAGATCCTATAATTCTCTCGCCCAGACAGTAGTAGATATAAATATAAAACATGGCCTTCATTTATTTAAGTATCGGGAATCTATTCATCATCACCTATACCGCTTTCAGACCGCAAATGCAGGGTCGCACCGGGACTTTGAAACGGTTCAGTCCCGGTGCGACCCTGCATGTGCAGTCTGTTCAGATCGCAATATTGCTGGTTCGCTGTGGTTAATGCAGTGGTGCGTTGGAGTGTCATCAAGGGCGGGGGAGGAGGCAGCGCTTAGAGCTGCCGCTGATCCAAGTGCTGCCTCCTCCTTAGTGTGAATGGGAAACGTGTCGCTCGACCCGATCAACCCGTTCACACTGCACAGCAACACGGCAACAAACCGGTAAGAACTCTGCTTTTTACCAGGTTCGTATTGCCGTGTTGCTACTGGTTAGCTGTAACTGGTAACCCCTTTCACATCGCACCAATTATCGGGTCAAACTGGCAAGGAAACGGCATGTACCCAGTAATTTTGTGAAAAATGTTAATTTTCTCCTGCTATTGCCGAAATGAATACCCCATTAATTTCTATGAAAACAGGAGAAAATTAAAAATTTTCTACAAATACATTTTCAGGGTTATTTATTAACCTTGTATCACAGGAGATATCACTGATATAATAATAATGTAATTTATATAGCATTATTCTTCCAATAGGTATCCACGTCCCCTCGCGGGCTTCACAGGTATCCGCGTCCCCTCGCGGGCTTCACAGGTATCCGCGTCCGCTCGCCTCGCTGCGCTCGCCACACTTTCTATTCTCAACTCCACGCCGACGTGGATAGTGGGGGTATGAAAAGGTCGGAGGACGCGTACCGCCGCCGCTCGCCACGCTTCGGGTTGACGTTGATCGTGGGGTGGCGTTAACAATTGGGGGGGCCATTTCACACTTCAGGGTGGCTATTTGGGGTCTGTGTAAAATCGGGTCAATTGGGCCATTTAACATTGTTCCCTATGTAAAATCGAGGTAATCGCGTCGTCGCATCGCATGCGGTTTTTTGGCCGCATACGATGCGACCAACGCGATTTACATTTTAACATGCATTTCTATGTAAAATCGCGGGCATCGCATCGGTCGCATCGCATGCCATTATAATGGCATGCGATGTACATGCGATGGGCGCCGTTCTAGGTAAACAGTACCCAGGAAAGTCTTGAGTCTATTTTGGAGGATTCTAGAGTGGAGGTCTCTCGAAACTGTGTGGGGAATATAGTTTAGTAGTTTTGGAGTAACAAAGCTGAAAACTTAATCCCCAGATGAGTTTAGGTAGATTCTAGTTACAAGGTATTTATTTATTTACAGTTTCTTATATAGCGCAGCAGATTCTGTTACAGTGTCTTATATAGCACAGCAGATCGAGTTACAGCGTCTTATATAGTGCAGCAGATCGAGTAACAGCGTCTTATATAGCGCAGCAGATTCCGTTACAGCGTCTTATATAGCGTAGCAGATTCCGTTACAGTGTCTTATATAACGCAGCAGATTCCGTTACAGTGTCTTATATAGCGCAGCAGATCGAGTTACAGCATCTTATATAGCGCAGCAGATTCCGTTACAGCATCTTATATAGCGTAGCAGATTCCGTTACAGTGTCTTATATAACACAGCAGATTCCGTTGCACTTTACAATAGTAGACAGTTATAAAACAAACTGGGTAACAACAGACAGACTTGGAGGTAGGAGGGCCCTGCTGCAAGCTTACAATCTATAGGGATATAGGAGGGATACACTAGGACAGGCACCAGTAATAGCATAGCAGTCCCACCACGTTACAGGTCCAGAAGGGAAGCTATATAATACATAAGTGCCTCAGAGGGTTATGCGTGTAAAACTTAAATATGATAGGCTTATGAAGGTTAAATGAAGGTAGGTAGTTTAGGTAGATTCTAGTCCATCATTGACAGATCTCAGTAATTGAGTGGGGCAGTAAGGAATCAGAAGCTGCTGCAGGTACCTTGGGCCTTGGTTATGAAGGACTTTGAAAGCCAGTAAGACAATCTTGAAAGCGATTTGCCATCTTACAGGTAGCCAGTGAAGGGAGTAAAGAATGGGTTAATAGCCTGGCATTGTGTACGATCTGCAATGGTATGGCTGGGAGACCAAGGTGGAGGCCTTTGCAGTAGTTTAGGCATGATGAATTATGTAGGCATCTATGATTTTAGGCAAATCTTCTGGGGGATTAAGTGCTTGATTCTGGCTATGTTCCTCAGATGAAAGAACGGGCAAAGGACAGGTACAGTTTGTATAATCAGCAGTGGTAGACCGGGCCATGATGTCTGATTATTTCACCCAGTGGAAGCATGTATAATGCATAAAAAATGGTAGATAGGGGTTAAAGTGGGCCGTAACTGGGCGGAAATGTGTTCTATCAGTTGTAATTGGAGGCAGAACCAGCTAACCTGGCCCCAGCTACTAAGTACAGGCAGCTGCCAGAAGCTCCAACTGCTGGCTTCTTTTGTGGCTGCCCCGCCTCTGCCTGCCTACCTTGCCTAGCCACAACAGGGACTGGAGCCTCAGGCTCATACTCGCTCCACCTCAAACATCAGGCAGAAGACGGATGGTGTGAGCAGTACCTCCGCATAGGCGAATCTAGAAATATGCTAATGGATGGTCCCAGACCACATACAATGGATTTGTGCGCGGTGAAGCCGCCCGGAAAAATAGGGGTGTGGCGTAACAGGGGCAAGTCAACTCCATATATACTATATATGCACAACTAGCCACAGCCAAAAGTACTGGTCCTATCAACAGTGTGAGATCTGCTTATGGGACAATTTCTGTTTGCCCCCTTACTGATACCCCTTTTACACCGCCGCAAAACTCCGGGTCTTCGGCGGGTCAGCGGCAGTGTAAATGGGACCGTTGGACGGGGGGGGGGGGGCACAGACAGCTTGCGCTGCTGTTTGCTATACTCGGCATCCATTCACCTCCCGGACAAGGGCTTGGGGGTGCACGGGGGCTGGGGGCGGCCCAGCAGATTACCTTAGTGCTGGGCTTGCCCCCAGAGCAGCCATCCGGGTCCCGGCGGCAGCAATCGGCACTTGGAGATGACGTCCTCTCCAAGCGGCGGCGGGGGGCTGCGGGCGGTGTAAATGGAGCAAACGCCGGGTCGCTTGAAGCACTTATCAAAAACCCGGGTGCGACCTTTTTTTGGTGTAAAAGGGGTATAAGTTAGTAATGTTTTGTCCCTTTTTGAGGACATTATAGTTAATATTCAGTTACTGTCAATCAAAGATGCCTGTAAATTTTCATACAATTGTACTTTGATATGCTTTGTAAGGGCATGTTAGTAATACTAACATGCCTTTACAAAGCACACCAAAGTACAACTGTATGCAAATTTACAGGCATTTTTGATTGAGAGCAACTGAATATTAACTATTATGTCCTCAAAAAGGGACAAAACCGCAATTAAAAACTGTTTTCTCAAACTGCTGCTGAAATGTCATGTGTACAGTAAAAAAGCAGGGCTGGGGGATAACAGATTTCCGCGTTTTTTTTTTTTTTTTAAATTAAGGCTGGGCAGGGCAAAGCAGTCTGAGGAGGGAGACTGAGGCGCATATTACACTGATGCACTAATTTCTCCTACCGGCGCCCACAGGAGTCAGGACTCGGAGTCTCAGCCTCAGGACTGGACTGTCACTCTGTTGATCCCCGTCGCCGCGTGACCCAGACCCGCTGCTGCTGCACACACATGCCGTCGCTGGCCACAGCAAGTGGAGGAGGGAGGAGGACTAACGGTGACAGAGGGAGCCGCCCGGCGCTCGCGATCTGCAAAGGACAATAGGAGGAGCTGCGTGCAGTCGGGCATGCGCGCAGCCCTCCCGTGGCCAACTTTTTGGTGTAAAGTCCCAGGCAGCGGCGGTGAATCTGTATGTAAAGGTACAGAACTGTCAGGCAGTCTAATGGGTGGTCTGGTGCACCCCTGGACCACCCCTTAGATTCGCCTATGTACCTCCGGCCATTTGATTCGGCTCATTTTTAGGTCAGAGACTTCTAATCCAATCTGGAAGACAAGATCAAGAGTGTTACCACTTATTTGTGTAGCAGAGGGGATGACTTGTTTGGAGTCCACAGCATACATTGTGCACCAGAGGTCTCGGCCAAAGCAATGAGAGCTTATCATCAACCCGTGCATTGAAACCCCAAGGATCTTTGATGGTCCAGAATTAGTTCTTGTGGAATGTAGTACAAGTTAAAGTCCTTGGATATTTTTGATGCTTCTGAAGTCAATTGTGTACAACTGAAGCTGTTTTGTGGTGACATTTAGGAGCATGTAAAAGGTGAGATGGCCGCCGTGTGGTGCGCTCTGTGGCGCCTGCATATACTGCCAGTCCTGGGCCCGGAAATTTTTCATAGCAGCCCTGATCTCCGATTTGGACTCTGAACTTGATGCAGGGTCAAAAAATATTTTGCAAAATAATATTTGTTTCAGTAGAAGAATCCCTGAGAGAGCAGCTGATCTGATAAATAACCATGAAAAATAATGTCTGTGTCCAAGGCGTGTTCAAATTTTTCCTAAGTATCCGTCATAATTTAAAGAGCCATTCTTTATATTAACAGCTGTACTTCTTATTTAATGAATGCAAAAAAATAGCAAGACGTCAGTGGAACTAAAGGACATGAAGATGACTAAGTTAGAAAATATGACAAATCTCTCTGTAGAACAAGAATACATTTGCACAAAGCTCATCTAAAATATCACTGTAGAATTTAAAAGCTCTTTCAGACATTTCAAGGTACCTATATATAGCTACCTGTATGGTAAGGAATAGCAGCTTGTGACACACACACACACACACACACACACACCCACCCACACCCACACACATATATATATATATATATATATGCAAATACAAAGGGACCCAAACTGAATTGATAGCAGCACCTCTGGGGATTCCCTGTTAGATGGGACCCAAGAGAGTTTTAGGGATGAAAATAGGGAGAGTTCAGAGTGCGCTAAGAATATTTATACACGATTAAAACAATGTATATTTAATAAAAATATTCCCATGGGCAACATAAAAAGCACAGTAACACATTCAATACGAGGAATAAGAATCCTTCAAAGCTTTGGTCTTTCCAAAAATAGGCCCAACGCGTTTTGTCAAAAGGTTGACTTCATCAGGGGCTTAGAAAGCATTGAATTAAAGTAAACCAATTGGCACTTCATACAAGAGGAAATTTCATATATACTGCAATGGTGAGGTCTGTGTTCACATAAGCTGGTAGTATAAAAACGAATATGCCGCCAACAAATTTGAGCTAAGCCATAGATGATGCCCGGACACACTTTGTCTCTTGGACTGGATGAAATGGGGGTATTAACAGCCCCAAAGCCGGTATAGTATAACTATTCCAATGATAGCCAATATATATCAAGATCACCGGATGTGTGCTCACAGGTATCCAGAAGCTGAAACTATACCATTATATTGAGGCAGTTGTTGGGACTACAATCCCTAGATTATATACACAGCTGGCCGAGCATCACATCCAAATATAGCAGAATGTGCCACAATTTGTCCAGCTGTAGAACATAGTTTCATTGGATACTATAATACTGCAGCATCATTGTGGGTCAATCAGCTGTGAGACCAGCTGTTAGGGTCAATCATATGTTACAGATGGTCATAGAGGTTGTACTGTTGTGAGGTTCCAGACTGTGACTTAGCTACTTCAGTAGTAGTAGTTGTATAGATGTCTAAATGATGTAACAACCATGGAGCCGATGTATTAAGCCTTAACAAGAGATAAATGCAAGGGTGATAAAGAGAGATAAACATCAGCCAATCACCTGCTAACTGCCATGTTACAGGCTGTGTTTGAAAAAAATTCAGTAAGGAGCTGATTGGCTGGACATTTATCTCTCTTTATCACCCTCGCATTTATCTCTTGTTAAGGCTGAATACATTTGCCCCAATGTCACTTTTACACAGTCATTGTATCCCACACCATATGATTTCTGGCAATCCTCAGAATGATGATACAATACTGTATATCGTGCCCAGGGATTACTGAGTATTAGTTTTTATTAGTGCTGGTAGGGTAAAATTGGCAGCACTGTGACAGCAGCCAAAGCCAGAATCAAATAACTGCATCCCACTAGGATCTGTTAGCAGATAGGAACCACTTGGCCGATCTAGACTGCCCCAAATATACAGACACTTACACACAAGGGTTAATTTTTGTTGGAAGAAAATCAAACCCTACCAGTATTTTTATGGATTCTGGGAGGGAACCGTAGTTCCCAGAGGAAAACCACAGAAGCATATGTCACTTTCTCACCAGCGGAGCTAATAGCATGAGTGATCAGGTGTTACGGCATACCATCTACTAATTTCCTTTTATCTGTTTGGCTGAGACAAACCTGGAGGGAGGTGATATATTTTGTCCCTTAATAAAACCTTGTGTTGCTTGTGCTTGTCGTGACCCACATCGGCCTCTCGGGTGTCTCTTTACTTAAACATACAGTAAGTCAGATTACATTGTTTGTGAAGCAGTACACACAGACCATTGGGGCAATTATGTGTTCATCCACTTCCATACAGCAGGGATGGACCTTAAAAAGGTGGCTAAAATGATTTCTGTACCCCCAGATAACCCAGCGTTGTATTTTGGATACTTCAATAACGTCATTGACCTTTCTTTAGATTGCTGGCGTGCTGACCGGTTTATGATAGACGTGGTAGGAGGGATTTTGCTAGGCTGGTGTAGAAGCTGGGATTGGTTAATGTGTGGAGACACTGCATCCATGTTTGAAACACGTTTCTTGCTTTTCTCATACTTCTAGCACTTTCTATCCTAATAGAAAAACCCAGGATGTTTTTTTTTATATGTGGCCACATTATTATTGAAACATAAACAAATCTGGTTTATTCAGATTCTGGAGGACTTTGAGCTAGAAGCAAGCTGGGAGGATTACTTTGTTGATAATGCCCCTAGAGCTGTCCCAACATATGAGATTGCTGCCTTGGTACATAAGTCCTTGTAGAGCTCTTGGATGTAATATGATCAGCCATTGACTGTTTATCTCAAGAGCATTTGTTCTCCCTGTCTGCGGAAGCTCAACCTATTCTACATGCTCTTCTCACAGTTGAAGAAACTGATCTGGCCATTCGCTCTTTTCCAAGGGACGAAAGCTACAGATTCCAGTGGAGTGAAAAAAGAAATATAAGACTGCGCTGTACCTGCAGTGTGGAACAGGGCTGCTGCACAATATCCTGAGGTGCACTACGATATCAATATCAACATGAGTGAGCATCTGGATACAAGGTAAACCCTTTCCAAACCCTCCAAGACCCTCATACCAGTTTCTATACAGCCGATACCCTGATTTACAGGACCCTACTATCCTGATTGCAGGACTTTGTTCTTACCCAATTGGGCACGACTCTGGACTTTTTTTCTATACCATCTGCCCCAATATTTGGAGCTGAATCAGGCCCCAGAGGACTTTTAGGTTTTATGTATGTTTGTCCAGTTTATGTATACCGGTATTAGGAGACACTCCCGTTTTACCTTTTTCAAGTATATTTTATAAATTATATACCCCCTCAAAACATTGTGTTATTGTGCACAAGTTAATAAAATACTTTTATTTTACCAGAGAGTGGTCATATGTCATTTGTTATTTAGCAGTAGGGATTGCGCACTCATATCCAATTTGTTACCCCAGATTCCAGTGGAGTATCTGTCCACATGTATGCCAAATATGCCAGGTTCTATATACCTAGACTTCTGTGCGTTTTTTGTTTGTGTGTTCTTTACTGTTAATTATTTTGTGTCTGTCCCTATGTGGGTAATGAGTTCAGGGTTTCCAAGACTAAGAAGGTGAGGGTGCACAAGACTAAGAAGGTGAAGGTGCACAAGACTAAGAAGGGGAGGGTGCACAAATTAAAATGGTGAGGGTGCACAAGACTAAGAAGGTGAGGGTGCAAAAGATTAAGAAGGTGAGGGTGCAAAAGACTAAGAAGGTGAGGGTGCACAAGACTAAGATGGTGAGGGTGCACAAGACTAAGATGGTGAGGGTGCACAAGACTAAGAAGGTGAGGGTGCACAAGACTAAGAAGGTGAGGGTGCACAAGACTAAGAAGGTGAGGGTGCACAAGACTAAGAAGGTGAGGGTGCACAAGACTAAGATGGTGAGGGTTTTCCAAGACTAAGAAGGTGAGGGTGCACAAGACTAAGAAGGTGAGGGTGCACAAGACTAAGAAGGTGAGGGTGCACAAGACTAAGATGGTGAGGGTTTTCCAAGACTAAGAAGGTGAGGGTGCACAAGACTAAGAAGGTAAGGGTGCACAAGACTAAGATGGTGAGGGTTTTCCAAGACTAAGAAGGTGAGGGTGCACAAGTCTAAGAAGGTGAGGGTGCACAAGACTAAGAAGGTGAGGGTGCACAAGACTAAGAAGGTGAGGGTGCACAAGACTAAGAAGGTGAGGGTGCACAAGACTAAGATGGTGAGGGTTTTCCAAGACTAAGAAGGTGAGGGTTTTCCAAGACTAAGAAGGTGAGGGTGCACAAGACTAAGAAGGTGAGGGTGCACAAGACTAAGAAGGTGAGGGTGCACAAGACTAAGAAGGTGAGGGTGCACAAGAGTAAGATGGTGAGGGTGCACAAGACTAAGAAGGTGAGGAATATTAAGTTCACCCATGCGGAGAATATGGCCATTGTTACAGAGATCATGAGGCACCATAATGAGCTCTTTGGGTGTGAGTCTGGGAAAGTGCCAGTATGTAGGAAGAATTGCTTATGGAAGAGGGCAGGGATGGAAGTCAATGCTGAAGGGGCCACGCGCAGGACCGTGTAAACATGTCGCAAGAGGTTCTATAACATTAACCAGCTTTTTTAGAAGAAGATGACGAAGGAGGCCAGATCTTTACTGAGTGTGAGGACCTCATTCCCCCTGGTGTCATTGACCCAGATGCCCCGAGTCCAGGTGATTATTTTGTACTCACATTATATTATGTATGTAATGCTGTAGCGTCATTTATCTGTATGTGCATATTTGTAATGATTTTCCCCTCCCTTGATACTAATCTCTACATAAGGGCCTGTGTGGGGTTGATGCCGTCATAATGTGTGTGTGCAGTCACATAATCGTGGTTTAACACACACAGTATTTTTTTTTTTATATTTAAAGGGGTGTCGAGGCATAATTTAATGGTGTGATAAACTATGTATGTAGTTTACTTTAAAAATTGTGTACACATGATTACCTTTTTTTTAAATGGATGCTGAAATCCTAATATAGTAAACAAACAATGAACGCAACACTTTAATTCAGTAATTATGAGCAGCAGCGGGGGCTCTTCGCTCTATGGGGGAGGGGGGCTCCCATAATGACGCCCCCTCCCCTGTTGCCGCTGGTCCCTGCTGTGCAGCAGCCCACAAAGGCATCCCGGGGTCTTGGGAACACCTCCCAATGGGACTGCCTTGGGTAACTGGCAGCTTGGATTTCCAATAGGAAGTCACTGCCAGTCACAGGGAAGGCGGTACAGTCTAACAGACTGCATCTGGCTTCAAAAGGTGGCGGATTTTACCTGGGGGAGCTGCAGTGGAAGGTGAGATAGTGATCCTAATGTAATAAAAATACAAAAAATTACACACAGAAAATCATCACAGATTGTTGTTGAGGTGTTGATGATCAAAATAGTGTTTAGTGATATTCAAATTTAACATAACAAATATAAACATTATTTAGCAGATACCTATATAAATAATATATATAAGCAAAATGAAAAACAAGAGAGGGAAGCAATAGTCAAAACTGAATCCAAAAGTCCTCCTTCTAACATCTATATATATCCCCACATAACTTATTCTGGGAATGTCACACACTGGAAATGTGTTGGCTATTTGTGGAAATCCTATAAATATTTCTCTTTTGTTCCAAAAATATGACTTTCAATGTTCTGGTTGTTCTTGATCTTTTTTAAAAATATAATAAGTCCACAGTGTATACAACTCCTTATATGTATAACGATACTCAATCATATATATTTATTCTTTATTAACAGTTTCTTATATAGCGCATACAGTAGTTTAACAAAATATTTTCTTTTGTCTACTCAGGATGGAATATAAATTATCTACAAAGCAGACGGGCATTTCTGTTACATCTGTACCGTCTTTAGCCCCATACACACTGGCCCTTATTCAGATCTGATCGCAGTACAAATTTGTTCTCAAAATGGGCAAAACCCTGTGCACTGCAGGTGGGGCAGATGTAACATGTGCAGAGAGAGTTAGATTTGGGTGAGTTATTTTGTTTCTGTGCAGGGTAAATACTGGCTGCATTATTTTACACTGCAATTTAGATTTCAGTTTCAACGCACCCCACCCAAATCTAATTCTGTCTGCACATGTTACATCTGCCCCACCTGCAGCGCACATGGTTTTGCCCATTTTGAGAACAAATTTGATAACCATATTATCGTGCATATCATTCAGTGTGTACAAACTATAATAATGTGCGCACCCACGGGTCGTTATTGACCCTCTTTCTCACCTGTAAGAATAATAAAAATAATTTTTTCCAGAAAACAAGATGGTCAGTGGTAAAGCAAAAATGTATCTTTATCGTTTGAAATCTCTCAGTGTGTATGCACTATGGGGGTTATTCAGACCTCATCGCACCGAGGTGAATTCGCTGGCCGCAGTACGCATGCGTGGGGCCAGCCTGTGTTAAAATCCAGCATTTCTTAAATTATCAAGTAGATTGACAGGAAGCCGGTGTTTGGGGGGTGGTAACAGTCTGTTAATCGGGGCGTGTCAGGGAAAACGCAGGCGTGCCCAGGCGTTTTCAGGGAGGGTGTGTGACGTAATCTCCGGCCTCCATCGACCGGTTTCTATCGCACGGGCAGAGTCAGTTCTGGGTTACGCACAGACTGTAGATGCTGGAAATATAGTTTCATGGCGTTATGAATGAATTTGCAGCTAATCACAGGGCTGTGACATGTTCGAGGTTTGCACAGGACAGGATTTAACTCTGGGAGGACGGTGATTAACGTAAGGCTCTACAAATTAGCAGCCCAGCAATCAAGTTGGGCCTAATTCAGACCAGATCGCTGGGCTACGAATCTTCGGAACCCAGCAATCAGGCAAATGCCGCCCCACCAGAGTGTTTCCCCGCCCCTTTGCACAGCTGCAAATACATTCACAGCCGTGCGCACAGGGGGGAAACCATTTGCAATCACTCACCATTATAGTTTTCCCCGTTCGCAGCTGCCAAAGAGTGAGTCTAGAAGATGGCCATGGTGAGAAGGAAGCCGCTGCTGGCGTCAACAACAACCCTCCATCCCAACTGCTGGGCAACGCCTGTGTTTTTTACAGGGGAACTCCAAGAAAACACTGGCGTGCCGCCCCCAAACGCCCGGCACCTGTCACTCAACTTCAGATCGGCATCAGGGCTAAATCAGAAGCATTATTGATATCTACCTTCGAGGCTGCCATTAGGAATTTTGGGTCCCGGGACTGATTCCCACCCCCCCCCCTGCACCGATGTTCCCCGCCAGCCCCCGCACCAATGTATGTGAATGGCTCGGCGACTATGCAAGCCAGGGGCTGAACTCGCAATACTGCGAGTTCATCAGAATCACCCCCCTAGTCAGATCGCTTCGGAATGGGGCTTAAATTGCTCAGTGTGTATGCCCCTTAAGTTAGTATTTCTGTGTTTGTCTTTGGAAACTTGGAGCAAGGATATTTGTTAGATTACGGGATCTAAATTATATATAATTTGTGTTTGTTCTTGAATTTTTGATGGTAGAAACACGTCCTGGTTTAAACTTGGGAAGTCATTTGTGAAAGTTTTTTTTTTTTAAATTTTGATTAGATTGTCTATTGTTTAGTAATGAAAGCAATCTTACTGATTGAATTACTCTTTCTGAGAATCCTTTGTAAATCAGTTTGTAATAGTTTAGCCGGATAGCATTTCCCATAGAGGGTTCCAGCGTGTTAGCACAATTTTGTCAAAGTTTTTCATAATGTAAATAATTCAGCATTTCCACTTCGTTAGAACATAGTTATTGAAAGATAGAAATACATGACACAGCATAATTGATTAGAACAATCGGGCAACCAGCTTTTAACAAGCAAAGGGCTTGCTTGTAGTTCAGTATGGAGAGCAAAACTTTATTTCATAACATTTGGCAAGCATTTGAAGGCAGTGTATTTGAAATGGCTAAGTACTCCTCCTGTGCTTCGTCAATCCATATCAAATGGAGTAGAGAGAAAACCGGAGACAGTGATAAGTGAACGGTTTCTATTTTGATGTTCTGTTTATATCTGTATCACGAATCTGAGGCATACGCCTTGTCTTTGTGTTCCTGATTCTTTATGTTCCTGTCTGTCTTTTTATTTTTTCCCCTAATACTCTCTATAAATATAAGCCTATCAGTTATCAGAATGTATTAATAGAATATACTGTTTTTAGGTGTAATTTAATGTTAATATGTACTGTATCTTTGTAAGTTTACAATATACTTGTTGTACATCTTGCTGCTTGACTTAATAAAAAAATATTTTGAATAAAAAGCTCTTCTGATTGAGCCATGCTCTGGCATAACTTGGTAGAACAGATCACCTTTAAGTGCGACTAATTAAAATGCGTCTTATTTGCATCCCTATTCTAATACGACACACAAGCAGCTTATGCCTATGCATATTTATGGAATCTGAATGTGTCCTTTGCATACAGGAAAAATGCAAAGAACATTGGACAGTTTTTTTGCAAATACTTTATTATTATTATAATTTTATTTATAAGGCGCCACAAGTGTTTCGCAGCGCCGTACAAAGGAACAGTACAGGGAGACTAAATAACATTGAATAAATAACAAAAATAGAGTACAAATAAAGAGCGCCACAGTTCAATACACGTTACAGCTTAAATATAAATAGTGAGGACTCAGTCAACATACAACTAGAGGCTTGTGGCCAATGATGGAGAGGAGTATGCGGATGAAGATGGTCACTGAGTGTTGGAGTATAGGAGAGCTGTGAGTGATGTGTGAAGAGAAGTGGGCTTTAACAACAGGAGGGAAGAGGGTCCTGCTCGGAGGAGCTTACAATCTAGTAGGAAGGGGAGACAGACAGATTACAAGAGGTGCAAGCAAGTGGGTGGTGGCTTGATAGCAGGATGTAAGTAGGCAGAGATGGACAAGGCATGAGGATACGCTTTGATGAATAGGTGAGTTTTCACTGCCCGTTTGAAGCTTTCCAAGGTCGGGGAGTCTAATGGAGTGAGGGAGTGCGTTCCACTGAAGGGGTGCAGCACGGGCAAAGTCCTGTACTCTAGCATGGAAAGCAGTGATCAGGGTGAAGTACAGGCAGGATACAGTTTCAATTATATAAATACATCCTATTGGAAGCTTGGTTTTAGCAGGGTTAGGGTTCACAGGTATTTGGTCACAACGTTTAAGGTTTTCTACCTCCAAGGGGTAAAAAAAAAAAGAAAAAGAAAAAAAGAGTCCAAGTAACCAGATGCTTTACATTTACAGACTTGGAGCCCAAGCACTCATTTGTTGGAGCAGTTGGGATTCCAGCCCAGGAGGGTACGTTATTTTAAACTCATTGGATCTGGCCTGGGATAGGATTGCATCAAGCTGCAGCCTTGCTGGTTTTCAAAACTTCCCCACCATACAGAAAGGCTAAACTGGCTTATTTGCTGAGGTAATCATACTTGAAAGTTTAGTATGTATCACATATTTCTATATTTAACAAACATAATATATTGAATTTATTTTATACTATTACTTTAACAAATGTAAGTATATTAATACACTATAACAACACGTTTTACACTTCACAACAGGAAAAAAAAAAAAAAAACTCGAAATGTCTAAAATGTCCCACGTGTACGTGTCCATGTTCAGCCGCCCATATCCAGAAGAACATTCTCCTGTTGGGAAAATCTGGGTCCATACATTTTAGTTGTTTTTGCAAACTTGTGTGCTCCTGTAGACATCAATGTGCATTTATGTAAAATGTTGCCTACAGGAGGCTCCAAACTGTAGTTGCATTGCTTAGCATCGGTTTTGCCCTAGGTGAATTAACACTTTTGGTATGTCGGGTTGACCGCTTTCATGTCGACAGTGAATGTTGGCATTTATTACACATTTACGGATAAAATGTAAGAATGTTGTCCTAACTCCCCTGTTGGCCCTGCGGTTGCTTACCTGGTCTTAGAATCTCCAGCATTGTCTTTCGGGTCCCAGTCTTTGACCATCAGTTCCAGCACAGTGACTTGATGTACCAGCATTCCAATAAATTTACATGTCATACTGTATACCTAACCTCGCGCAGCAACCTGACCCTAATGTTCAGCATTCAGAGACTGTCATCATTTCATACAGCATCGTATCAGATATCGACACTGTGAACATGACAACGTTTCCAAGTACGCCGACCTAGTGCTGGTTAATATTCCAGTGCTGACATTATAAATTCCGACATGGTAATTGGCGACCAGGTAACTAGATAGTATTTAACTTGGTATTTACATTCATTTTATTATGGTCATTGTTGGTTAGACTTTCAAAATGCTAATAAAAAGGTTACAAGGAAATAACTTTGTTTTCCCAAATATGTTCCATATTTCTACCTTCCGTCTCAGTACTCGTCCGCAGGTCTCAGTATGTAACTGGCACAAGAGGTGTTCCGGCGCTGTTGTTTTCAGCTACAGCACCGCATCCTAAAAAGGACTTAAAAAAACAATTCAAGACGTAACTATTGCGAAGTATCACAGCAGGACTGCGCTCACACACTGTGCATTTCATAAAGCCCAGTGTACAGCATATGGCTAATGTACTATTGTAAATAAGAACACAAACAATGAAGGCAATTTATTCCCCAAAAAAACATTTGATTACCATTCTACAAGGCCGAATCCCACTAGTACCTTTTTTTTTTTTATAAAAATTGTAGAATGAAAGTACAGACTTTTTGTAGAAAACGCGTGAAGGTTTTACTGATGCAATAAAACACATAGCAAAAAAGGAAGCAGACATTCATTACTGTCCTGGTGGACTGCATTAGGTGACATGAAGGGCCGGTGTAAGGCTCTCAGCACCCTAGGCAAAACTTCAACCTACTGCCGAACACCCCCCCCCCCCCCCCCCCCCATACTGCATACTTGCCGAACATTACGGAATGCCAGGGAGGTTCCCATTAATTGGGTGGTCCAACCAGCCCCTCAGGAAGGTGAGCGTCCCCTGCTTTCCCTGGATGCCCCCCTTTGTCATCCACAAGGAAGAGGGGCAGCAAACTAGGGAAGTATGCCTCAAAGGAAAGTATGGAGGTGAGGTCTCAAAAAGTTCCACAGCAACCACCTGCATTAAGTACAACAAAGATCTGCATTGGCAACCCCCCCCCCCCCCCGGCGCCCTAGGCAGCTGTCTAATGGTAGAGCCGGCCCTGGTGGTATGGCATAGGTAAATACCTTGCCAGCAGTTTATTCTGGTTTTGAACATGATAAAGGATGGAGTTTAGCTGAAAGGATGATCTCTTTTTATTGACTTTTCAATAGAAACTATAAAAAACAGTACAAGTATTGAATGGCAACAGTAATGACCATAGAGGTTAGAGAGCAAATGATTAAAATGTAAAAAAAAAAAAAAAAATGTATTAGGCAAGAAAACTCCTGAACATAAAGTTTGGATTGTAAAGACAACATAATAAGTTTCCAATAAACATTATTCACTATGAAGAGAAAATATATATCAATAACAAAGAAACGTACACACAACATAACAGGATGACATGCACAAACCCAGCATGAAGAAATTAAGGAGGGGAGGTTCATGTGGGATCAGTGATAATTTCATCAATAAGGAAAAAGGGATTGATTGTGCTAAATGGTGTAACGTCAATCAAGAGATTCATTGGATTCAAACAAACTTTTTCCAGAAGGATCTTTAAGGTATGAGTTGTGCAAGCACACTGTAACAAACTATCACAAAACCGCATAAAGCACCTAACTACATATTATACAATAGCGGCCTTGAGTCTAGCGAGGACCTCGGGCTCCTGGTTCAAACAAGCAAATTAATTTAGTTCAATAAATGGAAGTGGAGCACGACTGGGAGGGCCAACAAACAAATCCCAATCAATAGGTTGCAACCTTTGCCCTCCTGACTCCAGTTTTGGACAGGACTGTAAGAGAACAGATTGCTGTTTATTACCGGTATTTAAGCAATATAGCTCAAAGGGTTTACGGCAAAACACTTCCTCTCAGAAACTATATTATCCCCACCACAGCAAATACACCACAGACTGAGGGGGCGTGGAAAACTAAGCAAATAGCTTAGTGGGTTCCCAACTAACATATAAGTACCGGTAAATGTACTGAAGTGTGAGTATTTAGAATCAGATTCTACTTTTTTATATGGCACCTTCTAGAGCAGGGGTGGCCAAACCTGTCCTCAAGATCTACCAACGGTGCATGTTTTCCAGGCAACCTGTGGATCTATAGTAGGAATGAATGCAGCAGGTTTTAAAATGTGACAGTTAGTAATGACTACAGCTGTGCACCAGCTAGGTGATCTGGGGGAATGTGACAGTTAATAATGACTACAACTGTGCACCAGCTAGGTGATCTGGAGAATGTGACAGTTAGTAATGACTACAGCTGTGCACCAGCTAGGTGATCTGGGGAATGTGACAGTTAGTAATTACTACAGCTGTGCACCAGCTAGGTGATCTGGGGAATGTGACAGTTAGTAATGACTACAGCTGTGCACCAGCTAGGTGATCTGGAGAATGTGACAGTTAGTAATGACTACAGCTGTGCACCAGCTAGGTGATCTGGGGAATGTGACAGTTAGTAATGACTACAGCTGTGCACCAGCTAGGTGATCTGGAGAATGTGACAGTTAGTAATGACTACAGCTGTGCACCAGCTAGGTGATCTGGAGAATGTGACAGTTCGTAATGACTACAGCTGTGCACCAGCTAGGTGATCTGGGGAATGTGACAGTTAGTAATGACTACAGCTGTGCACCAGCTAGGTGATCTGGAGAATGTGACAGTTAGTAATGACTACAGCTGTGCACCAGCTAGGTGATCTGGAGAATGTGACAGTTAGTAATGACTACAGCTGTGCACCAGCTAGGTGATCTGGAGAATGTGATAGTTAGTAATGACTACAGCTGTGCACCGGCTAGGTAACCTGGAAAACGTGGACTGTTGGTAGATCTCGAGGACCGGTTTGGCCACCCCTGTTCTAGAGGATAATAACTAGAATCACACTTTAGTAAATCTCCCTTTGTGTCCCGCCAGGCAGCTTGATCTGTTGACCACAGACGCAAAGAAAATAATGGTGAGCATTCTACCCTTGATAAATAGACAGACTCCCACAGATGCAGACAATCCATTTCCACGCAGAAGCTGAAGGGTTTTACATGTATTATTTATCTCACGAAAACCTAAGAAATCTGTAACAGGAACCAGCCTCGCTGGAAGGACCGATGATGAATCTCGAGGATTGTTCTCTTTAATTGTAAAACACTGGCTGTAACACAGACTAACTAAATGTGTCAGAAACCACAAATGAAGGATGGCGCCTCTTCAGTGCAAGGTTAATATAGTCTGCGCATAGGGAAATACCATCTTAGATTTATAATGGGCTGCTTGCCAATAGGTGAAACGCTGTGGTGTGTAATTAAGACCTCATGTCCCTCCGTAACCTGTGCAATGAGGGGATTAAGTTGCCTCCAGCTTTCAAACCGTTCAAACAATTCCCGTTTAGAAATAAACAACCTATTTCCTAGATTGTTGTAGTTTGTTATTTGAATGAATATTAGAACATCTTAAATAAAAAAAAAAAAAAAAAAAATCAGACATTAATAAGAGTGCTTCAATATAATTAGCGTAACACTCTGCATAATAATGCAATGAACAGATGGTATGGAAAGATTTTGGCAGCGATGTCCTGCAGTGTGGTCTTGCTGTGCAGAGTTGAATCCTGTTGATTGCATGTGTAGTAATGACTTGGAAATGTTTACTAAGCTATCAGATCTAATACCCGTACAGTTCACCAACAGCCTCACATCACCACCGTGCAAATGTACATCCTTAGCTGGTTCGGTGCGGGGCACACTGGCGGACAGTGGAAAAGCCTTCTCTGAAGGGAATGATTACTTCTGTACGTTTGGAGGTGGAGGGCTGTCTGAAACGGTTTTTCATTATTGCCCCATATTTCCAAAGAAGAGAAATCTTAACGCTGCAACATACAATGATACTCTACAGCAGAAGTTCCCAAACACGTTTCTCAAGGCACCACAATGGACCAGATTTTAAGTATATGAATGCCCCAGCACAGGTTAAATCAAATTGACTAAGGAACTGATGATTGAATCACCTGTGGCAGAGCTAGGCATTTGCCTAGGGCGCCGGCCACTGAAGGGCGGTACCTGAGCCACCGAGGAGAGGTACCATAGAAAGCAGGGAGCGGGGAGCAGGTGAGACAGTGAGCTTCCCTCTACCCCCCCCCGTTAATAGATGCTGAGGGTGGGGGGGGGCAGATTTGTCTGGGGGGGGGGGGGGGGCTTGCCAAGCATGGATATACTCATAACCTGAACCATTGTGGTAGCATGTTTGAGAACCTCTGCTCTACAGGTTTGTGTGCTTCAAACCTTAAGGAAAAAGTTTGGCATAGGCATTTTTCCTGGTTTTGCATGGCAATGCCCCCATACATACCCCAAGAACCATCGAAAATGAGCTTGTTGTGGATGAACTTGACTTGTCTGACCTCAGCCCCAGTAAACACTTATGTGATGAATTGGAGTGTAGATTATCAGCCAAGTCTGA
Source organism: Crinia signifera (assembly GCF_055691185.1). Classification (NCBI taxonomy): domain Eukaryota; kingdom Metazoa; phylum Chordata; class Amphibia; order Anura; family Myobatrachidae; genus Crinia; species Crinia signifera. The sequence continues at coordinate 10,065,346 of NC_139225.1, read as the reverse complement.
CCTATTAACATGAACTCGCAACCTCCCCAATCCTCTTGCGGCCAGATGGATTTGAATTCTAACAGCAATGTTCCAAAATCTAATGGAAAGCCTTTGCGGATCCTTATATCAATCAATGGTGGACCAACTGCATATTAAGGCCCATGGTTTTGGAACGTTCTGGTGTTATTTATAGCTATTGATGTGTTCATTAATTGGCAAAATAATATAGATCCACATTGTAAGATCCTTGGAGAAGGGCCCTCTTCCCTTATGTTCTCACGGCCCTTTTCTCTTTCACTTCAATTACAGCCCTCTCTTACTCAGTTTGCTTCCCAACATCTGAACTCTATTGTGTACTGAGTGGTTCTTCATGTTATCTGTGCTCGGTTTTAGTTTTCTGTTACTGCTAGGTTTAATTTTATGTATCCTGTATTGTTCTAATGTGTGCCACCACGTGTGGCGCCTTATAAATAAATTAATCTGGAGGCTTTGTAACGCACATATTTTGGTACTCTTTACCTAGAAGGGCGCCCATCGCATGTACCAAAAAAATCTCATGCGATGCGACCGACGCGATTACCCATAGGGAACAATGTTAAATGTCCCAATTGACCCGATTTTCCATAGGGAACAATGTTAAAAGGCCCACAGAGGCCAAATAGCCACCCTGAAGTGTGAAATGGCCCCTCCAATTGTTAACGCCACCTCACGATCAACGTCAACCCGAAGCGTGGCGAGCGTAGCGAGCCCGTGAGGGGCGGCGGTACGCATCCTACGACCTTTTCATACCCCCACTATCCACGTCGGTGTGGAGTTGAGAATAGAAAGTGTGGCGAGCGCAGCGAGCCACCGAGCCTGAAGCGTGGCGAGCTCAGCGCGCCCCGCGAGGGGACGCGGACACCTGTGAAGCCTGCGAGGGGACGTATATACCTGTGAAGGTGTCCGCGTCCGCTCGCCTCGCTGCGCTCGCCACACTTTCTATTCTCAACTCCACGCCGACGTGGATAGTGGGGGTATGAAAAGGTCGGAGGACGCGTACCGCTGTGCTCGCCACGCTTCGGGTTGACGTTGATCGTGGGGTGGCGTTAACAATTGGGGGGGCCATTTCACACTTCAGGGTGGCTATTTGGCCTTTGTGGGCCTTTTAACATTGTTCCCTATGGAAAATCGGGTCAATTGGGACATTTAACATTGTTCCCTATGGGAAATCGCGCATGCGATTTTTTGGTCGCATGCGATGCGACCGACGCAATTTTTTCCCCTTACGATGCCCAAGATCAAAATCGTGGGCGCCCTTCTAAGTAAAGAGTACCCATATTTTTAGTACACTGAGGCACCCACTTTATATGTCAAACTAATAGCCACAGAAAAAAAACGGTCAATCATCCTTTTCCCCGTACTACACGTTATTGATTGAACATACCTATTCTGATCCTCATACGTTTTTGAGCGAATGGGAACATGACTTGAAGGTCTGCTTTACGTCTCTGGATTATAATAAGATTTTTGTAAAATCCTCTGCTAGCTCACTTATTGAAATACAGTTACAAATTGGGTTTCTTGTTGGTAAAGGTGTTCCCAGATTTTGGCAAAAACAGTTGCTAAAGTTTCTAATAGTTGGCAATGCAACTCTGCCGAAGACACGCTCCTTACATATTTGCTGGGAAAAAGTTACCACCTTCTCCACATATGTACTGGGATGCGCAGTCCCCTCTGACCCTTCCTTTTGTCTCTTAAACTTGTATCCTGGGCCCCCTAGATATGAACAAAAAATGTTGTTTAAATTTCTTTTACGTGTTGAGAAGGAAGTCACTTCAATTCAGAGCCTCATCCTATTAAAAAGGAATGGTGTTCTAGGGTACACTTATACCAGGGTTGCCTACCCTCACGGAATGGCCAGAAGGGTCCAGAAAATCCAGTTCCCCGGAAAGGTGGGTAACCCTCCCGATTTCTGGTGGACACTCCCCCCCCCCCCCGCGCCATTTAAATAACCTAATGATATGCTGAATTGCCGATCTCCGGTGAGGTGGGGCTAAAGTGTCACAATCGCATCATTTTAGCCCCGCCCCCTCTGCGGAGATGGGGTCGTTTTACCACCATTTGGGCGGGGCTTAATAATGACACGCACAAGCCCCACCCCCGAACTCCTGCAAAAAAAGTCTCCTCTCCGGGCTTCTCCCGGAGAGAAGATTAAAAGAGTCAGCAATCCTGACTTCTACATGAATATGCAGGTTCTTTGCCTAGGTGTGTAGAAAATCAGGAGTTTTGTTCTTTCTGGTGCTCTTGGCTTGAGTTTTAAATTGTCCATTGCATATAATGCAGTCTTTGTTTAAAATCTGGGCACAATGGGTATGCCCCCCCCCCCCCCCTGTGTTGTTTTGGCTTTCACTTTTTCAATGTTTTTTTTTTTTTTTTCATATAGTATTTAGACTTGACTACTTACTTTGTTTGGTATATGAGTGTTTAGACTGGTTTTGGATGGCATTTAAAGGATCCGAGACGATTTCCCGGCGGTCGGGATCCCGGCGGTCGGAATCCCGACACTGGAATCCCGACCGCCGAAATCCCGACAAGGGGGGGACATGGATCGCCCCCCCTTGCGGGCTCGCTGCGCTCGCCACGCAGCGGGCCCGGTGCCTCGCTACGCTCGGCACGCTATTTTATTCTCCCTCTATAGGTGTCATGGACACCCACGGAGGGAGAAAGTTTCGGGATTTCGGCGGTCGGGATTCCAGTGTCGGGATTCCGACCGCTGGGATCCCGACCGCCGGCAAATCAACTGCATCCCCATTTAAATGCTAACTGACTTATTTTTTGCTTATTCTAGGTTTTCTTTCAAAAACTCAATATTATATTATGTATATGTATGTAAATCTCTACAAACCAGCACTAAACGCTCATGTACACATCTTGGTGTGCTGAACAATCTAGGCTTGTCAGATCGCTCAGCACACATGGCTTGCTTGATCGCCCATACACACGTAGTAATGTGTGTATGGGCAATCTGTGCTAACCAGTGTTCTCTGGTTAGAGCACTGGTGATTTGTCTAGATCTTGACTACATGTAGTCAAGATCTGATCCGGCGATGGAGACTAGTGAGATGGCTTAGAAAACAGGCTATTACTGCCCCTGTGTGTGTATGCCCCTTTAGGCATTAACAGGCAGTGGAAATACATTAGCAACCAGTGACATCACGGAGGTACTTCGGAGTTTGCATGTCGAGCAGTAAACAGAGTAGAAAAGTGGACCAGTGGAGAAGGTGTACATAAGCAACCAATCAGCTTTGAGGTAGAACTTATCATATACAGTACATGCTAAACATTATAGGTGGAAGCAGATTGGTTGCGATGAGTATCTTCTCCACCAGTCCACTTTTCTACTCGGTTTACCGCTTGATATGCCAACCTCTAAATACCTCAGTGATGTCAATGGTTGCTGATGTAGTTTATATGCTTCTTTAATTTTTCATTAATATCCTTTTAATAAGCAGGTCGTGTGACCCGTAGTTTTTCTTTTTACAGTAAACTTGATCTTTTCGTGCACACCTCTTTCCTGCAACAGTATTAAATACTGTAGCTACAGCAGCATTAAAAAGGACCGATGATGTCATGTGTATTAAGTGGGTGTTCTGTTAAGTCACTGGTAGGAAATTAAAAAAAACTCAACAATGTAGGACAAAACATTTTTATTTTGTTATCAGTTTAATATCATACATCCTTCACAAATTTATTTATTAATTTTACAGTTTCATACTTCATTTAAAAGATATGCATGTAGCCTACATCTTCCCTAGGACAGGAGGCTTGCTACCTCTGTTGCCAGATAAGACTTTCTATACATGGCTGTGCCTAATGGCAGTAAAATAGTTAAGTTATCTGTAAATGAGGTAACATTTCACAGTACAATTTTTCTTCAAGTTTTAAAGAACTAAATTCAGTTTTGTTTTGTTTGTTTTTTTCTTGTTAAAATAAAAAAGTAGGAAAAAAAGGGTCTTTACAAAGGAAATCCCGCGGTCAAAGAAAAATAAGCTCCGTCTTCGACATCCTGGACAGTCTGTGGTCCAATGCGTTTGTTTAAAAAAAAGAGTAGTGGGGAACTGGATATGCTGGAAATTTCATAACTGGTAGTAGAACCATCCTCTTGGGGATACCTAAAGAGAGGGAAGCCGGTTATGTAGGCTCATTAGTTTTAGTTTCCCAGGTAATCACACGCCGCAAGTGGGCTCATCCTGCAGGATCGCTGTTCCAATTTGCCAACACACCTTTCATGCCCACACAGAATAGGATCTGGCCTTGACAAGCTCTGGCTGGTCCAGAAGGGGGACCAAGTAGTGTGGTCAGAAAATTATCCGTTAACAGCCATATTCCATTCGTACAAAACAATCTTCCTGCCCTATTTCGAAATGCAGATATGTATGCAAGATGCATGCATAAGACTACAGCTTTTTAGCATGTAAATTATTTCTTCTCGTCTTTACCATGTTTTTGAATACTACCCATCTAAAACTGAGCTAGTTAGTTGTGCGATGGTTCTTCTCTAGTAAATGTTAAGTAGTTAAACATTCTTAATTTGATGGCAGGTGTGAGAGTGCCAAGCATTAATTCACTTATCCATGGTATACTTGCATTGCTGATAAAGGCCCTGCATCTATGACATCATAGCACTTTCCTAATGTCCACTCAGGTGTAACTTTCCCAGAAAGATCTGTGTTGCCTTGATCTTTTACTGAACATTAGTTTTGGTCTTTGCTACTATATCTGCAGTTTTGTAGTATTACATATAATTAGGTACCTACTACCTAGGTGTAGGATGGCTGCACTGCCAGGTTCCTGCCGCCTAGTCCCAGCTGCGCTGCCCGGTCCTGGCACCAGTACAATGTAAATGACAGATGCCGAGCCCGGGGCATGCACAGTAGCGGCATGTGCAAAAGCCTAGCTTCTAAGGGCTGCAGCTCATAGAAGCCAGCTAGGACTGCGTGAAAGGTAGGGAGTGGCTTCCTACAGGAAGTCAGTTATCAGTTTATCACAGCCCAGACTGGCAGTCCCAGGTCGGATGGAACACCTACCAATGCATATGACTGGCCGGTAGGACTTTCAAAATAAATAACTGCCAGTCAGTTAAGGCAGTGCAGCCTCACAAACGGCACCTGGCTTCACGGACACTGAGCAATGTGGCAGATTTTAATGTTGGAGAGGGTCTGCATCCCATGGGTAAGCTATACCAATGCACCCTTTCATACTGTGGAGCACACAGAGAAGTTACAGAGAGGCCTTTATAGACAGAAGAAAACACAAGCTGCAGGGATAATACACACACTTATTGTAAACAAATCAAGAGTGTTACCAATATGCCATAATAGGAACAGAATGAAAACATATTCGGTACTTTGATGAATTGCTGCATTAGGTGTGATTGCATGCCGCAGTAGCCGTAATGCATCCATTTTATATTTCATCATGAAATGACTCTCAAACAGCAGTAATCTCATTCATCATTGAAATAAATAATTTGCATCTATTCTATAAAGTCTGGGATCTGTCGCTACATTATGGGTTTTATATTTTTGTGGCTTTTAAACATTCGGTATAGAACATCTAGTATTTCCTAGTATATGTCATTGTCTTATCTTAAATCTCATATATTGTACTTGACAATCACAGAGCAACACCAGGTGTAGTCTTCCTGCAGTGTGTACTGGGGCCATCTGTCTACAGAAAACAATTATATGTGCAACACAGCAAGAGGAATACTAATGCTGGCTTCCCCTGTTCACAACATCGCAGCTTGTAAGTGACGGAGTACGCCACCTCTAAACAAAAATATACATTTACATTAACAGTGTTTAGCTTATTAACATAATAATCTAGATAAATGAATCAAATTAAATAAACTGTTATTCATTTTCTACTTGACAATCTTTAATCTGGAACAGGAAAAAGACCCAACGGTAGCAATAACGTATCTCTCAATTTATACCATAGGGGCAGATGTATTAAGCCTGGCGAAGAGATAAACTGGAGATAAAGTGGAATGAGATAACGCACCAGCCAATCAGCTACTTGAAATATGACAGTTGGGAGTTGATTGGCTGGTGCGTTATCTCCTTAAGGTGCCCATACATGGTACAATTATTGTATACAATAATGGGTACTTGTTTCCTAGCACGGCGCCCATCGCATACCGTATTTAGTAGTATGCGATGTGATATTCACGTTAATTTAACAGGAGTGCTTGTACAATGAAATATCGCATAGCATGCCAGCAAATGGCTGGCGATGCGATTTTTAATTGTACAAGCACCCTGGAATACATGTAAAGCAATCCGTGTCCGCTCGCCAACCGCTGCGCTCGCCACACTATGTAACATCAACTCCATGCAGTCGTGGATAGTGGGGGCATGAAAACGTTGGAGGACGCGTACCGCTGCCCCTGGCAGGCTCGCTGCGCTCGCCGCGCTCGCCACGCTTCGGGTTGGTGTTTATAGTGGGGGTGGCGTTGACAATGGGGGTGCATTTAACATTGTAAGCACCCATTAGGATGCTTATACAATTAAAAATCACATCAAATCGCATTGCATGCTGCTATATTGCATGCGAAGCGATTGCATAAGATGGACTGCGATCAAAATCGGGGGCGCCGTGCTAGGAAACCAGTACCCAATAATGTGTACAATATCGCATCTCATCGCATCTTGGTTTCGCGATGAGATCTAGTACAAAAGGAAGGCAGGAGATACTTCTTGTACTAGATCTCATCGCAAAACCGAGATGCGATATTGTATACCGTAATTGTACCGTGTATGGGCACACCTGTACACTTTTATCTCTTAATACATCAGCCACATAGCTAGCGAGTGTGTGTACAACCCTTATCGGTTTAAACCCTTATCTGGGAGAACTTTCTCCGCTGCTGAACCCAAACACTCCTTATGTTCCTGGTACTCCAACAAGGGGTTTGTATTGTGTATGGTATACAGATATTCCTCACTTAATGACCTTCCTGTTAATCGACCCGGCCTTCTTTTATCGACCGCACTGGGACTGCGACCACGCCCGATCGGACTTAAGACCCACCCTTGCGTCCCGCCTACCAGTTCGTACTTATGACCCGTCCAGACTGTTTAGTGACTCGTGCCGCGCACAATTTACAGCGTCTCCGCAACATGTCAGAGAATAGAAGGAGTAGAGAAGCATGACGTTTCTTTAATTAGAAGTGTACTGTACTTGTATTATGTATTTTAACACACGTTCGTTTAACAACCGTCATAGGAACGGAACCCGGTCGTTAAGTGAGGAATGTCTGTATTTGCATAAAATAATGATAACCCCACTCTACTTATCACAGAGTAAACCATAAGCAACTGGACAGTATTTCCTAATACATACTCATATCAGGACTGCCATCTACGTGCCACATAGGCATGTCCCACTGGGGGCAGGAGATTATTTTCTTGCCTGTGTATACAGAAACACAAACTAAACATAAGTTTATATTACTACTCTGTGAGGCTAGGCAACCTTATGGAGGTCTGTGCCTGGTCACAGCTCGCAATGCCTTCATTTCCATAATGATCATACAGGATTAGAGAAGACATACAATCAGGCTGGCTAGCATCAGTAGATTCACGAGGTAAAATCTTCAAACCAAGAATATTTTATATACAAATAACCTGTAATATTTACATTAGCAAAATACCAAGGGAAGTGAGAATTATTCCTGGTTGTAACTGGTGACTTTCAGTTCTTGGGATATATAAAAGTAACTGGGAAAACTTAGATCACTACAACTACAAACATTTCTATGCCTACAAATATTCTTGTATATAATGTACATACCGTAAGCAGGTGCTGCGGCACTGTACCCATAGGGGGCTGCATAACCTATAAATAAAAATAGTACAATTAAAAAAGACCAAGCTTCTCCGACTTTTATCTTATATTCGCTGTAAAGTGCTGTGTATATGCTGGACATCATAAAGACAGTGTGTAGTGGAGAGCAAATGCCCTACATGTGCCAGTATAAGGGTAGTCTTATTTGTATGTAAATATATGTCAAATATGTTCTCGACCGGCTTACCCCTCTGTTCCGCCAAATGTTTCCCAGTATTTTTTTTTGGTTAGATCCGTTCTAAAGTTGCTTGTTGCACAATATAACTGCTATATTTTAAAAGTCTCCAACCCCCCCCCCCCCCCCCCTCATACAGGCCCGTATTCACTGATGGTCGCAGTAGCCGGCGAGGGGGTTAAACAGCAAGGATTAACCCCCTCGCCGGCCACTGGCTCTATTCAACGTTCTGGGGGAATCCTCGTCGTCACAGGACGGCGAGGATTCCTCCAAGCAGCGAAATCCGCGGCTACTGCAGCGAATCAGCTGCATTTCAAATATGCCGATTCCCCCTCGCTCCCAAAACGGGGCGAGTGGGAATTGGCGTATTAGCATTGAATAGTTGCCACAGAATAAAGAAAATCAAATAAAAGGATAAACAGAAGGGAAAAAAATACCTGAAGGAAAGAGACAATAATAATCAAAATCACATAAATGGTAAATAGAAGGAGCAAAAAATATGAAACGGTGATATGGAAATAAAAATCATGTGTATCTTATATAGTAAAAGGCTAACCCTACTCCTCGATACTAAGGGAGGGGGGGGGGGTTCAAGTGTTATGTACACCGGCAGCCTTTAAGCAGTGCCTGACAGAACAAATAAAGTAGGCCAGGAGAGAAAACAGAAGTAAATTAAGTAAATACAAATGTGGAGGGTAAAATGATATGATAGAAATTTGCCATAACTATAAGTACAAACTATCAGTGTAGAAAGACAAATGAAGAGGGAAATTCCTGAAATGGGATTGGGAAGGTGGTGTTTCACCAAGTCTAGCAGGAAATAATGAAGAAAAGTTAAAGCATGAAGTGTTACGACACTGAATGGGAAGAGGATGCCCGGCATACTGTAATATTATCATTCCGTGCACAGCTTAATGCTTCGGACATCTGTACCTTGAGTGATATATCCAGGAGCAGCTGCAGCCCCCACAAACGCTCCCCGTGTCAATGCCACTCGTCCCCGTCCCCGAGCCGCCTGTACAGCTGCCGATACTGCTGTGCTCACCACACCTTTACTCTGAGGTTACAGGGAGAGAAAATGAAATCGTTAATCACTGGATGAGAAATGTGGGTCACTGCTGATTTAAGCTGGTTATTTAAACCTACAGCACTGCAGCTTGCTGAGAAAACATGATCTGTGAAATCGCTTTCCGTACTCTGGAATCTATTTTCTTTGCTAATGCCGTGCATAAAAAAACAGCTGTATGGAAATCTCGCTTCCTGAAAACGCATAAAAACTTCACATTTCCTACTAGTTTCTTTAACAGCTGGACAGGGAGAGAACAAGCTCCGCTACTTCCTGTACAGTCTGGGAACGAATCACAGCAAAAATAAGAATGAACTAAGGCACATAAGCATCCACGTTATAATAAGAAATGATTTCAGTATTCGCTATGTAACGTATTAAATGTTCAGTCAACACAATGTATCAGTGAGTCAGACTTTTCATGGAAATGTGTACACGGAACTTCAGCACCTGCTGCATTTATTGCTAAGCCCAATGGGGTTTTGTAGTGAATCTGCTTCTGCATTCAGAGAAAATACATTATGTGGCTAGAATTTCACTGCACCCCAGACTCTAGTGAATACACAGTATTAAAAAAACACACAACTCTTTATTTAAAGTATAAAAGGCACAAAATAACAATGTTCTCCCTAGTAACGGACTAATAACCTATCTGGCTGATCCGTACCTGTATGATACATATTGAGACATACAGTATTCAATTAGCCTTAGGGTTAGCCTTGCAACGAATACCCCTTTCACATCAGAAAATGCAGGGACTTACCTGGGATTGAGGGGGGTCAGGGAGGGCAGGTTGTTCCTGGGCCCAACCCGGGAATTCAGGCTAGTGTCAAAGGAGTATACCGGTCTGGTAATTATTGGAAGACCTTAGCTTTGATATTGACTGATATTGATAATAATGGGGACTGCGAGCTGTAGTTCTAATTAACATTCTGTATGAGGTTTCTGTGAAATCTCCTGCATTATGCTATTAGTACATAGCTTCAAACCACTTTTTTTTAGGGGGGGGGTACCAACTTGGTACTATCCATGTGGGCATAGAGTAAGAACACAATAGTGAGCCGAGCACAGCGATACAGCGCACTTATACCGAGTCCATTTCGACAGACACACAAAAAAAGTGAAAACATTTTGAGTGTTGACCATGTCGGCTTATAGTATTTTGACCATATTGAGGTGTCAACCCAATCACTGACTACCATTAGTGGTCGACCAGTTGACTGCCAACCTAAACATTAATCAATATACGTCCCCCCTTGTCGGGATTTCGGCGGTCAGGATTTTGACCGCCGGGACTCTGACCGCCGGGATTTCAAACCAATCCCTGATTAATAACCGTAATGTCAAACAAAGGTCATTACAATTCAGTAGGAGCGAGTATAATGCGTGATGCACCAAAACATTTATGGGAAAAACAAGTTTTAACACATTCATAAAACGTGTTTATTGATGCATAAAAATGTGTTAAGAGGACATTGATTTTTCTTATAATGCAGTTTCATTGTGGGTTTTGTGCCTATTTAAAAATTAATGCACATTTGCACTTTAAAAAAAATAGTTCAGGATGCTGCATTATGATCTGACAGCACACAGACTTATAATTAGTGCACAGAAGGCACATTTACAATGCGACAGTGTGAATGAGCTCTATAGGGGTTTAAATGCGATTTACACCCCATTTTAAGCGATCTCTTCATTAGGGAGGGTGAAGCAGTATTTCTTATTTGTGTGGGAATAAATGACACAATCGTTACATATTCTCTATAGCAGGAGATCTCAGCTCCAGTCCTCTTGTGTCACCGACAGGTCATGTTTTGCGTATTTCTTTAATCTTGCACAGGTGAGTTCATCTAGTTTGTTGGGTAAGTGATTATCCCACCTGCTGCTACAGGCAGGAAATCTCAAAACATGACCTGTTGGGAAAACTTCAGGGTCAAGGTTGAACCATTGCTCTACTGATTCCCCTTTCACACCAGAAGCAGATTACCGGGTTAAAGCTTTTCAACCCAGGAATTTTCTGAAAAACCCGGGAATTTTCTTTTATGTGAAAGGGTCAACACGAAGCTTCAATCCCGGCACTCTGACCCTGCTCCTTGACCAGGGTCAGTGAGCCGGGATTTAAGACCAGTGTAGACCCTTTCACACCACAGAAAAACCTGGGTAAGTTTTCAATTTTGAAATTTTTTAATTCTGAAAAAAATTACATTAAATAAATTGTCATCTTTAGGTTTAGTTATGTGGTGAGGGAAAGGATTCACTTCTGTTTTTACACATATTTTAAGATTGGAAGCATCAAGCTTTGGTTTTGCCGATTATATTGACCACAAATAATCCTAATTGGTCCCGAAACCACCAACCCAGGGCTCCCCTGCTAATGCTCCGTGGTACTCACTGTGGTTTAAGCATTACACATACAGTAATTCTAAGTTCTGCTGGACTACTAGCTGTGGAGATGTTGTTACGCGATCACACAAATGCCTCACCTGTGGTATAATCTTTTTTTTCTTGTTATTTGCGGCATTTGGCCCAGAAAACAGCTTCTCAAGGGCTGCGAGTGCTGCGCTGGCTTTTGCTACCTTTTTGTTTGGGCCAGCACCCTTGAACTTCTGTGCATCTACCTCAACCTGTCGGATGAAAGCAGATTTGTAAACGGATTAATTCAATATTCACTTCATACATATATAAGAAAACAATCTACTAACCGGTTAAATTCAAACTTAAAAAAAAAAAAAAAGCCTGTTATAATAAAATAAAAAAAAAAAATTACAAACTGTAAGCAATTTAAATAAAAGGGATTTATAATCTGCATAAGCTACGAGAGCTTTATACTTAACGTTAAATCCCTTTTTTTTTTATGTCTCCACTGGGGGGGAACTGGACAATGGGACCATAGCACTTTAAAATAATCAATATCCCGAACCTGCAGTGACCTACATTATTGTTCTAATAAAACTCTACACGACCAAAACCACAGAAGAACTAATTAAGAGAAACAGCATCACTCAATATATATAAAAAAAAATAAGGATTTTTATAATTGGAAAATTCTTAGCAAGAGAAGTGCCTTCAATAGATCTAGAAAAATGTAATATTAACTATTATTTTTACACCTTTATCATGATCATTGTGTGCAGTGATCCAGGGAACCTGGAGGTGGGTAAGGCAGAATGCTTAGACCAGGGGTGGCCAAACCGGTCCTCAAGATCTACTAACGGTCCACATTTTCCCAATCACCTAGCTGCTGCACAGCTGTAGTCATTACTAACTGTCACATTTTCAAACCTTCTGCAGTCATTCCTACTATAGATCCACAGGTGGCTTGAAAAACATGAACTGTTGGTAGATCCTGAGGACAGGTTTGGCCACCCCTGGCTTATGGGATGCAGTTAATATCCCGGCGGTCGGGATCCCGGCGTTCAGAATCCCGACGCCGGAATCCCGACCGCCGAAATACAGACACATTCTCCCTCCGTGGGTGTCCACGACACCCCTGGAGGGAGAATAAATTAGTGTGCCGAGCGTAGCGAGGCACCGGGCCCGCTGCGTGGCGAGCGCAGCGAGCCCGCAAGGGGGGGCGATCCACGTCCCCCCCTTGTCGGCATTTCGGCTGTCGGGATTCCGGCGTCGGGATTCTGAACGCCGGGATCCCGACCGCCGAGATTCAGTACGGAATCCCTGGCTTATACCTACCTAGTCAACTGTGTGCCTTGTACCCCTGAGGCTTACTTTAGGCAGTAGGATATTACTGCTTGTTTATAAGTGCTGTGGCAAAAAAAGACCATTCTACAAGAATGGTTATACTCAACCTCTACCAATATCCAATTATACAGGTTATGGAGAACTTAATTTTTATTTTGAATGGACTAGGTATAGATTATATTTGATAAAGAGAAGGCCTTTTCCTTTTTGATATATCCAATAGAATTATTGCATCTTCGACCAACCTCAACGCAATCCCAGATCTATCACAATCCGTGTCTGACCCAATAGGATGAAACTCTGTGAGATCCTCCCAGTACGGTGGCCAATGGGTGAGTGCCAGACACCCTTTTCTTTTACTTTTGTGTCTTTAATTTACATTTCCAAGCATTATTTATGTATTGTAAAATAATGCCCATGGGAGTTTTCTGGGATATGTTCATTGTATTTTACTTATTACTGCATGCAATGTTTTCTATGCTTGACTCGTATGCCTATGTCTTGCAAACTTGTCTACTGTATCTTTGCTTTAATAAAAAAGTTAAAAAATAAAATTCAAATCATGGAGACATCCCAAAAGATGCCCCATCAGATGTATTGGAGACTTATACACCTTCCGAGCTAATTTTTAATTATTATATTTTGTCAGTCTCATATCCTGGATATGCCGTGCCTACACTTATTTACCCCATGCCATGTAGCGGAGTTGTTCTCTAACTGCGAGGAGTCTTTAATATTTGATTCATCCCATAAATAATCCTCTTAATGAGGAGAGCTCTCTCATACCCTACTCAGGGTGACAAATACAGAACTCTCACGCTAGCCAACTCATCGGAAACATCTCTAAAACCTTAACAAGCACCGGCTCTAAACATTCCAGATATTATTCCGAAGCAGAAGAGAAGACTAACATTCAATTCAATCCAGGGAATGTGAAGCAATCTTGATGAGCTCAGAAATAAAAATGTATCAGGGAGGAATGGGATCATTGGATAGACATACATTAGCTCTCCAAACATTAAGGTCGACAGGTCATTAGGTCGACACAAGCAAGGTTGACATGTGGTTGTTCACTTTTTTGTCACATGTGATGTGATGACCTTCTTCATCAACTTGCTGGGGTGCCGTAATAATTTTTATTATCTGATGGGATCCCAGAGCAAAATAGTTTGAGGACCCCTAATTTAGACACACCAATAGAAAATAAAGATTTAGGGGGGTATTCAATGTGTAGGTCACGGCGGTCCAGCTTGCTCGACCGCAGTGACCCTGTCCCGTTCTCGGTCAGCTCGACCGAGAACATGCAGGAGGGATTCAATGTCCCGCCGGCAGTGGGACGAGAAGGGGGTGTGGCCGTGAGTTGCGGCCGGGAAGAGGCGAGCAGCAGCCGACAGCTCGTCACTTCCCGGCAGAACGAGCCCGACTGCTTCTGAAGTCGGGCTCGTTCTGCCAAGAAAACCTGCTCAATGCTGTCGGAGAAGACAGCATTGAATAGGGCCCAGCGGCCATCTCCCCCGTAGGTAGATGGTCGCCGGCGATTGAATACCCCTCTTAGTCTTTTACTCTCCACTCTCGAGAAACAAACAAGAAGTCTTTATTTTAAGGTTTAGCCTCAAGAGTCTCTAAAATAGGAGTGATTGTACATTATGTGACTTCCTTTATTGCTTGCAACATTTTGGGGTGTTTAAATCTTTGGGCATCTAGAATATGCAAAAAAAAAAAAAAACACATCACAAATGCTTCAGATGTTACGTGCTTCAAAATATTAGGCTCACATTTTAGAAAGTAAACAGCAGTAGAATAAAGAATAAATACATTTGGTAAGCTGTATAAATGATGGTGCTGCAGTAATTCGCACTCACCTCCATTACAAATCGCTTGTCATGGCTTCCCCCGCTCTCCGATATTAACTCATATTTAAGCCCTCGTCTCTTTTCATTTAGCTCCATAACTGGATTTTTTCCGCTCGCTGTGAGGATAGGGCCCTGCGTCCGGACCTGGAAAGTTGATCACAGACTAAATATTACTAGAACCCGGGCAAATATTGCAGTGTTTAACTCATGAATTACTGTATAAAAACCAACAACCGACGCATCCATCTGTAGTGAACAGATAATATTTCAGAAAAATTGTGAGCACAGACTACTTAAATACAGATCTGTGCTAATCGATTCTGTAACTATGAACATACTGTACAAATGAATCAGGCAGAACATACAGAGCTACAAGAATAAGTATGTACGGTACAGTGTGTAGTAAAATTTTTTTTATTTCATGCAAATAATGCAGTATAATAAACCTCATATCTTACACTTTGTAAACAAGTTATGTTAACCGTTAACACATTTTTAAGCAAATATGTACAAATACAATCTAAAATGTAGGTATTTTGTTAACTGGATCTGTAGTTACCTGAACAACAGTCAATTCTGTACAACATAATTTCGCAGACTTGTGAGTTCACCAAACGCCGCCCGCCGGGATCCCCCGCAGGCAGGAGAATGAATGTTTTGCATAAACATCCATTTACAGCCTTGCGTGCGGGGACAAAATCATAAAATGATTTTGCAAGCGATCGAAGATCCGAGACGTCTCCCTGTGCGGGAAGCGGGTGGGCAGCTGACATCCGCTGATCTGGGCGTTCCCATGGGTGCACCCCCCGCCTCGCCGCTCCCCCACCTGCACTGTTGTGTGCGAGCACCTGGCAAATAATCCAGTGGCTGCACATGTGCATAAATGACTATGTGCAGTAACAAAAAATGGCTCTCCTTCAAATACACGCAGGGGAGAATGGAAACTAGAATGGGCTCCGTTATGTATAACACGACTTGGAGGATAGACGATGGAGGATAGATTATGTGACTGCATCTGTATCCAATGGCATGCAGAATAGCATTTCTGAATTAATAACATGTATAACCATGAAGCAGTGGCCACACTGGGTAACACCATCCAAGGGGGTAACACTAAAATAGCAAAGGTGCTCTGCTATCTTCTCCCCAGCATGAAGAACATGTTGGAGTTTCATGAAGCCACATCCCCAAAGCATAATGTATTTAGGGCTCGGAGTTCATGAACACGAGGTCAAACAACTTCTGTAAGCACAAGAATCCCAGGATTGGGGGTGCAGGTGTAGGACAAGCTGACTAGGTAAACCGAAGGACACCCAGTCTAGTGACACCAATGCCTTGAAGTAGATAGAGTAAATAAAGACCACACTGAGATCTGCTCCTGTCACCCTACAGCAGCAATGTGTCAATAGTTGGGGCCTAGGGCGTTGTAATGGTGCGGTTCATATTTCCTTGCCAGACATTACACACTGGAAATTGTTTACTTGCCAAAGCCAAGGTGAGTATTGATACAGACCTTGTATATCCCTAGTCTACCCTATTGTCATGTGCCATATTCAATCTGTTTCCATATAGCCTTTATTTTGTAAGCAATGGTGAGTGTAGGTCATCTTCATGTCATTGTTGGTTATGGTATTTGTTCGTCACTGTATGTCCCCTGATTGTTAGTTGCTACAGAATATGTTGGTATAATAAAATATGCAGTTGACATGGAAACCTTGAAAGACAGTATTGTTCTAATGCACGGTTCTCAAACTGTGGGTCCCGACTGTCTCAGCATGGGGTCGCGACTCCATATTGCCGACCATCAGGCTGATGACTTTTCTAACCAGTGACTTAAGAGTCTGAAAAATAAGTTGAATTGTCTGTTATTTTAGACTCCTCCCATCACTCTGTGCCTCCACAATGCTGCCATGTATGTGCAGGCTGCTGACTACACATGTGATGGGTTATTGTATATCAGACTCCTCCCATCACTCTGTGCCTCCACAATGCTGCCATGTATGTGCTGTCTGCTGACTACACGTGTGATGTGATTTGTTATGGTATATTAGACTCCTCCCATCACTCTGCGCCTCTACAATGCTGCCATGTATGTGCTGTCTGCTGACTACACCTGTGATGTGATGGGTTATGGTATATTAGACTCCTCCCATCAGTCTGTGCCTCCGCAATGCTGCCATGTATGTGCTGTCTGCTGACTACACCTGTGATGTGATGGGTTATGGTATATTAGACTCCTCCCATCAGTCTGTGCCTCCGCAATGCTGCCATGTATGTGCTGTCTGCTGACTACACCTGTGATGTGATGGGTTATGGTATATTAGACTCCTCCCATCTCTCTGTGCCTCCACAATGCTGCCATGTACGTGCTGTCTGCTGACTACACCTGTGATGTGATGGGTTATAGTATATCAGACTCCTCCCATCATTCTGTGCCTCCACAATGCTGCCATGTATGTGCTGTCTGCTGACTACACTTGTGATGTGATGGGTTATGGTATATTAGACTCCCCCCATCAGTCTGTGCCTCCACAATGCTGCCATGTATGTGCTGTCTGCTGACTACACCTGTGATGTGATGGGTTATGGTATATCAGACTCCTCCCATCACTCTGTGCCTCCACAATGCTGCCATGTACGTGCTGTCTGCTGACTACACCTGTGATGTGATGGATTATGGTATATTAGACTCCTCCCATCACTCTGTGCCCCCACAATGCTGCCATGTATGTGCTGTCTGCTGACTACACATGTGATGTGATGGATTATGGTATATTAGACTCCTCCCATCATTCTGTGCCTCCACAATGCTGCCATGTATGTGATGTCTGCTGACTACACGTGTGATGTGATGGGTTATGGTATATTAGACTCCTCCCATCACTCTGTGCCTCCACAATGCTGCCATGTATGTGCTGTCTGCTGACTACACCTGTGATGTGGTGGGTTATAGTATATAAGACTCCTCCCATCACTCTGTGCCCCCACAATGCTGCCATGTATGTGCTGTCTGCTGACTACACCTGTGATGTGATGGGTTATGGTATATTAGACTCCTCCCATCACTCTGTGCCTCCACAATGCTGCCATGTATGTGCCGTCTGCTGACTACACGTGTGATGTGATGGGTTATAGTATATCAGACTCCTCCCATCACTCTGTGCCCCACAATGCTGCCATGTATGTGCTGTCTGCTGACTACACCTGTGATGTGGTGGGTTATGGTATATCAGACTCCTCCCATCACTGTGTGCCTCCACAATGCTGTCATGTATGTGCCGTCTGCTGACTACATGTGTGATGTGATGGGTTATGGTATATTAGACTCCTCCCATCACTCTGTGCCTCCACAATGCTGTCATGTATGTGCCGTCTGCTGACTACACGTGTGATGTGATGGGTTATGGTATATTAGACTCCTCCCATCACTCTGTGCCTCCACAATGCTGCCATGTATGTGCCGTCTGCTGACTACACGTGTGATGTGATGGGTTATAGTATATCAGACTCCTCCCATCACTCTGTGCCCCACAATGCTGCCATGTATGTGCTGTCTGCTGACTACACCTGTGATGTGGTGGGTTATGGTATATCAGACTCCTCCCATCACTGTGTGCCTCCACAATGCTGTCATGTATGTGCCGTCTGCTGACTACATGTGTGATGTGATGGGTTATGGTATATTAGACTCCTCCCATCACTCTGTGCCTCCACAATGCTGTCATGTATGTGCCGTCTGCTGACTACACGTGTGATGTGATGGGTTATGGTATATTAGACTCCTCCCATCACTCTGTGCCTCCACAATGCTGTCATGTATGTGCTGCCTGCTGACTACACTTGTGATGTGATGAGTTATGGTATATCAGACTCCTCCCATCACTCTGTGCCTCCACAATGCTGTCATGTATGTGCCGTCTGCTGACTACATGTGTGATGTGATGGGTTATGGTATATTAGACTCCTCCCATCACTCTGTGCCTCCACAATGCTGCCAGGTATGTTCTGTCTGCTGACTACACGTGTGATGTGATGGGTTATGGTATATCAGACTCCTCCCATCACTCTGTGCCTCCACAATGCTGCCATGTATGTGCTGTCTGCTGACTACACTTGTGATGTGATGACCTTCTGCAGTAACTTGCTGGGGTCCTGTAATTTTTATTGTCTGATGGGGTCCCAGAGCAAAATGGAATGTTCTAATGGAATTTCAACCCATCTTAACATTGATAACATTTTATAATAAATATATTATTCTATGCCCAATATGATTTTTACATTTTTTTTTTAATGGGGACAAATGCTACCTCCAGTTACCTGGGGACGAATGCTAGCGCCATTACACACGTAATGTGTTTTTCCTTTCCGATCTGCAATCTACTTGTTTTATGTAATATTACAGATCTATAGCGACCACTCACCTGCGTGTCATTATTGGTTTTTACTTTGCACTTTATTGTTTTCATGTCACGCTGTATCCAGCACTGTTTGCATCCAGATAATGTTATTGATTTGTACTTTGCAGGAGTATTTTCATGTTCTAATATCAAACTGCAAACGTCATTTTCAAGTAATATTGCTAGATTGTAGTTTCCATGTTGGTTATGTGTTACAGTCGCAGTACACTAGGTTAATACTAATATATTAAGAGAAATCCAACTATAAATGGTCAATGTGATTTTTATTATATTTACAAAAGAAAAAAGGTGGCTTTGCTTAGGTAAGGTCTGTACACATTGGGCGATTTTCCGCTCAAAGCAGCTCATTTTTACCGTTTGAGCTTCTTTGAGCTCAGAAGTCGCCCAGTGTGTACGGCCCAGAGATAAGCGGTGATGCCGCCACTCACCTGCTGGTATAAGGGGCAGATGAGTGCAGTGGTGGACAGCTTTCCATAGCGCACACCTGCATGCACGCGGGGTAAAACACCCTATATACGCACCTTTAGACAGAAATACAACCCAGCTACGGTTAGGGTAATACATTTCTCCTTCTCTCTGGTGACTCTTTTACAACCCAGCTTTATAAACTTGCTGTTGCCATATACTAATTATAGTAATACAAAATCAGTTCTCCGTTTCCTTCATCGCCACCCTTAAATACTAATGTTCCATCCCATGCTTATATGCTTATATAGGCCCAAGAAAGGACTTCCACTGATGACATAATCCCTGTACTATGGATGAATGATACTTTTCTTTCACAACCACCCAATATTGCGTGCACCTTTGGCATTGTTGAGAGTGGTTATATACTAGTCGATTGCATACACGCTGTACGATATCAGTAAGTATATCGGTCAGTGACACCACCTGCCCCCACTCTGTACATGCAGCCATTGACTAGATAGTTAAGAATGAGCTGCATGTACAGACGGCAGTGGGGCGGTCATTAAGGATGACCGGGAGCACATATCGTTAACCATATGTGTACACACTGGCCAATGTGCATGCGATAACATCAATGATAACGCTATCCGTCCATATCGTTAGCAAGATATAGCAGCCCAGTGTCTACCCAACATCAGTTTAGCCATTACCTCAATTAATCACAGAGACTTAGCCCTCCGTGAACATGAACAATCAAGCACAAGTCATTCTTTTATATCTCTGATATGGAGACAATCCCTTCTGATCCTTTACACAATGACACATGGTCTTGGAATAGTCATGGTGACTCTCTCCAACATCCTGCCCAGCTACAGACTGACCAAATGAAGGACACCAAATCAACAAGCTCAGACTTCTCAGCACTGACGCATGCAGCGTGTCTGTATGAACGCACTTCTTTACAATTCGGAAGGATGTACAATTCTATGTACAAGTAATTCAATTAGAGGAGAGCTCTTTTAGTTAAATGTCCACCACTATACCCTGTTCTTCTATGCGAAGTGGAAAACCTACACCACCATATAGCAGCCAACATCGGGACCCCAAAATGAATGTAGTGACACAATTTTTTTTTTTTAATTGATAGGGTCATAATTGGGTATGCTTGAAAATGCTGACAGAGGACGGATGAGATTGGCTGTGCGTGCAGTCAATTTCTGACGTTACCAGGCTACAAGAGAGTCAGAGATCCAACTGACAGCAGAAACAAACCATATATGGGCACCCTGGGGGGAACATACGAATAGAATTCGCTGAAGATCTGTACGATTAGGTCATGTGTCACTCAACTTTACTCAGCGACTAGGTTTTTATCAAATGTTATCGTGTTGTGTAAAAATACAAAAAGGATATATACACATCCTTTGGATCAGTATGATTTATTACTAGATTAACACTATTCATTAGCAGTAAACCAAGTTAAGCCAGTATATACATTAATTACATATCTCTCTTCCAACGTCAGTAACCCCCCCCCCCCCCCCCCCCCAAAATCACTAATACCCCTTTTACACCGCCTCAAAACTCCGGGTCAGAGTAAATCTGTCACGCCGTGTACCTTTACACGGGACTTCTACCCAGGTCCTGACCTGGGTAGAGGGCGGTGTAAATGGGTAAGCCGGGTCGGATGATCCAGCCTGCAGACCGCAGCATCCATGGGGAGACACAGCCTGCGCTGCTGTCTGCTGTACTCAGCTGACAGCAGCGGCGGAGGTGAATGGATGCCTGTGTGCGGCATCCATTCACCTCCCGGACAGCGGCTGGGGGGTGCACGGGGGCTGGGGGTAGCCCAGCAGCTTACCTTGGTGCTGGGCTGCCCCCAGCACGGCGATCTGTGTATCCGGTGGGGATCACCGCAGTCCCGGAGCTTGGAGATGATGTCATCTCCAAGCGCCGCCTCCGTCTACACTGCGGCAGTGTAAATGGAGTAAATCACGGTTCCGACCCGGCTTGGATCCTTCTTCCAAATGCCGGGTCGGATCCGGGATTTTTGGTGTAAAAGGGGTATAAATAACTGTAAATACATCATCTATATTTAAATAAAAGAAAATGAAATATATCCACACATGCCTCAAAAAACGCCATCCCTATACTGTATCAAAAAAGTTATTGCTTAAAATGATGAAACACGTGAAAGTTTATACTGTAGCGTTATCCTTTGACCTGCTGGATTTAGGACAGTACACATCTGTTCCTTAAGAACTTTATTTCCTCATTACAAGCTGCCAGCGAGTGGATAAGGAGGACTTGACAGAGGCTGTAGAAGCAGAAGACATCTAGTAAGTATTTATTTGCTAATCCTCTTTTACTCTGGATTTCTGGTATCCTGTATCACGATCACTAACTTTTATCTATTCATCTGCAGAGATTTGTCAGTTCTGATTTAGACGGCTGATCCTTACTAATGTTATTTTTTGGCAATACTTGTATTTCTGCTTGGGACATTTGTTCCTGATTAAGTCTATACTACCAGTGTTCTTTTATTATCTATTGCAATAGTTGCCAAGCTTTCTTCAGGGCGCCGGAGGGTATCAGCATTTTTACGGCACCCCTAGGATAAAAGTTCTTTAGTGATAAATGATGAATCAGTTATGTGGTGGTGGACAGTTAGTGGTCGCTCAAGGATTTTTTTTAGGGCAGGGTGCTGACCACCAGGCAGGACACTTTTCAATCGGGAGGGCACATTTTCTATTAGAAATTTACATTAGAAACAAAAAAAATAGATAAAAATAAAACATATATAAAAAAATTGCACACTGCACTAGGATTCCACCCATTAAACATAGTCATACTCTGCTGTGTCCATTACATAGTCCAGTGGTTCCCAAACTGTGTGCCGTGGCTCCCAGGGGTGCCTCAGGATACATGCAGGGGTGCCCTTGGTTGGTGGTCCAGGACCAACTCAAATTATTAATGGTTAATTATTTATGAGCAAAACCAGTGCTGGTGGCTGCCAATCATAAAATGTGTACAAACAGAAGCAAATCCTGCCCTTTACCACATAACTGACCCTAAGAATCGCATATAAACCCAATCTAATTATGTTAATTTGGTCTAGGGGTGCCGTGAAAAAAATCTGATACTCTAGGGTGCCTTGATTCAAAAAAGATTGGGAACCCCTGACATAGTCTGTTGTAATTACAATTACACATTATGGCACACACTAATGCCTCTTATACATTATACCACACACCATAATGGTATAATGTATACGGAAAACTAAGCAAATAGCTTAGTGGGCACCCAACTAACATATAAGTACCAAAATTTGATTTGGTCCTTGACCACAAACCCAAGGCACCCTTGCAAGAGCCTTCTGGAACCCCCCAGTGTCTAGGCGCACAGTTTTTGAACCATTGATCTATTATAATAGCTGTAATTAAGGGTTGTTTCATATTTTGTTATGGTGTGCATTGTCAGATTGTATGTACAATTACAATTGTACATTCATTTTGTAGTTTTAGGACAATATTACAATTGTTGATTTAAGAATCAGTTTGAGGTATGATGTATGTACATATTTTATTGTATTGGATCAATGTGATACGTTCAGGCCAGCCGCCCCCTATTTATTATTGAAGTTTTGGGGATAAGTGTAAAGCTACACAACTAAAAATGTATCCGTCCAATCTCTCTGGTGGGCACAAAAATCTGATAATGTGTGGGGAGCAAAGGACAAGCATCCATTTGCTCCCATGTGCCAGAAAACCGATAATGGCCATTGAGAAAAATTTGTTAAATAAATTTGATTTAGCTAAATTTATCTGGACGATTATTTTTGTCCATTTTCCATGATGCAGACAGTTTGGACAGATAAATCTTTAGTTGTGTGCCCAGCTTTACAGGCGAGCAATGAACTACAGAAAAAAAAAAAGCACAGTAACACACAAAACCCCCCCCCCAAAATAGGGACCTCTTTTATACCCCTTTCACACTGCACTTGTTAAACGGTATATTGCCGTTTTTTTTCTCCATTTCAACACGTTTAAGGCTGCAGTGGGAAAGTGCCAGAGTTGATTTACCGGTTAAAGATAACCGGTATTTCAAAACGTTTAAAAAAGTCCTACACGTTTCAGAGCCGTTTTTTATGCAGTGAGAATGGCTCTGAAACGGTATTTAGTAAAAAACAACAGATTACAGACCTGTGAAAGGCTGTCCCTGCATTCTGCCTTGAAACGTGTTCAGGGCATTAAACGGGTTGACTGATGTGAATGGTACTTAAACGGTATTTAAAATGGTAATCTACTGCAATGTGAAGGCTCAGACCCGTTTTAAATACCATTTAAAAATACAGTTTTTTAAAACATTTTGGCAGTGTGAAAGCGGTATTAGGGACATAAAAAATATATTTATTATTTTCCTATTATCAAACCAATTGGTGCAAAAACTTCCTTGGCTCCCAATGATAACATGACTGTTATTTATTTGATTATTATGGGTAGGTTGGTGAATGTAATGAGATAAACAAAAGTATTGATCTGTGTACATGGTCTTTTCTATGCAGATTAATAAGCTGAGAAGTTGTAGGTTATCTAAACAGCCAAATCTCATCCAGTGCAGCCAGCAAAGACAAAGGCATCATCGACCCAGGTGTGACTGTAGACTAATCATAGAAATCTCATTTGATGTTTCAATGCAATGATGTTTTTTTTTTTTTTTGAAAACTGGGAGTACCTCCTACAATATATGTGCACATTACAGCTGAACATTTCGTACATCTAGAGAACTTGGCTCCTCTTATTCACATGTCAATGTAAGTAACTATATTAATATAAAAAGCATAGCACCATATATTTAAAGGATATTTGTTAAATGTGTCCGCTAGTTAGGCAAGCTCTTCAAATGCTATCTAGTATCTTCTAGAAGTTACTAAATAAATCGTACAATCGGATTGGTTGCTTTTGGGAACATTTCATCGTCAACAGAACGCCCATCGTAGTAAATTTACACGTGTCTAGTGGCCATTGCCCGTTTCCCTCCAAATTGTCAATCAGGTGCATCTTTAGAAAGGTCGTTAAATTGCTAGTTAAAGAAAAAAAAAATCTACATGGGATTGCTTTATATTTTATCAAAAATATGCACGTACAAGCGGTTTGTGCAAAATTTGTCAAGGACACCTCTTATTGTACAGTAGTTATATGACCACCACAATCTACTGTATACATTTTACAACTGGTGATTCGACATTACTTTGAGAACGTACAAAACATACTGATGTCATACAGAAGGCATAACAAATGTCATTCTTAGCGATTGTTAAATAGGGCAACTCCCATTGCACAGTAACTGCCAAAACACAAAACGCCTCAGCAGATGCAACAGCAGCATGAAACAACTATGATAATAAAATAAACAATTAACTTACAAAAGAAACCAAACAATGTCCTGGATCTTGCCTAGTAGTTAAAATATATTATTTCCTTCACTTCTTTGTCTTCATCAACAACGTATGTTGTAACAGGTGGACTAATTGCACACACTTCACCGATTAGGTAATTGCAAACCTGGCTTTCAACTCGAACACATTTATTTCAATGTGACTCATCCAGATTCTAATTTTCCTACAATGGTTGACCAAATTGGCTTGTTTAACCCTACACGCATGGCCAGCTTCAGACTAGTCATATTTAATTGTCTACTTTTAAATCAATAAAGCGATCATTCAACACGGATGAAATGAATGAACAGTATGTTACACATATGCTTTATTTTCACCAGTATTTGGGAGCAAATGGTTGATTGTTCTTTGCTCCCATACGTTACCAGATCTTTGTTCTCAGCAAACAGAGTGGACAGATATTGAGCAGATATCTTTAGGTGTGTGCCTAGCTTTACTGTGTAAACCCATCTGGGTACACACTTGAAGATATATCTGCAGATGAATTGATCTGCTGATTTATCTACACACGGATTGGGTAGAGCGTTCTTCATACATGATGCCCGATCCATGGGACTGACATCACAACTGCATCTGCATCCATTGTGCTGTCAATCGCTGGTGGTTCCTGCAGCAGCTGAACGGCGGTCACCGGATTGCCTGTACACATAGCACGATGCTAGATATTTGTTTTGCTATATTGGCAATCGACTGCATGGCAAAGCCGGCGCGATATGGGTGTGATGTTGTTCACGGATATATCACGAGTACATACCCTGTTCCATCGATATATCCACTATCCAATCAAATGACCAGTTTTTTTGCGCCATAAGATGTTTGATGGGAGGTACAATATTTGATGTAATTAGCAATTAGTTTTGCCCAGCTGATTCTTGATATAGATTGCTGAATTTTCTCTGTGCCTCAATAACCTCTATAATACTTTTTCCTGTGTCGCTATTAAAGTAATAATCAGTATTTCCTTTTTATTCTGGCAAAATCATTTATTTTATTTCATTAAATGGTGACATTTTGCTTCCATGCTATTATTTAAAGGGATGTTATCACAGACTACACTTCACTGTGCTCATTATATTTAACTATGCTAAAACAAAAAAAACCCACATGGCTTCATGTTCTGAAACTCCTTCACAAAATGTTTTCTTTAAAAAACCCAAAATCAATTGTTTTCACTGCACACAGTCTTTATTACTTTGTATCCAAGTATATAAAATCCAATAGGTTTACAACTTGAGAAATCTAGTTGTATTTGGTTCTCCTACTATCAGTGCTCCCTCTAATTTTACAAAGGCTGTGTGCGGCAAAAGATAATGGGCGGGATGTTCTAACATCCGCAGCCCAGCTCCACCCCCCTTCGCCGCCCATCGCATACATAATTATCGCATATGCTCTAACATATGCGATAATTATGGCAAAGGACAGCTCTTGCATTAAGAGCTGTCCTTTGCGGTGAGTCAGCGGGTCCCATCGGGTCCCGGCGGCTCCCCCTCCCTCCCTTAGCCGGCACTGCTGCTGCTGCGCCAGGCTCTCCTCCTCCCTGCACCCGGAAGAGGATCACAGTGCAGGGAGGAGGAGGTCACAGGTCCGGGCAGCACAGCTCTGTGCACACCTGTTACGGAGCTTTTATTTAAATCGAATGCTTTTAATCTAAATAAAATTGAAACTCAATATTTTCAAAATAATAAAATTTTGCGGTACTTGTTTCCTAGCACGGCCACATATCTTATGGATCGTGTACCTTTAGTTAAGGTACACGATCCATACGATGGACCCGATTTCCTTTGAAATCAGGTCCATTTGGCCGGCTAGGACAAAATATCGGGGGCATCGCGTCGGTCGGGACCGTTAACAATGGTCCCGACGCGACCGACGCGATGCCCGCGATTTCCCCATAGGCTTCAATGTTAAAAAATATTTTAACATTGAAATCGTGTCGGGAAAGGTAAAATATCGGGGGCATCGCGTCGGTCGGGACCATTAACATAGGTCCCAACGCGATGCCCCCGATTTTTACATAGGCTTCAATGTTAAAAGATTTTTTAACATTGAAATCCTGAAAAAATGTGAAAAATGTGAAATGGGCCAATATGACCCATTTCACATTTTAGATGTCCCCGTCGTCACCCCACGATAGACGCCAACCCGAAGCGTGGCGAGCGCAGCGAGCCCGCGAGGGGCGGCGGTGCGCGTCCTCCGACCTTTTCATTCCCCTACTATCCACGTCGGCGTGGAGTTGAGAATAGAATAGTGTGGCGAGCGCAGCGAGCCACCGAGCCCGAAGCGTGGCGAGCCCCGCGAGGGGACGCGGATACCTTCACAGTTATACGCGTCCCCTCGCGGGCTTCACAGGTGTCCGTGGCGACGCAGACACCTGTGAAGTCCGCGAAGGGACGCGTTTACCTGTGATGGTATCCGCGTCCCCTCGCGGGGCTCGCTGCGCTCGCCACACTATTCTATTCTCAACTCCACGCCGACGTGGATAGTAGGGGAATGAAAAGGTCGGAGGACGCGCACCGCCGCCCCTCGCGGGCTCGCTGCGCTCGCCATGCTTCGGGTTGGCGTCTATCGTGGGGTGGGGTGTACGCCGTGACATTTGGGGGGGTTGGGAATATTTTAATTTGAATCCAATGTAAAATCGGGTCCCAGGGACCCGATTTACATTTAATTAAAAAAAAAAAAATCGGGTCCAAAATCGGTCGGTCGCGACGATCGCATCGCATGCGACCAAATCGCATGCGATGCGATCGACCCGATTTTTCCGACACGACCACCCCGATGTAAATCGGTGTGGCCGTGCTAGGAAACAAGTACCAATTTTGCATTTGTATTAGATATTTGCTTATACATTTTATATTTCAATTGCTTTCTGTTTGTTTCTTATACTGTAAATGAATTGAAATTTTACATATGAAGTGAAAATATATAAATATTTGAATGTAAACAAATGAACAATGCAAAAAGATTACACAACGTGCCATCTTCTCTATCCCTTCCTTCGCTAGTGCTTAGAATCGGGTGTCTTATCTGCAGAGCCGGCCCTAGCCTAAATGATGCCCTAGGCAAGATTTTGGCTGGTGCCCCCTAGCACCGCCACTAGTTCCGCCTCTGACACTGCTCCCCTTTCCCAGCACCATCAACCCTCATCATAGCAGTCATCATTTTGGTGCTCCTACCTGCAATATTTTAAATAGAAACAGTGCACACATTTGGTGCGCAGCCCAAATAGGGGTGCGTTCTTGCTGGGAAGGGGCATGGCCACACAATTTTACCCCAAATTCAAATTATGCCACACAGTAGTGCAACTTTATTCACATTATATCATGTGAGAGTGTCCCTTATTCATGTTACATCACATTGTAGTACCACTTTACCTTATATACATTACTCATCAAATTATACCCTTCGAAAAAAATCCTGAGAAAATATTGTATTTTAACCACCTCCATGGCCACACTGCAACCCAGCACAAAGCAGTGTGTGCTGGGCAGAGGAGAAGAGCTGCAGCTGCTGCTGTCACTTAAGGGGAGGGGGCCCAGGGCCCCCACTGGGCCCTCCCATCAGGCTTTGGCCTGGGTAATTTGTACCCCCTACCCCTTTCTCTCGGCACCCCTGATAATACCACACAGTAATGCCCCTTACACATGACACACATTATTTATGTCCTTATAACCGTAATGCCCCTTACACATTATGCCAACCTTTATTAATGCCCTTCATACACATGACACACATAATGCCCCTTACACATATGTTTCACATTATTAATGCCCTTATACACATGACACACATAATGCTTGTTACACATATGTCGCACATTATTAATGCCCTTATACACATGACACACATAATGCCTGTTACACATATGTCGCACATTATTAATGCATTTATACATGACACACATAATGCCCCTTACACATATGCCGAACACTATTGCACAACCAACCCACCCGCAGACCGCACTCGCACAGCCGCTAATACTGTGACCTCTGCCTCTGCTTGGATTCAGATGTTTCCTCATACATCTTGTCTCAATAGGCCATGCAGCTCCTGGCCCTTCTGCTAACGTTGGGTGCCTTTTTTGCTGAAAATTTGTCTTATTTGCATTGTTATGACCAGCACACACAATGAGCTTCCGATGATTAAAATGATATGTGGAATGCCTATATTCTGTGTGCGACTGTGGCTGTACCTGCATACAGAATGCTATGTTACAGTGATTTCCATGAATACACTATTTCATATGCAGATACAGCCTCACTCACACAGAATATAGGCATGCTGCATATCATTTTAATCAGCAGAAGCTGCTGATGCCCCTAGGAATTCCAAATGCCCTAGGCAATTGCCTAGTGTGCCTATGCCTAAGGCCGGCCCTGCTTATCTGTACAATGCCCCTTTAAGGATTAAAGCCACTCACATTAGTAGATATAGTTTGATGCAGGATTATGGCCTTACAACGTCTTAAGTGCCAAATACGCTTTGTTAGCACACCATAAAACAACATAAAATACAGACGATAAAATATTTTAATGATTGTTTTTAAACTATAGCTACAGTATATAGGTTTGCGATATGTAAGTTATAGGCGTATGGAGAGGTGTCTCGTGTTGAAATATCAGTCAGGCGTGTCACAAAGAGGATGCATATGATTGGATTAAAGTGAAATGTAAACTGCGTAAATTAACTTCCCAACATTAGGCTGCTATTGCTCTGAGAAGAGTTCAGCTGGAAAGCTATAAGTATTAAATACCACTGTGCCGAGTAATGATGGGAAAAATATATGTTCGGTAGCTGCAGCATAAACAGGTTATCCTGGTCTTGTCTTACAAGGCAGCACTTAGCTGATATTGAATTGTCACTACCTAGAAACCCTAGCACGGAGCTCGTAATGCAAGTCACAGTGTGCTGTTATTGGAGGAATCATTCATGAGGTTTTACAGCGCAGGCTATCCCTCCTACTGAGTTCATTCGGCGCCAGTCAAAGCCAACGCTAATGTCCTCTAGAACCACACTGAGGTCAGCATGTCTTAATCAATAATAAAAAAAAAAAGCAGACTTCAAAATCCTTTTACGAGCCAAGGAACCTTTATCCAAACGATAGAAATAAAATAATAAAGTGCAAATTTACTCTGCAATACTATATTAGAACAGACTTGTATGCAAGAAAAATATTGCGACAATCATTTGAGGTGTCACGTCGCAGCCCCCCCCCCTCTTACCTCCAGTGTGTTGGAGCTATCAGTACTAGAGCTTCCGGTGTTATTGCTGGAATTTATAGAGACCGTCTCATTCTTCCCTTCGTTGTCTGACTTTTCATCGGAACTAAGACACTCCATATCAGTGTCAAAACCAGTTGGGCATCCCATGGCCTGTAATACCTTTGGGGAAAATGTTAGATCATGTTATGAGTACACCTACAGCAGCGCCAACAATATACGTAACCCACATATACAGGACAAGGTCTTATTCATGTCAGATATACTGTAGAAGTACTGTACAGCCCAGAAACCTATTTAAACAATATTTTACGGTACTTGTGTCCTGGCACGGCGCCTGAGATTTTGATTGTATCCATCGGGTGCAAAAAAAATCCCGTTGATCGCATCGCATGCAACCAAATCAATTTTTACATCGGAACCAATGTAAAATGGTCCCTGAGACCCGATTTTACATTGGGCCCAATGTTAAATGCCCCCCAGACCCCAATTTTCATTGTATACCTACCCTGATGGGTCAAATGCCCCCCCATTGTTAACGCCACCCCATGATGAACGCCAACCCGAAGCGTGGCGAGCCCCGCACATTACTTCACAGGTATTACGCGTCCCCTCACGGGGCTCGCTGCGCTCGCCACACTATATAAAATCAACTCCAAGCCGTAGAGGATAGTGGGGGTATGAAAAGGTCGGCAGACGCGTAGCGCCGCCCCTCGCGGGCTCTCCAAGCTTCGGGTTGACGTTCATCGTGGGGTGGCGTTAACAATGAGGGGGGGGGGGCATTTCACATGTAAAATACCCATAAGGGTGGGTATACAATGAAAAATCGGGTCCATTGGCCCATTTAACATTGTTCCCTATGTAAAATCGCGTCTATCGCATCGACCGCATCACATGCGTTAACTTAAGGCATGCGATGGACGCGATTTTTTAATTGCTAAAAATAGCCCTGAAATCGTGTCGGTCGCGTCCATCGCATACCTTAAGTTAGTATGCGATCACCTGCAACGGGCGCCGTGCTAGGAAACAAGTACCTATTTTACTTCTGAGCAAGAAGCAGAACCTTCGAGAGTAAAAGCATAATATAGGTTTCACACAAACAGGACACGATGCCAACATGGAAATGCTTTTTGTATCGCTAATCACTCCGTGCCTATAAAGCTTCTACAACATTACACCCCAACCTAAAAAAAAACAGTGCCAGGCAACTGTATATAAACACAGTATTTTCTATGATTATAGGTCAGTTTCCATCATGAAATACGGAAACCCTAAAACTAGAAATTCAGTGTCAAGACAATCATGCTGCTTTCAGACTGCAAAACTGGCTTTGACCAGGTATTTTAAATCGTTTCTAAAAACAGGTCTGCCCTTTCACACCGCATGTCTTTAAAACGGTATTTCAGTGCAGTTTTTGTTCCTTCACAACACTGAACCCGTTTTAACCCATAGAAAAACAGTGGATGAAAAAAGGCAGTTCATTTTCTGGCACAGGGCACAAAAGTGTCCAGTTGCTGCACTGGTGCCATACAAAGGATAACAATATGAAGTCACTGACCTTTACTGCTACATGAAGCTTGGCTGTCTTTTTTGATGGTCCAGAGGCCTCGTGTGTTGTTCCATCTACATCCACAGACATGGTGAAGACAGGCGCGTGTACTGGACCTGACTGGGATAGCAGTTTGTACTGCAGGCCAGGCCGAATTTGGTTTAGTCGCATCAGTGCATTCATTGGCTGGTTGGAATCTATGGCTTTGCTGTCTAAAACTGAAGTTGAAGAATGTGTTCAATAAACTTGAATCATAAAGTTTCAGCATTCAAATAAGTCCCCGTCCAACACATGTATATATTACAGACAGTAATGCACAAAAACGCGCCTTTTTGTGTATTACTGTCTGTACCTATTGCTTTCGGGGAAAAAGGCGTTATCCCCTTTTTTCCCAATACGGCAGCATTGACTCCTCGCCTTATTGCGCAGTACTTCCACCACTCGCTTTCTAGTGCAACAGTTACATATTACTGCACTTCCTTCAATGATCCCGCCAAGAGTCTGTTCACAACACTAATCACATCTATACATATATATGTATGTAAACCACATTTTCTGCAGCAATACAATAATGTAGCAATGTAATGTAACAATACATTTTAAAAAGTCCTCCAAAGAGTCGTTGCAGTTACACACTGCATACAGTAAGCCTGGTTTCTCCAATGACATTGCAGAGGCTCTTACTTTTGCGCAGGTTGCGTCTCATCTTTTTATTTGGATCTTTGTCGTCGGAAGAACCATCATCGTATGGCCTCTTCAAACCTGCAAAAATAGAAGATTATGGTTGTGAAACATGTGACAGATAGGTAAGCAAACATCTGTGTGCACCAATGCATCATCCAGAATACTGCAATTCCATCCCTGGTCTATTATTATTATTTATTTATTTACAGTGTCTTATATAGCGCAGCTGATTCCGTTACTGCGTCTTATATAGCGCAGCAGATTCCGTTACAGTGTCTTATAGAGCAGCAGATTCCGTTACAGCGTCTTATATAGCGCAGCAGATTCAGTTACAGTTTCCTCTAGAGCAGCAGATTCCGTTACAGCGTCTTATATAGCGCAGCAGATTCCGTTACAGCGTCTTATATAGCGCAGCAGATTCCGTTACAGTGTCTTATATAGCGTAGCAGATTCCGTTAGTGTCTTATATAGCACAGCAGATTCCGTTACAGTGTCTTATATAGCGCAGCAGATTCCGTTACAGCGTCTTATATAGCGCAGCAGATTCCGTTACAGCGTCTTATATAGTGCAGCAGATTCCGTTACAGCATCTTATATAGCGCAGCAGATTCCGCTACAGCGTCTTATATAGCGCAGCAGATTCCGTTACAGTGTCTTATATAGCGCAGCAGATTCCGTTACAGGGTCTTATATAGTGCAGCAGATTCCGTTACAGTGTCATATAGCGCAGCAGATTCCGTTACAGGGTCTTATATAGCTCAGCAGGTTCCGTTACAGCGTCTTATATAGCGCAGCAGATTCCGTTACAGCGTCTTATATAGCGCAGCAGATTCCGTTACAGCGTCTTATATAGTGCAGCAGATTCCGTTACAGTGTCTTATATAGCGCAGCAGATTCCGTTACAGTGTCTTATATAGCGCAGCAGATTCCGTTACAGTGTCTTATATAGCGCAGCAGATTCCATTACAGTGTCTTATATAGCGCAGCAGATTCCATTACAGTGTCTTATATAGCGCAGCAGATTCCGTACAGTGTCTTATATAGCGCAGCAGATTCCGTTGCGCTTTACAATAGTAGACAGTGATAAAACAAACTGAGTATCAACAGACAGACTTGGGGGTAGGAGGGCCCTGCTGCAAGCTTACAATCTATAGGGATATAGGAAGGAAACACAAGGACAGGCACCAGTAATAGCATAGCAGTCCCACGAAGTTACAAGTCCAGAAGGGAAGCTATGTGATACATAAGTGCCTCAGAGGGTTATGCCTGTGGTACTTATATATGATAGGCTTGCCTGAGAGGTGAGTTTTCAGGGAACGCTTGAAAGTTTGGAGGCTAGCGGAGAGTCTTATTGTGCATGGAAGGGCAAGGTTCCTACAGATATGTCCAGATATTGCCTCAACACAACACACAGCAGGTGTGGCCTGGCGTTAGTGAGTTTATTTGTCAAAAACGCGTCACTATGTGAAGACACACTAGCAAACATTGCTGATTAAAATATAGGTATACCATATATTATTGCAAGCAGCAAAAAACTAAGTAATTTAAGCTTTGTTTTGCAAAAAAAGGTGCTTGGCGCTACCAAGTCAAACTGTGGTATGGCAGAACTAGAAGGGACTGATTAAGGTGTAGGGAGCCTAGATGTAAGTTTACACATCTGTATGAGAAAAGACCTGATTCTAGAGAAGGCTGAAAGCAGAGCCATGACGTTATTATCCCAGCTTGATAACTATTGGCATTAAAACCTTCACCAGCAGAAGCCTGAAGTAGCGTGCGGCAATACCAGCAGGCAGGGCTCACATACAGTAGGGCTTGGTTTGTGGCCTACACATAAGTCAGGTGATCGGTTTTGTGGCACAGCCATTTACCAATGTTCTCCTTTGTACACAATGCGTGATAAATAGTACAGCTTCCCCCCACCGGGTGCTCATCTGCCTGAGTGCAGGGGGTGACATTCTGCATTCCACACATCACCACCACAACAACAAATCTGATTATTCCTGAAATTGTTAATTTTAGGAAAACTATGCAGCATTTGCTTTGGGACCAATTAGGCAATTTCCAAGTAGCTTAATTAGGCTGTAATTTCCTTTAGGAGCGGGATCTTCTGCCTCCAGAGTATGTGAGGTGTGTAGAGTGTCTGTGTCTGTAGTGTGTGTGTGACCTCCATGAGTTTATGACCCCCCTGCTGGCTAGTGGGAGAACTACACAACACATCCATGTTTGTGCAGCTGAGCGATCTACTTACACATCGCTGGCACGATCACCCAGCACACACCGCGATATTTGCTAAGCGATCTGTGCTAGCCAGTCCTTTCTTTAGGCGTTCAATCTAGAACTTGACTGCATGTGCTAAAGATCTGAACGGGTGATGGAGACTCACAGGACAGCGCATTGCCATCGCTATAGGTAATACACACGGGGCGATGTGTGCTTAATTTCATGTGCCCCCTAAAAGAACAAGAATGCTGTAAACATTTACTTTACAGAATTGCAGTATCCGGTTCCATTTCTTTTACTAGATTTGTGAAACTAGATGTTTAAACTGTAGTCATCGTTAGGGCCGGTAGAAGGTTTTTCCGCCGCTGCTCCCTATGACCAATATCAACTTTTCAGAACCTCAGGTGCACATATGATCTGTCGAGACCCGTTACATCGTTAGCACATTGTGTGTCACAATGCATCAGATAGTGAACCCGGGACCTGCGGGGGAGTTCATGGGAAATCATAGGATAGTTTGGGTCAGATGCTGGTTGTCCTAATGTATGGGCAGCATAACAAGGATTCCGCTCTATAAAGTCCTCCCTAATTTTGTGATGTCCAAACTCAGGGCCAGATTCCGGAGCCCGTAGCAGCTGCCTAAAGCTATTGGCTGCTGTAACTTTATTACGGAGCTTTATTGGGCAGCATCATTGCACAGTATTTTGTGTTGCATATACAGTATCTTGTGAAATGTACCATTTTGAATGCATCTGGGGTTTAAAGTAGCGCTTTAAATTTGGGCCACGCACTGGTGGCCAACTCTGAATAAGGCCCATTACATGCATAAAATAATCGATTGGGGTCTACCAGTAGCTTTACTCACCTAATACAGAGCTGCACATTTATACCTCTTTTACACCAAAAATCCCGGATCCGACACAGCATTTGGAAGAAGGATCCAAGCCGGGTCGGATCAGGGGAGGTGAATGGATGCCGCACACAGGCATCCATTCACCTCCTACGCTGCCGCCCTGCTATCTGCAGAGTATAGCAGACAGCAGCGCAGGATGTGTGTGTGTGTCCCGTCCAACCTGCAGACGCTGCGGTCCGCAGGTTGGACGTCCCCCCTTCATGTAAATGGGAGCCGGGTCATCTGACCCGGCGTACCCATTTACACCGCCCTCTACCCAGGTCCTAGCCGTGTTCTACCCAGGTCAGGACCTTGGTAGAAGTCCTGTGTAAAGGGACACGGCGTGTCACATTTACACCGCCTCTGACCCGGGTCTTACCCGCCTGGAGTATTAAGGTGGTGTAAAAGGGGTAAAAGCATTGCTTCATAGAGACAGACCTCTCAATTTAGGTGGAAAGACACTCAAACAAAAAAGACAATAATACACCTTCATTGCTAAGGATGCGGTAGCTAGTCCTGCCCGTAACAGAAACAGCACACTCACCACTGTATGAGAAGGCGTTTACTGTGCACCACGATGCTGCTGAATCACCAATCACGAGATGCATGAGCAGCCAAGGTGCAGTCGCACATCGCTCTAAAGTCTCCCTACAAGGGACGAGCGTTTTGCATTCTTGATTTCATGAACCAATTCCAAGTTGAATAAAATGCAACAACGTATGCCTGAAGTAATTCCGTCATGTAATAACTTTTATTAATTGGGTCAGCGAACCCGAATGTCTAAATTGCTGCTGTAAACAATGATTGTTTTATAATTGCTGCTGTGTATTTTTCTTATTCTCAGTCAAAATGATCCTACTTTAACAATGCAAACCGTGTTTTTACGGTTACTATGCTGCTCAGCTTCTAAATTGCATTTTGAAAATCATCAGCGGGGTTTTGCAGTTTGCCGTAATACTAATGCTGTGTACACACAGTTAGATTTGACATTAGATTTTGACTAAAGTCAAAATCGCATACAGATGGTATGCAGATCGAACAGGTTTTTTTTTTACCTTGCGATCCCGATGTGCGCTCCCCTGACATCACAAATCGAAACCCAGATAGACAGGGCAGCAATGACTATATAGTTCAAATAGAATGTAGATAGCATGAATTGTATGTAAATAGTACAGAGATCGCAAAGATTGTATAGCACTCGAATCTTAAGTCAAATAGCAAGGTAATCTCTCCGTGTACACACCATAAAATGATGCAACACTACTCTTTGTAAAGAAATAACCATTAAAACATTAAAAAGTAGCAATGTTAAATGAACCATAGAGTGTAATGGTTCACCATTTAAGGCGTAATGTGTATTGATCTGTGGCACTCTTTATTTGTACTCTATTTTTGTTATTTATTCAATGTTATGCCAAGTTTTGTCTCCCTGTACTGTTCCTTTGTACGGCGCTGCAAAACACTTTTGGCGCCTTATAAATAAAATAATAATAATAAAGAGTGAAACACTGCTTGCCACAACACAACTTCGGTCCCATTCAAGCCTGTGGTGGTTCTCTGAATCTGCTGACAATTCCAGCCTCAGACAGAAAATTGTTGCACATACTGTACTGGAGGGAATTCAATTTATTGCGGTAAATTACAATCCTAAAAAATGCCCATTAATCACAATGTTTTTTGTTTGTTTGTTTTTTAACCAGGCTCTTCAATTACAGCCTGTTTATTCTGCAGTCAATTCTACCAGCTACTGCATGATAAACCATTATTCAGAGTTACGGAGCTAAATGTAGGTTCTTAATTAGCTAATAAGTATCCTTCAAAAATCATCGTTAAAAACCATCAATGTAAATGATCTGTGCATACACAGTTTTTCTATAGAGATATGTATAGAGATGGTATCAGGATCCTGGTGCTTGGGATGCCTGCACAGATCATCATGGACTCAAGAACATTACTGTAAAAAAACCTCTTCAGCTGTCACTCACAAATTGTTTATAATAAATGAAAGGATCGTCTATATGTAGTGAATTGGACTTCTCAGACACGTATATGTATATGATCATCCTCATAAGCAGGATGGTTTCTATAGAAGTTCTGTATGTCACTGTCTATTGTTGTTCTTCTTTCCAGTATTTTCTGCTTATAGTCTATTATTGGAAATGTAAAGCCTATACCACACTATGTAAAAATGTGCGCTTGACCAATAAGAGGAATCATCTTACAGCCATTCGACTATATGGAACCAATGTAGAACCATTGCAAAAAGAAGGCAAAGCTGAACTCTGAGTGCCAAGTGCATTTGTCAATATAGGTGTGTAAATTGGCAAATGTTTTTATTCAACATAATGACCTGTATTGTATACCTTATATAAGAAAAAAAAATACACAACATTTTTTATTTGAATTTATAGAACAAATGTGAGGGACGCTGGGATTTTTAGCGGATATTTTAAACATCTCTCACAGAGATGTTGGCACACAAATGGTTAACCAAGATCATTTTTTACCAGGATCTAGCTGTGGTGTAAATGTGCACAAGACATTGAGGCACAATAACCATCATTAAAAGTTTCTAAAACAAACAAAAAAATACCAAAAGGTAACATGTTTACACCCATATGCACCTGAAATGCATTCAGGTTTACAACAGTTTCATGCTGGGTAAAAGTCACAGACTTATGCCCCCATTTGATTAAATCAGCGACAAACGCATTCACTTGGGCATCAATAAAACATCACATAAACGTCATGCTGATGCAGCAGAAGCAAATCCCGTTGTTGCATAAGTTGAAAAACAAGCGGTCCACTAATGCATCATCGTTTAGATTTACAGGCAGGCAGGAAGATGGAAGTCTCCCTGCCTGTACCGGAATGGGGGGGGGGGGGGGGGGGGGGAAGCGCCTCCCTGGGAAACAGGCAGCAGTCCCTGCCACCCGGAAGAGCTGGCAGGGGACACGGGTAGGGATCTGCTGCACTGCTCACGCTCGTGCATATGTAATGAGCGGAAGCAGTGAATATATAATGAGCGGAAGCAGTGAATATATAATGAGCGGCTCTCGACCCCCTGCTGGCTGTTATGTGGTAAAAAAATAATAATAATTAAAAATTAAATATATATTCATGTGCAGCACGCACATGAATAAAAATAGCATGCCCCTTCACTAACATTGAATACACTCACGGCGAATCACAGTGAAAAACCCATTGGAAAACAGCAGCGAATTGCGGCGACTAACAGACCGTGGATTGTCCGTCATTCACTGTTCGCCGTCGGCGAATTTTGAGTGTTAATTAGGGCAAATGACTTTTGCAATCAAAAAATTTGCCAGGGAGCACAAAAATAGGACACATTCGCCGTGAAAAGCGGCGAATCAGCGTCATTGAATACTGCCCACTGAATATACACTATGCCAAGTGGCACTTACACTCCCAGTCATGACTATCAATCAGTTATAACATAAAACACAGTAATAAAAAAATAATGCCTGTAACATATGCAACAATAGTTTATAGTAAATATCAGCATCTTTGATAAAGCAGATACTTATTGCCTGCAGGACAGTAGAACAATACAAGCTACTGAGGCAGATGGGGCAAAAAGTTTAAAGATTACATTACCTCTTAAGGCGAGTACACACCGGACGACGTCACTGCGATTTCGGCAGAGCCCTGTGTGTATCACGATGTAGTTAAGCCGTCAGAGAGAAGGCGAACTACATCCCGCAAGCCGTGGTTTAAATACACCGTGTAGCAAGAATATTCTTGCCTGCTGTGTACACCACACGGGGTGATTCAGGCAAACCTACTAAGTGATTTTAACAATGTAGTTAAAATCGCTTCGAAGAATCGCCACGTGTGTACCCCTTAACAATAAAACAGTACAAACTTTAAACAAGTTGTATACACACAATATAATATTAGATGTGAATAAATACAGGTCAAATTACATAAAAAAAAAGACAAACATTAGTCCAACGTTAACTCACCTTCCCTGTCTGTGCTTGACCAGGAATATTTCTGGAAGGGTTTATTTGATGGTAGCGGGTCCATCTGCAAGACTTTGTATATTTGTCCAAAGGCTAACAAACGCAGTGCATGCTGTAATAGAAAAAAGTGTAATCAAGGCTCAATAGTGAGTGACAAAGTGTTACAGGGATCAAAATGGACATTTTACTAGGCCCGGCATATCAATTCATTATGTGTGCCTTAAAAAAGGGCGTCTGATCATAGCTTATGGGGGCATGCCGTGTGATCATGGCATCAAGGCGCTCCTCATCTCTCTATGCCGGTTGGCAGAGCAGAGCTACGGGAGGAGAGTCTTCTGGGACAGCCGCTGTCCATGTAAGCCCAGCACCTGAGCAGAGTGCAGAGAGGCTGAGCGACTCGGCCAGCTGCGGCCTCCCTGCATGACCGGACCGGCCCATTGGCTCTTCTGGCATTGGTCAAGAGTGACAGATGGGCCGTCCGACCCTGCATTGAAGATCTACGAGCATAAAATATCACACTCATCATAAATACAAGTGCAGTTAATGTAGTCCAGACTTGCCTACCACCAACTATAGCAAACTAAGGCCCAAAATTGAGGAAAGTCCACAATCTAGGGCAAAAGACTTGTCCAATACAAATGCATCCTTAGGAGGGTGTTCAATCCCCACCGCTATTTCCAACGGGGGAAATATCAGCGGACGCCTATTCAATGCTGTCTTGCCCGACAGCATTGAAGAGGCAGATCGACAGAACGGGCCCGACTTTGAAAGCTGTCGAGCCCGTTTTGTCGATTACGGCCATGAATTGTCGCGATCACGGCTGAATTTTAACAGTCCATGACCATTTACGTGGACACGCCCCCTTTTCGCCGATCGTCATGCAGGACATTGAATCCCACCTGGCGATATGCTGTCGTAAAAAACGAAAACACGCCAGGGTCACGGCATGTCCCGACAGTCGTGACCCGGGATTGAATACCGCTCTTATACCTAACCGGTGACCATACCAATTTATTTGCTAAAAACTACTTATCCTAAATACTTTGTACACTAGAAGTAAAGTAACATAAAAACAGAGAGAAAAGTCACATAAACAATAATAATAATAATATTTATATAGCACATTTCTCCCAATAGGACTCAGTGCTTTACCATTGTCTTTACAGCTCAAAATACAAAACCAGCTTAACAGTAGAGGTCAGTGAAATGCTTGAGTAAATAGATAAGTCTTTAGTCTATTTTTAAAGGATTCTACAGTGGGGGCTTCTTGCACTGTGCGAGGATGAGAGTTCCATAGAGTTGGAGCAACAAAGCTGAAAGCTCGACCCGCAGATGAATTCAGGGAGAGGTAAGGTAAGCCACACCTCGTTACGTTTTTATCTGGGACGTTACACAAGTTAATTTGCAACAGAACCCGAAGCAGTTGGAATTGTAGTTTTCGAATAACAAGATATATTTATTTTTAGGACTATATTTATGTATATATTGATACTCGCTTTGTTTGCTGTTGTGCGCATACTCTCTAGTGCGACACTAATGCTTATTTACTAACCACACACACACCTTAATACTTAGGCAGAGCGCAGCACTATAAAAACCCAATTATTTACTAACACTCAGTAAGCCGGAGGGACATTGCACTGCCCACAGAATGTTGTTTCTTTTCATTCTCTGCTGTCATTAACACGTAGGAGCTGTTTGCACTACATAAATATGAACGATAAGCCTTAGTCATAACTGCACAAAGCATCTGAACACAAATACATAACCACAATTGTAGGCATTCAGCTGTTGTATGCTGTTACCCAGTGTTTGTGCAGCGAGCACAATGTGCAGCAGCCTGCGACAGACCACTTCTCTTATAAATGTAATTACACTGAAGAATTCTAATCAGCAGCATGGCTGGAAACCACTCTCTGTAAGGAAGGGCTGCATAGGAGCACTGCACAATGGCTCTACAAGGTCATCTGATGGGAAATTAATAAAGTGTAGCATACAGTCACAACAGGGTCTAGATAAAATTACATTTGATTCACTGCAGAATGATGTCGCAGATTAGATCAGCCGCTTTGCAGCGTTTATAGTACTTGTTTGGGACTATTCAGATAAGAAATCGTATTATTATTATGTACGGTAGCAGGGACAGAGGAATACTCAGTTCGGCATGAGCGGTCAGACCTGCAGCACCAGGAATCCCTTGTGTGATTCTGTAATGGTAACTGCTTGTCTGACCGTACCTCCATTCATGAACCAGGCATTCCGAGACATTGGGGTCTATTTAAGGCCTTCTGACATTTTTGTCCTAAATCTGCATCTGTTATTGCGACGAGTTGCAGTGAGAGGAGATGGAGGAATGAAGCGATATAAAATTAACTCAAAGCGGCTACATGAATATGAAAATGTATTGGCAAATAGTAAAAACACAAGTGTACAGGTGTGTGCGAATTAGTGTGTCTCGGGGAAAGTGAGAGGATCTTTTTTATTATTATTATTTAATAGTACACATAAGTTACGTACCCAGTAGAGATGTTTTATTTGTGCTGGAACAGATAATGGCTCCTCTTACGGTGTGTACACACTGAGATTCCTTTGCGATTTGATCCCGATTGCTATGCAATTTGTGCCCTACGGTTTTTTGCGGTTTCGACATTTGCTAACTCATGTGCCATTTCTTTGCGATTTTGACTTTATGTACTTTCGATCCTGATGCGATTTTGACTATGCGTTTGCAATTTACATGCGAATTAGACTATTCGATTTTGACTTTACTGTATTTGAAGAAAAAGTTGTTGGCTGTGTGACGCAGATGGCATCGGGGTCAAATTGCATGGCATTAAAACAGCATTCCATTCATACAATCTACATCCGATATGCACTACAGTATATCGTCTTGGCTGCACTGTCTATTTCACTATTTTATTTCTGCTGAATCGGAGCACGCATCGGCATAGAATCGGGATCTAAAGGTTAAATATTATCCGATCTCCATTCGATGTAAATGCGATCACGCATTTACATCTATATAGTCAAAATCTAATGTCAAATTGTACACCCCATAAGATTTGATTGCTAATGTATGCAATCTTTGCTAACTCATGTGCTATTTACATCCAATTCATACGATCGACATTCGATGTGCACTATTCATTGCTGCCCTGTATTTGGCTTTTTGATTTCAGCTGAATGGGCGCACATCGGCATCGAATCGGGACAGAAATCTTAAAAAACATGTTCTATCTCCATTCGATCCCGATATATAGTCAAAATCGAATGTATAATTGTACCGCGTGTACACAGCAGAAATATAATTTATGAAACGGAATAATGTAGATAGATTACTTTGTGTCTATGGTTAATTTGCACGAAGGGCACTATTTGTCTGAGAAGTGTATACCGCTGGATTGCAGAGGAAGAACCATGCACGAGCATGCTGATCACACAGAAACAGCAGTGTAAGGTGACAGATCGGCATGTGTTATACAGTGTTCTACAGATTAAACATTTGTCACATTAGTGGCAATACAATGTATTAATTGTGTTAATATAAATAGGGTAACATGCAGCCTGAACACACTCAAATCAACTATAATCTGAGTCAGTAAAAAGCATCGCTCAGTAATCCGGTCTGATTTGGTGCAGCCATGACGGCAACTGACCCTACATTCTGACGTTTTAGAACACCATGGATTTAAAATCTGCTGTGTTGTGCAGAGGAATGTACAGGAGATTACAGAAAGCATATTTGATATCATTGTTCATAGAGATGTGCCCTCCTACATCCAGCCTTTATACTACATGTAGGGCAAAGAGAGCTGCCACATCCCTTCCAAAGCTGCTATTGTCAGGTGGGTTTTTTTTGGGCAAACACATACGTTAGTTGTAACACAATGATACTGGGACTCCTGGACTCACAAGGAGACGGTGATGATAATTTAATACAGTGGTTCCCAACCCTGTTCTCAAGTACAGTAAGTGCACGTTTTCAAGTTCTC
Source organism: Crinia signifera (assembly GCF_055691185.1). NCBI lineage: Eukaryota > Metazoa > Chordata > Amphibia > Anura > Myobatrachidae > Crinia > Crinia signifera. The sequence goes on along the minus strand of NC_139225.1, from coordinate 10,021,858 downwards.
CTCACAGAATCACAAGTGAAATAGCGCCACCTGTGGATCTTTTAAGATGTGTCTGAATACGGAGTACACCTGTGAACTGGCCGGGTGACCTGGAAAACGTGCACTGTTGGGGGTACTTGAGGACCAGGATTGGGAACCACTGAGATAATATATGTAACTTGTATATTGTGTGTGATGGAATCTGAATTTGGTGCACAAAGAACTTGCATTGGAAAAAAAAAAGCTGCGGCTTCTACATGGAGTCTTTGAATTGGCATAGGAAGTGCTATAGTCTAAAATGGATATACAAGTGTAGAATAAAATTAATCAGAACCGTCTCCTTGTGCGTCTTAAGGCCCATACACACTGGGCGACTTTGAGCTGAAAGTCGCTCAAAACAGGAGGTTTGAGCGGCTTTCAGCTCAAAGCCGCCCAGTGTGTACGGCCCGGCGATGAGCGCTGCTGCGCGCTCCCGCATCATCGCTGGGAAAGCTGTTCATCTGCTGGTTATACCAGCAGATGAGCGGCTTTCAGGACGGCTTTGCATAGCGCTCCTCTATGCAACACCGTCCTACTCCCTTCCGTCGGCGCCAGGCAGGGAGATTGTCATCATCGCTGTCCATACACGCTGGGCATAGTCGCCCAGTGTGTATGGACCTTTAGTCACATTGTGTTTGTGCAGATGCATTTGTGCCAAGATTCTCTGTGCGTGACTGCAGCAAAGATGTATGAGGACATATTTGTGTTATCTATGACGTTAATAGTGTAAAGAGAAACAAAAACACGCACATAGTACTGTATAAGGCAGTTGCAGATTACTAGGATGGGGTAGTGGGGGCTGCTTATGGCTTTTTTGTATTGCTTGCAGGCCCTGTAACTTGTAGCCATAAATACATTTTCTTTGTTTTGTCTGACTTTATTTTGCAGTGATGGCATTACAGCTATACTACTACGCCCCTTCCTGTAACCGGTGGAAAACGTCTGTGTGGAACAGCACCTATTGCAGCTCCAACAAGTTGTAAGCAGGAGAGTCAAGGTGCGTACCCACGGTGAGCTTTCACTTAGGGCAGTATTCAATTAAAAAAATTTGCCGTGTTTTATGGCGAGTCTGTGCTTTTCTCGCGTTGGACGGAGAATTTTGCTCTCAAAAACGAGCAACCCTATTCAACGTGCACTTCTCGCCGTCTTTCTAAGTGATTTTCGCAGTGTCTCTCAGTGTAGCAATTCTCCATCTTTTCATGGAGAAGTGGAATGTGAACTATTAAAATAAAAGGTTTTTTGTTTTAATTTTGGTGTCAAAAAATCAGGAATTTTATTCTGTGAAAGGGCATGCTATTTTTATTCATGTACTTATAGCACATGAATATATATTTAATAAAAAAAAAATATATATATATATATATTTTACACAGAGCAGCCAGCAGGGGGCCGGGAGCCGAGCCGCTCATTAGATATTCATATATTCACTGCACCCGATCATTACATATGCATGATCGGGAGCAGTGACTATACCCGGTTACCTGCTGGCTCTTGGGGGGGGGGGGGCAGCTTGTGCTGCCTGGGTCCCGGGGAGCCCTCCTCCCCTCCACAAAAGTTCTGGGGCAGGCAGGGAGACTTCAATCTCCCTGCTTGCCACAGTCCCACGGCTCCCTGCCGCGGACGTTCGTCTGCTGCAGGGGTTAAGATTGGCCGTGAGGGGCAACTCGCCCCTCCGACATTGAATACAGGAAGAGCGAGTGGCAGCCAGCCCTCCGGAACACAGCGAGTGTGCAGCGAATCTTAAACAGGATTCGCTGAACACGGCGATATTTTACATTCAATACTGCCCTTAATATTCAACCCCTATTCCATCTGTGTCTGGATCGGAGTTGGTTACAGTGTTCACATTAGATTTGGACTATGTAGTACAGATCTGTACTATATAGTCTTGCCTGCCAAGACTATTTTTCTATTTGATTTACACCACACAGGAGGGAGTGCCCATTGGGATCGAATCTGCATGGAATGTACTGTAGGAAAATCATTTGATGCCCATACGATTTTCTATTAGATTTTGCTTCTATAAGCAAAATCGAATAGAAAAATAGTGCTATATCTCACCGTGTGTACGCTCTATCAATCTCAGGGGCTCTGCAGCGAGGGTGAGCAGGCATTATAGTGAAACAGATCCCAGGTGGTAGCGCAGTTCTAAGTACTGTATACCCTTTATTATCCCTGCTAGGAATCATGAATAATTGATAAGCAGTCAGTCATATTACATATGCAAAGAATACAAACAGGAAAACCCTCGGCAAGGATAATAAAGAAACCGCTGGTTCCTATTTTTTTTTTTTACTGTTTATTGCTATTATGTACGGGTTTTGGAAAATAATTTATACGTTTATCCCCAAATGTGCTATATATTTGTGAATGAATTTCACTTTGTGATCCCGTGCTCCCATCAGATGACCGAATGGAACCATAGGCATTGTTATTTTGACAAATGGAGTAAAGAATGTAACTACAGTATTACACACACAGTGAAGAGGGCCTTATTCAGACCTGTTTGCTAGACTGGTGGCAGATGGCAAAAGGCGACGATCGCCAGGAGCAGCTCCATCTGCCGTTGCCTGGCACTGCCCCTGGCAACCCGGCTGTGTGCGTTGTGACGTTAGCAACCCGGGGCAAAGGAGGCGGGGCTGGGCAGCCGGAGCAAGGCAGCGGCTGAAGCTGAGCTCAGCACTCAGCTCAGCGGTGCTGCCCGGCGCTAAACAGTCTAGACAGTGGTAAACCCGAGAATTTTATGGCCTTGCCAAACTGGGCACTGGATCATAGCCCGGGAAATTCTCAGGAGTACCACTGAAGGGGTTAAAGGTTCACTCAGCGTCCACTGCATATTGGAGACCCCTTTAAATGCTCCCTGCAGATGTGATTTCTAGACCCGAGCAACATCAAACTAGAGTTTATTTATTGCCGATTAATGCAGGGGTCCATTAAAAAATAATAATTAATGATAAAAGAACGCTCTTCATTAGTGAAAATTATATGGAAAATATAGGACTTGGAATATGAGTTTAGAAACCAGGAAAAATTAGCAAGAAAGGGCCCTGTATGTCTGCTAGGTCATCATTAGGACACAAATATAGATGTGTCCTCAATAACCCAAGCAGCTTCGCATGAGTGAACAGAGAATGTCTTATTCACAACACAGCGGCAGGAAAACACCACTAAACCTTACTACAGACTCTGGGCGGTGACTTACCTCACAGGAATTAGTTTTCAATACATTCAAAGCCAAATCACACAGGACCTGGCGCACCGATGAGGGCTGTATTGGGGCGACGGCTTCAATAGTGTATGAAGACACATTTGTAAGCGCATCAGAGCAGGGCCCTCTTCCCTCCTGTTGTCAAAGCCCACTTCTCTTCACATGTCACTCACAGCTCTCATATACTCAAACACTCAGGGCCTTATTCTAGTTTACTCTTTCTGACAAAATCCTTCTTAGATGGACAAAACCATGTGCACTGCAGGGGGGCAGATGTTACTTGTGCAGAGAGAATTAGATTTGGGTGGGGTTTTACTTCAATGTGAGATCTATATTGCAGTGTAAAAAATAAAGCAGCCAGTATTTACCCTGCACAGAAACAAAATAACTCACCCAAATCTAATTCTCTCTGCACATTTTACATCTGCCCCCCCCCCCCCTGCAGTGCACATGGTTTTGTCCATCTAAGAAGGATTTTGTCAGAAAGAGTGACCTAGAATAAGGCCCTCAGTAACCATCTTCGTCCGCATACTCCTCTCCATCATTGGCCTCAAGCCTCTAGTTGTATGTTGGTTGAGTCCTCACTACTTATATTTAAGCTGTAATGTGTATTGAACTGTGACGCTCTTTATTTGTACTTTGGTTATTTTTTCAATGTTATGCCAAGTTTTGTCTCCCTGTACTGTTCCTTTGTACGGCGCTGCGAAACACTTGTGGCGCCTTATAAATACAATTATAATAATAATAATAATAATAAAGAGTTCCAAGAAAACTTAACTAAGCAACCAGTTAACGTTATAGGACAGTTCTGAACGTTTAATCTCAGTCTGTCCTCCTGTGACTTTCTGGCTCATTTCCAGTGACACGTAAAACTATCAGAGTCCACAGATCTCACAGAAGAAGAAAGGTATTTTGTTGGCATTTGAAGTTTTTAAAAGCTAAGAGATTTACGGCACTATGGAGTATACGGCATATACGCAGCAGAACTTCCTTCCCAGCCGATGCTTCAGGTGCTCTCTTATCTTTTAGCCTATCTATATTTTAACTTCGATCACAGAATGGATTTTTTTCCTCCAAAGCAAACGGCGTCTTACCCTGCAGCTTCTGGGCGAAGTTAAACCACTAGCCAAAATAAGAAAAAAAAAAAATAATTAAATATCTTTCCATCTCATCAGAGCATTATAGTAGGGGGATAGCTTAAAGTATTTTGTATCATCGAATCCCATACTAAATCTTTCAGTCATTTCCTTTAATCGCTCTCCAAACACCCCCTTCACAAGATTCAGAGAAAATGAGAGTGACACCAGATCTGTCTCATTGGATTTCGCAGTTGCACAAATGAAAGATGGGTCAGAGCAGGGCAAAGGTTCCAGTAATAGTATATGATCTGATGCCTCCTAGACAGCAACTTCCTATTGACGCCCACAAATCCTTTTCTATTCTGGGTAATTGCTGACACAACAATGTTTCGCTGTTCACACAGAACCTCAGTAATATGTTGGCGACTGTTGGAGATCGCTTTAAATCAGCTCTGTGCTCTTCCTAATGTAGTGACCGAGTAGATCTGTGGAGCGTCATCACACCAACGACTGGAATTCTCTCTCAGTTTAGCGGCTACACCCGAGACCCTGATTCTGGTCTCATTGCTCCCCTGCACGCTCGCACAAGGGAGCCATGTTTAGCGACTGTGCATACGCATCAACATTGATGCGCATGTGTAGCTGCTTGATGCGAGCGGTCACAGCACATTGATTATTCGCCGGCTGCTCACACACAGCACTGCGGGTGGGGGGCATGGGGGGAGGTCGCCGGCATTCCCATGGAAATTCGGCAGGAAACCCGGGTGCAGGCAGCTTCCTGTACAGGCTCCTGCAGATCTAAGACCTCAGAGAAGCGTCTTAGTTCTGTGAATGCTGCAGAAAGCATTCGACGGTCGGCAAGATTTTGCTCCCGCAAGCAAGGCTGCGAATGCATGTTTATGGTGCAGGAAAGTCTGAGTGCGAGGGAGGTGGGCATTCGCGCGGGCACCAGGTGGCGTTTAGAGGACCCCCAAAGCTGCGGGTAAGAAACCACTGTCAGTGCTGATGCTACCTCTGCTCCTGCACTGGTGATCTGTATGGAATCCTTGGTGGCAGCAGCTGCTACCACCACAATTTAAGGAGCAAGTATATTCTACACGGCAGTCATTCAATCCGTTCTCTGTTCCTCAATCACAGTCTGGTTCGGTCTCAGCTCAAGACCGATATAGACTACGACGCATCCTGAAAACAGCGGAGAAAATCATAGGCACAAACCTCCCTGCAGTTGAGGACATCTATCATGCCAGGGTCATGAAGCCCGCAGGCGGGATCATTGACCTGTTCCGAGGCTACCGTCTGGCAGACGGTACAGCTTAAAGGTGCCCATACACTAGTAAGATTTATCTTCAGATCTGGCTGGTTGGAACAAAAACATGGTTATGGATGAGTGACAGTTTGTCAGTGTTCCAGCATTTCCAAGCAAATGGTCAACTGTCATTTGCTCTCATCCGTAACCATGTTTTTGTTCCAACCAGACAGATCTGCAGATAAATCTGCGTGTGTATGGCCACCTTTAAAGGCCTACAAGGACAACTAGACAAAAACAGTTTTTCCCCTCAGACGGCCATCCTAGTCAATTCCTCACTAGCGTAGCCCTCAACTATCCCCGATCACCGTCCTAGTCAATTATCTGTCATTTCTCCTCCCTACGTTAGGTCTGGCATGTTGCATATTTCAGCGTGTGCAATGGAGTCTATTACTCTGTGTCCCTTTGTACCCAGCTGTACAGGCGAAGGCATCTAAATCACCTGGGAGATTAGGCTGTGGTGAAAGGGCACACGTTCTTATGGTCAACTCAGACTGGGAGATGCATTTTGGTCTGGGAGAGCGCTTAGGAAAGGTGAAGGTCTCTAATAGTCAGCTCTTGTACCATCACACATTTCTTTGAGGTACAGCCACTAAGTTTATTCAAAGAAAATTTCAATCTAATACTGCTCCATCATTGTTAATCCATCATATCAGTATTAATCGCTAAATAAATGAATGTACTACTAACCATTACAGGCTGCCTTTACCAATGAGGTATATGTTCTGCCTTGTACTATACATCTATTTACATCTCAAGTATATAATAACAGGCATAGTGCTGCATACAATATTAGCCATTGACGATTATGGCTACTGTTTATTCATATATTAAATACATGTACAGTTTGAGTATCCCTTATCTGTATATCCAAAAACCGTGGTTTTTCAGAATATTTCGGGGGTTTTAGAGCTTACAATCTATATTCCCTACCACATGTACACATTTACTGTATTCTATGGTTAATTTTGTTGGGAGCCAAATAACCTACCAGTATATTTTTGGATTGTGGGAGGAAACCGGAGTACCCGGAGAAAACACACGCAAGTACGGGGAGAATAAACTCCACACAGTTAGGGCCATGGTGGGATTGGAACCCATCACCTCAGTGCTGTGAGGCAGTAATGCTAACCATTACACCGTCCGTACTGCCCTGTATATATAACACATGGTGGGGACAGAACCCATGACCTCAGTGCTGTGAGGCAGTAATGCTGACCATTACACCATCCGTACTGCCCTGTATATATAACACATGGTGGGGATAGAACCCATGACCTCAGTGCTGTGAGACAGTAATGTAACCATTACACCATCCGTACTGCCCCGTATATTTCATAATGATAGCAATACTGTATGGGACACAAACGCACCTTTACAGATATAATGCTAAAATTACCATCCACATCTGGTGACATAACAGCAACCTTATATTATAAAATATATTTGAATATATTCAATTACATTAGAGTGTAAAATGTTGAACTGATATTAATCTATGGGGGTTCCCGGCCTGTCCGTGTGTGTTTGAGCTTCAGCCTATAAGCGCTACTAAACACACAACACCGCCTAATACAACAGCACATTCCTCAGCGGAAGGGTTTGGCTGCTGCTGAGAGTTGCAGAATGAAGCGGCTTCACACTGCATGTCAGACATACTTAATGTGTTGTGAAAAGCATTGACAAGAAGCAGTGAACTAAGAGAATATTAATAAGAGGAATGGAGGCAGTCATCTGCATTACACTCCAGCTTCATATCACAGTTCAGGGTGACAGGATGAGATAACCGTCACTGGGAAAGCTGACCCTCCAGGCTGTTCTGAAATGCACCCTGTAAAATGGAAACAAGCAGAACCCACACAACCTCATCCACACTGTACTGTACGATATGGGGAAATGTCTATGTATCATTCATCTTTGATGTCTGTAGGCCCATACACACTGAGCGATTTTGAGCTGAAAGCAGCTCCCGTTTACACTTTGAGCTGCTTTCAGCTCAAAAGCCACCCAGTGTGTACAGTCCGGCGGTGAGTGCTGATGTGCGCTCCTGCATCATCGTCGGCCACCGCCGCCCATCTGCTCATATTACCTGCAGATGACCGGTGGAAAGCCGTCCACCCTGGGGAAAATCGCTCAGTGTTCATGCACTGAGCGATTTTCAGCCCAGCGATTTTCCCCGTCGTCGCCGTCCATACACGCTGGTCATAAATGCGCCCGGTGCGTATGCTTCTTAAGAGTTGATGATGAACCTACTTTCAGTACAAACACGGGAAGTGCAACCTCGCTTCCACCAGTGAGCGGTTAATCTGCGGTTGAGATCAGGTAAGGTTTCTACTATACATTACATACTACGCCAATACCAAACGAGCGACTCCTTCATAAGCATATACACTGAAATCCAATGGCAAATCACTGCTTTTTCAAATTCATGGCATGTTATTATGATTGGTATGTAACTGTGGCAGTAAGGGTAGTGGCATGGTACCACTTTGTGCACCTTCACTTTTCAGCCCCAGACACCCGGCACCATTTTTCTGCACATTGCATGCAGTATAAATGCGGAGTTCCTGCCACCATATGATAATAAACCCCAATTAAAATGATCTACTATGATCCCTCCTCATCACACACATTTATATTTGGACAAATTGGCTGGGGGTTTATCACTTTCAAGCTTAGTACAACTGGCCCATGGTGAGGAAGGGGAAACGTGGGCAAGAAGTCTGGAGCTAGACTGATTTTGCTCCTTTGAGAAATCTGGAGCTTCATGGTGATGTGTGTACCCTGGGGCAACGTGCAAAGACCTGAAAGCTGCAAAACAACTAAAAATTTCTATCACAATACATTTTCTCCCGTTCATTGGATTATACCCTCGGCTCTGGCTCGTGCATCTTGTTACCTGCGCACTTTGTGTGATCTCCTCTCTCTCTTTTACGGTCATGTAGGCCAAGGCATCTGTAGGTTCCCGTTCGCATGGGTCATGAAGACCTGGCCCTCCTACATGAATGCAATACAATATATTTATAGTATACACTCTCCCAGGCATTTAAGAAAAGCAACATTTTCACAGTACTAAACAAAAAAAGATATAATGATAAAAAAAAAAAATCGCTATCTTGTATTATTTAAACATTTAGGCTGATACCCCTTTCACATCGCACTTTTAAAACGGTATATTGCCGTTTTTTTCCCTTTTTAAAACGTTTAAGCCTGCACTGTGAATGCACCACAGCCAATTTACCGTTTCAAGTTAACTGGCATTTCGAACCGTGTAAAAAGCAGAGTCCTACACGGTTCCTTGCCGTTTTTTGTGCAATGTGAATGTGTACAGTTTGTCTGAAACGGTATTTCAGGCAAACAACACAAGCACAAGCACAATTTGTGGCGCCCCCTCCCCTCCTATATGTCAGCAGGCACCGGGGATCGAGCGGGGTAGGCTGGACGCAAATAGCCAGCGGAGGTGAGCGCTGGGGCTTGGAGATCTCTCTCCTCCACTCTTCTCCTCTCCCCCGTCTCCCTGCTTACTGCGTCCGTGCTGACAGCTCAGTTTTCCACCAGCCGCGCTGTTCCTGGCCACAGTGATCAGACAGCCTATCTGATCACTGTGGCCAGGAGCGGCGAGGCAGGCAGAAAACTGTCTCAGCTCACCTGCGAACTGCCATCCCCGTTCGCCTAGTACATTCTCCGGGGGGCGGGGGGGGGGGGGGGCAGGCAGACTGGAAGGAAAGCCCGGGGGCTGTGTGATCAGCGGGTGAGTCACCCGGATCGGGTCACCGCCAGTCAGCCACGTCTCCTCGGTGCCATCCACACAGCTGACCCCTCCCCCGGCTCACAGCTGACACATTGTTGTCACTCCGGTTAATCAATATGCGATCAGCAAGGTCGCGGCCGCCGCGGGGTCACAGGGGGCTGATTCGCCGCCGCCGCCTCCCCCAGGACCGTGCGCGACCCCCGCTCCCCTCAGCAGTCACTCAGCTCACTGCCCTCCCGAGCTAATCCCACGGCCATCCTCCCTCTCCCCGACTGGTATTACAGCATCGTCACCCCGCTCCTCGTCATACCCCCGCCCGCTACATGTAACCGAGGCTCTGCCGCACGCCGTCCCAGGGCTCCATCTCCCCTCCGCGGCTCTGTCCCCCTCTACCCCCGGCTTCACTGCGCAGCGCGACCGCCCGAACCATCAGAGCCCCGCTGGGACATAGGCAGCTGGGGGACACTCGGGAGGCTGCACGCATCAACGTGCCCGCAGGGTCAGAGGACAAGTGTCTGCCCGGGACTCGCTGCTGCCCGGCTACCCTGCTCCTGTCACCCGCCGCCCTCCTCAGTCTCTCACCCGACTGTCACAACAACACAACACTATCTGTACTGCGGGCCGACGGGTCACGTGTCCCAACAACAGCCAATCCCCTGGCGTCACTTCCTCTGGCACTGATACTCATATGACAGGCAATCGTCACACACTGCCTTGAAACGTGTTCTGGATGAAACGTTTCAAGTGCTATGTGAATGACACTTAACCGGTATTTAAAACGGTAATCTGGGTCACTGTTAAGGCTCTGACCCGTTTTAATTACCGTTTTAAAATACCGGTTTTTAAAACGTGTCTGCGATGTGAAAGGGGTATTAATGGGATACAATACAATCTTGACAAAACATTTTTTGTTTAATTACTATTATTATTTTTAAGTAACCTTGGCTGTGACAAAACGACATCAATTTACAAAGTATAGCAGTGAAGTAAGAGAGAGACATTAACCATTCTTCCAAAAACGGACTACAGTGACTTCCACATAAGATGCGTCTATTTTAAGTCTGATAAACTCTTCATTTAGGAAACTTCCTAAAATTAATGCTGCCCATACACTTGTGAGATACAATCATTCGATTTCGACCAATTCTGGGCGATAAATCGAATGATTGTATGCATTTGTAAGGGTCTTTTCGACGCGATGCGCGAGCACGCCGTCAAAAGTCGCGTTGATAGATATTATGTGCTGCACATAGTATCTATCGAATTGTAGGAGCAGTCGCATGTGGTTAAAAACCACATGCAATCGCTCGAATACAATCCAGGGTTGGGGGGCGGAGGGGACGCATTCAGCGGTGTGGGGTTTGGGGACCCTAGGGACCGCTGGCGGCGCACCTGCGTCTTGTATCAGGGGGCAGCGGAGTAGTGTAGCGCTAGCAGTAGCGCTTGCGGGAGGTGGGAGTCAGAGGTGTTGGGAGAATTGTTTAAAATACTTGGCTGCCCTGTGATTGGTCGAGAGAGCTCAGCCAATCACAGGGCAGTCCAGTGTTTTAAACATATCTTCCGCCACCGCTGACTCCCACCGCCCGCAAGCGCTACTGCTAGAACTACACTACTCCGCCGCCCCCTGCCAGCACCCGATGTGCCATCGGAAAATGGCATGCGACATCGGGTGCTGACTTGTGCACCCAAAAATGTAATCGGATTCGATGGACATCGTACTTCGATGTCGCATCGAATCCCATCGCATAAGTGTATGGGCACCATAATTACCATAATCTCCTGTGGACAAATAATGTTACGATGGATTGTCCTAATGAATTTAAATAATTTATGAGGCACAAGAATGGCAGCACAAACGCAAAAAAAAAAATAAAAAAATAAATCAGGGAACCATTGCTCGAATGAGCAATTAAAACTAGGTGCTTTGGTCCATTGTGTGTGTGTGTGTGTGTGTGTGTGTCCCTGCTGGCCGCAGAACGGTTTGTTTAGTAATCCGTAAAGATGAAGACTCAGTATAATTAAGCTGTGTAAGTCCTAAATGTCTTACCAGGCAAAATTATGCCAAATGCCAGGCACTCCATGACTCTGCGCAAAGCTTCACCGGCACCCAACGGCCTGTTCGACGTTCCTATGGCTTTTTCACATATAAGTTCCAACGGCTGAGAGATATGAGGCAGAAGGTAAGTCCAAATATCTTCAACACGTAATGCTGTATTTTACTACTGTATGTCTGTCATTTATATTTATTAGTTCCAAGTTACTATAAAATTGCATACGTACTGTAAAGTGAACATGAAACGGTTAGAGCAGGAGTGGCCAAACCGGTCCTCGAGATCTACCAACGGTCCACGTTTTCCAGGTTACCTATCTGGTGCACAGCTTTAGTCATTACTAACTGTCACATTTTAAAACCTGCTGCATTCATTCCCACTATAGATCCACAGGTTGCCTGGAAAACATGCACCGTTGGTAGATCTTGAGGACAGGTTTGGCCACCCCTGGTCTAGACTATTAACAAGGCACTACTATCAAGGCACACAGTACATAGGAAAATTGTGTCACTTTATAATAGCTGTTTGCGGCTAACAGGAAGTATAAGCGCCGTCATCGGAAGGTAAACTCACCCATCCTTTCAGCCGCGCCCAGGTGGGTACTCTGTTGCACAAATCTCGCAGAATGCGTAGAACAATTACACAAGATTTTAATCCGTTTGCTCTTGCCTGTAATAGATAAAATGGTTCCAGTTCTGCGGTTTAGCTCACTCCTAACCCCAACCTACGAAGGCCTCGGACAGATTCTTTAATGTGATTACTGAGTAGTAAATGATTAAAAGTTCATGCAAAGAGAATTACAGAATGACGAAACGTCCATGTTTAGAAAGGTCGGGCTTTAAAAATAGAACTGAAAAGCTTTGTGTAAAGATTGCTTTTGTAGCCTCATGATAATGATGTGTCAGGGAAGACTATTGAATCTAAACCCATTTCTGAACGGCATCCATGTTGCCAGTGGTCAGGAGGCCACTTGGCAGGGAGAACACGTGCACAACTGTGACTGGACAAAATGGTTTCCAGTTGTGTGTCATCGACACGATCAACAACTCATCAACTAGGAACCAATGAACAATCTCCAGTAGGCCGCGTACATGGCACAGTTGCTAGGCAAGCATGACTGGACAGTAAATATATATATATATATATATATATATATATATATATATATACACGACTCAGGTCTAGTATAATGGGTTACTGTGCACGAATTTCATGAGGTCATAAAGAAAATCAAAGTCAAAATAAAAATAAATCTCATAAGGCTACAATAACAATAAGGTAAGAACAAATAGCCAACCTGAAACCATTTGGCATGTCGAAGAGACGCCAAGGCGTTCAGGCATTTCTGCCTGTCCAATATGTCCGGTGGATCTTTCATCGCAACATTTTCTACTGATAAGATGGGATAAAAAAAAAAGACAGATACAATTTGACCAAGGGGATTCTGTCACAGGAAGAGTACGGCAGCATCTGAACAAGCTAATAAGACTCCCAGAGAAACTGAATGGTTCACAAAAGTGCACGGCGGTTATATTATCCATAAAGGCCATTCAAGTAGTAATGTGCAACACAAAGCAAAGGAGGCATTCACTTCCAGTTTTACAAATCGATAACAGCTATGTACCATCTGGGATCTTATTATAAATGCACAACATATCTCAGGACGTAAAAATAAGCACATAGCACTTCTTGACCCTCCCTGCACCAGTCGCTGTAAATGGTACATTGCAATCCTAGGAGTCCAGATGCAGGATTTGATTTAAAAAAAAAAAAAAAAAAAGTGTAAACCTATAATGTGGGTTTAAATAAATGGTGCGCCAATGTAAATAAGAAAAAGATGATGGGAAGATCATAAGGAAAAAAAGACCCGTCGTAGAAGCACATTTATACACTTCTACAGCCGCAGCACATTAATATCATATTATACACTTAGTTTTATTCCCTTTAGCTGCGTTGAAATGAAAGCTATAAATCTAAATGGTAAAGATTGCAGGCGTAAAACCTTTGGCTCTACCGATTTTTCATTCTCAGTGTTTTCATAAAGATGTTTTATCCATCTTAATGTGAGCAGTCATTACAGCTAGAGGAAACACAGGGCTTTAACCGTGGTAATGGCAGTATAGTATTCACTGTCTGTCCGTAGGGCAGTACAGTATGTGTAGATATAACAGACGTTCTTAGATGTTCAACTATCATCAAGACCCAACTCTTCAACAGGCCCTAAACCACACAATCTTTTCAATCTTTTAAGTCCATCCCCCCCCCCCCCCTTAAAAATACTGTAGTTCTGCCTCATTTGTGCATTATATTATTCAGGAAAGCTGCGGGACATCCAGGCTGTGTTGTTTTACATGTGCATTTATTGTATGTGTGTTGAATATTTAAGATACCATCTGTGAATCACTCTGCTTATTTGTCATATTATTAAAATAAAGAATTTATGGCCTCTTTGCTGTAGTAGATAGAATGTAGGGGTAGTCAACGTTTGCCCATATTTCCGACAGTTGGAAATACAGTATGGGCACTCCTTGACAAGGACCGATGGAATTTACACTCTACCTATTTAATCTATCCGACCTTTGGAAATTCCTCGATGGTCAGATCAGACTGTTGGAAATGTTCCGATGGTCGGAAAGACTAAAAGGTTCTGTGAAAATGGCTGCAGATTGTCGAAAAACTGTTGCATAAGTCACAATTTAGCTTAGACAATGCAGGTTTCGACTGTTTAAAAAGTCAAATCTTCATAAGTGACAAAAAAGCTGAATAAAACCCAGTATTTCCAACTGTCAGAAATATCGGCTACTTTCTTTTCCACCTGATGGAAGATTAGCCGAACACAAACACAGCCAGAAACATAAAATAGAAACTCTACATGGGAAAGCAGAACAGACTAGACAGAGGGTACGTGTCTCTAATCAAATCCAATCCGACAAAAGGAAGGAAGCTTTAAACAATGTGTGTAGACTTAAAAGGGGTCTGAAAATGTGTTCATTTATTTGAGACTGTAATCTTTTTTTTTTCTTTTTCTTGAAGTCTAGCTTTGAATAAGTCTGTGTATTTCGTTATTTTCCCTCATTAATGAAGCTCACAGGTTGATAGCTAAAACATCAAAATGAAATCCCGCGTTCTAAAAATGATCAAGTGCTGAAAGATTCAGTCCATTAATATTGCATTGTTTAGAACTCCAAGACACACTCCTAACTAAAAATGTGCCAGGCAGAAAATGAGCCTTGCCGTCTGCCTTCGTCTATATTTGTATTTTATTGTTCATACATATTCGCCCCGGGTTCTGATCGTCAGAAGTGCTACAGACATATTTTCCATCCTGACGAACTCCACAGCAGATGTTTGCATTGCATTATTTCTCGCCTAACATGTTCGAGACGTCACAGAGCTCCGATAAGATAACTCTTCTTTATCCTTAAAGGATACCAGCAAACGTTTAAAGGTACAGTCCCACGGATAGGCCACATAAAGGCATGTGGTAAGTGGAATAGATTTACGGTCACGTGCGGCTAAGTCACTGTGATCATTAATAGTGATATATGGAATACTTGCCATCTGTCACAGTAAAGCCAAAACAGATTCTAAAAGAACGTTTGGAGTTTGGTTAAATTTATCTTCGGGCCGCAAGCAAAAGATTTAATTAATGCTACGGAGTGTTACGCTGCAATTATAGATCGGTCTAATCATTATTTATAGCAAAATGTATAAATTGTAAACATCAACTTTAAAAACGGTATAGCTATTGTGATGAGCTGCATCTTATGGTCCGTGACTAATAACAGTATCAGACCAGTCTAATCATCTTCGTTTATACAGGAGACTAACTGCAGACTTGGTGGAAACCAGAGCTCAGTTAAACTCCACATATGAATCAGTGCAGGGTGTTTAATTCATTTTAAAACAAGATATTAGCTCTCAAGTGGGTCATATTTGTATTCTCCCCAGTGGCTAGTATTGCACCGTTCCCTATCTGTATCACTCTGTATATTCTTCCAATGTTTGTGAAGGTGTGTGCACATCCAGGTGCTCGGACATCTTACGTCAATCAAATATTTTTTTTATGTGTTACTGAATTACGTGAGCTGTGTAATACACTGATGCTATGTATTGTATAAAGGTTTATATATATATGTGTACATCATAGGTGTCATTGGTTGTACAAGTGATGCGCATTCTTGTAATATAAACTCCTGCACCTCTAATGAATCCTTCTTTGTGACATACATATACTGTATATATAAGTTATGGTTGGGGATGTGATTAGCCTAGTTCCTGCCCTTACTCCCTTGCTTGAGGGATTCACAAGCAGAACAATGGTTTGTTGAAGCCACACGTTCACTGAAGTAATAACAAGTACCTAGTACGGACACAATCAGCAATTTAACCTGCAAAGACCACATCACTTTCTTGGCTTCTAAAAGTTACAAAGAGGTAATTACAGAAACTGCCAATTTCTTTGGGCTCTCTCATTATTATGCTGGCATCTATTATACAATTATCTGGATGATCACCCAGATAAGAACACTGTGCATGTGACCAGCAATCTGAACATATGGATCAGTGGGGCAGATGTATTAAGCCTTAACAAGAGATAAATGCAATGTGTGATAAGGAGAGATAAACGTCCGGCCAATCAGCTCCTTACTGACTTTTTTTTCAAACACAGCCTGTAACATGGCAGTTAGCAGGTGATTGGCTGGACGTTTATCTCTCCTTATCACCCTCGAATTTATCTCTTGTTAAAGCTTAATACATCTGCCCCTATGTCATGCCGAATTGCCTAGTATGTCCGTTATTATGGAACACATGGGCCAACCAACCAACACTTTACAGAGGAGGAAGTGAGAAAGGTCTCCCCCTATCTGCTGGGTGTCAGGCGCCTGTTGATCTGAAATATTTTATGTGACCATGAATACCTAGCTTCTGTAGTTATTGATGCTGAATGCTCCTATATTGACCCATTAGGGTGCCAATATATATTTTACCATTAATATAAGCAGTGCCCTCTCCGGCATTCGCTTCAGGCGGCAAGCTCATTTTCAAAGTTGATGTTTTGACTATATAGATTTTAATTATGCTCTTTCATTTTTTTTATATTTAACCCACTTAAGCATCAAGGTATGGAAAATACAAATACACTGTAGGACTGTACCTTTAAATGGGAGGTCCGAGGGATAAGCTTGCAAAGCGCATGGATTTAGCCATTACATGTCAATGTGAACATCTGCTATAAGTTCACATATAAATTGGAAAGAACTACAGTAAATGAGTGGTTATGAAGAACTGAACACACAGACTGAAAGGCTGCAGAATGTGCTAAGTCTCCAGACAGCTAGAAATCACAATTTTCGGGTAAAGCTTCAATAGCCTTTGTGTTGTGAGATCAGGAAAGAGTGTCATGGTAACGTGATAGAGATATCCAGAGCAGCACTGGGAGTTGCAGAGCTACAACATACTTTGCTAACCATATTAGCCTCTGTTATAGGCAGCTGGGACACAGAATATACTTCTACACTGCTCAGAGGATCGCAGCATCTAGAGGATGGAACTAGCTCATGTAAAAAGGTCTCATCTCAGCATTTCCAGTTATCTGGTGTTTTGCATACACAGTCAGAATTATAATCCGACTGACAGTTCCGACAACACTTTAATATCTATTTGTTATAACTGTATGGGGTAAATTTATACCCCTCTCAGACAGAAAAGTCTGAAAATCCCCGCATTTCAAATGCCGTGTCATTTTGCTGGGAACATCCTGACCCCCTTCACACAGAAGAACAAAATACCGGGTTGAAAATTTCTACCCGTAATTTGCTGAATAACACGGGTATTTCTTCTGTGTGAAAGGGTCAACCCGGGTCATAAATCCCGTGTCCTCGACCCTGGTCAACTCCAGGGTTGGAGACACGGGATTTACGACACGGGTGTGCCCTTTCAAGCAGAAAAAGAACGGCTTCACCCGGTAATTTTGTTCTCTGTCTGAAAGGGGTATTACAAACATGTGAGTTCTATTGAAGATTTGATGCTGATTATAGCAAAACAAATCAGATTCATACCTCCCAACTGTCCCGCATCCTGCAGTGTCTATTCAGTGTAACAGGGGGGCTGGGAGCGTGGCCAGCAGCTCAAAAAGCGCTGGCCATGCCCACTTAGTAACAAAAATGAGGCCACGCCCCTTGTTGGCTACGCAAGCATCCCGATCCCCAACAAAACAACGTTGGGAAGCATGCAGATTCTATTATTTTTTAGAAGGGGCTAAAAATATAAATAGAATCAGTCAGGGGAAATGTTCAGCATGTTTGTAGACTGTAAGCTTACTGTACCTACTGCTACAGGTCATTGCTGCATAGATTTAGTTTCATCACAATTGAAGTGTTGATAAATACGGATTAAAAGCCAACGTAAAGCTGGGAGGTGATTGGCAGGCATAGCCCTCCCCTTCCGTTTCCTGTCAGCTGGCTACACATCTACCTAGAAAAGTAGTTCCGGCAGATGTGAAACAAAGTATGTTCTGTCTCCCAATGTACAGAGGTATATCGCATCTAGTGTGGATTGCACTTATCACGGCCGAGCTGAGCATTGTTGTGCAGCCAGTCAGCACCTGTGCGCAGAATCCTATCAGAAGTACAGATGAGAGGATCATGGGTGAGGGAAGGAAGAAAACAGACTTGCATCAGACTGTCTTGTACATTAACATCATTAGAATGGAGTGTCTTCATGCTCTGCTTGGACGTTTGGCCCAGATTTTTTTTCATACGGGCTTACATTTTGATTATCAGCTCTTGTGATCAAGGACCAGTTGCACATAATCTGAAAGTTAGACGTCAAATACATTGGTCTAGTTTTTTTTTTTGCTAAGAGAAAATAAACAGATATAGATATAATGTTATTCTTGGTGTCACCAAGTTTAGGGCATGGCACAAATTATATCACTATACTAAACAAGATTTAGGTAAGCACCCTACAATTATATTATTATATAGTTCTACCCTAAATAACAACCTTCCTGTACTACTGTCAGCAATACTGTATACGGTACTTATGTAGTATCTGGGCTGCCGATTTTTTGATTGTATGCCTTAAGTTAAGGCATACAATCAGATGCGATGCGATGCGATGACCCGATTTTTCCATAGGATTCAATGTTAAAATGGACTGAGTCCATTTTAACATGGAATTCAATGGGAAAAAGGGGTCCTTTTCATACCCCTACTATCCAAGTGGGCATGGAGTTGGATATAAACCTGTGGCGAGCGTAGCGAGCCACCGAGCCCGAAGCGTGGCGAGCGGACGGTATTCTGTGTCCCCTCGCGGGGCTCGCTACGCTCGCCACGCTTTGGGCTCGGTGGCTCGCTACGCTCGCCACAGGTTTATATCCAACTCCATGCCCACTTGGATAGTAGGGGTATGAAAAGGACCCCTTTTCCCATTGAATTCCATGTTGAAATGGACTCAGTCCATTTTAACATTGAATCCTATGGAAAAATCGGGTCCATCGCATCGCATCGCATGCGATATGGTCGGGTGCGATGCGATGCGATGGACCCGATTTCAAAATCGGCAGCCCAGTTACTACATAAGTACCCTGTATACTTAAGGTGGCCATACACACGCAGATTTATCTTCAGATCTGGCTGGTTGGAACAAAAACCTGGTCATGGATGAGAGCAAATGACAGTTGACCATTTGTTTGGAAATGCTGGGAAACTGACAAACTTGTCACTCATCCATAACCATGTTTTTATTCCAACCAGCCAGATCTGAAGATAAATCTTACTAGTGTATGGGCACCTTAAGAGAGTCACCTGAGAGGTGGGAGGGTCTGTGGGTGGAGCTACAGCAGCGGTGAGGAATAGATTGGTGTGTAAACTGTAAAAAGTTCTAAAAGTTGGGCTGCGGGGATAGTCCATGTATTATACAAATTATTTGATATCTTGGGGCAGATGTATTAACCAGCGTTAAGTGCAAAAATGCACTTAACGCTGGTTAACTGGGGGGGGATTACGTCTGACCCTAATGTATTACTAGCGCACCTAACGTGCGCTAGTGACAGCCCGCCGAGTTACGCTCGGCGGGGCTGTCCCTGCAATCCCCCCCAGGGATTAACGGCCGGGGCGATGTATTAACAGCCTTCAAGGTGTTAATTCGCCCCGGCCGCTTCGCCAGCTCAGGGCTAGCGTTGTCCTATCCCCCACTATGGGGACAACGCTAGCCCTGCGTCTGGCTTGGGCTGCGCTGGAGATCTCGCGGTTTTTGCGAGATCCCGCGCATGCCCAGTGCGGCCGGCCGGGGGACAGGAGATAGCGCATCAGTATTAACTGATGCGCTATCTCCAGAAAGGGACATCGCCGAAGGGGGAGTTAACGCTCCCCCGCTTCGGCAGACAAGATGTTAATACATCTTGTCGATGTCCCTTCCTGCTTCGCCTCGCTATTGAGGCGAAGCAGGAAGTATCATAGCGGCGCGATAAGCGCTGCTATGATACATCTGCCCCCTTATCCCTGCTTTGGCATCATACATAAATATCTTCAGGAGAGATATTCACTCACTCATACATACCCCCAACCACCTCCTTCACGCATACACACACACACACACACACACACACACATATACTTAGCCCTGTCCCAGCCAACTTCCGCTCACACACATACACACACATATACCTAGCCCTGTCCCAGACAACTTCTGCTCACACACATACACACACACACATATACCTAGCCCTGCCCCAGCCAACTTCCACTCACACACATACACCTAGCCCTGCCCCAGCCAACTTCCGCTCACACACATACACCTAGCCCTGTCCCAGCCAACTTCCGCTCACACACATACACCTAGCCCTGTCCCAGCCAACTTCTGCTCACACACATACACCTAGCCCTGTCCCAGCCAACTTCCGCTCACACATATACACCTAGCCCTGCCCCAGCCAACTTCTGCTCACACACATACACACACACACATATACCTAGCCCTGCCCCAGCCAACTTCCACTCACACACACATACACCTAGCCCTGCCCCAGCCAACTTCCGCTCACACACATACACCTAGCCCTGTCCCAGCCAACTTCCGCTCACACACATACACCTAGCCCTGCCCCAGCCAACTTCCGCTCACACACATACACCTAGCCCTGTCCCAGCCAACTTCCGCTCACACACATACACCTAGCCCTGCCCCAGCCAACTTCCGCTCACACACATACACCTAGCCCTGTCCCAGCCAACTTCCGCTCACACACATACACCTAGCCCTGTCCCAGGCCAACTTCTGCTCACACACATACACCTAGCCCTGTCCCAGCCAACTTCTGCTCACACATACACCTAGCCCTGCCCCAGCCAACTTCCGCTCACACACATACACCTAGCCCTGCCCCAGCCAACTTCCACTCACACACATACACCTAGCCCTGCCCCAGCCAACTTCCGCTCACACACATACACCTAGCCCTGTCCCAGCCAACTTCTGCTCACACACATACACCTAGCCCTGTCCCAGCCAACTTCTGCTCACACACATACACCTAGCCCTGCCCCAGCCAACTTCCGCTCACACACATACACCTAGCCCTGCCCCAGCCAACTTCTGCTCACACACATACACCTAGCCCTGCCCCAGCCAACTTCCGCTCACACACATACACCTAGCCCTGCCCCAGCCAACTTCCACTCACACACATACACCTAGCCCTGCCCCAGCCAACTTCCGCTCACACACATACACCTAGCCCTGTCCCAGCCAACTTCTGCTCACACACATACACCTAGCCCTGTCCCAGCCAACTTCTGCTCACACACATACACCTAGCCCTGCCCCAGCCAACTTCCGCTCACACACATACACCTAGCCCTGCCCCAGCCAACTTTTGCTCACACACATACACCTAGTCCTGCCCCAGCCAACTTCCACTCACACACATACACCTAGCCCTGTCCCAGCCAACTTCCGCTCACACACATACACCTAGCCCTGCCCCAGCCACCATCCACTCACACACATACACACACACATATACCTAGCCCTGCCCCAGCTAACTTCTGCTCACACACATACACCTAGCCCTGCCCCAGCCAACTTCCGCTCACACACATACACCTAGCCCTGCCCCAGCCAACTTTTGCTCACACACATACACCTAGTCCTGCCCCAGCCAACTTCCACTCACACACATATACCTAGCCCTGCCCCAGCCAACTTCCACTCACACACATACACCTAGCCCTGCCCCAGCCAACTTCTGCTCACACACATACACCTAGCCCTGCCCCAGCCAACTTCCGCTCACACACACACACCTAGCCCTGCCCCAGCCAACTTCTGCTCACACACATACACACACATACACCTAGCCCTGCCCCAGCCAACTTCTGCTCACACACATACACCTAGCTCTGCCCCAGCCACCATCCACTCATACAAATATCCTGCCCTACCCCAGCCACCTCCTTCTCTCACACACACACTCACACACACACACACACACACACATACCTAGCCCTGCCCCAGCCAACTTCCGCTCACACACACACACACACACACACACACACACACACACACACCTAGCCCTGTCCCAGCCAACTTCTGCTCACACACATACACACACACATATACCTAGCCCTGCCCCAGCCAACTTCCGCTCACACACATACACCTAGCTCTGCCCCAGCCCCCATCCACTCATACAAATATCCTGCCCTACCCCAGCCACCTCTTTCTCACACACACACACACACACACACACCACAGCCCCTTAATTCTTATGTATATATGCACCTGCCTAAGCCACCTCCCTCCCATACATTAACCCCAACCCTGCCCCAATCACCTCTCTTTCACACACACATATATCCCTCAGCCGCCAACCTCACTCACACTCACACACACACACACACACATATATATGCGCCCCACCTCGAACTTCCACTCCCACAAATATGCCCCACCTTCCTCACAGATACAGTATATATCCTCACCCTTCCTCATCACTGTCAGATGGAGTTTCGCAGTGTGATAGTTTGTATGTGATAATCTGCCCGTCATAAATCAGGGAGAACTGCAGACAAAATATTACGATGATTAACAGCCACAACACTTGACCTATCGCGCTGTTTTGATTGGCCACAGACATCTTTGGTGACTTCTAGTGATGCTATATATTTACGGGTGTGGTATAGGGTTCCGACAGTCATTAGCCCGACTGGCCGGACAGATGGCTACGCTCGCCACCTATTCTATTCTCCATCTAAGGGTGTTGTGGACCCCACGAGGGAGAATAGCCGGTGGCCGTCGGGAACCCGTCTGTCGGTGTTTTAACAGTCGGGATCCCGACCTCGGGTAAATGACTGTCGGGATCCCGGCTGTCGGGAGCCCGTCCGGCACCCATATTTACAGTCTGGTCAGCTTATATAAACTTTAATTAGCAGTGATATCATTATTTATGCTTTATGAGTGTTTATCCATAATGTATTCCGTTCAATAACAGAAACCGTATTATATGAGAATGTTATGTATTACACAGAACAATACCCCGATCATTTGAACCTATAGCAATGTATATATTGTACTATATGTTGTATGACTGCGCACTAAGCAGACATGCAATAGCCTGCAGAAGAGACTGCGTATATTTGGGAGGTAACAGAAAATGTGCATCATGGTCCCATTACACAGCTAAATGATATACTACTGAGATCAGCCCATGAAGACACAAGCATCATTCTGGCTGCATGAAATACACACAGGACAGGTCCACCGCACCTACGCTGCTTGGTGTTGTTAGGATATAGAATAGCATAGTCAAAAACCATACCTCGGGAAATATTGGTCAGTTATACCCTTATGATAGATGCATGATTTAAACAGGTATATAATAAGGGAATACAGATACAATTCATGAAAAAAGGGGTAGAGCTGTGTGTGCAAATACTTAATACACTTTGCTAAGCAACTTAAGTATTGCAATCACAATAACTTGGAATTGTTGACGCACCATGTCGCGGCTAAAAAAAAAAATACAAGTTCCCCTTTAATGATTTCACATTTAAATTTGCCTCTTCATATAGGTGCAGTATGTAAGTTTTCTTTGCTCGGGTCAAAATAAAATGTACTCTAACTTGACAAAATGATATTTTTTTGAGCAGCGAGTAAACAGTGTACATTTATACATCCCTATGGATATATAGGAATACACGTTATTTGCTTTTGTTTTCTTATTTTAAAAGTAACGGAAGGACAAACGTACTTGACATAATATTTTAAAGGGCTTCGGTTGCCATCAATTAGAAACCTGCAAATTGGTCTATGCATTTTATTCCAAGCAGCCTATTTTGTGTAGTATCTGCATTCCCATAGTCTTGTATATAACGTATAGAATGTCACCAATGTGTTCTATTTGATGCATGAAAGAATGTAAACAATTCACTTCTATAATTAGCTACGATTCTTCCCAGATGGTCCCATTGACTTTTTTTTTTAACTGACCAACATTTGACACTGTACAGCTGATGTTTGTGGGAAGGACAGAAAGTAGAGGGTGGGGCTAGAAATGGGAGGAGCGACAGGGAGTCCATCTTGCCCAGGTGGGCTGGCTGCCTCAGTTGACATGACAGAGTGTGGCCTGTTGGTCAAAGGTCTGACATTTGGTCCAGTATTGCTTGGCAAGTTTGTAGGGACAGGCTCGGGGGGAAGCTGAAGCAAATATTACAGACCATAAAATGAAGAGGGAAGGAAAAAAAAACAAAAAAACAAGAGAAATAAAAAAATAAAGAAAATCATGAGCACATTAGTATTATGTTACTTATGACTTACCCAACCTCATAGCCGCTATAAACACTTTGTGAAAAAGACTGGTGTAATTTGGTCCGAACCACAAATGACAGTCAATTTTCGAAACTACCTGTGAGGTTGTTTGTACTCCGCACACAGAAGAGACTCAAATTTATACATTATTAGGGGGTCAGGGAACAGCACTGAGGTTGTGTAACAGAATCTGTTCAATACCACAAACTGAGAGACTTAAAAATAAGTAACACTTACTATCTTCCAAATATGCAATTATACATTTCAGTACCATTAACCAGATTAGAAACCGCAGGCAAGAGTCATTACAACACATGGCATACATCTTTATAACATGGCAAGACGTTGGAGAGGGTTGGCGTGCACCGCCAAACAACCGGTTTCTCACAACAATTGACAGATGAAAACCCAAGTACCTCCACCTGCTTGATCTTCCTCTTCTCTAAACAGTGGGGATGCCAGTATAACTTTAAGGGTTAACTTGGGTTCCTTTGAATTGTGTATGACTATTGACGCATCTTCTATGCACTGTTCCACTTCATACGCCTCTTCTGTAAGTTTCTGGAAAACGTGACAAAGCCAGGATAGAATGAAACAGCTGTGACAGTATATTGGGATATGATGGTCACATAAGAAGCAACAGTGAGCGATTAACTAAACTGGAAAATAAAAAAAAATGGTACTTGTTTCCTAGCATGGCGCCCATCACATACCATACTTCGTGGTTTGCGATGCGCATTGTAAATTAACAGGAGTGCTTGTACAATTAAATATCGGCATCAGCGTGGAGTTGATTTTAGATAGTGGCGAGCCCCGCGAGGGGACGCGGAATACGAGCCCGAAGCGTGGCGAGTGCGGCGTGCCCCGCAAGGGGACGCGGAATACATGTAAAGTAATCCGTGTCCGCTCGCCACGCTTCGGGCTCGGTGGCTCGCTGCGCTCGCCACACTATCTGAAATCAACTCCACCCCGACGTGGATAGTGAGGGTATGAAAAGGTCGGAGGACGCGTACCAATGACGATCGCCACGCTTCGGGTTGGCGATGATAGTGGGGGTGGCGTTGCCAATTGGGGTGCATTTAACATTGAAAGCACCCATCAGGGTGCTTGTACAATAAAAAATCGAATCACATCGCATGCCGCTATAATGCATACGATGCGATTGTATAAGATGTACTACGATCAAAATCGGGGGCGCCGTGCTAGGAAACAAGTACCAAAAAATCAAAGATCCTACTCCTAACTAGAGTACAGGCTTTGCAACTATGAGACTTATTTGGGAGAAAATCCACAGCATATTTGAGCCTTAGCAAACCATGTTGCAATGCAGGTGGGGTAGATTCAAAGTGTGCAAAAAGTTTTAGAGTTGGAAATAAAAGTACTTGCACCCACTGCATTGCAACACTGTTTAAGTGCAAAATGAGCCTTATGTCACTATATATGCAGTGTTCACTCTAATATTTTTTTTTTAGGTCAGGGTGCTAACCACCGGGCAGGGCACTTTTTTTCAATCGGGAGGGCACATTTTAGATTAGAAATTTACATTAGAAACAAAAACATATATAGAAAAAGGATTACACCCATTAAACATGGTCATAACAATTACATATTATGGCACACAAAGTAATGCCTCTTACACATTACACCACACACCGTAATACCCATGACACATGATGGCATACACTGAAAGTTCTCAGAGGCATGTCAGCACAGTGGAGGTCAGCATAAGGACACACAGTGGCGCACACAAAAAGGGCACAGTGCATTTTGAGGTTTAAGAAATGGGCAGGGTGCGTCAAAAGAAGGGCTTCGAGTGAACACTGTACATGTAAAAATGTCACTATACATCATTTGTCATATCTGAAATCCCCATCCTAAGGCAAGGCTTTGCATACACCTTCGATTACATTTTCTTCCAAAGCCCCTGTGAACAAGCCCCTATGAGTTAAGTCTATGGCTGAATCTCACCTGGATTTGTAGAGGGAGGTTGTCTTTTACAGTCACTAACAAGCTCTCTGTTGGTTTCTCTTTGCACATAAGCACCAGTTCTAGCTCCATATCGTCCTTAATGAGCAAACCTTTGGCAACCAGGCCGATTCTCATGACTCCACATAACACCCGGCCACTCTCGTCCCTGAAAGACAAAGGGATGCGTGATTAGAGCATTCACAATACAGACAGAGACTCTTCGCTTAGTATTAATAAATACAAATACGACCAAGTCACTTAAAATTTAGTTAAAGTATTGCACCCGCATAAAAGAAAAAAAAAAGTCACCGTTAAAGAGGCTGGGATTTTTAGTGGATATATCGAGCATCTCTCACATCAACGTTGGCACTCAAAGGGTTAAAAACCTTACCCTTGTGAAAAACAGGAGGCCCTCGGAGGTTTAATAAAATAAACTATTTTAATCAGCAGTTATCTCATTGTGTCAATAGATTTCAGAGATACTCAAAAACCCAGTGGGGCAAAGATTTCATAAGAACATCAAACCCCACATATATTTAAATGATCATAGGCGCAACATAAAAAGATTCCATGCATTAGTGAATATAAGCACAACACTGGTGGATACCAATTACTACAAAACACAACGTACCGTTCACGGATACAAGCACCAGTACAGCTCAGAGCCGTTATTTTCAAACTCGCGGCACACCAAACAAGATTTAGAAAAAATTGCCAAGGCCTACCATCGGACTCCCATAGGAACCTCCCCCCCCCCCATTGGCCCCCATATGAAAAAAACTAAATCACACTGGTCCCCACATGTAACGAAAATAAAATACATTAGCACACATATGAAAACATGAGACCAGTGAATAACAGTTGTACTGGTGGTGGCGGCGACTTTAAACCGGTGTGGACATCTTTAGCTCTGCTGGCCCATTTGGAGGATGTCGTCAACGACAGCATGTTTCTAGACATGGCCACTGATTATATGTATCTCGTTGGTCTTTTGAAAGATCGCAGTGTGTACGCACTATGGGGATAATTCAGGTTGGACTGCATAACCGATATAAACCCGCATTGTGCTCGATGGTGTGGTTCTGTGCAGTGCAGAACAGCAAATGCTTCTGACTGATTCACATTCAGAGGCGTTCGTGGGAAGGGCCGTGGGTGGCACCCGTTTTCTGGAAAAGCTTGGGCCAAAGACTGCACCGCGAGGTGTAGCTTCCTTGTCCACACAAGCCAACCTGATAATGCAAGCATGAGTAGGGTATACTTAACTCCGGCTGCAATAAAACAAAGTGGCACACGCGACCAATGGTTGCGATAATCCTCTAAACGGCAATGTTTTTTAAGTGATAATAAATGCGGTGGTGGTGGGGGGTGCAGGCAGGGAGTCGTATATCATTTGATTCAGGGAAATCATTATCGATATCATAGCATTTGCATATTGAATAATGTGTACCCAGCTTTACAGGAACTGTAAAATAATAAAAAAAACAACCTAGAAATTAAAAAAAAAAAAACACAAAAAAATCACGAGCTAAATATACACACGCTGCAATCAAAGCCAACTTTTTTTTTCCGCGTTTAAACATGTTGTTCGCACCCGTAGGAGATATATATCACTACTGACTGCTAATTGTTTAAATAAGATGAAGTGCTGGTTGAGTGAAACATTAGCACAGGAAACAGACTAAAACATTAATATCCCATTAATTTTGTATTAGAGTTTATGGAAAAACAAAGTATCGCAGATGTAAAACAACTGGTTATTTTCCTCCTTCTTACCGAACATATACATTCTTTTGAATGCTCCGTAAGTATCAATTCACAAGAGGTAACATTAAATTAAAGGGAACGTTGGTCTTCTACACAGATAACAACAAAACAGAAAAACAGAACAGCGAGGAGAAACGCGCCATCTGTGGCGCCATTATTTATTTCACTTCAAGAGATTGCAGTGGGTTACAGAATCCCACTGGGAAGATCATTCTACCTGAGCTCTGAATAATAGGCTGCTCACAGACGTGGATAGTGCTTAGCCTGCAGGAAACTGTACGTGAGCATGTCGCTAAGTACACTAAAACAAGACGCGCGTCTGCTGTGTCAGCATTGTCCCTTTCACTTAGGCACGCAGATGGGGGGGGGACTTGCAACCAGGCATATTAAAATTTAGTAATGCTAAATAAAAAAACGCACACACAAAAAACCATAATAACCCACCCAGGAAAACAACTGTGTGGCAATTAAAATTAATCATTCATTTAACCCTTTTCCAGTTTAAAGGAATAATCTACTGAGCAGCCAGGAACAGACTGGGCATAAAAAAGGGCTATTTCCCGTAAGACGACATCATACTGGACACAGTGGTCTCTAGAGGTGTCATTACTGTGTTTTCTACCAAAAATCATCTCATATGTTTTCATGGCTGCTCTTCTATGATTACCTTCCAGGCGCAGTAGAGGAACAAGCAAGCAGTGCAAACTTTCCAAAAATTAGACTTATCAGGGGGGACGTAATAGCTTGCCAGAAGCCGGTAGTGTGAGTCTTGTGGCCCAATTCTGAGCCGTACAAAAGGCTGCGAGTTCCCAGTATTGAAGTTTATCGAAAGACGGAGCATGTACGCAGTATGCGGTGTGCATGTATGGGGCCCCCTCACAAACAGACCATGCACAGGCTAGCTAGATGATTGACAGGCAACGGGCATAACGTAGGCATTTTCCAGGAGCATCCCGGAAAAAGCAGGCATTCCCCAGCCGGGATACAGTCGGTTGGTCGACCTAAAGATGGTCAGTCATTCGGTCGACACCACTGGGTCGACATACTGCAAAGGCCGACAGGTCATTAGGTCGACACAAGCATTAGGTCGACATGGGGTTTTTCACAGTTTTTTGAGCCGACATGTGCTGACAGGCGGTATTTCATGCCCTACCATCCACTAGGGCGTGGTGGGAGAATAAAATAGTGTGCCCGAAGCATGGTGAGCGCAACGAGCCATGCGAGGGGACGCAGTGCACTTAAAACTGTGTCCATGTCGACATTCGGGTAAAAAAACAGTGAAAAACCCCATGTCGAACTTTTTACTGTCGACCTAGACCATGTCGACCTAATGACCTTATGCCATGTCGACCTAGACCTCTGTCGACCTTCCTGTACGTTGACCATCTTTAGGTGCACCCAATGATCCATCCCCCCCCCCCCCCAGCCATTGGGAGGGGAGGGACACGGACATCAGCAGCGGCCTACTTCTCCCCGCAGCCTTCTCAGCGCACAGCGAGCAGGGGGAAATCATTTGATGGGGAGTGGTTTTCCGCCTGAGTGCATGGCTGTGAACATATTCGCACACAGGGCAGGGGGAGATCAGCGGGGCCGCGTTTACCTGCTCAGAACACTCACAGCAAAGCCTACGTGGTTTTGCAGTGTAAATAACCGCAGGATCGTCAAAACTGCGAATTTGTAAACTCAATGTTTTGACTGTAGTACAGAAAGATTTGGTTTGACATTACGTCATCAACGACCCCAACATCAGTATCGCAAGAATCACACGTGTGATATTTGAAATATACTGTTCTAAGCCACACATTAAAAGTTTAATATGCTATACCATAATTTCCATGGATCACCCCAGGCAACCGAGGATAAAAGAAAACCTTACTATATCCAACTGTGAAACCAACTTTTACGTAATAATAACACCTGCAGCAAATGTTCTAGAAGCAATTTCCGAATTCATGATGCATATTTTGTAAACCTAATGGATAGGTCCAGGCCGTCCGGATGAAAATGGGAAAAAATAATGATGTCATTTTGCTCAGTGTTCCTAAACCAAAGCAGTAACCCTCTTTTTTATTTAATAAAGGCTGCATATATTCACAAAGTGTTATATGCTGTTGTTGGTTAAAGCTTAACCCCCCCCCCCCCAACAACCAATGCAGGCTACCTTTGAAAACCCCTCTCTTGTCTCTGTCATCTCAAAAGCCAAAAGCAAACAGGTCCGGTCGGATTAAAGGGTTAACAGTGTCTAGATAAGTTGACGACAAAAGGTCCTTGTGCACAAGTGCGACAGTGACAAAAGGTTTACACAAGCAAAAAGTCAGTGTGGAAATGGTCGATACCTACAAAATGTTGACATGAGATGTGAATGCCAACACCTCAGCACCTGAATTAGTGTAGCACATACGCTCGCTTTTGCTTTACCGTTCCCAATCGGAGCCTACATAGATGTTAAAGTATGGAAAAGTCCTAAAAAATTTTTGCTTGTGACAACGTTTTGTCAATGTCAATCTAGTGCAGGGGTAGCCAACTCCAGTCCTCAAGAGCTACCAACAGTTCAGGATTTCCAGGTCTCCTCACAGAATCTCAAGTGAAATTAATTAGCTCCACCTGTGGGTCTGTTAAAATGTGTCAGTGAGTAATTAGTATACCTCTGCAGCAGCTAGGTCAACTGGAAAATGTGCACTGTGGGTAGCTCTCGAGGACTGGAGTTGACTACCACTGATCTAGTGCATGTCAACCTATCGGACAGTCTATTTGGACACCGTTGACCTATTAATCAAATACACAGCAAACACATCAGGGGAAAAACTCAAAAAAAGAGCGATTGATTATATGGCCAAAATAAAAACACTATTTTACCGGTATATTTTGCCAAGTGATCATCGACAGACAAAAATAGATTTAGAAACTTGACTCCTCACAAAATAATTATTTTTCCAGCTATTTAATTGCTTAATAAATCAAACACCTATATAAAACACACACACAATATTTATACGTCGCCATTAGACAATACAAATTATTTTCACAGTAGTTGCAATATACAATTAAAAACACCGTGCTCTCAGTTATCGTTGGGGGTCAACAAAAGAACAGATGCTGCTGACCTATCCTCCCCTGGGAAGTCCCAGGGGATATTAATAAAAATGTCACCGCTATATACAGAGACAGCATTTTGTCACTTATAAAATAATGGAAAGTTTATTTCTGCCATTTGCCAACACTCGTAGGGAGACACGAGATATATGCG
This sequence comes from Crinia signifera, assembly GCF_055691185.1. NCBI lineage: Eukaryota > Metazoa > Chordata > Amphibia > Anura > Myobatrachidae > Crinia > Crinia signifera. Next base: position 9,990,650 of record NC_139225.1, on the reverse strand, counting down.
CTGATTTTCCACTAGATAGAACCCAGTTGTAGAACTATTTCTTTGGAGAAACTGAACCTCTACACTTCTATTTCACTTGACCTGAGAAGAGCTTAAGAGATTGATTATCAAAGTCCTTAGGTTCCCGAACAACTTTTCCCAATGTGGCATTTGCAACGCGCAAACGTGGCCCTCATCCAAAAATGTTAGTCCATCTTGAGAATCTGACACCAAGATCAGCGAAGTGTGATCTTGCTTTCAAATTTCTCTACAACACTAAACAGGAGCAAGTCTCGTAGGTGATCTAGGCATCCAACTTAACCTTTATATCAAGCCTCCTTGATGCAGGGCTCGGCAAATCCCGGGCGCTAGGTCGCCACGACGACCAGATTCTGCTTCCTCGCGACTAGATTTTTGGGCGGAGGAAGCAGAATCTAGTCTTGGCCGGGTGGGCTTGTGGTGCGGTGCTGCCGTCAACCTCCCCCAGCTGTATAGTAGCCAGAGGCAAGAGCAGGTCCATCGCGGTGCAGCTATAACAAAGCATCACAAGCCAATTGTAGTTTGCGGTTCTGGAACCAATCAGGACCGAGCTCCGAATGACTCGTGATCTGGCGCGAGTTTTGAAATAGCCGTGCCGCGACAGACCTGCTCTTACACATTGAGGAGGAGGGGGCAACAAGAGCCGCTCTGGATGACCACTCTGCCCAGCTGTTGCCGTGGATGGTAATGGCAGGGTGGAGGAGAAGGCTCTCATTTACCCCTTGGCAACGAGCAGGTTAACCCCATAGCAGTACGGATGGTGTAATGGTTAGTATTACTGCCTCACAGCACAGAGGTCATGAGTTCCATTCCCACCATGGTCCTAATTGTGCAGAGTTTGTATGTTCTCCCCGTACTTGTGTGCGTTTTCTACACATATAAGAAACTGTTAATAAATAAATAAAATAAATAGCAACAAGTATTTAGCCTTTGGAAGAGCATGTTAGCCCCTGGCAGACCATGGTAACCCCCAACAAGCATTTAGCCCTGGCAGAGCATGTTAACCCCATTGGCAATGAGCATGTTAACCCCTGGCATCAAGCATGAAACCCATAGCGAGGACCATGTAGGTAAGGGAACTTATGTGGCATAATATGTAATTACGGCATGTGGTTTTATATGTAATGAACATTGCGATATTTGGCATAATGTGTAATGGACATTACGGCATGTGGTATATGTAATGGCCATTATGGCGTGTGGTATATGTAATGGGCATTATGGCGTGTGTGCCTTCGGTGCACACTGTCCCTATTATTTTATCTGGCTCCTACATTTTTGTCGAGCCCTGCCTTAAAAGGACATTAAACCATCCAAATATTTAAAGAGCACAAAAACTGTGCTTTTAGCGTTTTTGGGGTACTCTTTACCTAGAAGGGCGCCCATCGCGGGCATTGAATGCACTAAAAAATCGGGTGCGATGCGACCGACGCGATGCCCGCGATTTCCCGTAGGGAACAATGTTAAATGTCTCAATTGACCCGATTTTCCTGTTCAATGCCTCAATTGACCCGATTTTTCCATAGGAAACAATGTTAAATGGCCCACAGAGGCCAAATAGGCACCCTGAAGTGTGAAATGGCCCCCACAATTGTTAACGCCACCCCACGATCAACGTGAACCCGAAGCGTGGCGAGCGCAGCGAGCCCGCGTCCTACGACCTTTTCATACCCCCACTGTCCACGTCGGCGTGAAGTTGAGAATAGAATAGTGTGGCGAGTGCAGCAAACCACCGAGCCCGAAGCGTGGCGAGCCCCGCGAGGGGACGCGGATACCTGTGAAGCCCGCGAAGGGACGCGTTTACCTGTGAAGGTATCCGCGTCCGCTCGCCTCGCCACACTATTCTATTCTCAACTCCACGCCGACGTGGATAGTGGGGGTATGAAAAGTTCGTAAGACGCGTACCGCCGCCCCTCGCGGGCTCGCTACGCTTCGGGTTCACGTTGATCGTGGGGTAGCGTTAACAATTGTGGGGGCCATTTCACACTTCAGGGTGGCTATTTGGCCTCTGTGGGCCATTTAACATTGTTTCCTACGGAAAAATCGGGTCAATTGAGGCATTGAACAGGAAAATCGGGTCAATTGAGACATTTAACATTGTTCCCTATGGGAAATCGCGGGCATCGCGTCGGTCGCATCGCACCCGATTTGTTAGTGCATTCAATGCCCGCGATTTTTTTACCTGCGATGACCACGATCAAAATCGTGGGCGCCGTGCTATGGAAGGGGTACCGTTTTTAGTATAGAAAGTTACGCCAATTCTGGTTTTTAAAATGCGTCAAACAAAACTTTTAATTTAGCCAATCTGGCAATAATGGCAGCAGGCGGTACCAAGCAATCTTTTTATTTTTTACTAATATACAGTTCCCTGCTTTAAAGTGTCTCATCACAGGTTTAGCAGACTACCTTTATAATTTACATCAAGCAGTGGTGAGCAACAATAGCACAAATGATGGCTGTTGTTGAACTACACATCCCAGCATCCCCTGCTACAGTTTTGCTATTTGGCCATGCTAAAACTGATGCAGGGCATGCTGGGATGTGTAGTTCAACAATAGTTGGAGTGTCAAGGTTAGCCATTATTCTCGCATACAAGGCCTTCTCTAACTACACTGCCTGCATCTTCAACCTCTATGGTCACTCAATGACCACCGCCTCCCCTCTACTCTGATCACTGCATCCCATGTGCGTATCCAAAATTGTGCCCGTGCTGCTCTCTTCACTAGAACACACTCCCTCATTTTATTAGACTCTACCACACATTGCAAAGCTTCAAACAGGAACTGAAAAACCACCTGCTCATCAAAGTGTACCCTTCTACATAACCTAGTGCCTCCCTAACTGCCAACTCCTGTCTAGACCATCCCTGCTATGCTCAATTCCTGCCTTTAGGCCTCCTTGCCGGCACCTCAGGCCACCTGTCTGTCAATGGCCAACTGTCTCTCTCTCTTTGAATGTGGACACCAACATCCTCAAAAAAAGTCAACCACAAGGTTGAAACCAATGACGTGGAAGGTGTAAGATCTAGATCAGTGGTAGCCAACCCTAGCCCTTGAGAGCTACCAACAGTTCACATTTTCCAGACAACCTAGCTGCTGCACAGCTGCACTCATTAATCACTGACACATTTTAAAAGATCCACAGATGGAGCTTATTAGCGCACTTGTGATTCTGTGAGGAGACCTGCAAAACATGCACTGTTGGTAGCTCTCGAGGACTGGAGTTGGCTACCCCAGATCTAGATTGTCCGCTACTTGGAGCAGGGCCCTATTTCCTCCTGTTCTCACAGCCCTCTTCTCTCTCACTTCAATTAGAGCTCCATCCTACTCGACTCAGTGACAGTCTATACCCGTGTTTCTTCTGACTCATAATCGTTCATCTCTTCACAAGGCAATATGCCCCGAGTAGCATGAGGACAACTCATTTGCTTCCCTACTTCTCAGCAGTATTGTGTACTGAAAATTGTGGTGCCCCCCTGCACTGGAACAACCTCCCGCCACCCACCCTTACCCTCCTTCAAGCGCTCCCTCATAACCCACTTCTTCCGACTAGCCTATCCCTCCTCCTCCTATCCGCTTTCGCTCCTCTAATCCTGCCTCCCCTATCCCTCCATCTGTTCTTATCCGTTCCTACTTATCCTATTGTCCTATTATCCTATTATTTCGTTTGTCCACCCACCTCCTTTTAGTCTGGTAACTCTTATAAGTAGGGCCCTCCTTCCTCACCCTACCTCTTTACCTCACCTGTGCTCCTGTCCTGTTCTTCCCTTCCTCTACTTCATCTTCAGTCTCCTCGACAATTTCGACACCTACTTCAGAACTGATGCTGATTTTAGTTCTACCAGCTATACCCCTATTTATAGAAAAAATACAGACACCTAGGTGTCTGTGTGGGGCGCCCGTATGGGTTGTAAGGCCTGCAGCAATCAATAACAGGGATTGTCAGTCCCTAAATGGCAAAAGAAGAGGTGAGGGGAGATTGCGCAATTGAAGACAGAACAAGGAATTATAAAAAAATGTACCAATAACAATTTATTTAAACATTTGATATGCTAAAAAATGGTGCAATGCATCAAAGTTAAAATCTGAATAATTGAAAAAGGGGGGGCTGTATCCAGTGGTAAAAGGTGTCACCTTATTATCTGGCAGAAGGAATAAGGGAGAAGGGGACGGTGGAATTGTCCTCCAGACCTTTGGGCAGGGATTCCTTTACAGAGTGTCCTCCAAATCGGACTGTGGTGGTAGTGTCCCAGATATGGATTCTCTGTATAATTGAATTTTCCACTTAGGACCGTGTATGGGTACCTTAGATGGGTGGCGTTCCCTCAGATTGTGGTACCTGGAACAGTGGTTTGATGAATAAAGGTCCACCGTCCCCTTCTCCCTTATTCCTTCTGCCAGATAATAAGGTGACACCTTTTACCACTGGATACAGCCCCCCCTTTTTCAATTATTCAGATTTTAACTTTGATGCATTGCACCATTTTTTAGCATATCAAATGTTTAAATAAATTGTTATTGTTACATTTTTTTATAATTCCTTGTTCTGTCTTCAATTGCGCAATCTCCCCTCACCTCTTCTTATACCCCTATTTATGCTGTATTTTATCTTCACACCCTGTACGTTATCTTGTAATTTGTTTGCTATGTACGGCGCTGCGGACACTTTGTGGCGCCTTATAAACAAACTACTACTACTACCACTACTACTACTACTAACTGCACCATATGTATGAAGCTGCGAACCACTTGTGGCGCCTTGTACATAAAATGTAATACTGTACAGATGTGTCTACATACCTTGTGCGTCAAAAAGCCATTCTAGCTGCACCATTCTATAGCATGACAGGGTAGCGCCAAGTGTCTTTGCGTGCAACTTTTTGTCCATTACAGAGCCTCTTATTTATAAAGCAGTTGATTCCCCATGTACAGTAGGTCAGCTACAGGATATGTATCTTCATTATATGTTCTTCCCAGCCCTTACGAAGTGTTTAGGAAAATTAACGAAGATTACCAACTGTAACACAGTCAAGTGTGCGGGTTTGCATCCCTCTACACTGAATTCACTTTCTAAGGGTGTTTCCCAGATCCAGTCCTCAGGGACTTCCCTAACTGAGCATATGTTCCAGGTTTTCTCCCAAACGCACAAGTGAAATAATGAGCTTGACCTGTGGAACTTTTTAAAATGTGTCCGTAAGTAATTAATACACCTGTGCCTTGAGAATGTGTGAGGATTCCTTGAGGACTGGAGTTGGGAAACTCTGCCCAAGGTTATTTCTAGTTCATGTGCTCAGAGATTAGTAAAGTTGGAAATGTTCTTTTAAGTTTGGGTTTATTGCCATCAGAGGATAAGCACTGCCAAACTGAAATAAACTGCAGCATAGCAGCTCACAAAACAAACAAGCATCACAGACTTACAAATGCAATAAAAACAGCTTGAAACATTTGATTGCAAACCTGTATAAAGGGATCTCCCCGGTAACAGGATTTAATAGTGACTTGATTTATGGTCATAAACGTAGCGGTTGTGCGTCCAGCGAGCTTGTAACTGCAGCCGCATGTGTGGCCTATAAAACCCAACCGCCTCTAATCATGTCTTACTTGGAGCTTTCGTCCTGGTCCTCTTGTTTAGGTTGAAGGTCATTCTCCACTGTGTCACATTGATGGTGCTCATCCATCCAATCGGAGACCTGCTTTAGGGCACCTTCCACTGTAGACACCATGGTCTGGACAGCTTCCAGTTCCTCTGGAGATGGGTATATTGTAGAGTGCTTTGCCATAACATGGCGATCGTCATTAGCAAATGACCGGATGGATCGCTTTAATAATGGAGAGAATAAAAACAGAACATCAATAATGTAACCTTATTGCGGCCAAACAAACAACGTAAAGCTTTGATATTTAAGGTGCACCCTGAAGATTTTACATTACAGAGAAAGAAATACTTTTTTTTTGATCATTTTACTAAAATACTTTGTAATAAAGTTAGGTACTTATGTAGTATCTGGGCTGCCGATTTCAAAATCGGGTCGGATCGGGAGATCGCATCGCATCGCATGCGACCATGCGATTCGATGCGATGCGATGCGATGACCCGATTTTTCCATAGGAATCAATGTTAAAATGGACTGAGTCCATTTTAACATGGAATTCAATGGGAAAAATGGGTCCTTTTCATACCCCTACTATCCAAGTGGGCATGGAGTTGGATATAAACCTGTGGCGAGCGTAGCGAGCCACCGAGCCCGAAGCGTGGCGAGCGAAGCGAGCCCCGCGAGGGGACGAATACCGTCCCCTCGCGGGGCTCGCTTCGCTCGCCACGCTTCGGGCTCGGTGGCTCGCTACGCTCGCCACAGGTTTATATCCAACTCCATGCCCACTTGGATAGTAGGGGTATGAAAAGGACCCATTTTTCCATAGGAATCATTTTAACATTGATTCCTATGGAAAAATCGGGTCATCGCATCCGATATCGGATGCGATGCGATGCGATGCGATATCGCATCGCATCGCATCTGATTGTATGCCTTAACTTAAGGCATACAATCAAAAAATCGGCAGCCCAGATACTACATAAGTACCTAAAGTTAGCCTCAATACGCCTCAATAGTCTTTATGGTATCTTTTTGCCCGAATTTCCATCTTAGTCGCAATGCTATAGAAACGCTTCTCAAGACTGAGATTTATTAGATATATAACTTATCTATCCGTGAGTCTGAATCTGCGGTAAAAAAAGAAAAAAAGTTGTGCCTGCTGTATCGGGACTCAGTCGCACACATATGTACAAGATTCACATATCAAATAAATCAGTGCAGTCTCGTGACATGGTTTTGTCATATGACAATGTTAATAAAGATGCAAATCCAGAAGAAAAAAAACACACTTGCCACAAGCTGTGTCACAGGGGACCTAGCGCAAAGTTTATGAGGACATGACTGTAGATGACAACTCTACCGCTTCCTCTATGGTTTCCTTCATCTTCTAGGCCAATTTGAACCATTACCATGAAGCAGATCGAGAATGCCCTCTATCGCAATGAGCGTATATTTCTTTAAAAAGTTTTACTTAACCAATGTGGGAATACGTCCTCTAATTTCTTCCTTCGCTATATTTTCCCTTTCAATTGATTACAAATATGTGTATAATTTTCCAAGAAAACACGAACAGAACAGAAACGGTTAAATATTCCAGCACAGTGCATTTCTGCGCGCTGACATTGAGCTGGTTAGAAAATGTGCTGTGTGCATCATTTTGCTGGTACTGTAGTGGATGCACCGCATTTCCGATTGCTCGGTATTGGAGACAGATGTCCTTATACCCTTGCTCGGAATGCACTTTTAGAATAGGGCACGGGCTATAAATTGTTTTCGGCTCTCGGTATGTCAGTGCACATGCTTTGTGCAAAACAGCAGAACAAAAGGAAGAAGAATGAGAGGGCACAGATCGTTTTAGATTAACACTGAACGCCTAGATTCCATTTCTGTTGGCATGGCCACCGCAGCCTGTATGGGAATAGAACTCTGTCTATCAATTAATCCACAATATATTAAAGTATTGTTTCAGCTGTTATTACATTTCTTTTACAAAAGGAGGGTGCCGTGTTCCGGCGCTGTCACTGTACGCAGTTTGGCTATCGTCAGTATGTTTTTTTACTTGAAACTACCATAACGTTAAAAGCAGGTCAGCTATTTTCTCCTCTCTCCAGCACATCATGGACTGCTAACCGCGGAAAAGAAAAATCTCACCTAAAGGTCAAGACAATGACAATAAAAGTTCTTTAGAATCCGAGGTTTAATCTAGGGCATCCCAGTGGAAGTCTTTATGTATTATTTTTTTGAAAAGCTGAATATTGTAACAGAAAGACTCAGCAGATGCAACTGCAGGTGGATTTCATCAAGGTTTAATGCTATTCACATAGGAAAGGCTGCAGTTATCTGATGTTCTGAGATGTGATCAGGATTGATTCAGGATTTAGATTCTCTTTTTTTCAGGTTTTTTTGTGCGGGTGTGAATTACATTCAGATATCCCAAGTTAATGTGTTCTTTGTGCATATACTTTTATTCTTTTACTAGTTCAAAGTATATGGCAGGCGCCAGGGTTGGATTATAAGGGGGGTTCGCTACTCCTGCCTGCTGGTAGCCAGGGCTCTTAGCTAAACTGGTCCCTACACAGCTATGGGTTAGCCGGGGGGGTGTAGAGGACACCAGTAGCCAACAAAAGCTGTCCGGAGGGATCTGGGCATGGTGTGGGAGGGGTAAGTAGAGGACTCCGCCCCTCCACAATCGCACAGTATTTACACACACACACACGCACACACTAGCAGAGACTAATCTGCCTCCTCCTCTGCTGCCCAGCAACATTTCCTCCTCCTGCTGGTCACATTGGGCCAGATGTACTAAGCTTCAAAAGTGACAAAATCAAAAGTGATAAACCACCAGCCAATCATCTCTTAACTGCCATACTCCAGGCTGTGTTTGAAAAATGATAGGTAGGAGCTGATTGGTTGGTGGTTTTTCACTGTCCATTTTATAACTTTTCAAGGCTTAGTACATCTCGCCCAGTATCCCTCCCACTGACCGGTTGCCACATGTGTCCCAGGTGCCTTTGCTTTGAGCGCTGCAGGACAGTCCGGTGGTTCATGTATCTTGTCCTAGTTACTGCTGCTACTTGTAGCAGTCTTGGGGTGGCAAGTAACCTGGTGTAGCAGCATTGTATATGGAAGAGGGGGTGCAGAGTATGCAGTATATGGCAGGGGCGTTATATGGGGGAACTTTATGGAGGGGTACGGTGGTGCAGTGTGCATACAGGGGCACTATGGTGCGGAGACCCGCCCTCACATTTCGATTGGCTTAATGGATGACCATCGATATGCAAAAACATTGATGGTCATCCACTGAATTGTTATACACTATCAATGTCCAGTTGCACTTTTGGCATCGATGGCAAAGGCAACGATGGCAATCCCTACTTTAAAGCCCCCTTATATAATTTTACACTTAGCAGGAGGGCTGGTTTTACCAAGGCGCAAAAGGCAAACCCAGCCCTCCTACCTCACTAGATTATTTCCCCCCCAACTGCATTTAGGCAGACTGACAGCGTGTGTCTCGTGTGTCTGGGCTGGGAGAGGAGGCGCGGTGGGAAGGCACCTGAGAGAGCCTGGTGACCGGCGTGTCAGCGCAGCAGGGGAGAGGAGGGATGCTTTCTGGAAGAGCTATGGAGAGCTGGCTATGGAAACTGCAGGGGGGAGTGTCCACACGCTGGCTATGGAGACTGCAGGGGGGAGTGTTCACACGCTGGCTATGGAAACTGCAGGGGGGAGTGTTCACACGCTGGCTATGGAGACTACAGGGGGGAGTGTTCACACGCTGGCTATGGAAACTGCAGGGGGGAGTGTCCACACGCTGGCTATGGAGCCTGCAGGGGGGAGTGTCCACACGCTGGCTATGGAAACTGCAGGGGGGAGTGTTCACACGCTGCGGCCGTTCAGCGCTGGCTATGGAAACTGCAGGGGGGAGTGTTCACACGCTGGCTATGGAAACTGCAGGGGGGAGTGTCCACACGCTGGCTATGGAGACTACAGGGGGGATTGTTCACACGCTGGCTATGGAGACTACAGGGGGGAGTGTTCACACGCTGCGGCCGTTCAGCGCTGGCTATGGAAACTGCAGGGGGGAGTGTCCACACGCTGGCTATGGAGACTACAGGGGGGATTGTTCACACGCTGGCTATGGAGACTACAGGGGGGAGTGTTCACACGCTGCGGCCGTTCAGCGCTGGCTATGGAAACTGCAGGGGGGAGTGTTCACACGCTGGCTATGTAGACTACAGGGGGGAGTGTTCACACGCTGGCTATGGAGACTGCAGGGGGGAGTGTCCACACACTGGCTATGGAGACTACAGGGGGGAGTGTTCACACGCTGCCGCCGTTCAGCGCTGGCTTTACAGCGCTGGCTATGGAGACTGCAGGGGGGAGTGTTCACACGCTGCCGCCGTTCAGCGCTGGCTATACAGCGCTGGCTATGGAGACTGCAGGGGGGAGTGTTCACACGCTGGCTATGGAAACTGCAGGGGGGAGTGTTCACACGCTGGCTATGGAGACTACAGGGGGGAGTGTTCACACACTGGCTATACAGATTGCAGGGGGGAGTGTCCACATGCTGCCGCCACTCAGCGCTGGCTATACAGATTGCAGGGGGGAGTGTCCACATGCTTCCGCCACTCAGCGCTGGCTATACAGATTGCAGGGGGGAGTGTCCACATGCTGCTGCCACTCAGCGATGGCTATACAGATTGCAGGGGGGAGTGTCCACATGCTGCTGCCACTCAGTGCTGGCTATACAGATTGCAGGGGGGAGTGTCCACATGCTGCCGCCACTCAGCGCTGGCTATACAGCAAGCAGGGGGGGTGTCCACATGCTGCCGCCACTCAGTGCTGGCTATACAGATTGCAGGGGGGAGTGTCCACACGCTGCCACCGCCGCACACACAATGTCAGTGGGCGTGTAGGAAAAGTTAATTCTTATTGTGGCTATTAACTTTGCAGGGTGGCCGAAAACGGGCAGGGCGGAATTCGCCGGCTTGTAAACGGGCAGGGTGCAGCGCCCTGTGAAAGAAGCCTAGAGGGAACACTAGTTATGTACCCAGTACTTGTACCCTGTTGTATTCAGCTGTAAGTCACTGTTTTGCTTATTCATTCATGTACTCTGTAATTGGGCGCTGTGGATCCCTTGTGGCACCATATAAATATAGGATATAATAAAGGCTGAATGTCATCTTTTAGACTGTCGACATTCATAATGACTACATACCACAATAGGAATTACAGGGAGCATATAGTTTAATTCTAAGACTATCCAATGTAATAAACATCTTCGCTGGTACTTATTGATACTTATATGATTGAGAGGTCTGCAATAATGCAGGTTAAAGGTACCCATACACTGCCTGTGACGTCTTGCAGCAGCGTACGGACACCCGATACCCTGCGAGCCGCCGGGACCTTCCCAGCGGCAGGAACGCATGCGATCCGTTGTGATAGATCGCATGCATCCCTGCTTCCCACCCGCCTCACCGCCTGGAGGAACGGGTTGTCGGACGGCCTGCCGGTCTGACCACCTGGTCGGGTCCGATGCGCACGGGAACGCGCATCGGACCCGAAGGCATGTCAGGGAGGGACGATTTGGTCCGATTGCGTCCAAATCGATGTATGGGGCCCTTAAGACAATCTAGTGCAAAGCCTCTTAGATAGATACTACTGATGGTGAATTTCATCCTGTGCGATTATTATCCCCAGTACTGTGTGGTGGGTTGGGATCATTTGGTCTACAGCATAATGGTCAACAGTCATTAGGTCGAGACCATTAGGTCGACATGGGTCTAGGTCGAAAGGTCATTAGTTCGACAATGTCTATGTCGACAATCAAAAGGTCGACATGGGGTTTTTCACTGTTTTTTTACCTGAATGACAGAACAGTTGACATGGGACACAGTTTCAAGCACACCGCATCCCCTCTCATGGCTCACTGCACGTCGGGCACGGTGCTTCGCTACGCTCGGCACACTATTTTATTCTCCCACCATGCCCTAGTGGATGGTAGGGCATGAAATACTGCTCGAAAAACCCCATGTCGACCTTCTTTTGACTGTCGACCTAATGACCTGTCGACCTAGAACCATGTGGACCTTTTCCCATGTCGACCATCATGCTGTACACCAAATGACCATATCCCTGTGTGGTACATGCACGTACAAAACATGTTCCCATACTGAACAGCCTTCTAGCAGTCTTAGCGGGTTAGCAAATGATTTACCCGAATACCATATACCATAAGGACATGTAGAACAGAGAGGAGTAAAGCTGTTTTCTAGTCATAAAGCAATAAGAAAATATCCAATAACAGAACTGCAGCAAGAAGAAAAATATCCATAAACCTAAATACACCGACTACAAATGTGTGTATACTGTATATGTACACAATCAATGCGCATATTCTCCCAGACCACTAAAATGCTGACAAGCGCTTGTTTAGAAACCATAATATTCTTTCCTTTTCTTCTTTCCTTTTTATTAGGCAATATATTGAAATTGGATTAAACGTCTATTCTTGCTGGTTACTTACATATTCGCGTAAATCCTTTATTATAAATTATACTAAAGCCATGAAATTAGTTATATACCGAATGCCTTGGTGTTTTCTTTCCCTACCAAGGTCTTAAATCAGTCACAGTGTCCATAACAATATCTGTGTAACAGCAGGACCTGCACATTTTCCTAATGTATGCTACACGGAACTGCTGAGCCACCTCGACAACACAGGAAAGGACAATGAGAATACCCAAACTCACCACTGCACCAGCAGACTGCAGCATTAATGTTTCAAAGTCACCTTGAATTTTGAAACTGCGTGCTAGTGATGTTGTGATCAGAAAATATTCATCTTAAAATCTCCTTTAGCTCTGTTTAATAATTCATGCTCCCCAGACAGTGAAAGCTCGTTCTTGCACTTCTCAGTGCCATGCGAAAAATAAATAAATCCTTTTCAATTTTATTTGGCTTACGACAAGACTGGATAAATCTCTAGTGTCAGGGAGCGCTGGTGCTAAAATCATATTAATTATACCTAACTATGTGGAAATTCTTCCTAATAACATCTGCAAAAATAAAAACACCCAAATCCTGGATCATATTACAGCTTTCTTCAAATCTCACATTGGAACGAAAAAGCATGAATGCAACACATGAAAGATCACAGAACCTTGGAATAATTAGATCAAAAGAAAGAACAGATTTATTCTATTGCGTAGACATTATGGGGTATATTCAATGCCGCCGGCGAGCCTCTGACGGCGAAAAATATACGGCGAGCAGTGCTGATAGCTCGCCGTTACAGTATTCGTCCTTCACTCGCCGTTTCCACCTCGCTGGTTCTTTTCAACGAGGTGGAAATAGCGAGTGTGGCCAAGAAAACGGCAGGGCTCACCGATATGCAGCGGACTAGATGCATTTGTGTCGAACCTCGCCATTCCGGGGAATCCTCGCATGGAACATTAAATTCAGCGAGTAGCCTGTGAGGGGGTTAAACAGTGAGGATGGCTTATTTTTGGTATCTTCGTCGAAAACAACCCATCCTCGCCGCACAAACCGCCCTATAAATACATTATTTTATTTTGCAAACCCATACAACACACAAAGACACACACACACACAAAAATGTGTGTGTGTGTGTGTCTGTGTGTGTCTGTGTGTGTGTAGGATAAGCTGGTTTGCACTCGTGACTCAATTTCAATAATCGACGATCACAATGATGATCACAATCAACGTTGTGATTTTCGTTTATTGAAATTGACTCACAAGTGCCATCCAGCTTATCCATATAGTCAGCAATGACTCGGCACTCGCCTCTCACATAGTTAAATTGCCTGGGTGCCGTCCACAATACACAGCAATGACAGCAAATTCTTACAATAGAATGGAAGCGTTGAGCTACATTTGAGCCTCCGGGACAACAACTTTCACTGTGAGTGCCGCCATTTCCTCCATTGCTCTGTGTGTGTGTTTGTGTTTTCATTGCGCTTTACTATTGGAGACACCGATACAACAAACTGTTGTATCTACCACTATTCCATCATACATACAAATACTCCACTATGAGGGAGTAACACGGACATCCCCAGTAATGGGTGACTATCACATCTATTTACAATACCACTGTGCCAACCATAGGTTTTTTTTTTTGTTTGTTTGTTTTTTTACTTTTTCGGTACTTGTTTCCTAGCACGGCCACAACGATCATAATCGCGGTCATCGGGGGTAAAATCGGGGCCATCGCGATTTCCCCATAGAGAACAATGTTAAATGCCTCAATTTACCCGCGATGACCACGATTTCCCATAGGAAACAATGGGAAATGGCTCAATTTACCCAAATAATCATAGGAACAATGGTAAATGGGCCAAAAACACCCCTGAACATTGAAATATCCCCCCAAAAGTAGTTTACGCCACCACGTGATCAACGTGAACCCGAAGCGTGGCGAGCGCAGCGAGCCCGCGAGGGGCGGCGGTACGCGTCCTCCGACCTTTTCATACCCCTACTATCCACTAGGGCGTGGAGTGAGAATAGAATAGTGTGGCGAGCGCAGCGAGCCCGAAGCGTGGCGAGCGCAGCGAGCCCCGCGGATACCTGTGAAGCCCGCGAAGGGACGCGTTTACCTGTGAAGGTATCCGCTGCGCTCGCCACACTATTCTATTCTCACTCCACGCCCTAGTGGATAGTGGGGGTATGAAAAGGTCGGAGGACGCGTACCGCCGCCCCTCGCGGACTCGCTGCGCTCGCCACGCTTCGGGTTCACGTTTATCGCGGGGTGGCGTGAACTACTTTTGAGGGGACATTTCACTGGTCAGGGTTTTTTTTTGGGCTTTCTGGCCCATTTACCATTCTTCCCTATGATGATTTGGGTAAATTGACCCATTTAACATTGTTTCCTATGGGAAATCGGGGTCATCGCGGGTAAATTGAGGCATTTAACATTGTTCCCTATGGGGAAATTGCGGCCATCGCGGGTGGACCATTTAAGCATTTTTAGCCGCACACGACGCGACCGACCCGATTTTTCACTGTTTTCAATGCATTTCAATGGAAAAATCGGGGGCATCGCGTCGCAGGCCACTAAAATTACCCCCGATGGCCAAGATTTGTGGCCGTGCTAGGAAACAAGTACCACTTTTTCTAATTATTTGGAATTTTTCCTTAATTTATATTCATTTTACTTTATAATAAATGTCAAAGATATTTTACAACTTATCCTTTAGCGCAGTTACAACTCTTTCTGGTTTTACTTGTGTCCATGTATTAAAAAACCCATATTTTTTTAACTGCGGTTTGGCAAACCAGCCCGTATTAAGCGCCCCACCCTTTTTTATCAGTGGTCCTTAGTTTTCAGTAAAAGTTGTAATGATTCATACAAAATGAATCTGTGAAGGTGCAGTGTACTGACCTACCTTGTTTAAAAATAACACCCTGGTGTCAGTCATAAAATCCTTACTGTCTATTAACTAATAACCAAAACGATGACTCACCATGGTGAATGGGCTTCAGTGCTGCCTCTCTAATACACTTTTCTCTGCAGGTATCCACAGGAAAGCCTCTGTGTAGCACAAACTCCACATCCGTCTCCGGTCCTCATACGCACCAAATGCTCATGCAGCCGATTCAATGTGTCTGCAGCATGTTATACGAGTCTATATATAGGGAGAAAGAAATGCTCATTTATTCCCGTGATCTACGTGCTTTTCACATTGTATGTCAGTACATACTGAAATCATTGACATTGTAAGTTATTTTTGGAAACATATACATTTAACGATTGAAAAAAATAACTGAGGCTACGCGACAAAGAAGTGGCCACATTTGAAATGCATGGCGACTGAAAGGTGATAAACATAGGAAAAATTGGGGCAGAGACAAAGGGCGGTATTCAATGAGCCTGATTCGCCATGTTTTTATGGCGAATTTGTGCTGTTTGGCGAATTTTTGACTAAAACGGTGGATCACCCTATTCAATGACCACATGGCGAATACATTTGAAGGTTTTTTTCGCCATGATTCACCGAGTAGCAATCGCTATCTTTTTATGGTGAAGTGGAATGTGAACTTTTAAAATAAAGTGTTTTGTTTTTTACATTTGGTGTCAAAAAATCAGGAATTTTATTCTGAGGAGGGGCATGCTATTTTTATTCATGTGCTGTAAGCACATGAATATATATTTAATTTAAAAAAATATATATATTTTTTATTTTTTTACACAGCAGCCAGCAGGGGGCGCCGGAGCCGAGCTGCGCATTACATATTCATATATTCACTGCACCCAATCGTTACGATCGGGTGTAGTGAATATACGCGGTCCCCTGCTGGAACCCCCGGGGGGCAGCCTGTGCTGCCTGGCACCCGGGGAGCCCACCTCCCCCCCCACATACGCTCTGGGGCAGGCAGAGAGACTTCCATCTCTCTGCCTGCCTCCGTCCTCAGGCTCCCTGCGGCGTTCGCCGCAGGAGCTCATATTCGCCGGTCAGGGGCAGCGAGCCCCTGACTCGTTGAATACCGGAGCCAGCGAGGCTCCAGAACGTGGCGAATGTGCAGCGAATCCTAAAAAGGATTCGCTGCACCTCGCAGGTATTCACATTGAATACCGCCCAAAATGAGAACTACAGCAAGTCGGTTATCATTACATGAGTGATGGCGCATGGCACATGTACAGAGATGGGATAGCAACAGATCTATGCGATTCTACCAATTCTACCTGCTTTTATTTGGACTCTGAAATCTTATGCCCCTTTCAGACCGCACTTTTTACCTGTTATTTTGCCATTTTTTTACCATTTTAAAACGGTAATTTGTGCAGTCTGAAAGGTGCCGTGAATTTACCGGTTCTATTGAACTGGTGTTTCTAAACGGTAATAAAGCAGGGTCCTACCCGTTTCAGACCCGTTTTATTTCATCCACTGTTTTCTATGGGTTAGTGTTGTGAAGGGACAAAAACTGCATTGAAATACCGTTTAAAGACATGCAGTGTGAAAGGGGTTTTAGCTGGCAGACCCGTTTTTAGAAATGTTTTAAAATACCTGGTCAAAGCCAGTTTTGCGGTCTGAAAGCAGCATAACAGAGCAAAATCAAGGTGGTTGGTACAATTTTGGCCACACCAACCAACGTCCAGGTGACCAAATCTGGTGGGTCCCGAACACTAAGGTTCTAAGTCTAGGGTGCTGAATTGGACAGCCAGGATAGGAGCATTCAACTTTAGGTCATGATTGTGCATTTATAAATACATGTAAGTGGGGTCAGAGACACATTCGTGTCTGAGAAAGCTATATTCTATAAAGATGGTCAGGAGTACGTTCAGATAGCAGGTAGTGATGATGGTCCCCCAGCACTAGGGAACGGCCGATTATCGCCTGTTTACAAAATCCACTGATACCGATTATTTTATTTCTCCATACACAAGATGAAAAGTTGCTTCTACTGTGCTAGAGATCTTTTTGCAGTTACTAATTCTTAATAATTAATTAGTTTTCTTCACTATAAAATAAAATGATGAACAACAAAGGTGCAAATAGAACACAAGTAACACGTGAGGTATGTGACATGTATGTCTGGTGTAATTGCTACTCTGCTGACTGGTTGCAAATGCAGCTTCTTTTATAAATGTACTTTAGGTCCGAGTTGCTACCAACTTTGATTAAACCCAATTATATCTATCTTTATTTTCCAAACCACGCGGATGTATTTAAAACATACGAAATAGAAATGCACCTGCACTTTTGTATTTTATGCCATATATTTAGGGTTGCCATCCATCCAGGATTCCTCCAGACAGCCTGGCAATCATGACATCTGTTAATCTTGAACATGGATTGTCAGGAAATCTAACTGGACGCAGAGAGCGCTCACGTCATTGCCCTCACTGCTGCTGTAACTTGCCTCTGTTTAAAACCCAAAGACAAATCTTTCTGCCACCAAACCAATGTTACTAGGTTGCACCTTTATTATTTCAGCCTATAACCTCATGCATGTTGTTGGAAAAAAAGTGCATTGCCCTGAATATAGGCGACTTGTTAGAGTAAAAAAAAAACAAATTCAATTTTTTTTTTTATACTTTTCCATACTTTCCACATAAAGCGTGACAAGTGTAGCAGTAGTGGAGCGAGTCACATTGTTCGGAGCCTGGAGAGTGAACTCCGTGCACTAGTTGTGAGTCCATGCTGAGTCATGAGTCATGTTGACCTTTTTATGTGTCGGTTCTTTCCACATTGAACTTTTTGTGGTATTTTGCAAGTCGGCACAATGAACCAAATCCCTCATATACAATAACAATTATACATGCAGAATCAACTATTCCTTACTAAATTAAAAGTCCTCTACTTTCCATATAGTATAAATGCATACACACTGAGCGGCTTCCCCCCTGCCTGGCGCGGACAGAGGACGGCTTTGCATAGCGCAGCGCTATGCAAAGTCATCCATCTGCTGGTATTACCAGAAAATGAACATCTTTCCCCGCAATGATGCAGGAGCGCGCAGCTGCGCTCACCGCCGGGCCATACGCACTGGGAGTCTCTGAGCTGAAAGCCGCTCAAACTTGCTGTTTTGTGCGGCTTTCAGCTCAAAATCGGGCAGTGTGTATGGGCCTTTAGAAAAGTAAGGAAATCCAATGGAGTAGGTGACAAAGCCTGAATGTCCAGTCTTCAGCAATACAGCTCAAAGTGCTCAATACCATATGGGAGAGCTACGATATACGCCAGTGTTTTTCAACCACTGTGCCGTGGCACACTAGTGTGCCTTGAGCTGTTCTCAAATGTGCCCCCAGATCTAGAGATGCCCAAACCACTTTACAGCCACCACCAGTTCAACTGTTATTTACTGGTCTTTTCTTTTCATGTAAAGGGCCAATATATTTTATTTTTGTTACCTGTGGGGACCAGTGTGATTGTTTTTTATATGGGGCCAATAGGATTGTTTTTTTCCTGTGGGGGCCTATGTGTTTTGCCCTGTGGGGATCTCATGGTGTGCCTTGGCAATTTTAAAATCTTACTTAGTGTGCCGCAAGGTAAAAAGGTTGAAAATCACTGATATACGCCATAGATCTGTACCACATCATGCCATAAAACACTACAGTTCAACAAGCGACATATGTGAACAGTTATTAGGCCTGAACACACCAAATATAGGGATCCAAAATTGTAAACGTTACTATCTAGTACAGTGTGTATTTTGGTCCGGATCCACATCTGAACGAGTATGGGTCCCACTAGAAATCAATGTGCTTACGTTATATTCCAGATCCTCTTTACTTTGGCTCCGTAGATCGGGCATTCCTAAGGCTGTCCTGCATCACGCTGTCATTTCTCTTACGTCGGATACTTGGGATATAACGGACACTATAACATTGCCTCACATCGTAGCCCTCTTATGCCGTTATTTGATCATCCTCACTCAGCTGCATTCTATTTGCTGGCAGAATAGTGGGATAAGTCATTGAAATGACATTACACAGAACTCGCTCTTTCCAACATCTTCTGATATTCAAGTCTGCGATCCCTCAAATTTTATTTGCAATACAAATCAGACAATTTCATTCTAAGCATTACAATCGGAAGTCTCTCACCACTTTGGTGGGAATGTATTAAGATGGGAGGTCTATTCCACATGGGATGTTGCTATCGGCAACCAAATCAGATACTATTATCTTCTAGATTCAGAAGGTGTTAAAAAAAGAAGTAGTAGATTCTGAAAGGTCTCCTACAGCAACATCCCAATTTAGTAAATCTCTCCTCCCCCCCCAATGAGAAGCTACACCTCTCCTTCTACAAACGCACTCCTTTAGGACACCTTTGTTTTGTTTCCGCAATCCTTTTACACTTTTACTCCACTTTAGCGCATACAGTTTATATACAGTACAACAGTTTATTTTTCCTGACATTCCTGGTTATCCCCAAACAGCACCACATGATTTGGCAAAACATATTAGACTGAATTAAAAAAAAAATTATATATAAGGAGAGAATGGCTTATTTTCTGTGAGGAAAAGCCATCCCCACCATGGTTTTCTGCCATCCCGATACTGATGCAGCTATGTTTATGTACTGTACTTGTCCTCTATAGCAGTGGTTGGGGTACCTCAGGGAATTGGAGGAGTGCCCCTGGTTTTTGGTCCAGGTTCAATTTAAAATTATTTATGGTCCAATGTAATAGGCAAATCCAGTGCTTGTGGCTTCCAATCATGGAATGTGTGGACAAACAGTCATGACCCTTTACCACATAAGCAAAGGATAACCTACAAACACAATTTACTTTATTTATTTTATTTCAAATTCCTCCCCACCCCCCAAAAAAAAGGGCATAAGGGTGCCAAAATTCAAAATTGTATTTTTGATTCTCTAGGTCACTGCGATGCAAGAAAGTTTGGGAACCACTGCTGTGTTGTATTCATCTGCAAGTCAATGCAGTTTTGCTTGTTCCTTTATGTACTCTAATTGGGCGCTGTATTCAATGTTTTAAGGAAATTCTCACTGTGAGAGGACGGCAAGTATTCCCTTAAACTGCGAGGTTCACTGCAAATGCGGACTTTGTGGTGAGCGTCGCAGTTTTAATGGCGTTTCCACCTCTCTGCGGGTGTGGGGGGGGTGTCATGGAATTCCCTGACGGCGAGTTATCGGCACTGTTCGCCGTCAGAGCATTGAATACTGCCCTATTGACACACAACTACCTTACCACAGAATAGCAATGTAAATGTAACTAAAAGCCTTTTTAACTATAATATCCTTATTTTAATTCCTCTTCCCAGTTACTTTTTGGGTGTGAAGAAGCTGGACTGCAGCTTTATTGCACACATCGATCACACAGCCTTGCTTATAGCACCTCAGCGACTGTTTCCATCAGTAACTACTCCCAAGCAAACTGCATTGGCAAGCTGCAACTAATGACAGCAGAACACTTTCCTGCGGAGAAACTCTGATAAACAGAAGAGCCGTAGTGAAAATGAGCAATACGTGATTACAGCAAATTACACAGGGTAAGCTTTAATTATAACGGCAATTTAACATGTGCGTACATACACAATAATTGGCAAACTTTGTCTACAGACAATATAACCTGTATAGACACATTTCATAATATAGATTGCTACCGATGCGGGGGGTTAACTAATTTGTATGGAAATAAATCATAAGAAGAGGAGACAAAAAACGTACAGGAATTTTAAGCTGGGTACACACCTGAACAATCCATGGTCCGCTCACCCAACATTGGATGAACGGGCAAGATGACTGTAAAGGTGTGCATGCAGGTCTGTTGAAAGAGCTCTGGCTGATAAATGGCTTGCAACGCTCCTTCAACGGTCAGGATTGGGAGGTAACTGTATTATATTTGTCAGCCTTCCCTCCGATCACATAGAAAACGGACATATTACTAGCAAAGTGCAGTCGACGCTCAAAGCAGGTCCAGCTCGGTACGCAGTACTTCATCTATACCAGATTCAACTAGAAAGTAAGTATTATACCAATTAATATAGAGAGAGGCTATATAAATAATTATTTTGCGCCTGATTTGTATTGTATTATTGTTGTACGCAGTACTTGCCTGTTGGGCAGCGTTTATGGTGGGATTCTGCGCAGAGGCTTTCATGGCGAGGGCCAGGGATGGCATGTATTTCTGGAAACGGCGGAGTCTCATCTCCATTGTCTGGGAGTGGCTGGTCCACGGACTGCGTCCCAAGTGACCTTAGTCAGGCTGCAGTTGCAAAGGGACATCGCAATGCAGCTTAGCATAGCTGATCCTACCTGAATAAGGTCCTTTATCCAGTGATTCTGTGTACAATTTGCCCGGTGATACTATAAAACGGCGTTGTATTTACACAGACAGCATGCATGTGAAGAGTCAAATAAGAGGTTTACTAACACGTAGATGGAGTAACAGACTGCGCTGTGCTAATTGCTATGGGAGATATTGCTGAGCAGGTCTGCACTTACTGCATCCTTAGTAAATAAATCAACAGTGTGTAAGATATCATGTGGAGCTGCTTACTCTATTCCCAGAAAACAGGTATCAATCTGTTTGCCATGGACAATCTGAAATAATAAACTATATACATTTCAACAGAAGGTGTACACAGGCCCGAATTCAGGAGATGGGCAATAATGCATTTGCAGTTGCGACCAAGTGCACAGCAGAGCAGTTGGACTTAATCCTACGCAAATCCCCTACTGTATTGTTCTATGGATTGTATTGCAGCTGAGAACAATGGGCCTTGGGTGAGCCATGACTTACAATGGCTATCTGGAGATGGCTAGTTGAAGACGACTCCATCTGTATGCAAATGCCACAGATGTCTGGATTGCTATTAAGGTGCCCACCGGCAGCTTCGCAGATCCAAGCAATGGCGTACAAATACGCAGTTGTGTTCAAAGATCCTTTGGTAATCAACTAAGTAACAGAGCAGTGGAATCTCTCTCAATCCTCCAAACTTCCTTCGCCCTCCTCCACCCATCATCCCTCACTGCCACTGACTTTGCCGCTTTCTTCCGCTCTAAAATAGAGATAATCCAACATGATATCTCCTCCCATCCCCCCTCAGCTGCCCACCCACCCCAATCATCCTCCCCCTCCAACTTCCCAACTCTGTCTTCCTTCAGCCCCACTACAGATGAGGAAGTCCACTCCCTCATCTCATCCTCTCCCCCCTCTACCTGTCCCTTGGACCCCCTCCCCTCCCGTCTCCTCCGTTCCCTCTCCCCCACTGGCTGCTCCCACCTTGCTCACCTCTTTAACCTATCCCTTTCTACTGGTATCTTCCCCTCACCCTTCAAACATGCTCTGGTCTCAACAATTCTTAAAAAACCCAACCTGGACCCTTTATCTCCCACAAGCTACCGCACTATTTCTCTTCTCCCATTTGCCTCTAAACTACTTGAATGGCTGGTTTACAGGCATCTCACCAGCTACCTGTCTGACCACTCCATCCTTGATCCCCTTCAATCTGGCTTTCGCCCACTGCACTCCACTTAGACTGCCCTGGTGAAAGTCACCAATGACCTGCTCTCAGCCGACCCCTTGCCTGTTTACATCCTGCTATCAAGCCACCGCCCACTTGCTTGCGCCTCATGTAATCTGTCTGTCTCCCCTTCCTACTAGATTGTAAGCTCCTCCGAGCAGGGCCTTCTTCCCTCCTGTTGTTAAAGCCCTCTTCTCTTTCCATGTCACTCACAGCTCTCCTATACTCAAACACTCTGTGACCTTCCTCGTCCGCATACTCATCTCCATCATTGGCCTCTAGCCTCTAGTAGTACGTTGATCTAGTCCTCACTACTTATATTTAAGCTGTAATGTGTATTGAACTGTGGCGCTCTTTACCTGTACTCTATTTTTGTTATTTATTCAATGTAATACGGTTTTGTTCCTTTGTACGGCGCTGCGAAACACTTGTGGCACCTTATAAATAAAATTATAAAAATAATAAATCTGGCGCTGTGTTTTGTGTGTATGGGATTGAAGATGTAGCAAAAACGGTTGTGACATGCCTGCATTTTGGGTGCTACGATCAAAGGCCTCTCCCAGTCAGTCACTGACGGTCCACTACCGTGTGAAAAGCTTCTCACTGAAAGCAGCATTGTTGCGATACCTTGGCGTGTGTCCAGTGTGATTGCGATGCACGAGCGGTCACAAATAACTATGTAAAAGTAGCACTACATACTATATGTCTCTGAAGCAGATGCCAAGTCAAAACTAAACAGTAAAGTTACTACAAAGCAACGGATTGAAAATGTCTGCCTGACGCAAGCAAACTGACCGCTGATTCCAGGTTATTTGCACTTTTTAGAGGACTACCAGACAAGACAATTGGGAGGAGATGAAAAGGATTAGGAGGAAGAGATGTCAAACAATGTCACCGTCACAGGTGCCTAGTTCTACATGCTGACTTAATTTAATAAACTCCTCATTTTTTTTCAAGTTACATTGGAACTAAGCATGGACAGTCAGGATCTTGGGGCAAATGTATTATTTGGCGATATTGGGAGTCGTGGCTCACAAACACGTCATTCCTTCAAAACCACTCCCTGTTTTCCCGTTTTAGAATTTGGGAGATAGGTTTCAAGCACTAAATAATATGTAATGACAATATAAATAAGTTACTATATACATTCTATTCCTGTAAGCAGATAGAGAATGGAATGCAAATATGTTTTCTACCGCCAGTGTTTGACAGTGCCTCATTGCCATCATGACTGTATTGCTAGCAGGAGTACAGTAATTGCTCTTACAGACCTGATATAACAGCAGCTATTATAGGTATATATGAGGGGATTAGATGAAGTTCAAAACAGATGCATTTCTCTTAAAACACAGGGCATGGAGGCTGCTCAGGATACAGACTGAGGTTATAAAACTTTGTTGTTTGATCAAACAGATATGCTTAACCTGTAGAATAGTATACAGCGCAGTATACATGTATAGTATAGTTCAAGCTAGTAATTACATGATCACTTGCACCATCAAATTCACTTATAATCTACAATTATTATGGTGTCCAACGGTGTGAGAGGTGCTTAAAAAACGGGTATGGTATCACTTAACAATAGGCGGGATTCCGACGGTCATTTCTCTGACATTGTAATCCTGACTGTCCGGAGCACAAAGTAACATACAGCCACAAAATGGAGACTGAGGAGTACACTCAAACAACCCGACAATGTTGTGACAGACCAATCTGATGCAACAATATATCGTCTGCATACACGCTAAATGTCAGCCACAAGATATTGTAACATGAGTAATGTAATTGTACATTGCATTGTCCCAATCATTAGATTGGGCGAGGCGACCAAATAATAATTGTTGAATTGGGGGTACACACTAAACCATGTTCTATATCAAATCTCAAGATTGCCCAAAATATTGTATGGTGTGCACCCAGTATCATACTGCGGTACTTATGTAAAATCTGGGCTCCTGTTTTTCTTATGAGACCGCGTCCGCTCGCCACGCTTCGGGCACGGTGGCTCGCCACACTATATAAAGTCAACTCCATGCGTAGTTGGATAGTAGGGGTATGAAAAAATGGGGTGCATTTAACATGGGAGCCCAGATAATACATAAGTACCTATACTGCTTTCACATTGCAGAAATGGGTAATGACACGGTATTCTTAAATGGGACTTTAAAACGGGTTTGAGCCTTGAGACCTTTCACATTGCAGGTGAAAACCGTTTTAAAAATCATTTAATACCATTCAAACATTCAACCCGTTTAACCCCCAAGGGACACGTTTAAAGCCACTGAAAAAGAGCTGTTCAAACTGCCAAAAAAACGGCTTTAAAACGTGTAGGACTCTGCTTTTTAACCGTGTTGAAATACCGGTTAACTTTAACCGGTAAATCAACTCTGGCACTTTCACATTGCAGCCTTAAACGTTTTAAAATGGAAAAAAAATGGCAATATACCGTTTTAAAAGTGCGATGTGAAAGGGGTATCACATTGAAATATAAATAAATAGAATAAAAACAAAACACAAACTATAATACTAATAATAATAACAACAGTATTGACAAAAATAATGTGCAAAACTTGAGTCATGTTGGCGCTACCTATATCCATATCTAAGAAAAGTACCCATACAAGAGCAGATATGATATCTAGTCACCAGTGTGTAAAATAATCTTAAATGCAGGCCTAACTATACCTTAAATAGGCAGATACCACAAATGCCAGTACCACAAATGTCATAACCGAACAGACGTCCCATATCTGCTGCACTGCATACTGAACAGTGGCCCTTATTCAGATCTGATCGCAGTACAAATTTGTCCTCAAAATGGCCAAAACCATGTGCACTGCAGGTGGGGCAGATGTAACATGTGCAGAGAGAGTTAAATTTGGGTGGGGTGTGTTGAAACTGAAAAAGTAAATTGAGGTGTAAAAATAATGCAGCCAGTATTTACCCTGCACAAAATAACTCACAAAGATCTAACTCTCTCTAAACAGGTTACATCTGCCCCACCTGCAGTGCACATGCTTTTTCCCATTTTGAGAACAAAACTGTACTGCGATCAGATCTGAATAAGGGCCATAGTTTGGACATGCCTGGTCTACACAATAATACTGCAGTAGTCCCAAAGGTTATTATATAAGCTTATTGTTAACAGTACAGGGGACTTGCTGTCTCCCTTCCGATGTCTTTATATCATTATTAATAAATAAATGGCACACGAAGGAAGAAAGTGCAGATAAATAATAGATTACACTTCCTTAATAGGCGTTCCATATAGCCAGCACCAATCGCGCACAAGGCATGTGCATTCCACATAGCCAGTTTGCGTCTTGGACAGTTTTGTAAATAGTGAATAAATCTGGATTACTGTCAGATCTTGACTTCAATTTTCTTTTGCTCATTTTAAGCAGGCAATAGAGTGGCCCTCATTCTGGTTAAGTCGCAAATGCAAATTCCTTCTCAAATGGAAAAAAAAAACATGCTGCACGGCAGGATGGGCAGATGTAACATGTGCAGAGAGAGAGTTAGATTTGGGTGGGTTATTTTGTTTCTGTGCAGGGTAAATACTGACTGCTTTATTTGTACACTGCAATATAGATCTCACTTTGAAGTAAAATCCTACCCAAATCTAACTCTCGGCACAAGTAACATCTGCCCCACCTGCAGTGCACATGGTTTTGTCCATTTGAGAAGGAATTTGCTATTGTGAGTGAACCCGAATAAGGGCCAGTATGTGTGTCACTCAGTCAGGCCCTGGGCACCTTGATGGCGTCACACATCACAAGGGTCATGTACAATCGCAAGCAGAGAAAACCAGAACAGCAAGCACAAATGTTCACAAGAAAATGAATAAAGATCCGATTACAAAGAATGAACATGGAATAATGAATGTGGGTATGGAAAGAGAGTGTTTAATATTACAGGCATTCATCATCATATTCTATAAAAAATAAGCAGAAGACCTACTTGAATAAAAAATGAATACCGCTACTGTGTATAGAGAATTCACACTGCCCTATTTATGGTCCCATAATTCCCTCACACTGCCCTATTTACGGTCGCATAATTCCCTTTTACCCATAGTCTTAACATTCCGTTTGGGATGTGCTGACTAGATTAAGAGGCAGCCGGTTCTAAAATCGCAGTATATGTGGAAAGCAGAAATGCATCTCTAAAGCAATCAGTAAAAAAATATAAGCCTCTTATGATGCGCTGCCCATCGAGGCAAGTGTGTCACAATCAGGCAGTCAGGAAATCCACCTATTGTGCGAAGACTTAACACACACACACACACAGCTTCAAAACAAAAAACTTGCTCATTCTAAACGTCACCCTCTAGAAAGCAATTCATTCTAGATTTAAATATTTGGATGGCACGCTAATTAGAAGCAGTCTGAATACAACCTCTTGGCGCTGGCACCATAAGCTTTTTTTTTTTTGCAGGTAATATTTCACACTACGCATTGCTGCCGAAGAATTAAAAATAAAATGTGCAAAGTTCTATTGCGGTATAATTTTATTCCTGGCTTGGCGCCAGCATTCGCTCTAACAGCATCCACCGCTGTAGGAAACTGTATAAGTAGGTCAGCGAAGACAAGAAGGTTTTCAGAGCTCCTGGCATGAGTATTAATCAAGCCTTTCAGCGATTTATATTTTACGATGCAGCTGATCACCGATACCACTCATTTACAACACTGTAATAACAAATAATTGAAAGCTTCAGTCCAGTTAACTCAACTTTTTTATATTTTACACTTCTAAAAACAGTTGTTGTATAACAAGAGTCCCCATTGAGCGGCAGGCAGCTGGCAAAAGGTGCGCCCCGAGCAGAAACACTTTAAACAAAGAGAAAGTGACCAGGATGCCAGCCGCGCCATCAGGCAACATTTTATGATGATATAAATAGTACATAAATGCTAACCATGCCATGCGATTTACCGTAACATGTTACAATAATAAATGTAGCGTACAGCCTGTCTTGTGTAATAGTTACTGTGTGTTACCAGATCTGTGCTTTGGTAGTATTCTTCAAAGGGGGCATTGTAATCTTACATGTATATTTATTGTTAAAAGGGCATATATACGCTGAGCGAGTTTGTGCTCTTTTCTAAGCGATCTGACTAGATCACTTAGAAAGTAAGCACAGATTGCTCCGTGTGTATGCCTCCGAGCGACGGTGATGTGCGGTCCCGCCGGATGCTATCGCCCGCTAGTAACGTCAGTATATGCAGTGAAAATCTAGTGAAATTGCTTAGCAAGTGACTGCAAATCTCCCTGTGTGTACAGAATGAGCGATTGTAATAGCAATCGACGTCACTACCCTTAAGTAAAATCGCTTAGCACACATCGCTGCATGTGTAGAGGCTCTCTTTGGGCGATTTAGATACCGGGAAATAGCCTACTGTAAAGAGCTTAGCAAAAACACTTAGCGCACATCTCAACGTGTGTATGCCTAGCCTTTCAAATTATTCACGCTACAGCTAAATGATGACTGTAGAGAGATTGAGATGGCTATAAGAAAAAAATGGAGTAATATATAAAAAGAAAAAGGAAGACAGGTTGAATTTTGGCTAACAGATTATTCTGTATTTTGGAATATTTTTATATTTGAATGAGGTATCTTGAATTTACGTTGTAGAAACAAATCAAACACAGTGGCATAACTATTAATTATGCGCCCACCTGCCGCAAATTTTGCCAGCACCCCCCCCCCCCCCCCCAAAGTAGGGTTAACAAACACCCCCCCCTCTAGCATCCTCAAAAACTGCCGCCGCCTCCTCCAGTATCCTGAAAAACTGTCTGCAGTATGAGAGCCTCCCCACCACCGCGGGGGCTGCATGGCTATAGTTACGCCACTGCAAACACATAATATACACACAAGTATTGTTAGCCGCCGCCGTCCTGTGATTCCTTCTGCTGCCTGGAGGTCAGGGACAGGCGTCAGGCTCTGGGTCACACTGCGGGGAGGCCTTGGGGATGTTGCTAAGCAACGCCCTGTGCTTCCACCCCGTGATCGACAGCGGCCGGGCGTCGGGGCGTTGCTCGGCAACGTTCCCGAACTTCTGCCCGGCGGCTGACGTCATTAGCCGGGGGCAGCATTTTTTAATAAATAGCCGGCGTCTGCTGGGAACAGATGTCGGTTATAGTTCTGTTGGTAGTGTTCTCCTGTCAGAGTGTTCCCGGGGTCCCAACAGCCCTTCTGCAGTTTCCAGTTGCCTGTCCTCTTCAGGGTCCTGTGCCTGTGCCATCTTGCAGTGCTCCAGCTCGCCTGTCAGCCTGTTTGGAGGAACTCCTGTGCTGGTCTCCATCTTACCATCTAGTGAGATAAGTCAGGAGTTGTTTTGGTCCTCATATATCTTTGATTGTTTTTGTGTCATCTATTGTGCATTGTTGCATCTACGCTATTGTTATTCTTGTTATTATACTTCCATCCTCTGTATTCAAACCACTTCCAAAGTCCTGTGTATTGTTACACCCTTGAGACTCTGGGGGTACCCCATTCTGTTTAGGTCATTATTTAGGTTCACCCCTTGTCCTCTCTCCATCTCGGTGGACACGTTGTCCCACTTAAGACCTGGCGGCATCGGGGACGGAGCCGGCATAACCAGCTCCATCGAACGCAGTTGTTAAAGGCGAAGCCTAGCACCGCACACGTCCGCCGCCATGATAAGAGGCAACGGAGTTAGGGTTCAGGATCGGTGGTATTCCCGTAACAAGTATGTTTCATGCACAAATAAAATAAAGCTTGTGTACTATCTACTGTTTGTGTACTAAAGTTTGTGTACTGAATCTGAATGTCAAGCAACCATTTTCTTACACATATGTAGTGCCAGTTACACATCATGTCCCCAGTAGTGCCCGTTACACATCATGTCCCCAGTAGTGCCCGTTACACATCATGTCCCCAGTAATGCCAGTTACACATCATGCCCCCAGTAGTGCCAGTTACACATCATGCCCCCAGTAGTGCCAGTTACACATCATGCCCCCAGTAGTGCCAGTTACATATCATGCCCCCAGTAGTGCCAGTTACACATCATGCCCCCAGTAGTGCCAGTTACACATCATGTCCCCATTAGTGCCAGTTACACATCATGTCCCCAGTAGTGCCAGTTACACATCATGTCCCCAGTAGTGCCAGTTACACATCATGTCCCCAGTAGTGCCAGTTACACATCATGTCCCCAGTAGTGCCAGTTACACATCATGCCCCCAGTAGTGCCAGTTACACATCATGCCCCCAGTAGTGCCAGTTACATATCATGTCCCCAGTAGTGCCAGTTACATATCACGTCCCCAGTAGTGCCAGTTACATATCATGTCCCCAAATTTAGAAATTGACTGTGCAGCAGAATCTATTTCTACTATCTTGGAACGATGCTGCATTGAGCACAGCCACTCCCAATGCCATCCCTCCCTGCCAGCCAATACTGGCACTCTCAGGCCACATATATTGAATAGATACCGGCGGCATCCGGATCGGCCTGTGTGGAAACACATTTTGACTCCTGTATACAGGTATATTATTTTTATTCATTTTATTATTATTATACTTTTTATTGGATGCCACAAGGGTTCAATAACAAGGTACAAAAACCAGTGACTTACAGTACAACACTGTCCTGTATTGCATGGAGGATAGGTGTATGTGGTCACTTCTGTTTACATGTACATGCAGAGAAGACATTGTGACAAAGGCCCTTATTCTGGTCGGTGCGGATATATCCGCGTGCGTTCGGCCCGCCGATGTTTTGTGTCTGCGCATGTGCAGAGGCGTCTCTGCGCATGTGCGAGCGGGGCGTACGGCCAAATCCCGCATGATATGTGAACACTCCGAACAGGGGGTGGAGAGGGGCATGAAGAGCTATTTGGCCTCATTACCATATGCATACGCCCCGCGTTTCATGGGCGTTCCCATGCAAACGCTGGGCGTACGTATGGTAATGCGGCCGTGACGCATGTGTAGGGGACGGACATATGACATCGCCGGATGTCAGCTGCCCGCCCAGATCCCTGCTTTTCCACGGAGAAATGTCCGTGTGGTCTGAGGTTGCGGGAGCTGGTGGAGCACTCTGTCCTGCATTCGATGGTCTGCGACCATCAAATGATGGGGGAGGTTCCCTTAGATGGAGGAGGCGTATTCCGTGTAAAATACACGTGCGGTCCGTTCGGCCAGCTTCTTACCGCGTACGGACGGAGTTGGCGATCCGTATGGAAGGCGGGGTTTCGCACGCACGGTCCTGGCCGCATAATCGGATCCGGCCGCACCGACCAGAATAAGGCCCAAAGTTACTGCCATGTAGAATATATTCATTGATTAGAAAATGAAGAATGATACATGAGAAGGATTAGTGATTAGGTTACAGGGAAAAAAACATTTACTAACTAAAAATCCAGAGGATTTCAATGTCCTACTTAGATTTTTTTGGGTGAATATAGGAGACATCAATGAATGTGTGAAAGCAGTAAAATGACTGGGAGCTGTTATGTGGTAGTAAATCATGTATTCCTCGTGTGCTCACAGAATTTACTGATTCTCTGGTGTAACATTTCCCCGTCTGACCTCTCTCACATCACAGAACAGAGAGGGAACCATGAATGGGACCTGTGTTTCTGGAAGCACTTTGCACTACCAACATCTTGGGACCCGTGAGGCCCAAACCTGTAGCAGCTCAGAGACCTATTTCTGTACCGATCAATGGTGCCCCAAATCTCCCAAACCAGTACAACCTGGACAAGTGTGAGCGCAGCTTACAAACTGGACAGGTGTGAGCGCAACTTACAAACTGGACAAGTGTGAGCGCAACTTACAAACTGGACAAGTGTGAGCGCAACTTACAAACTGGACAAGTGTGAGCGCAACTTACAAACTGGACGAGTGTGAGCCCAGCCTACAAACTGGACAAGTGTGAGCGCAACCTACAAACTGGACAAGTGTGAGCGCAACTAACAAACTGGACAAGTGTGAGCGCAACTAACAAACTGGACAAGTGTGAGCGCAACTTACAAACTGGACAAGTGTGAGCGCAACTAACAAACTGGACAAGTGTGAGCGCAACTTACAAACCGGACAAGTGTGAGCGCAACTTACAATAGAACCCTGACATTCACAAACTGATCAGATTTGATTGCAATGTTGACGTTCGTAGATTAGATTTTTGTGCACAAAATCATTATATGCATTTAGGTGCAGTTTGAGACTCACTATCAGAAATGCATGGATATGTGCGGGGCTGGAGCACGTGTCAATGATGTGAACAATCGTGGGATTTAAAAGTGCACCAAGCGTTAGTACAGATGGTGAACGTGGGCATCTTTGTACCTGAGCAGTCAGACACACACTTGTAATCCAGGGGAAGGGATGATACTAGTATATTCACAGACACAACTACTTTAAAAGACGCTGAAGTGGTTGCCGTGGTGTATGGTGTTGCCGTGGTGTATGATCCGTATCAGCCCTTAATGTGCGGAAAGACAACCTCTTCAGGAATGAAGCACTCAGGTGGGACCTACTGCATTATTCGTTAGCAGTTACAGCAGGGTCCTGAGAATGGAGTTGTGCAGGACGAGTATTTAGCATTATTCCCAGCATGAGATTTATTCTACATATAAAAGATATCAGACACTGATTAGGAGGCTGATACAAATATACCTTCCTCTTCGGTATGGGAAGTGCGAATCACTGGTATATAGAGATGCGTACACACTAGAAGATAAGGGTTACCGATATGCACAATAACCCAGCTTACAAGTTCTTCACATGCACTGCAGAACGCCGCAGTCACACTTGGGATAACTGGCAGCGATATGAACATAAATAGGCTTTGATATTTGTATTCATCCCAGGTGTGTCAGTGAGTATTGTGTATCGCTGCGAGAGAATACAGGATTCTCTGTATTGTACGTATTCTGAGATTTTATCCCGATCATCATCAGCATAACATTACAGCGGTAGGACTTCACATATGTGCACAGTTATTTCATCTGATACGCAATGTCGGAAATAGGCCATAGATTCCCAAGATGCTGTTACCTAGCAGCTCGTTAAAGTCATGTTTAGTCACTGTGATAGGTCGATGGAGGTAAGTGGTGCACAGAGGGTTACCGCTAGAAATATCAGCGACATCGCTGCCGCTTTACCCCCATTTACAGAGATAACCTCTTTATCTGGCTTATTTGCTGAAGGAAGTGGGGGAGGGGTCCAAGATTCATAAATATTTCCATTAGTATCTCTGAGAAACAACATCCAAAAATGATTGGGGTGTCTATAGCGGATGGAGGCAGGGGGAAAACACTTGTGCAAAAGTTAATGGATTTTCCTGGTTGTTATATATAAAAAGGTATTTTTGCCCTTAACCTGAAACAAGCATATATATTGTTAGAACATGGACATCCTGATTTTCTAGATTTGATTCTTTGCTCACAAATGGTATATCCATGGTAACCTAACAGATTGGCCTATAGCACATTTACAATAAACTGTCTATTTAGACATTCACATGGCTGGAAATTATAATGAAGAACATGTTGTATTCAGCAACTGTAGCAATAGCAGGGGGGTATAAACTACACCAAGGTTTCTCGTCAGGATACATACACACAAATATATATATGTATATATGTATGTATGCTTACCTTCCCTGTAGGAGACAGAGGTCTAAGAGAGACCAATTTTTATTGCTGTTTATATATACTACCAGCATTTAATTATCAGCACCTGGTCCAGAGTTTTTAGTGGAAGTTCGGAGCACAGAATTATTCCCTAAAGGAACAGGATCCTTATCTAGAGCTATCAAAAATAGGGTACTTGTTTCCTAGAACGGCCACAATCGTGAGTGATCGTGGCTCTTAATTAAGGGACACGATCCTCACGATGTGGCCGATTTTTTACAATTTTTTCACTTTGATTGACAGAAATCGGGTCAATCGGTCGGTCGCGACCAATTAAAATCGGCCGCGATGCGACCGACCGATTGACCCGATTTTTCCATAGACTTCAATGTTAAAAAAACTTTTAACATTGAAATCGGGAGGATCGCGTCGGTCTTGTGCCATTATAATGGCACAAGATGAGATGGACTTGATTAAGTCCATCTCACATAGGGTAAAATGATAAAAAAGGTGAAATGGCCCAATATGACCCATTTCACATTTTTTATGTGCCCGCCATGACCCCACGATAGACGTCAACCCGAAGCGTGGCGAGCGCAGCGAGCCCGCGAGGGGCGGCGGTGCGCGTCCTCCGACCTTTTCATTCCCCTACTATCCACTAGGGCGTGGAGTGAGAATAGAATAGTGTGGCGAGCGCAGCGAGCCACCGAGCCCGAAGCGTGGCGAGCGCAGCGAGCCCCGCGAGGGGACGCGTATCCCTGTGAAGTTAGACGCGTCCCCTCGCGGGGCTCGCTGCGCTCGCCACGCTTCGGGCTCGGTGGCTCGCTGCGCTCGCCACACTATTCTATTCTCACTCCACGCCCTAGTGGATAGTAGGGGAATGAAAAGGTCGGAGGACGCGCACCGCCGCCCCTCGCGGGCTCGCTGCGCTCGCCACGCTTCGGGTTGACGTCTATCGTGGGGTCTAGCCCACTTAGTAACATTTGGGGGGGCAATTGAAACAAATCTGGTGAAAAAAAAAAAAAATCGGGTGAAAAATCGGTCGGTCGGATCGGTCGCATCGTATGCGACCAAATCGCATGCGATGCGATCGATCCGATTTTTTATCTTACGACCACAACGATCTAAATCGTTGTGGCCGTGCTAGGAAACAAGTACCAAAAATAGTTTTGAACATCAACTATATTTTAAAGATCTGCTCCCCCAAATTAAGTCTGTCTACATGAAACGCATAGGGGGGGGGGGGGGGGGGGGGGGGGTTCTGATTTTGCCTGGTTCCACTTGCTGAAGAACCAAATAAAAATATTGGATGAACATTGCTTGTTGCTTTACTGAATTCTGGAGATATATATATATATATATACATTATTTATAAGTTATAGGCGCCACACCACAACTGGGTATTCTATTATTGTTGGGTTGTTCCCTAGCCCTCAGGGGACATTGTGGTTAAGGCAGCTGACTACTTGATATATACAGTACTATACATATTTGTACACAGCACGCAAGGTGGAATAGTGGATATAGTGTTCCCACTAGGCCAGGGGTTCCCAAACTTTTTTGAATCTCGGCACCCTAGAGCATCAAAATGTTTTCAAGGCACCCCTAGGCCAAATGTTTCTTGTTGAGAAATTCAGGAAAAAAAATATAAAATTATGTGCATTGTGTTTTTTTCTGTCACAGTTATCTGGTGAGGGACAGGATTTGCTCCTGTTTGTCCACATATGTTATAATTGGCAGCCACTAGCATTGCTTTTGCCTGTTACATTGCACATAACTAATATGAATTAATCCTGGTCCACCAACCCAAGCCACCCCAGCAAGTGTCCTGAGGCACCCCAGGGTGCCTAGGCACACAGTTTGGGAACCACTGCCCTAGGCCATTTTTTAAAGGGCAATATGCGCCCTGCCCCTCTAGCAGCGCCCCGCTAAAAGAGCCTGATGCCTGCCCCGACGGTGTGCACGGTGAAGTCCAGCGCCTCCCCGGCAGCACAGCAGCTTCGGTGGGGCCACCCCCTTTATTGACGGTGGTGGCCGGGCCCCTGCCCCTTTTCATAACGTCGCGGCCCAGGAACGCCCCTTTTTGTGCCGTTGTCGGCCCGGGACTGCCCACAACTGTGAGGTCCGCCCCCCCTTACGCTGCCCCTGTGCAGCGGCGCCCTGCCTGTCATTTATATATATATATATATATAGACAGATATATAGATACATAGATATAGATAGAGAGAGATGCAAACCACTTGTGGTGTCTTATAAATAAAATGTAATAATAATAATAATTTAATAGCTTTCCCCAAAGTGTTACCGCGGGATTATATTACAGAGCTTAAGAGGAAGTGTCTGTTCTACTCAGTGAAACACTCAGGTGTTTAGGTTTTTTGTTGCTTCCCTTGTGTGCAATGTATTATACTAAAGTAGTGGAACGCAGAACGATCAGAAGGAAAATAACGTGCACAACACTGAACTCTCAGTACTTATATATAACACAAGATTAGACTATCAAATGCACTTTGAGATTCTTTTCAGCCAGCACTACTATAAATGTCACATGTATGTCCTTGATAACATGCTCACATTTCATCCGATACCACTTCATGCAAGGGAAATATTCACAAGTTGAGCCCGGTGTCTCAGCAGCGTACACTACTCGAGTATGGATTGAGGTCATTCACGTATGACATAAGGCCAAATTACCCAAACATTTCACACTGAAATAAAATGCCCGAAGGGCACTATTATAAAAGAGCTTTCAGCCCAGAGCTAGATGCCTTCCCGAGGGAACCAGTCAGGCCTCGCTCCTAGCATGCTTACAATAAATAGGCTGCTGACAACTAGCTACATCATTACAGGAGCTCTGTAAGGAGTAACCTCCACCAAATGCCAGGATGCTATGTACCAGAATGGTCTTATTTCAATTCATTATAAAATTTAACCTAGTGTATTCTAGGTTGCATTCAAGTGTATTCTTCTATTGTATTAGACTACATGCATATAATGCAAGGTGCATTATAAGCGCCTTGAGTCCTGTTGGAGAAAGTGCACTAGAAAAATCCGCCACCAGGCCAATAAGAGACCAGGGGACAGGCTTAAATACATTATGAGTATTCCTGGACGCCTTGATCAGCGATGGTAGTCCCCGGGGAAAACAAAGTGACGTAGCCGAGAAATCATCCGGGATGTATACATACCAGTATAGTTTGGATTATTTGAATCTAAAATAACATGAAATGCTAAATGCACTTTGGGCAGAGTTGTTTTTTTTTATGTTCACAAAACACAAGACAAAAATGTATTTTGATATTCTGCCATTTCTGGCAAACCTGTCTCTAGGATGCAGTAAGTCAGTCTACACCCCGATTCTTGCACAGAGAAAACTAGTTTAACATGCAAGCTTTTAAAAGCCACGGACTGTTTGTCATTAAATGTAACAAATAAATACTTTGTCGTGGGACAGACCTGACAATTTTTCACTTAGGACTCTTGTGCCCGAACGATATAAAAAGCAAGCTATTAAATATTGCAAATCCAGGTTGGCCGATGCACTAAATCTATGCTTTTACTTTATTAAATATTAAGCTTTGTGCACTTAGATCCCTTTGCTACAATGTCTGTTCCTGCTGCTCTACTGAAATGCTACATTAACAAATTAAGTTTCAAAACAGATGTAAATCTGCAAAAACTCCAAACCAGAAGGACTTTGGGCATGTTCACTTCACTAGCTAGTGAGCAAACGGGATCATATAGAACTATAAAGGAAAGAAGACTATGTTCCAATTTTTCCAAGTTTGAAAATAAAAGCAAAAAGTTACAAATCTGTAAATGACTCAATGGAAGCGGCAGTGTGGTTGACATGTAAATGAATGTGTTATACAGAAGCATAAATAGTTCTCTGGACTGGCACGGAATAATGGAACAACGTTATTATAAAAAAAAACCTATTTAGAACATACATTTGTTAAATAATCCATTATGCATGGACCTATTAGAGCTATCTGGTTAAAGAAACCAGGCAGCATCGGCATCTCCCAGGATCTGCCAGCATCGGCTTCTCCTCCAATAGAGAAAGCCAAAAAATGACATGAGAGGCATCTGTAGTGTAAATTATTGTTTGAGTAGATAAAAAAAAATGAAAGCGTGTTTATTTTTTTGCATTCTCCCAAAGCATATAAATTAATTACATGTCATTTTTTTTACTACCACGGATATCCTTTTATCCAAATTTAGTGGCAAGGCGCTCCAGTAAAGTCACTCAGTAGTAGCTCAAGTAACTGAGTGATTTTACTGGAGCACCTTGCCACTAAATTGGTGACTCTATTCCTGTGGATATTCCATCTTCCAATCAGAACTCTTATTTTTATGGAAATTTACCCTTCACATTCCTATAAACAATTGTATCCGGAGGCTGATCCGAGGCGACCACAAGAACCGCACGTTCATCCAGGTTTACCTCAAAACACCCTAACTGGGTCCGTGGACAATACCATCTGATTCCACCTTCCCCACTAAACCCATTGGAACTGGTTGGCTACCTGGTTAATTACTCGTCGCTGTACAACTAAAGAAGAACTATCCCTATCCATTACCAGCTGCACCAGCGGTAATATGTTCCACCACGTTTTTATAGTCTATATGAATTTATGTGTATTTATGGAATTCCATATGTATTAACATTTTATTTTGGATTAAATATCATATATTGATTGATTGTATATATTTATTCACTATATAGCAGCCGGAGCTGGTACATCTCTTTCTTTCTTGGTACTACCTTATATTGGGATTGACAACCCTCGTAGCAGCTGCCAGTTAGTGGGCACTCCTCCCAACTTTTTCTTTTTTTCCTCTTTTGCCTATTTAAACAAGTTGCGAAGCTTTGTGCCTACCAATTTCGCGAACAATTTTCCTGATTTTTTTTCCGGCCAGTGATACAGGACCAGCCCACAAACATAAACATCCAATCGCAGCCTGCGGGGGAACACCCGCATCATTCGATGGTCACCGAGTAACGAATGATGTGGAACGGGCACGCATATGGTGAGGTCAGCTGCCCGAGACGTCGGGCCATTAGCATGGGCATTCCCATGAAACGCTGGGTGTTCCCATATGCTGATGGTTGCTCCCAGGGTGCCTGCATCCAGTGAACCGTTTATTTGCCGTGGACGCACCTGCGCAGCAAGCGCATGCACAGAAATGCAAATCGCAAAAAACATCAGCCCTGTGCGAATGGACCTCAGTGATGAGGGGATGCTGCCTCCTGGATACAGCCATACAGAATGAAAGCGGCACGTGGAGACTTGTAGAAAAGATGGGACTAGCTTTAATCCATGTGCTAAGAATTCACCGTTTTGGGGCTCGGCGTCCCCGTCATCAGGACAATAATGCTCAGCCAAATTATCTTGGTCTACACTTTCCAATTTCTTCCTTTAGAACGAGATCACATTTCTTTTAACCGTATTAACCAATGATTCAGTCCTTGTTCGCCAATAAATCAGATTTAAATCAGCAGCCAACACAGGTGTAAAATCTCGTTGAAAAGTTTTTCGATTCAGCCTGTAGTTTCTGCAGGTCATTCTCCACTTCTTCAATCATACGTACAATAAGATCTAACAAACATCTGTTTTATACTCCACACCGTTTGAAGTTCTGTGCCCTACATTAGGGGCGTTACTTATTCTGAAGCGATTACGATGGAACGCATGATACTACTTTGTGTATTATACCGGCGTCATAGTGAATAATGTGTTGAACTAGATGTTGGCGAGGTGTTCCGGCACTACAGTGAGGCTTCCGACAAGCCATGCGGTCCAGTGCATTACTGGGGAAGGGGGGGGGGGGGGGGTGTCATTGATGCCTGGCTAAGCTACTATCAGGAGGCAGCAGCTCTAGATTTGATTTTACATGGTCTGGTGTACTGGTGACCACCGCAAAGTAGATTAAAATAAAGACAGGAACTAACGGTTTAGAGCAATAGAGATTAATGTGGGAGTAATATAATGTTTCTTCCAGTAACATCCAACATATTTGGACATACCAGGTAAGCTACAGGCGTAAGTATGATCTTTTGGGCACAAGTTTGCACTTGGGGTTGCTGGATGGCGAACAAGTGGTCTTGACAAGGTTCAAAACATCATCGTTTGTATACGCACCAATGTTTGAAAAATCGATAAATTGGTTTGGAAATCTTTGG
Source organism: Crinia signifera (assembly GCF_055691185.1). Classification (NCBI taxonomy): domain Eukaryota; kingdom Metazoa; phylum Chordata; class Amphibia; order Anura; family Myobatrachidae; genus Crinia; species Crinia signifera. Next base: position 9,951,296 of record NC_139225.1, on the reverse strand, counting down.
TATAAGTGAGAATGTGCTCCATAAGTACCCACATTTTATACAGTGAACATTCTAAAATATTTAGTAAATGAAGAATAAACAGTTAAGGTTGTATTTAGAGTGAAAAACAATCCACAGAAACGTATCTTAAATAGCCGTTATGCTATTTGTTGTTAAGATCCATTTGTCTGTTAAGAAATTACTTTAAACATTTACAGATGTGATATGAACAATAAATTACTGCATGCAAATCCCCACACATTTACTTTTCCCCTGTGACCACCTTGAGATTGCGAAGATACATGCCCACAATCTGCTTGTACCTGAACAAAATATTGTCGGATGTTTAAAAAGCATCTTTATTTAGTTTATTTTTGTATGTTTTGAATCATTTGTAATAAGGAGAGAGCACCGTAAAAATTACGATGCAGCTAAAACTTTCCATTCCTTCAATACCGTAGTAATAGTTGTTGGGACGTAGAGCTTTGAGCGCTGTAACACGATGACGGTACTACTCCTACGCCAGGGCAAACGCAGGATACAACAAACAAAGGATTTGTGGTTGTGCCATATATTTAAAAGGACTGTTTTGGGCACCTGATTTTGTTCAAAAATGTGTAACTAATAAAATAAACACCATCAGTTGTTGAGCAGATTTAAAAACAGACAACCCAACTAAAGATGATGCTATGAGAGAGTTTGGTAGAAAAGTGACGTATGATCTAAAAGTGACAAGAATACTGTGGAGGAGTGTGATTGACGAGTGAGGTGACAAGGTGTCAGGGTGATAACCTTGCTGACAAAATGAAGGAATGTGTGACTAGATGATAAGGGAGTCATTGTGAAATTGCAAAAATAAACATATTCCTCCACATCCTTTGCTATTTGTTCCACTGTATGAACAATTCAATCTCTTTACACCGTACTTATTAGCATGTGAGCGGTAAACTAGAAAAAAAATATATAGTATTGCTGAAGATGATGACCATGGATACATTTTCTACCACATTACAGGAAATGGAAAAGCCCCCCCCCCCCCCCCCCCCACGGCTATTTATTCATAAACTGCACGTGCATTCCTGGTGTGAGAGTAATCAACATCTTATGTATGCTGATTGAAGCAGACTGGACAGAGACTGATGATCTGCCAATACGTATACACAAGTATAGAAGAATAGAACACGGGAATACATTCGCACTCAAGGATAATGTACATTATATTACTGATACATATGGACATATATTCAAAGCAAATAATAAACCGATCACAAAACATGCAGTGTACAAAAATAAGTATCTGCACATATACAAATACATTATTTTTCCATATCACATTTCAACTTTAACTACTCAAACCTCCCACAGTGTAAATTCCCATACACACTACAAGATCATCTTTCCAATTTGGCTGTTTTGGATGACAATCTGGAGATTTCTGTGAGCAAATGACAATAGACCGTTTCCTCCCAAACATGGAAGAGAGAATAAAAAATGTAATTCAGATTGGTTAAATCCATTTATGCCTATTTTCCAGAATTTGAGAGCAAATTGTTGGAATGAAATCTGGTAAATTTCAGGGAACAAATTAAAATCAGCCAACCAGATAGCGTGTATGGGCCTTAACCCTTTGAGTGCCAAGCGAATGTCAAAATAGGTGCGAAAATTGGCAAGCTGACATTTCTTTTCATCATATTGAATTGTAATGTTTACCTTATAAAGGAAATATAATCTTTATACATTTTTTATTTTATTTATATAACAAACCTGAACAAATGGTAAATTTGTACTTACCAGAAACGGTTTTATTGTATATAAAACGATCTCCCCACAGTTGGTTTTATGTTACAGAAGGAGAAACGCATCCATTCATTTATTGCTCCACTGTCATTAGGGGTCACTGCAAAACACCAAAACAGAAAGCATGTATAAATAAGTGGAATTCATTATTTGGGGGGGGGGTACAGATTTTGGTAATTGTCAATACAATTATAAACAAGTAAACAGCTAAAGGTTTAAAAAATATATATATGCAGCGTATAAATCCGTTAGGAAAAGAAAAACAACACCGTTACTAAAACGTCTTGGAATATACAAAAGGCGATCAGGATATTATAAATACAGTGGTATACATATAGGACCTTATTCTGGTCCACACGCAACGCATTGAGTCTGGACAAAACATCGCCCGACGTGCCAGCACCCCCCCCCCCCACACACACACACACACCCGCAATCCCCCCCACAGCTGCGAATGGATGATTTGCATAATCATCCATTTGCAGCCTCGAATGCGGGGGAGAAATCAATCAACGGTTGGCGAACATCAAATTATTTCTCCAGCGCTCGCAGATCTGAGACACCTCTATGGTCGGTCTCTGACCTGCAAGCGCCCTGTGTGGGAAGCTGATGTCAGCTGCTTGCCCACCAGGTGATTACCATAGGAACGCCCACCGTTGTCACCCTGCGCCAGTACATGTACAGACGCGACCTAACACATTACAATAACCCCTATAATGTATCCTTCACAGTTGTAAGTGTTTGACATTTTCAACGGAGTTAACAGACTAACAAAAAAAATTACAAAATAAAACCTTTACAAAATAAAAATAGTGTAACTCTTGAGACTAACTTGTGCTATTATCTTGTGTAATAAGAAAAGCAAAAAGAAGGGAAGAATACGGGTGTGGTATGCTGGCCCGATACCCGGGATTCAGACAGTCCGTATACGGACATCGGAATACCGACTGCCGGTATTCCGACAGGGGGCGAGTGCAACAAAGTGCCGTGTTCAACCCCAGCTACTATTCTCCCTCTATGGGGGTCATAGTCCCACACAAGTATGAATAGTCAGTCAGGACCGGACGGTCAGGCATTTTACAGTCGGGATTCCGATGTCAGTGTACTGGCCGCTGGAATCCTTTTGGTCATACAGTATTTCTGAATTCGTTTATTAAGGTCTAACCCTCATCTCCTAATGAAACTTCTCCTATTGGCTTACATAAGAATCAATTTTTGGGAGAAACTTGACAATTAATTTGAATTGATAAAAAAAAGATATATTTCCATCCCTGTCATTGTAACATGGTTTGTCCGGGAGCGAAGTTCCTCCCTGTTTCACTTTGCTCCTATAACGGAATGAACCCGAATTTATTTAGTTGATCGCTGAAAAGGTTTCATTTTCTTATTGACATTTATCCATTTGGTAATTGGTTCTCTGAATTCATTATTTTGCAGGATTGATACTAAGGGAAAGCGTGTGTGTGTGTGTGTACTATATTATTATTATCCTTTATTTATATGGTGCTTCAAGGGATCAGCAACGCCCAATTATAGCGTACATAACGAATAAGTAAAACAGTGACTTACAGCTGAATACAAAAGAGGACAAGTACAGAGTATATAACCATAGCTGCATCAGCAGGCGGCACTGACATAAGTATCAGGGTGGCAGAACACGGTGACTTACAGTTATATACAATAGAGGACAAGTACAGGGCACATAACCATAGCTGCATCAGCAGGCAGCACTGACATAAGTATCAGGGGGCAGAACAGTGACTTACAGTTATATACAATAGAGGACAAGTACAGTTTACATAACCACAGCTGCATCAGCAGAGGACACTGACATAAGTATCAGGGGGGCAGAACACAGTGACTTACAGTTATATACAATAGAGGGCAAGTACAGGGTATATAACCATAGCTGCATCAATCAGCAGGCGGCACTGACATATGTATCAGGGACAGAACACAGTGACTTACAGTTATATACAATAGAGGACAAGTACAGGGGACATAACCATAGCTGCATCAGCAGAGGACAAGGACATAAGTATCAGGGAGCAGAACACAGTGACTTACACTTATATACAATAGAGAACAAGTACAGAGTATATAACCATAGCTGCATCAGCAGGCGGCACTGACATAAGGATCAGCGTGGCAGAACACAGTGACTTACAGTTATATACAATAGAAGACAAGTACAGAGTATATAACCACAGCTGCATCAGCAGAGGACACTGACATAAGTATCAGGGGGAAGAACACAGGGACTTACAGTTATATACAATAGAGGACAAGTACAGTGTATATAACCATAGCTGCATCAGCAGGAGGCACTGACATAAGTATCAGCGTGGCAGAATACAGTGACTTACAGTTATATACAATACAGGACAAGTACAGGGTATATAACCATAGCTGTATCAGCAGAGGACACTGACATAAGTATCAGGGGGGCAGAACACAGGGACTTACAGTTATATACAATAGAGGACAAGTACAGGGTATATAACCATAGCTGCATCAGTAGGCAGCACTGACATAAGTATCAGCGTGGCAGAACACAGGGACTTACAGTTATTAACAATAGAGGACAAGTACAAGGTATATAACCATAGCTGCATCAGCAGACAGCACTGACAGAAGTGTCAGCGTGGCAGAACACAGGGACTTACAGTTATTAACAATAGAGGACAAGTACAAGGTATATAACCATAGCTGCATCAGCAGACAGCACTGACAGAAGTATCAGGGACAGAACACAGTGACTTACAGTTATTTACAATAGAGGACAAGTACAGGGTATATAACTTATAATTTTTTCAGTGCTGACAGCTCCCGGCTCCCCCGCCCGGCTCTATGTCACTGCCGCCTGTGTCCCCCGCAGCGTCCGCACTACTAGCGGCGCGTGTCCCCCCCCTACCCGGACGGAGCATGACAGCTCCCTGCTCCGGCTCCCCCGGCCGCCCCCCTCCCTCGCCGGGTGTCAAAACCTGCGATTTGGTCCAATTTCACTGCCCGATCCATCTGGATCGGGTGAAATCGGGGCCAAATCGCATAGTGTATGGCGGCCTTTAGGATCAGATAACAAGCGATCTGCAGCACCTTATTAAAGAGTATATAACCCAGGAGACAGTGACTTACAGGTAAATACAGTAGAGGACAAGTACAGGTTAGATAAACATCACTGCCTCAGCAGAGGACACCGGAATAAGTAGAAGAGTGGCAAAAAAAAACACAGACTTTGGTGCCATCAAAGATGGTTTACGTAAGAGAAGCAAAAGCACATTAGGGAAGAGGGCCCTGCTCGTGACAGCTTATATTCAAAATATTTAGGTTAAGTATAATACAGCAACTGAAGAATATGGGTGAAAAGTTCCTTAGCCATGTTTTGACTGTTTCAGTCTCGTTTAAAAGCCATTGATAAATATATTAAACTAATGCAGCAATGTAAAAGGAATCCCATCTCTCCTCTCTTTTCTGCGACTTATTTAAATACAGTACTGTGTATTTATATCTTCCGGCCATGGAAAAAGAAGCTGGTAAACCACGTACATCTGAATAGATCTGTCCTGGACAAGTATACTAAAAGCATCTGCAATGGGTACTTTGGTGTTGGCAAAACAAGTGTTTTAATTTCTGCATTTTGGGCTAATAAGGATCGGTTCAAATGCTTCCAATTTGCAAGGATAGACTCTGTTTTGCTAATCGCTGTTCTGTAATTAAATCTGTATAAATCTTGTAATGAGGTTGGAAGCAAGATCCCAAGGTAGTTTATTTTCTGTCTAGCCATCTTCAACTGGGACACATTATTAGAGGGTTTATTTGCATCTATCTGAAGCTCGAGGGGAGGATTTTGTAATTGTTGATATCGATTTTAAAACCAACTGACAAACCCAACAAGTGCATCAGGTAAATTATTGGGGGGACAGAGGTATCTTGGCACAAAATAATCGAAAACATAATCTGCAAGTCTGCAATCCCCGTTGCCTACATACATAATTACCAGAGTATTCAGAATTTTCGGTCAATGCCACTGCATAGCAAACAAGAGCAGAGGTAATAGACAGCCCTGAATTATTAATGGACATGATATGTATACGAGTTTATGGGTTACATTCATCTACAAAAATAAATATATGGTACCAAGTTGCTGCTTTAAAAAAAAAAAAACATTCTGTGTAGTTCTTAACAATAATTTAGGACAGGGGTTGTCAAGAAATAGTAGGACCCAATTTAATAATTGTTCCTATTATTAAACCAATTTATCTTCTATGCAGTAGTTCTGAGAACCTTGTGCTGAGCCCTGATAGGAGGATGAGTGACACTTGACAGAGCAGCAGGGAATAACTGACCCAGCCGCACTGAATCGGTGAGGGTAAATGCTAGGCCTGCCAGGAACCCTTGAAGTGCTCACTCGGCAGTGTGACCGGTGTACAGTGATTACTGCGCATCAAGTGATTGGTTCCACAGCGTTTGCCAGATTCACTAAGCTTTACTACAGTGGTGGTAAAACAGAAATTCTTTGGGCCTGTAGTGTTGAACATATGGCTCCCAAAAACAAAAACATTGCCTGCCCCTGCCTTGGGCCCAGCTCCAGACAATTGTAAATGCAGCAAAATTGACGATGCTTTGTTTGTTTTTTACATTAACCCCTTCGATGGCACTCCCGCAAAATTTCCAGGTTATGCTCCAGTGCATAGACTGGCAAACCTATAAAATTCTCGGGAGTGTCAATGCCTGCGCTCCCTCCTGCCTGGCAGCACCACTGTGCGTTGGTCAGCGCTGCGCCCAGCTTCAGCAACTGCCCGGTCTTGCCTCCTTCCCCCGACTGTGTGCTGCGTGACCTTGTGACGTCAGGCCGCACACAGCCGAATTGCCGGGGGCAGGACCGGGCAGCGACTGATTGAGTGTTCAGCGGCGCTGCCTGGACCCGGAAGTTAGAGGTGTTTTTTGTTTTTTTAGGGAGCGCTCTACAGGAAAAAACCTTGCCCAGTGGGGAGCGCTAAGAAGAAAACAACCCACCACTGAAGGGGCTAATTGGATATCTGGCCTGCTTGCACTGTATGTACCATGTACTGTAGAATGGTAGTCAATCTACTTATCTGGAAATGTTGTATTATCAATCATCATCACTAGTAGAAACTTATTACACTTAAATATTTTTAAATCATTTGTTAAATAACAATAATACATTATTATATTATTATATACTCGTAAGCACCACAGTGCTCAAAAACAAGGCAAATCTACAGATATATTCAGCCTTATCTTGGTGGTGACTAGTCTCATCTGTGACCGCTGTGATGCAAGTATGGGCATGTGTGCACTCGCAACCCATAAAGAATGCATTGTGCAATTATACGCCAGCAGGTGTGACTAGTCGATGCAGAGATGCATGCGCACATATTGTGACAATGAGGAGGGAGGACCCATCTATACAGTACATAAAAGGACACAAAAGGTGGACACAATAAATGCAGAGGTACTCTTTACCAAGCACGGCGCCCACGATTTTGATCGTGGTCATCGCAGGTAAAAAAATCGCGGGCATTGAATGCACTAAAAATCGGGTGCGATGAGACCGACGCGATTTCCCATAGGGAACAATGTTAAATGTCTCAATTGACCCGATTTTCCTGTTCAATGCCTCAATTGACCCGATTTTTCCATAGGAAACAATGTTAAATGGCCCACAGAGGCCAAATAGGCACACGCAAGTGTGAAATGGCCCCCACAGTTGTTAACGCCACCCCACGATCAACGTGAACCCGAAGCGTGGCGAGCACAGCGAGCCCGCGTCCTACAACCTTTTCATACCCCCACTATCCACGTTGGCGTGGAGTGGAGAATAGAATAGTGTGGCGAGCGCAGCGAGCCACCGAGCCCGAAGCGTGGCGAGCGCAGCGAGCCCCGCGAGGGGACGCGGATACCTTCACAGGTAAACGCGTCCCTTCGCGGGCTTCACAGGGATCCGCGTCCCCTCGCTGCGCTCGCCACACTATTCTATTCTCAACTCCACGCCGACGTGGATAGTGGGGGTATGAAAAGGTCGTAGGACGCGTACCGCCGCCGCTCGCCACGCTTCGGGTTCACGTTGATCGTGGGGTGGCGTTAACAATTGTCGGGGCCATTTCACACTTCAGGGTGCCTATTTGGCCTCTGTGGGCCATTTAACATTGTTTCCTATGGAAAAATCGGGTCAACTGAGGCATTGAACAGGAAAATCGGGTCAATTGAGAAATTTAACATTGTTCCCTATGGGAAATCGCGGGCATCGCGTTGGTCGCATCGCACCCGATTTTTTAGTGCACTCAATGCCCGCGATGGGCACCGTTCTAGGTAAAGAGTACCAATGCAGACATCAAGGTGGATCCAGCACAAGAGGAACCTGACATTTGAATAGGAAGATGGAGCGGATATTTGGACAGTTGTAGCTCTACATTAGTTTAGGTCACGGTCATATCTATAATGAATACAAGGTGGGCGGAGTACATGGTCCCCTGGGTCCAGGGTGGATTCACACACCCTGCACCCATTTAACCATACTCGCATCTTCATCAGCCCGGTGCTAGCTTCATTGGTAAAAAATATAATTGGAAAATGGCCGCCACAGCAATTCATGCATGCCTACTAGAGATTGCCCTGGGAACCCAGTGCGGGCCCAAATAAACCAACATCTGCAGGTGCAAGTGTGGCATGGGAAGTATAGGTGGGAGATCTTGATTTTGCAAAAAATAAAAAGGGGGGGGGGGGGTGCACAGTGTTTAGGCACCTCATTGGTTGATATAATTTCAAGAGAGAGAGCGCATTTTACTTTATTTAACAGTATTACATACACTGCAACAGGGGGTGGGTGGTTGTTCCTGAGGACAGACCATCAAGGAAAGGATGCAGACAACCCAGACTGGTGGCCATGCGCCCATGGCTTCCCTGAACTCCATGCTTGAGCTGTAGGAAGTTTGTCAACCTGAATGTGGCCGATCTTGTTAGGACTCTTCTGTATCCTGACCATGAAGAGATTTGTACAACAGAGGACAGTATAGTGTGGCGCAACCCTCTTAAACGCTGTCCATGACACTTATTGCATAAGAAGCAAATTTTATTTGCCATAAAGCAGAACAGAATATTTAATGAAGGATAAAATACAAAAAATAAAAAACAAATGGAACTGATCCAGTACTTATGGAGTGCACTCTATAGTCTGGGTACAAGCGCATATATGGCATGAAGTATCTCACCATGTGTAGATACTGCGGTGGGCTATGCTTTGAATCAAGACTGCGGCACCACCACAGTAGGCTTGGGTAATCGATTCCCCCGTGGATAAAGTGCAGGTGATTCCAAAAGTAAGGTGCGTCCAAATAAAGGGATCCTGTGCCAAAGTGCTGTATTTTCAAAGTGCAAACGGCATGGATAAGCAGCAACGCATTTCAGAGACCTTCCGGTCTTCTTCCTCAAGCTGCGCATAACTGCATATCTGGTGCTAGAATGAAAACTAGGACCTATCGCCTGCTGACAACCAGAACCAGATTCAGAGACATAGGGTGAAATGTAATAGGATGAGAGATTCAGAAAATGAGAGATTTGGTAAGAAATCTCCAGTTTTTTTAAAGTGGCAATCATTGACACAGCAAAATCACACTGGTTTTGCTGTGTCAATGATTGCCACTTTAAAAAAACTGGAGATTTCTTACCAAATCTCTCACTTTCTGAATCTCTCATCTTATTACATTTCACCCTCAGTCGCACACAGATATAGAAGTGTCCTATTAATCAGTGCAGTCTCCTTTTGCCTCTTGCAAATACAGCAAAAAAACTATCAAATAAAGAGGCCCTACGCTAGAAGATTCTCATGCGACCCGGCATGCCAAAAGGGGCTTTTTGGCATGACCGCAGCAAAGATGTAGGAGGACATATCTGTAATTCAGTTTAATTCACCAAGTTACTGCCTATATGCAGCGTGTCACATACTAAGCCACTGCAGTAACAGGATCATGGGATTAAACTTCTCTCAGTCCCACATATCGCTGTCATCAATGCAAAGTGGAAGAGCTGATGTCTAAAAGGGCATCTATCAGTGTGAGTGTCAGGTTGTCAATAAGAGGTTGTGTGACTGCCTATCTCGGTGTGGATCTGGAGCCTTAAGCTTCACTCTAAAAAGTCACAGAACTCCTCTTTGAATAAATATCCTACTAGTTTACTAGTAGATGGTTCATTAGCTATGTACAAAGTGGTTATGTTTTTTTTTTCAACATACCGATTACATCCGTCAGCTCTGAACCCTTGTAATGTTACATAAATGTAAGCAGGAAGGCCAAATTGGATACACAGCACATGCACTGAGTGACAGGATCAAAAACCAAATCCAGCCACTCACAAGCAGGTATATTGATACAGTACATTTTGTTTGGATTATGGGTATAAGAATTTTATTACACACTGTTCAGATGTTGTGCCTCGGGAAGGCATCAGAGTATAGAGCACTAAAAAATATGTTACGCTTCTGCTGTTTTGGTAAAAAAAATAATAATATATATATATATATATATATATATATATATATTATTATTATTATTTATTTATTTACAGTTTCTTATATAGCGCAGCAGATTCCGTCACAGTGTCTTATATAGTGCAGCAGATTCCGTTGCGCTTTACAATAGTAGACAGTGATAAAACAAACTGGGTAACAACAGACAGACTTGGAGGTAGGAGGGCCCTGCTGCAAGCTTACAATCTATAGGGATTTAGGAGGGAAACATAAGGACAAGCACCAGTAATAGGATAACAGTCCCACCAAGTTACAAGTCCAGAAGGGAAGCCATATAATACATAAGTGCCTCAGAGAGTTATGCTTGTAGAACTTAAATATGAAAGGCTTGCCTGAAGAGGTGAGTTTTCAGGGAACGCTTGAAAGTTATATATATATATATATAATATATATATATATATATATATATATATATATATATATATATATAATATTTGGAACAGTATATTTTGATGCGTTGGAATGAGAGTACAGACTCCGTTATATCTTGCTTCCCCAAGTGCCGTTTCTGTGTTTTGTTTTTTTACCAAAGCAGCAGCGATTTCGTCCACAGGACTTCTTGAGAATGAAGCTCTATTCTAGAATCAACCAAGAATGAATCGGTCTGGACCGAGAAGGTGAGGAACCAGATTCAGTAATGATCTTCATTTCCCAACACGCAGGTGGTAAGTATAGATATGCAGAAATTCTTTCTAGCAGTCTGACCGGACTGCATTGCTCACATGCAAAAGATGTATTCAAATCTGATTTGAGCAAGCAGTCAGCAACAGAAAACTGTAATCATGTGTGATTGAAAGCAATATTATATATAGGTCACCTTCTTTTAAGAGCATAACATACAGTATCCGTAAGAGGATTTCCTGTGTTCGTGCAAAAGCAACAGGCAAATTGTTAATACTGTACTTCTACCACAATACAAATTAGCCTCTAATGGCATAGAATTGTTGAGATAAGTATAGGGCAACTGTATCTACTATAAGAAACATTATTTTAACGCAGCACTAGATTGTCAAAACAATGTCCAAAGTGCAGGGGGAACGGTCAGCAATAAAAATGACTAGTTCTCACCTCAGATAAAGGAACACAGTCGGCTTCTGAGACGTTAATAGCTATGCACACTAACACAATGTGACAGACGCAAATTGCTTTAAATGCATTAAATCTATTTTTAGAGAGTAGGCCCTTAACACTTGCTTATCGGCAGCGCGGGATTATTGCAAATCACGGGATAAGGGTGCCTTGCAAATTAATTGGAATGCATTTGACATTTCTTAGGAAAAGGTCTCCTGAAAGAACATCTAAGGCGTGTAGACCCAACGATTTATAAGTAAAGGTTAGAGGTAATAGAGAACTATATGTAATATAATATGTAAATCGGTTTTATTTATTTTTTGATACTCTCTTTATGGTGTAAACACTTTTGTTTCCTCTTATGGTGTAGAACGCAGAAACATCAAGTACGGGTTTATAGAAGTGGAGGATCTGCCTCTTGCATCCAACCAGATTCTACTTATTGATATAATGCATTCGAGATAGCAAAAGCCCAAATCTGATTGGTTCCTTTGGGAAACATCTCCGCTTCTATAAATATACACATTAATAAATATAACAAATGGTTTCCACAAGGGGAAAGGAAAACAATAAACCTCCAGCACACAATAACTGCTAATATGTCCAATAAATATTAAAACAAAAAATGAAGTGCACGGGGCAAGTTCAACTCCAGAAATGAAGCTCCTCTGACCTGATCCACATGCTAGGTGGCAGTTTAGCGAATGTGGGTTACTTTTCCTGTATCATCGTGTCAAACCTGACAAGAGAAAGATGAAAAGAGCAGGGACACTCTGTATATTCAGTTTGTCTGAAGGGCAATGCAGGCAGGGCCGGATTAACAATGGGGTTGAAGGAGCTGCAGCTCCAGGCCCCCCAATGTATATAGGCCCAGAGGGTGTGCTGGAGGCTGGCAGCGGGCACAGGTAGTAAGCATAGTGAACTGCCAGAGGCTAGATCAGCTCACCTACAGTAGTGAGGATGCTGGAAGGACTGCCTCTACCATTCCTGGCTCATTCTCCTCGCATGGGCTTTTTGCAGGACCCACGTTCTCCAAAAGCAGGCTGCAGTTGAGTATGGGTCATTGGACCGACCCATATTAGGTTGGCATGCATTTAGGTGATCACTGAAGGACAACACATGAAATAGGTCGACATGACTTGTGAATTTTGTTGGGCCCCCATACGGCCTTTTTAATTGCACACTTAGACGTGTATGTATGTATATTATATACTGTACATACACGGTATATACTGTATACCCAGTGGCGTTTTTTACCTATGGGCTGCAGCCCCCCAAGGAAAAATACGCCACTGTGTGAAGCCAGATGCAGTGTGTGAGACTGCTCTGGCTTCACTGTGACTGGCAGTGGCTTCTTATTGGAAGTCCGACCTGCCAGTCACCCAAGGCAGTCCCATTCGGAGGCGTTACCTCCCTCTGGAATACCCTTACGGGCTGCTGAGCGGCAGCCCATAACAATTAGTTATGCGCACGCGCAGTACCTAGGGCGATACCGGACCTGGAAATATGCTTCTATGGACTGCAGCCGAAGCAGCTCATACAGGCTGGGGGCCTGCATATGCGCAGTACCGAAGAAGCTACTGCGCATGCGTTAGTTATGGAACCATGGACCAGCAGGCAGCGGCGGGGACCAGCAGGCACCGGTGGTGGGGTCCGGCAACAGAGGAGGGGGTGGCACTGAATAAGCCCCCCTTCTCCACGAAGGTAAGAGCCGCCACTGTGTATATCTGTAAAAAGTGTGATAGAATCAGTGTTCTTGCAGCATTTCCCCCCAGACACTGCATACTGCTAGTCTGTGGTGTCAGGTGACTGTGCTCCTTCTCTTCTTTCTCCTTTTCCTGTACCTATTGCTCGGCACACTTGGATTTATGGTGCTGCATAATGTTTGATTATGGGAGAATGTATCATACAGTTTATTATCAAACTACCGAGGAGCACAGCAAAGTTGAAATCTAAACCATAATATTTTCAAACCTCAACACATTCATTCCTTAACTTTATGATGACTATGTGAGCACAAGAAGCGTTGGTTTGCAGAGTTCGGACAAACACAGGTGTGTGGTATAAAGCTGGCCAGATGGTTGGAGAATAGTGTTATTTTTTTCTGTTATACTGGGGCGGCCTTTTTATCAAATAATATTTGCATGATATTCTCTGAACACACAGGTGTTTGAGCGATAGCATGTGCACTCAGTATCATTAACCCCTTCCGCGCATTGTTAACGACCCCTCCTGTCTGCTGAACATGCAGGTCGACTTTGGCTATATATCTAACGACCCCCATGTTCAGCAGGTCCCGGTGACATCACCTAACGATCTAGTTTTAGAGTGCACATGGCAGAATAAAAATCATTATGTAAAATGGTCTGGGCTACAATTGGTTAATTGGTTGGCAATAGAACCTCAACAGAAATCCATTACAGAAAAATGTGATGACTATTTCTCCTAATTAATGTCAAATATGCCGTTTAGGAGTGTGCAATAATGTTGCCAGACTGGATGTACAAGAACAAGCAAAATCCTGCTTGTGATCAGTGACCAATAATGAAGGCGTAGCAGAGAAATGTTGTAGTTACCTCTATGGGGAAAACATAAGCAAAATAAATTCAAGTCTGCTTTACAAAAAGGAAACCTATAACAGTAAGTGCATGCATTGTCACGAGTCCATCCCTGAGCATATGAAATTAGGTAGTTAAAGTCTTACCCTCTGTTAAGGTACCCATACACAGGTCCTATTTGAACTGATTCCACCAGATTCCGAAGGATTGGGCCAATATATTGGGTTAAATCGGCCCAAATCGGAGGTATAGGCATTTCCGTGCACATCGAATCCTGAAGATTATATGTGCAGCACATAAAATAAACTGGAATCAGACCCAACAGCAGTACATCGCGGGTGCTTTTTAGCATTTAATTTCCATCGATATCCCCTGGAGTTCTTTTACATACGATAAATTGCATGCAATTTACTGCGTGTAAAAAAAAATAAAAAATCACATCAAGTGACAAGTCTGATGGAGCCCTCCCAGGGAGTTCAAGGGAAAACATGTCCGACTTGTACCTCAGGCAAGTCGGACTTGTGTATGGGCACCTTAATAGTAACACATTTCTCTAGTTACTTCTGTTACATGAGCGGCTTGCTAGGATATAAAGGAAACAGAAGTATCACTCTGCAGAGAACTCAATTGTGTTTGACTGCTCGGAGCCGCAGCCCTCTGTACTGGTGAGCTGAAATATTTGAAAAGTGACCCGTTTGGTTGGCGTCCAGCACTTTGGTTGGGTTTTATGCAGCTAAACCTGGGCTGTCTGTGTACAAACAGCATCACTTTACATGGGAGATCAGGCGTGATAAACAAATGATTCGCTACTAGGAAATTATACGGGCAGGTGGGTTTCCTCATCTGGAGTCACCAAAGCAGCTACAATTTGATTTCTATAAACCCTCATGCCTACATGAGCAGCTGTACTGTGTAGGTACCAAAGGAGCGAAACGGGGAACCGGCAGACAAGGAGGGAGTCGCTTCCAGGGGACGCACACCCCAAAGGGCAGCAGGTATACCTGCAGGGACACCACCGCAACATGTTGACACCCAGCCACAGAGGAGCCACCTCCGTTAAACAGAAGGGGGTCAGCCCAAAGCAATGTCAACATGGCCGCGACAGGAAATCGCGAGAATGTCTGGAAATCCAGATGGGTCCCTTGACATTGGCCAGTCCAGGCACCCTTTGTTTATGCCAACGTATCTCCTCTAGCTATGCCTAGGAGATTTTGGAGTGTGAAAAGTCACTGCCAAATGTATATATCCTCAAGAGAGATTCCACGGACAATAATTTATTTTTAAATGAGCAAAAGCAAAATGCAAGGAACCTGAAAATTGGAAATTAAAACCACTAGAAAGAGGAAATCACAGGTGGCTATAGTGAGTAATTTTTAAATTGCACTCAATAGACATTTTACAATACTTCCAATGGAATAATGCAGTAAGGTAATTACAAATTACATTGTCAAGTAAAAAAAAATCCTTTTGTAGTGGAGCATGAACTGCTACCGTTTTAGTAAAACATGAAAATTGTAATATACAGCAAATTCGCAATAAACCCGTAGCGGATTCCTAATTATCCGGATGCTGTACCGGAGACCGAGGATTTGTCTGAATATGAATTCTGCATGTAATTTCAGGGATGCAGTTATGTGGGAAGATCGCTTGCGAGACTGTCAACCACTAAGCAAGCAGCAGAGCCTAAACATGCAATTTTGAATTGTGGAAGATTCAGTCCTATGGAGCTCAACTTGTGGCTTAGTGTCTGTAACGGAGCTGTAATGGGCATTCACACGTAGGATAAGTGTGTCATGGGGTCTGGAGATAGAACTGCAGACTATTAGGATAGAAGTGGATTCGAAGATACAACTTTTGAGAGCGGTGAGGGACCCTCCTGCAGACAATGCAGGGAGACCGATAGCAGCTCCCCTGGATCTTCCACAGCCTGGAACACAGTAGCATGTGCTAAGCGGAGGATAGAGGCTGCTGCTGAAGGTAAGCGGTGGTATTGGGAGAGGGTAAAACGTACCCTGCCACCCCTCGGCACCGCTGCCAGGGATATGACGGATACCAAACCCTGCTGACAGCAACTCCGCAAATGCAGTACATGCAGACGGTCGTGTTTTTCTCAGAGCACGCAAAGTGACTGAAACATGTATAAATCTGCCTGCATGTGAAGAAAATATAAATACCAGGAAGTGGTACAGAACAGCACAGCTCATCTTTCATGTAACACTTTGGCACCCATATATTTAAGTACCCATCAGCCACAATCTATGAAGAAAAAAAAAAAAAGCCCTTCCATAAATATTGGGAGAAAAATAAATAAAGAACGCATGAACTGCATTCATCTTTGCTGTGTTATCATTTGCCAATACCACTTTTACAGCTAGGCAATAAATCAGGCGGCTACGGGCCATGTTTCTATAGATTAAGTTCTGTAACCTTTGGAACGACTCCTCATATATTTACTAAACCTCAGTCTTCAAATAAGTTCTCAAAGAAAAAAAAAAAAATCGTAAAAATAAAAAATAATTGAATATATTCTTGTTGTTATTATTGCACATTAGACGACAAAACAATGCAATGTTGCTCGGGATTTCCCTAGAACTCACTGACAAACCATATAATTGTTCAATAATCGTCTGCCTTGCGGAATCACAGGGCTGCGATCCGGTCTGAATAACCTCCATAGTGCGCACGCACGAGACGACGTGTACAAAGATCGTTAACAATGGTTACGATCATGCATATCGTTTCAAATATTGCCTAATGTGTTGTGCACACAGCATACGTTAAATTATACTAAACGCAATATATCGGTGAAAAAAAATCTGCATAGAATTCAGCTGGAAACAAATGAGCTCGCTTGTATTTTTTTTTTGTCATGCAAAAGAGACAGAGGTGAGAGGTGATTCACGAGGAGTAGTGGCGGACATTTTCTGTCTACTTTAGGGCTGGGCTCATACTGGCTGTTTTATTTTTACATTGCAATACAGATATCAGTTTGAAGTACAAAAGACACCCAAATCTAACTCTCTCTGCACATGTTACATCTGCCCCACCTGCAATGCATATGGTTTTGTCCATTTAGAGATTGTTTATGGCTTTGTGAGTGAACTAGAACAACCCCCAAAGAACCTGGACGTAGAATAATGGTATTCAACTGTTGTCTCCCCCGGCCTAATTATTTAATACTTCCAAGTTACATGTATGAAAGATTAAATGCTAATCATATTCATACAATGCTGGGTTGTAGGGGGGTAGAAGCAAATAAAGTTTAAGGATACAGATGAGTGGGTTGGATTCATCATGAGAAATCTTAGTGTAAAACAGAAATCTGAAAATCCACACATCATTAAAGGGTCTCTTTCAATTGGGAGGTACGTGCTGGTGTAATAAGCGTATTAAGGGTTACAGACAGCTACCCCGCTGGTAACTCTGTAAACTTATGCAGGGTACACACCACGACGACCCGCTCACGATGCACATAGTGAGCGGGTCGTCAGTGTCTCGTCCGACCCGCTCATGGTGACGCGGGGGGGGGGGGGGGGGGGGGGGGGGGCACGACCCGCTCACGATGTGCACCGTGAGCGGGTCCAATCCGATGGCGACCCGCACCCGGCTGTATGGTCGTCATTCAGATCCTACCTGCAGCAGGTAGGATCTCAATAACGACCGACCGCGGGACCGCGCATCGGATCGATATCGGTCCATACCAGGACAGAAAAGGGGCCAATCACCACACAATCTACATCCAATTGGTCGGAATTGGATCTAGATTGAGGGGATCGGGCCCTAGTCGTCCTGGTGTGTACCAGGCATTATACTGTTGGTGCCCATTAAACAGAAGAAGTCGGTACACAAAGGCTTCCCAGACCTGGGCCTTCTTTATACAACAAGGGGCACTGCAACTTACTGTAAGTCTAAAGGCAACATTAGTGTATGGATAGGAACCAGAACAAATATGAATTGTCACATAGTAAGTGGTATAAACAGCCAAAGAGAACACAGGTTGGACCATTCACATGGAATATAGTTTTTGTGTTACATTGAATTTCAGCTTTTCCACAACACTGCACCCCACCCGTGACAACACCGTTGCGAACGTCAGGCTCCACTACAGCATCGCCCTAGGGATCATGTTACAGGACATCAAGGGACTTCATAGCAACCGAATGATACATTTTACTTTACAATGTGTCAGACACATCACCTCTCACTACAACAATAGTTTAGCATGTGTGTTTATGTGTAGCGACTGAACTGTTCACACAGCACAAGGTTGTGTTGTACAATGAGTAGGGCAAGCATGGATCTCCTAACGACCACTGTCTCCGGCTCCTGCCCCTAGCAACTGACGCACAGCCGGCATCTATAGCGGCAGTGGACAGCGCAATGCTTCCACCTAAGTGTAAGCAAACTCTGTTTCCCCAATTCCTTTCCTGTACCCTCAAGTGTATCAAATACATCAGGACAGGGGTAGTTTACAAACTGTGGTGAAGGCCGGAACATTATATAATCTGGTTGCATACATAGGTTTTCATATTAAACTACCAGTATGTACAAATCTACTACGTTTCATCAGTACATAATTGAAGGAACCTCTGTTCAGGTAAATAATACAGACCTTTCATTCCATTCTCCATGTGTGCTGCCTTTCTTCACAAATATTCAATATTCTGACATGGATAATAAAACCTCAGTTTGCTCAACCTTGAAGAATGTATCACTTGTAACATTGGTATAGGAATGAGAAGCAGTTATGTTAACGCTGCCTGTGCACACTGGATGTATTTGTTGATGTAGCTCACATCATATACGTAAAAAAAAAAAATAGTCATCTGTGTGCAAGCCCAGGAGAAAAGAAAGTGCACAGACGAAACAGGCCTCGCTACCCCTTTTACACCAAAATCCCATAACCGGCCCGGGATTTGGAACACTATTCCAATCCGGGTCGGGTCCGGGATTTTTCCTGTTGACACTGCGGTGCCGACCCAATGACATCTTCAAGCGATGGGACCATTTATCGCTGGGCTGGGGGCAAGCCCAACACCAAGGTAAGCTGCTTACCTGGCCAGCCTCCATGCACCGCTAGTCCTAACCCGTCCGTGAACAGATGCCGCACACAGGCATCCATTCACCTCCTTCCTTCCTCTGCTGCTGTCTGCACAGTACAGCAGCGGAGGCTGTGTGCAACCCCCGCCAACCTCCATACTGACCGCAGGATGCTTGGATCCGGAGGTTGGGCTCCCCCATTGCTGTAAATGGGTGCCATGTTGGAAGACCCGGCATACCCGTTTACACTTCCTCCTACCTAGGTCCTTCCCGTGTTCCACCCTGGTCAGGACTAGGGTAGGAATCATGGGGAAATGGACCAGTGGTTTTTTTTTCAGCTACCTTTTACACCGACACGGACCCGGGTCCACAAGGCAAAGGTGTAAAGGCCCATACACACTGGGCGACTGAGCTGAAAGTCGCTCAAAACAGCAGGTTTGACCGGCTTTCAGCTCAAAGCCACTCAGTGTGTATGCCCCAATGATGAGCGGTGAGTGCTGCTGCGCGCTCCCGCATCAATCGCCTGGAAAGCGTTCATCTGCTGGTTATACCAGCAGATGAGCGGCTTTGTGGACAGCTTTCCATAGCACTGTGCTATGCAAAGCCACCCTCTCCCCTCGGTCGGGGCCAGACAGGGGGAAAGCCGCTCGGTGTGTATGCACTGAGCGGCTTTCCCCCAGCGATGAACGCTATCATCGCTGTCCATACACGCTGGGCATAGTCGCCCAGTGTATATGGACCTTAAGTCTACAGCAGTGACTACTTATTAGTCGCTGCAGACAGGACTCCCTTTTTAAGCAGAAGCAAAATATCAGCTCCAGGCATGCGTCTAATAAATTAAAGGACTTTTTGGGAAATGCCAAATCTGTTGGGAGTCAGATTATGCACAGAAGCTAAAACAGAAGACTTCCAACAAAAGGCTATTTTTTTAATTTAAATGAAACAAAAGTAGATAGTAAATTGGTCACTACCTACAGTACCTTCACTGACTCCTAAATCGCTGAGAGGTTTTTGACAGCTTTGCGGAATTAAATAAAAGTGGAAAGTGGGATGGGAATAGAAACTTTACATTGAGTAATTAACAAAAGCATCGATCGTAAAGCAGGCAAATATGAGTCGATCTACGTTTCCGACAGCTATGTGTATGGACATTATTTTGGTGAAATTCCAGCATCACACATTCACTCTACTGAATTTATCTATTATTTATTTATTAACAGTTTCTTATAAAGCGCAGCATATTTTACAGGCTCGCAAAATCTTTTCTTACACCCCCCGATATCACAAAGGGAATATCAAAAGCCTTGTCAGATATGACAAGTGTCAAATGGAGCGGATATACAGTAATAAGCATGGGCTTGACAACTCCACAACTCTGCTCTAGAATCAAAGGATTACAGTGTAATGGGAATAAAATGATCGCCTGCTTTCTTCCACATAAACAGCTCTAGTAATTTATTTTGCAAACAATCAAATCAGTACAATCCTGCTTAATTCTGTGTTTGAGCAATATGGTACTTCCGATTAATGATTCATCTAATTTCTACCTCTGATTAATCTAATTTCTTCTAAAACAAGAGGGGAAAAAAGGGGTATCAATGAATTACAGTTAGTAAAGATGATTGATTTCTAATGAACTGCCATCCTATATTATATGGCAGACAGGTACGGCTACAGTATATGCAGATGTACACAGAATGTACACAATAGTAGAGTCAGATCTATAAAATGTAAATATTTCTGAGAATACACACACGATAAAAAGCAACAATTTACATTGCCCTGTACAAGTTCTAAACAACAAATATAACTAAATCAAAAAAGGAATTGCTAATCTGGGCAATTACCTGCATTATTATCTATTCACACCAAGAAAAAAAAAGGTGACACATTAGAGGTGTGTCCTTTTCAGGAAATCCTTTGCAAAACCTCACGTTTTAAGAATTACCAACATATCTGGTGTTTTGCTCTAGATGAAGCGAATACTAAAGCACAATGCATCTGGCAAATTAATCTTATAGGGGGGGGGGGGGGGAATCCACATCTCCATATACAGTATATGCTGACCACATTATTCCCTCAATAACTCCCAATGGTTTCATTTGGTGATTAGAACAATGGATTCAATTTCTTACACATTGTTTTCATTCATATAAAAATCTGCCATTAGTGCCCCTTTTTGCAATGGATTTCCAAATATAACTACCCTTAAAGTTATTTGTATGTTGGTAGTAAATCTGTAGTCACGGTGAATGCCTCTGTCATTTGTAGCGGAGAATTCAGCCGCCTTCTCACTCATGCACCGTAAAGCCCAACTTTGAGTGTATTTCTGCTCGCCATGTCAGGAGGGCGTAAGCAGAAATTGTCACCTGCGGTGCTCCTGCCCATTTACACAAGCCATGGATTAACCGGGCCCAATTCAGACCTTCTTGCTGTGCTGCGAATTTGAAGCATGAGCGATAATCAAATGACCACGCGAGGTGCACTGTGCGCATGCCTGAGCCGTCTATGCGAAGACAGCCAGTGAAGGCTACCCTCCGCTGGGTACTTGCAGGGTGAGGTGTGGTTGACACCCTGAAGCCATTTGGGGGCGGTAGCCATGTGTTTCCTGGGAGTGTCCCAGAATACGCAGGCTTCCCCGGCCGGTGGGTGGGACAGTTTCACCTCATGTGCACGGCTACGAACACATTTGCAGCAGTGCACAGAGGCGGGATTTCCCCTCGGGTGGGGCAGCCTTTACCTGCACTCTGGGCTCAGAAAAACTCACAGCCCAGCAAGCAGGCTTGAACCAGGCACATTACCTGGTGACTTCAGACAGGGGTAGTGGCCGCAGAAACAACTGAATCCTCCCCTCTTCCCCCCCCCCCCCGCTGCTGTAAAGCCCTGGGTGTAAAAAGCGCTTAGGTCAACTCATATTTGAGACCTTGAATATTTAGTATATATTAATTAGCGCACCTTTAAAAAGGTACTGCAGACCAGATTATCAATTACGGTAGGTATTGTCTTGTATTTTGATGAATAAAATTGAAATAAAAATAAAAATAAAAAAACGCACTGGTTGACCGGATTGTAAAGCTAAACCTATGCTTAGTGTTGAATGCCAGTAAACGGGAGGAAGAGCTTCTGTATACGTAAACACACATTCTCTTTTCATCTGTATACATATGCCTGTGGAGTCTGCCTCTCGTACACTCCCTCCCTGCGATCTAATAAAAAGGGGAATTTTTCATTTTTCTTATATTTTTTTGAATAGCCAACGGTTGGGCTCCCATACTTTAGCCGTCGACAATTTGTCAACAGTCTATCCAAGTCAACTATTTTGTTTTGCCAGATGACATCATTATCTTCTTCCCCCTAGTAGATTTCAGCAGGTAATACTCCTCTGATGTGTAGACCCAGACAGATTTTCTAGGCATATTTTCTACAGATGTTTCATCTTGATTTGACTTTAATGTAACTTCAACTTCTTCACAAGGTTTCTGCCAAGAGTAATTGCTGGCTGGAAGCATTCAATTATTAAAGCTTCTTACCGTCTTAAATGAATCATCTTAATTTTCAAATCCTCAAAGAGAACAGATGAGAATATGGTTGTTGAAAGTAAACAAAAACAATTGTAAACTGATCGTTTATTCATATCCTTTATTTATACAGCACCAACATACTATGCACAGCTTTACGGAGAATATTCACTCCAGCCTCTGCACCAGTGAGGATTAAATCCAAACACATGGCTCAATTTCGCAAAAGCTAAACACCATAGTACAGTACTTCATACTGGGTTGAGGGAAAAATCCAGAGCAAGCAATTATCACCTAGATCGCACTTAAACTATAACTGGACCAAGTGTGAAGAACCAACTGGAAGGATGTCCAGTCTTTTAATT
Source organism: Crinia signifera (assembly GCF_055691185.1). Taxonomy (NCBI): domain Eukaryota; kingdom Metazoa; phylum Chordata; class Amphibia; order Anura; family Myobatrachidae; genus Crinia; species Crinia signifera. Next base: position 9,928,423 of record NC_139225.1, on the reverse strand, counting down.
GCATCAATCTTTGTAGATTGTAAACTTGAGAGCAGGGCCTTCCTACCTCTATGACTGACTGTCACTTCCCAATCTGTTTGATTACGGTTTCCATTTGTAAAGCACAACTGTAGTTGCTGCACTATAGAAGAAACTTGACAAAATAATAAAAGTATTATGCAGGTGTGGAAAAAATGATGCAAAGTTTGCACATGTTACATCTGCCCCACCTGCAGTGCACATGGTTTTGCCCATTTTCCCCAAAAATTTGTACTGCTATCAGATCTGAATAAGGGCCTATGTCTTGTTGTTGTGCTCAGTCTTGCCATGGTGTATGGGGTGTGGTATAGGGCTCCGACAGTCGGGATGCCGACTGCCGGTTCTTCGACAAGGGGGGGGGGGGTGAAGCCCCTTGCGGGATCGTTGCAGCCCCGGTGGTTCGCTACGTTAGCCACAGGTTATATTCTCCCGCTGGGACACTACGCTGACTACACTAGGCAGCCGTTGTGCTACACTGACAACGTAGCGTAGCCTGCCGCCGTTAAACTACACAAGTACCAGCATTTCTCTTCTGCTCATTCACTTTGCATTTTAATTCATAAAAAGGCACAAGCGAGGATGGGCTGCCCTATTCTTATGCAGATGCCCTGCTGCTTTTCTCCCACCACCTCGCAGCTGCCTCTGCCCGATCCCCTCCGGCTCTGTCACCGGGTGGCAGTGGCGTCCCTGGTGTACATGCAGCAGCATGATGTGGTCTTCCCCAACAACTAGGACTCCTTGCTCTACCTTCACATGCTTGGTGTGCCCACAGTCAGTGTGACGATGCTCCGCGGGCCATTCAGGCCAAGGCCTACGATACTGTCAGTGTGGCCGCTTGCCCTGAGAGCCACTCACAGCAGCTCAGTCGCAGAGGCTGACACAGGCTGGCTGCCCAGCTGTACTATGTGTCTGCTACCTTTCAAGTTCTGCCTGACCTGGACCAGCTCCACCTACAAGTCCTGTCCCTGCAAGATGAGGAACCGCCACAAGCAAAAATGATATTTAAATAATCATTGATCATCAGGATTTTGTATTATAATAAGAAGGGGAGAGTATGGTTACGTTATATAATCGTGTATAAGTATTTAAGGTGGGGGAGAAGGTTAAAGTATATAAGAGTGGGGTGGTGTAGTAGGCATACGGTATACAAAGTGTGTGTGTGTAGTGTATGTGTGTGATTAACAAAAGATATAAGAGGACAGGGGTTATTATAGGTGTTGTGTATGCGTGTAAGCGGGGCATTCGTGTAAGCGGGGCATTCTGTGTATAAGTAGCACTACAGGGGCATTATATGTGTAAGCAAAACTAATGGGGGCATTGTGTGTATAAGGGGTACATGGAGTGGTACACTACACTCAATGGAACACCCACTTTTGAGTGGCCACACCCCCTTTTCCAGAGTGTGGCCCTCAAATATTTGCTCTAAATGTTAAGTGGGCCGCCAGCTGAAAAAAAAAAATATTCAATTTAACCCATCTGTCTCCAATAACTAATGTGAAATTCTTTGACATTTTAAAAATATTGGTGTAAAAATGAGACTGCTTTAAATAGTGACATTCTTCCCAAATATATTAAATACTTCTGGATACAGACAGGGTTAAAGAGCTTCCAGTCATTGCTACATACACAATAGGGTCAGTAATTTAATGGAACAGACAAATAAATATACACAAGGGGCACAGCTACCAACAATAGCGGCATGACTGTTAACCAGTACAATTATTTTTTATGATGCTGGTGTTAGGCCATGAAATAGTTATGTCAGCAACGTCCAGTTTTTATATTATGATGACATAGTGCCAGCTTCTATTCCCTCAGTCAATGAAAACGACAATATTTCAAGCAGTGTCTAAACTTTGGCAGAAGCTTTAGAAAAACGCCATTGCACGTTAGTAATCCAGCTTCACAACAAAAATCTTTTCAGGAAGAGATGGATGAACTAGAAATCGGGACAAAACTAATGCTTTTCATGTCGCAGAATTTTATATTCTTGTTCTGGAAGGCACAGACTGTTCCAAAATCAGCATATTTGTGTACACAAAATGATCTTTATTCTAAGCAGAAGCAATCTGTTCGGGGTGAAGTTCTACTGCATAGTACTGAGTGATACCCCCAGAGAATAACAATAACTAAAAGGCAGCAGTGTAGTCCTAAAATGCACAGGGCCATAAATATATAAGTAAGTAGCATCATGTGCAGCGTTAGGAGGAAGACAACTAAGATCAGCAAATAAGCGGGGGCGGGACCACGGCAGCGCGGGAGTAAGGAGGTAGCAGGGGAGCTCCCTGGAGAATATCCTGCACGTAAAATGACTCCGGGTCTGCCTGCCTGATCATTGCCCGCCGGGAGAACCACAAAGCCCGATCGCTTACCTCCCCTTCCTCCGTTTCCTTGTTGCGGTCCGGGGCACTGAGGAGATCCCACGGCAGCTGTTAGCGAGTGGGGGCTGAGTCGCTTGGAAAGCACCTTCCGGGACACGCCGGCAGAGAAGGCACTGACAGTGACGCGGTGTCTCGGCGCGGCGCCTGCCGGGTGACGAGTCGGCTAGACGCCAGTGCAGCCGCGACGGGGGAAGAAGCCCAGAACTGCCAGCGGCAACTTACAATAGATCCCCTACAAACGGTAGCCTGAAGCGCCGGACGGGTGACGAGACGGCCAGACGCCAGTGCAGCCGTGACGGGGGAAGAAGCCCAGAGCTGCCAGCTGTAACCTACAATAGCTCCCCTGCAAACGTTAGCCTGAAGCGCCGGCCGGGTGACGAGACGGCCGGACGCCGGGGCCAACGCAGAGCTGCATAACGCAGAGACGCACAGACAGGAGAGAGATGGCCATCCGCCCACCATTACACCGGGCAGACGCCAAGAGCGCCTAGCAGTACACTCCGGGCACTCGGGCCGGGTGAGGAGACGGCCTGTGCCGGGAGGAGTGCAGCAGGGCGGAAGAAATAAGTGAGGCCCAAAGCTGAGCTGAATCCTCCAGGGGTGAGAGACCCTGCAGTCTTTTCTGGTGCCGGAGCGGAAAGGCCTGAAAAGGGAAAACAAACACAAGCTGATCCTGGAAAAGTCTCAACAGACTAGGAGAATTGGTGACTCCCTGATAAGCACTGTGGGTGAACAAGGTGAGATCTACCCATGTTTGATATATCGAGTGTGCAATATTGAAGAAACTTTTTTTGTCTTTTTTTTTTTGTTTCGTATTTGGACTTGTTTTGTCGACTACTCGCACTCTAACATTTAAAGATATCGGAGGCGCCTGAGTGTGCTCAATAGAAACGCCACAAACTTACCTCGGATTGGCCCGAGAAGATCAAGTGAGGCGGGCAGGTTCAGATATATCTTATGGTGAAGAAGAGGAGCTGCTATGAATACAGTATTACCCCCTTGACTTAAATGACCAATTAAAAAGTAACATCTCCTACAAAATCTTTTTTTTTTTTTTTTTCCTTGTGGATATCCACCCTCCGGCTAGAAAAGTCCTTGGCTGCAGGGGAAAAAATATATATCAAAAAGCACAGTGTTTTCAGTGCATCATGGGCAAGACTGGAAACGCAACAGCTGCAGCTAGGCTGGAAAAGTTTTCCCGTTCCCAAACCACCACCAGGGCACAAACTCCAACCAATACCCCGGCCTCTACGCCAGTAAAAGGTAGCGAACCTCAAGATTTGCCTGATATTACATTACAGCAGGTGTTAGAGGCAATTAGAGGAAGCGAACAGAGGTTAACAGACAAAATATCGGACATTCAGATAGATGTGACAGGCCTAAGACAAGACCTTAAGGTGGTGCAAGATCAAATCGGTGAAGCAGAGGGCCGTATCTCGAAACTTGAGGACAGTAACATTGCATTAACAGCAAAAGTGGACGGTATCTCTGTCCAAATGAGAGACATGAAAAATAAGATATCAGATTTGGAAGGGAGATGTCGCAGAAACAATGTAAGGGTGGTTGGACTGCCGGAGCGAGAAGAGGGAGCCAACCCTCCAATGTTTATGGAGAAGTGGTTTAGGGAAAAACTGGGTAGTGACATCTTTACCCCCTTCTTCTCCATTGAGCGTGCACATAGAGTACCCTCCAGACCACTGCCTCCAGGAGCGCCACCCCGTACAATGATAATAAAAATATTGCATTTTATAGATCAGGACAATCTCCTTCGGGCCGCGCGTGTCAAAGGCCCACTTGAACATAACGGGACAAGGATCTCAATCTTTCCTGATTTTGCAATTGACGTACAAAAAGAAAGGGCAAAGTATTCAGAAGTGAAGCGAAGGCTACGCGAGAAGGAGTTGAAATACTCTATGATGTATCCGGCTAAGTTGAGGGTGGTGGCGAGGGGGGAAACGGTATTCTTTTCTAACCCACAAGAAGCAGCAAACTGGGTAGATAAGTGGGTACCGGGGGCACAACAGCTTGCAGGTGCGGAGTTGGAAAAACCCTGTGTCCATATCAACTGTGTCGAAATTCGGGTAAAAAAACAGTGAAAACCCCCATGTCGACCTTTTGACTGTTGACCTAGACCATGTCTACCTAATGACCTGTCGACCTTGTCCCATGTCGACCTAGACCCATGTTGACCTTGCAGTATGCACAGCTATACAGCATTAAACTACCCAACATAAGGAATAATGGCTTCCCTGAGTTCGGACAGAGATGTAAGAAACTAGAACATATTTAATAATGGACAAGGTTTGTAGTTACTGTAGGGATCTGATCCAAGCAGCAGCCAGCAGCCAGAAAAGGCCAAGTATGATACAAGTCGATTCACTAACAGGAAAGAATTTAGGGAACTCAGAACACAGCGCTGTTCCTGTTTAAGAGGAGGCTGGATAGCTTTAGTAAACACCGCTATACAGATTAAACAAACATTCATTTTAAATGACAAGAGAACCGTGGCAGTGCTCTGGTTTCGGACCGAGGGTGATTTACTGTAAAGAGGATGAATGTTAATCTAGACAGCTATACTGTAACTTTGGGAATTGTGCATCTGGTAAAATGCAATTCACATCGAAGTTTAGATTAACAGTGAGATTTGTTTAAAGGTTATAAACTGTTGTATTAGCAGAGGGGGGAAAAAGGTAAAATTCTATGAACAGAATGTGTCTGATACATGGCTATACGCTGGTTTAGGGTTTTGGAAGTTTAAGCTGGTGGGAAAAAAAGCTCTCAGCACTTCTCATAGGAACGGGAGCTTAACACTACAAGAACTACAGTTAATCTAATAATATCTGATCTTCATTAATAATAATTTGTGGTGTTAGCAAAAGTCTCCAATTCCACATTATTCTGGGTAAGGTGGAGCGGATTAGCGGGAAGCGCCTATTATCACTGTGCGGCAGTGGTTTTCATTAGGACTAATTGTTCTTCCCACACTAATTGGCAAATGTTTCCTCATGTAGAAACAAGAAGAGTAACGGATGAGAATTAGCCTCGTCCTTCACAAATACAATTAGACCACCACATCGGTAGCTGGAATTACCATCTACTGTATGAAGTAGATCGATATTCGCAGGTTCCATGTTTGCAGAGATCGTGGATGTAACCATTCCATCTATTCAGAACCAGTCTCATGGTTAAGAAAACACATACCATAGCAATGTTGTAGGACAAACATAAAGGAGATTTACTTATAGAGATACTAGCCAGAATACATCACTGTATATGCTGTCAAACAATTATCCCATATTTATAAAAAGTGCCAACATGTCTTAACACAATAGGTTTAAGTATTGAATAAAATAAACTTTACTTTCTCAAGTCTACAGTGGCGAATTGGCATTTCACCATGCTAAGAAATGCAATGCTTACTATATTTGGGTTTGTACCATAGAATAATGCAATATTTCTTACTAGGACATCTATCTATCTATCTATCTATCTATCTATCTATCTATATATATATATTTAAAAAAAACACACAAAAAAACAACAACGATGTGTGTATGCTCCCTATTGACTCCAAAAACAGCCTGACCTGAAGACTGCTTGAAAATTCCATCAAAATCGATTAGCCCAGCGGGTGATCCTGTGAAGTTTGGTAGCGATCAGATTAACATTTTATTTTTTTTGGGGGGGGGGGGTTGGCAATTAATTGATCGCTCCACGAATGTGATTTCGTTCCCGCCGAACTTCTGTCAAATGCAACTGAATATTCAAGACGTTGTCGACAACGTATTCCCAAATCTAACAACCAACTACAAAAATCCGGATCGGCTGTGCGAACGTGAAATTTTGCCACCCAAAAATTATGATGTCAACAAGCTCAATGAGCAAATTCAATTGAAACTGCCCGGCAAAACAAATACAAATCAATCGATGCTGTAATGGATGAAGAACAAGCGGTCAATTATCCAATTTAATTTTTGAATTCATTGGAACCACCCGGAATGCCACCGCCTGTATCCAACATTGAAGGTTGGATCACCGGTGATGCTTATTCGCAACTTAAACGCACCAAAGTTGTGCAACGGAACCAGATTGATAATCGGCACTGTACCTATAGATATCTATTAAAACTTCATCACATGACCGCCTCCATCCATCCACCAGAAGCCATCTGGCTATAGATAATTAGTGCTTCCAGTGCGAAGCCGGGGCGGGTCGCTAGTCAGTTATAAACCTCCATACTGACTCCAAACATGGGATCCCTGATAAAACATGCACATATACTACAAATATAGTTATGTAATCAAATTATATTCACGTAAAAGGAAAACAAAGTGAAGTGTTAAAAAAAAGGCTATTCCTACATTTTGTCTCAGGCATTCATTAATTTTACAAATATTGTGCTATAATATTGCTCCTAAGGATAATAATCCCATCATTATTTCACCAAGGGTGTATCACACAGCCTTAAGGTGCCCATACACTAGTAAGATTTATCTTCAGATCTGGCTGGTTGGAACAAAAACATGGTTATAGATGAGTGACAGTTTGTCAGTTTTCCAGCATTTCCAAGCAAATGGTCAACTGTCATTTGCTCTCATCCATAACCATGTTTTTGTTCCAACCAGACAGATCTGCAGATAAATTTGGGTGTGTATGGCCACCTTTATACGCATAATGCTCTACATCGTAATAAGCGCATATGAATACAAACCAAAAGCCATTTCTCAATATCCCTCAATGTGAGATATGTTGTGCTGCCTGTAAGAAACAAGAACTTCCTCACACTTACTGTAGAGAAGCGCTCAGCACATGTCACTACAGAAAGGACTTGCACGCTGTTGTTACAAATGGAATCTGCGACACTCAAAATTTGAAGAGATGTCGGCTTCTCCGGTCTATCCTATTGCAAACATGTCTGAACAGGACAAGGAAACACAATGGCTGTTATTAATGTTCAGGGTCGGGCTGCGGAGAAACTAGTAAATTGAAACAGCACCCAGGAGGCCTTCATTAAAATGGCTACTCCATTTTGTGCAGTCAGCTACTAATTTGTTAACCCTCGCCTACACCGCGTAGACTGGAGATTAGATCACAATAAAAGGTGAAGAAGCACAACATGCACCGAGCAATTCAGAATCTCCCCATGTATCTCAACAATGAGAATTGGGAACTACGTGGTTCTAGAACAAGTTACGTATCCAATAATCATACCATTTAGAATTGCTTAAAATATTTCATGGATACGTTTTGCTGCAGGTTCACAACTCAGAGGGAACATTCTGTAATGTGTTATGTAGACGGTGTGGATCAGATATACATACTCACTGGAAACAGCACATGCGCGCTCCGGGTGTATACGTAGTGTATTTATAACGTAAGGGAATGCTTATTGTGTTAGAAAGACAGATTTCCAATAAATCTACCTCAAGGGCTACTGTAGTGTAAGGCGAAGGTGAATGGAGGCGAGAAGGTGGGTCTCCATTCCGGGATTGTGAGGGAGAATCTTCTGGTCTCGCAGACAAGTAACATGCACATTAGCTGCCTGCTGTCCGTGTTCCACCACCAAGGGAAAGGAGCTTATCCTGAGACAGACACTTGCCTATAGTGTTTTGTGGGCTGGTGTGTGGTGGTCAGTTCTATCATCAGATCTACGGTTTGCGTGTACATTGGCATGACAATCTGGAGACGCACACACAAGTTGTGCACAGATCGTTCAGATATTTGTGTACTGAGCATGATGCCCAATTCAGCACGGATTGGCAGTTAGAGAAAACACAGGGGACTGCAAGCAGAAAGCTGCTGCACAGACACAAAACACACATCGCAAATAGCAATCCATTCAGAAAAAAATAAAAAGGGTTTCCATCTGTGCCAGTCTAGGGCAGTGATGGCTAACCCTGACACTCCAGCTGTTGTTGAACTACACATCCCAGCATTCCCTGCATCAGTTTTAGCATGGCCAAATAGTAAAACTGTAACAGGGCATGCTGGGATGTGTAGTTCGACAAAAGCTGGAGTGACAAGGTTAGCCATCAAGGGTTTAGGGCTTCCACTAATCTGCTAAAAGATGTGTGTACACGTTGTGCAAAGCGGCAGCCGCCGGGCACCTGCAGAGTGAGGCGGCGCACCAAGGGCGGGGGAGGGGGGTTGTCTATTCCTGGTTCAATCGAGAATGTAGAATGTATTTGCCCTAGGACAAATACAGACAACATAATCAAGTTCGCCTGCACAGTGTATTTAGCCAAGTGATACAAACTCTGCGCACTCTACGCGTCTGAACACGGATTTTGACTATATAGCTAAAATCCATAGCTAAAATTGCACCATGTGTACACAGCTTAAATCAGGTAATCAATAAAAATCTGATCAATGCAGTTACTTCTCATGTATATAGTCATTCAACGTAAACTCTACAGTATGTTAATGACAAGCAAGAAACTTTCCGAGCAGCATTTTCCTCGTCAGATTGAGAACAATCACTGCAGGCCTCATTCAGCTGCTCTTAAAAATGTTCCTAGCATGTATAAGTGGCAGTAATAGGCATCTGCTAAAACACAGGTGTGAGATAGTATTATCTTCAGAGCAACCGTCGCACGGCAAATAATAAGTGTGCGAAAAGTGCAGTCATCAAAAATCACTGCAAACTCAATGTTAATGTTACATCACAAAGCAATTCATACAACAAATAGAACGTATTATACCGTTGGCTTGTGGGAGTGGGTATGTTTAATGTTACTAGCTGGTGTTCATTCTGGCAACATCTGCGCAGTTCCTCTTCCCTGCCTGGGGCGTAGCTCTCTGTCCTAGGGCAACTAGCACAGGTGTGCTCTGCATATCCGTGCAGAAATATAGACCACACAGGAAGATGCATGTTGCTAGAGCGAACGCTACAGTAGCGGACAATTTACCCCTTTCCACGATCGAGCCCTTCCATTTTGAGAGCCAAATTTCATGCTAATAACCCTTTCTCACAGCAGGCAAATTCCCGGGTCTATCATGTCGACCTGGAAATTTGCCTTTTAACACAGGTTTTTTGCAGTGTGAACGGGTTGCATACCCGGATCTCATACACGGGTAAAACCCTTCTTTTTACCTGTGTTTGAGATCCGGGTATGCAGACACGGGTTGACCAGTTCTCAATGCATAAAAACCCGTGTTAAAAGGCAAATTAACGGGTAGAACTTCTTCACCCGGGAATTTGCCTTGCAGTGAGAATGGGGGTCCGTCCCTTCAGTCCCCGGCATTTTAATGCCGGGTAAAAGCCTGGTATTTCTCGCTCGCAGTGAGAACACGGCATTAGTGGGTTGCTGCAAATAATGGTTATCGTTTCCAAACCGCCCAGCAGGTGCCATGTTCCAGGTCAGCCAGCATACGATGTGCCCTACTCAGACAATGGCATTACAGGTATACTGTAGGGCACTCCTAAAAAAAAGTCGTCCTACTATTAATACATAGCTATTCCCCCATCATCACTCTATACAGAGCAGTAGTTCCACAGGGCAGTGTCTAAATAACCTTGGACTGTGCACATCACGGTCCCATTATCAGAGTTGTCAACTTAAATACTCACTTTTATACAGTGAAACATGGAGGGGGAGAGGGAAGAGATAGTATACAATGCCCCAGAATTCAGGCTGCTCTGAGGGCAATGGTGGGTCTTACCCAGTGCTAGAAAGGTAATGTGATGTTTCTATGGCCAACCGAATCAGATCCTGTATGATCTTCCAGAGGGTGCGAATCAAATCACAAGTAGATTAGGATTGGCCGCCCATTGGTCAAATTAAATGCCAGTTTGAATCGAACGGCATATCGAATCAAATTCCAAATCGAACCGTGTGTACCCCCTATTAGAGACAATAGAGATATTTAATTAGATGAAGTCTATATTACGTACAAAACAATCTGAAGCACTACTGGTTATGTTCCTGAGCAGTGTTTCATACATATTGTACAGCAGACTACAGTAAAAACCCTGAGAGGTATTCATGCCTTGTATCTTTATTGTGGCATTTCATTAATTTCCAGGAAAATAAAAGGTTGTACTCTTCTAATGCATTTTGAAGTGCAGCCATCCTGCAGATGTGTACTTGGAAAAACTGGGCCTTCCAACAAAAGAGGTTAGTCCATAGAGTAGATGATGCCAGAACATTAATAATCTACTGCAGAAAAACAATAAAAGGTATTTTATAAAGCTTAAGAGGACTTTGTATAACATGATAAAAGAACACACCCCACCTCCCATCACATTACAAACCACCTCCTTGTACGGCCATAAGAGCTCTCACCCGTTGGGGAAGGGGAGTATATTTACTTACGGTGGATTTTGGGTCAATGTTGATTTTAATATCGCTCTCTGTCAATGTTGGACTTCCAAGGCTAAAAACACACATTTACCGACATTTTTATATTAATCTTTAAACATTAGTAAATGTATGCTATAGCCCTGGAAGTCCAACATCAACAGATTTTAAAGCAATCAACAGTGACAAAAAAAAAAAACAGACACAACAACCTTTAGTGAAATATATCCTATGGACTTCACAACACTTTGAAGGCCTCCTGTAGCATCTGTCAAAAATATTTTAGCAGAAGATCCTTTAAGTGGCGAGGTGGGGACTCCATGGCTTAGATTTGTTTTTCCAACACATCCAACAGTTGCTCAAATCAGACTGAGATCTGGAAAATGTAGTGGCCAAAATCAACATCTTGTGCTCTTTGTCATGTTCTGGGCAGTACGGACGGTGTAATGGTTAGCATTACTTCCTCACAGCGCTGAGGTCATGGGTTCTATCCCCACCATGTGTTATATATATATATACGGGGCAGTATGGATGGTGTAATGGTTACATTACTGCCTCACAGCAATGAGGTCATGGGTTCTATCCCCACCATGTGTTATATATACGGGGCAGTACGGATGGTGTAATGGTTAGAATTACTGCCTCACAGCACTGAGGTCATGGGTTCTATCTCCACCATGTGTTATATACATAGAAATCCGCACTCCAGACAATAGTTCATCCAGGTAGTGCTCACTCCAAGGCACTGGACCATCACATAAAATATTTGTAAGGAGGGCACTCACCAATTCGCAGTTAAAACTTCATATTTATTCAAACCTTTAAAATATTGAACATCAGGTTGTTGTCAACGTTTCGGTCCGCATTTCAGACCTTCTTCAAGACAGACACATGCAGCAAGAGATCTTACTCCAATAGAGACCTAATTATTACTGGTTCCATGGTGAACTTATATACCCACCCACTCAGGAAATGCCTTATTGTGACCAATAGGCAGTCATTTAACCTAATTAGGCTGAAATCTATAGAAACAAACTTGCTTAAAACAAATCCCCAATAGATATCTAATAGCTACATCTCCAAAAAATCGCATCACTTAATCTTAGCCTGTTAGATCACAAACTAGCGTTGTTACATCGAATAGAACATACTGGCGTGCGTTCCAAATCAGTGGAACGCACCGCCATATTGCTTCCGTTATTAACCACCAACACATATGTGTATATTATTAACTCCATTTCGCCCACAATCAATTAACCAGCGCTCCACTCAAGCTACTTACTACATCTTTAGTCAGCGCAAATATAGATGTTGCGGTATATCCCCGCAAATATACTCCGATGCTCGCGTCACATGAAAATGCCGCGAGTCTGTTTAGAGCCGGAAGCCGCCTGTACTATGTGTACAGCGGTCTCCCAGCAACACACTGAGTCCCCGCACGTCGAGTCAGACAATCGCGTCACACAGTGATGACGCGAGTCTACTCTAAACAGGAAGCCGACTGTACTTTGTGTACAGCGGTCTCTAAGCAACCTACTGGGCCTATACTTTTAACCCCCAATGTATATATCAGTAACTAAGCAACGGGCTGATCCAGCCCTGTTGTATTTCATCGTCAAGGGGTGGCACCAGTAAATACAGCGTTGCCTAGCAACGATCAATACGCTATTATGAAAGGCATTGAGTCAGTGATGATAGTAGTGGTACCTCATAGTATATTCATGAAAAATATGTATCTCTACATTGTCAAAAGTTTCTAGACACTACAGTTTCGGCAATTTTGAATGACATGATTATAAAGAGCAATGGATCTCATATACTATTGTTTGTTCCTAATTGTGTTATCATATGGCAAAGGTATATGGTTCACCATGGTCCCAGCTACATATATATATAAAACAGTTCAATAAAGACACACAATATATAAACATTACAAAGACAAAAAGAGTCACCCCATGGGTATATTGACCCAAAGAATGAGAAAAATTGTTCAAGAGAGCAAAAAAACTGTATTATTTAGCTCTCCCTGCTCCATTGTGTCCACCTACAAAAAAGGGGAAGGGGGGATCAATCAAGAAAAAATATATATGAAAAATATGTTGTTTAAAACAACTTTTTATGTGGAAAATCCTTTAGTGTCCAGCATATACGGCATGAGTGTCCCAAGTCACTGAATGTGGTAACTTCCTCATCACACTTTAAATGCCATCCCAGTTCACAGAAACACACTGTAGGGTAGATGTTCATTGAGTCCCTTTGGTGAACACGTATCAAGTCGCTGTATCCATTTCAGCTCCCTTTGTTTCAGGAGCTTTTTCCTATCACCCCCACGTACTGGGGCAGGAATGTGGTCGATGATCATACTCTTCAAACTTGCCACTGAGTGACCCTTTGCTAAAAAGTGGCGGGCCACTGGCTTGTCTGAGCCTTTCTTTTCAAATGCCTTCCTAATTGACCGTCTGTGGTTGGCCATTCTTTCACGAAATGTCCTCGTTGTGAGACCAACGTAGTAGAACCCGCATGGGCATAGTAAGAAATATACAATATACGTTGACTGGCAGGATACTCTGTGCTGTATCGTTATTCTCTGGTTGGTATGTGGATGTGCAAATGTTGATCCAACCATCATAGATCTGCACGTTATACAATCCGCACAGCGGAAGCACCCCTTCTTACCCGTTTGGATCCAATTTTTTGTTTCTCGAGCCGGTATCATTGTGGGTCTCATCAGCATCTGCTTATAGGTAGTAGAATAAATCCTCCTTCTCTCATCGAAGGGAGTGGAGATGACCAAGCACCGGTCCACTATCTCTTGTTTATAGCCTCTGGCCAAAAATCTATTGGTCATCTCCACTCCCTTCGATGAGAGAAGGAGGATTTATTCTACTACCTATAAGCAGATGCTGATGAGACCCACAATGATACCGGCTCGAGAAACAAAAAATTGGATCCAAACGGGTAAGAAGGGGTGCTTCCGCTGTGCGGATTGTATAACGTGCAGATCTATGATGGTTGGATCAACATTTGCACATCCACATACCAACCAGAGAATAACGATACAGCACAGAGTATCCTGCCAGTCAACGTATATTGTATATTTCTTACTATGCCCATGCGGGTTCTACTACGTTGGTCTCACAACGAGGACATTTCGTGAAAGAATGCCCAACCACAGACGGTCAATTAGGGAGGCATTTGAAAAGAAAGGCTCAGACAAGCCAGTGGCCCGCCACTTTTTAGCAAAGGGTCACTCAGTGGCAAGTTTGAAGAGTATGATCATCGACCACATTCCTGCCCCAGTACGTGGGGGTGATAGGGAAAAGCTCCTGAAACAAAGGGAGCTGAAATGGATACAGCGACTTGATACGTGTTCACCAAAGGGACTCAATGAACATCTACCCTACAGTGTGTTTCTGTGAACTGGGATGGCATTTAAAGTGTGATGAGGAAGTTACCACATTCAGTGACTTGGGACACTCATGCCGTATATGCTGGACACTAAAGGATTTTCCACATAAAAAGTTGTTTTAAACAACATATTTTTCATATATATTTTTTCTTGATTGATCCCCCCTTCCCCTTTTTTGTAGGTGGACACAATGAAGCAGGGAGAGCTAAATAATACAGTTTTTTTGCTCTCTTGAACAATTTTTCTCATTCTTTGGGTCAATATACCCATGGGGTGACTCTTTTTGTCTTTGTAATGTTTATATATTGTGTGTCTTTATTGAACTGTTTTATATATATGTAGCTGGGACCATGGTGAACCATATACCTTTGCCATATGATAACACAATTAGGAACAAACAATAGTATATGAGATCCATTGCTCTTTATAATCATGTCATTCAAAATTGCCGAAACTGTAGTGTCTAGAAACTTTTGACAATGTAGAGATACATATTTTTCATGAATATACTATGAGGTACCACTACTATCATCACTGACTCAATGCCTTTCATAATAGCGTATTGATCGTTGCTAGGCAACGCTGTATTTACTGGTGCCACCCCTTGACGATGAAATACAACAGGGCTGGATCAGCCCGTTGCTTAGTTACTGATATATACATTGGGGGTTAAAAGTATAGGCCCAGTAGGTTGCTTAGAGACCGCTGTACACAAAGTACAGTCGGCTTCCTGTTTAGAGTAGACTCGCGTCATCACTGTGTGACGCGATTGTCTGACTCGACGTGCGGGGACTCAGTGTGTTGCTGGGAGACCGCTGTACACATAGTACAGGCGGCTTCCGGCTCTAAACAGACTCGCGGCATTTTCATGTGACGCGAGCATCGGAGTATATTTGCGGGGATATACCGCAACATCTATATTTGCGCTGACTAAAGATGTAGTAAGTAGCTTAAGTGGAGCGCTGGTTAATTGATTGTGGGCGAAATGGAGTTAATAATATACACATATGTGTTGGTGGTTAATAACGGAAGCAATATGGCGGTGCGTTCCACTGATTTGGAACGCACGCCAGTATGTTCTATTCGATGTAACAACGCTAGTTTGTGATCTAACAGGCTAAGATTAAGTGATGCGATTTTTTGGAGATGTAGCTTTTAGATATCTATTGGGGATTTGTTTTAAGCAAGTTTGTTTCTATAGATTTCAGCCTAATTAGGTTAAATGACTGCCTATTGGTCACAATAAGGCATTTCCTGAGTGGGTGGGTATATAAGTTCACCATGGAACCAGTAATAATTAGGTCTCTATTGGAGTAAGATCTCTTGCTGCATGTGTCTGTCTTGAAGAAGGTCTGAAATGCGGACCGAAACGTTGACAACAACCTGATGTTCAATATTTTAAAGGTTTGAATAAATATGAAGTTTTAACTCCACCATGTGTTATATATACGGGACAGTATGGATGGTGTAATGATTAGCATTACTGCCTCACCGCGCTGAGGTCATGGGTTCCATTCCCACCATGTGTTATATATACAGGCAGTACGGATGGTGTAATGGTTAGCATTACTGCCTCACAGCGCTGAGGTCATGGGTTCTATCCCCACCATGTGTTATATATACAGGCAGTACGGATGGTGTAATGGTTAGCATTACTGCCTCACAGCGCTGAGGTCATGGGTTCTATCCCCACCATGTGTTATATATACGGGGCAGTACGGATGGTGTAATGATTACATTACTGCCTCACAGCGCTGAGGGCATGGGTTCTATCCCCACCATGTGTTATATATACGGGGCAGTACGGATGGTGTAATGGTTAGCATTACTGCCTCACAGCACTGAGGTCATGGGTTCTATCCCCACCATGTGTTATATATACGGGGCAGTACGGATGGTGTAATGATTAGCATTACCGCCTCACAGCGCTGAGGTCATGGGTTCCAATCCCACCATGGCTCTAACTGTGCGGAGTTTGTATATTCTCCCTGTGATTGCTGGTATATACTGGTAGGTACACGCAGACACATTCATTCTATGGTTAATTCTGTCAGGAGCCATTTAACCTGTCATCAGGTAATAAAGTCATCATTAAAAGGGTGTAGTTCGTTTAAAACAATGCTTGTTTGTCAGTTTTTTAAATTCAATTATCATTCAGACGCTGAGTCAACAATCAATTCGAACAATTTTCTGCACATTTTAAGTTTGTTTAATTTATTATGTAATGTTCAAAGCCTTCTTGGACATTCATCATCTTAGCCATCACTTCATCTGCTGTGCCTCTCCAACACACGTGCACGCACCATACACTCTGCCCTTTAATCCTTGGTTACCATATGGAAAGATTTGTGTTCAATTTAACTAAGAATTTCCTTTCTTCCCTCAACTTCTTTAAATGCTGTGTGACAAAACTATCCGTGTGAGAAGGTGAAACCTGCAAACACATTTTGATATAGCCCAAAGTCAATGTTCTTTAACTCACACATTATGGTCTTACAAAAACATACACACTTATCCAGAGTCAAAACTAAAAGCTCAAAATTGTCCATCTTATTATTCAGCCTCCACCTGAACAGTACATCACTCAATGACTGACATTATTCAACTCCTGCAGATGCTAAAGTTACAAGGATTCCATTAAACTGATGCCATCAATGCAGTTATAGAAAGTACTAACCAAAAACCTGTGGTAAATGGCTCTACAGCTGTTTCTTGTAGTCTAAATCAATTGTTCACTGTAGGAGTATTAGCCATAGGTCTTGGTAACCTAGAACATTACAGAGCAAGGCTGTCCTCACTGTTATGCCCTGTACACACAGCGTGATTCTGACTAGTTTCAATTAGATTTTGACTATATGGTGAAAATCGCATAGACATCTAACGGATTTCAGCCACAATCAATCACGATGCCCAGCCCCAAGGCTATTGAAATTGAATAGTACATATCTGTACTATATAGTCAAAATCGAATGCATTTTCCTTGCCGCGCGATTCGATCCCGATTGAATAGGTATCAAAAAGCAAGGCAGTGTGTACACCCCTTTACAGATTGTGTGAGATAGAAAATCTATTTCTCTAGATCTTGGACTGAAACAAGTTCTAAAAACTAACCCATATCCATCTGGGACAATGCATGATCCCATCCAGTAAAGAAAACCTCTTAAACCTTGTACACACTATGCGATAAAGGCAGATGATACTATAACGCATCATGCATATTAATGTATGTATAAACATTAACGACTTCCTCGGGTCATTAGTGACCCCCTTTCTCCTCTGTACATGCAGTCAAACTTTGACTATGTCATTTATGACTAGGTGCATGGCGTTCAGTGTGTACGAACGATAAAGTTACATTTTTTTTTAAAACAAGATGGTCAGTGGTAAAGCAAACAATTTATCTTTATTGCTTCATTCAATGTGTGTGCACTATATCATTTATTCTGTAGCTCCGAGGAGTTCAAGTAGAAATCGGTAACAATATTGTTGTCTACCTTTATAGCATCTTGTGTATGCAGCTTTAGTCTACTTTAAACATACTTTGGGGAGGATTCAGTTCTTATAGGTGGCATTAGCTCCTGGGCAGAACTACTTCTTGCATTAATCTTCATTGTTAGTGCCTGGCACGATGCAGCGATCAGGTCAAGATTAGCCTCAAATCTCTAATTACCACGGTTTTCAGCTGGTACCGCAATAGCGAAAGAGAAGAAGTTCTCGGTAGGTGCAGCCTCTGCCCTAGTCACAGAGAGTAACCAAAGAACTCTCGGGCACTTAGCCTAGCAGGTAACCTCCTGTGCAAGAGTTAAAATCATCCCCTTTGAATTAATGATTATTATTATTGATTTGCAACGTGAGGCAGTGCTCTACAACACAAGGGACAGTGGGGAAAATCAAAGCATAGATGAAAGAAGAAAATGCAGACATCAAAACCAGGGAGGGCCAAGCAAGATTTGTGTAGTAGCAAGGGTATACCAGAATGAGAAGCATTGTTGGGTCCTCGGGGAGTCTAAAGATTTCAAGGCTGAGTGAGGGTCAGATGTATGGGAGGAACAAGAATTGTAAAATCTGAGTGAGCAATTTGTGAAATTTGGTGCAATTCTAGAATGTGCAGATTCTAGCAAAATAAAAGCTTGTTCCCCTAGCTTCCAAGGTCCATTTAAGCTGGACCTTGGACACCTACAGATTTATCTGTACAATGCATCTGGTGGGAACAAAACCTGGTAATGTATGGGGGCATATGACAATCAACCATTAGCTCCCAAATGCTGGAAAATGCACAAGAAAAAAAAACTAAAATTTCTCTGAATGACACTGGGTGAAATTTAATAGGATGAGCGATTCAGAAAGTGAGAGATTTGGGAAGAAATCTTCAGTTTTTGTTAAAGCGGCAATCATTTACACTGCAAACCCAGTTTCATTTTGCAGTGTAAATGATTGCGGCTTTAAAAAAAAAAGTTGGAGATTTCTTACCAAATCTCTCACTTTCGGAATCTCTCATCATATTACACCCTTTGTTTTCCAGTGTTTGAGAGCTAATGTTTAATTCTCTTTTAATCCCACACATTAGCAGACTTTTGTTCCCACGAGATAGATTGGACAGGTAAATATTTAGGTGTGTGCGCAGCTTTAGCAGCGGGTATAAATGAATGCCTTTTGTTGCAGAGTCCATGCTATTAGCAGGTTAAAGGACGAGTGCCCCTAGCAGTTGGGGCCTTATAACTAGCAGGAGGAAAGGTAAGTGTCCCCGGCTCCTGAGCACACACTGCCAGTAGGTGGAAAGTTCCCCCGAGTTGCTGAGGTCATGGTACCAGAAGTGGGAATGTTAGTGCCTCTATGCTGCCAACAAATGAAAGGGTGAGTGTCCCTAGCTGTGGGGGCCACACTAGCAGGTGGACAGGTAAGAGTCATTATCTGCTTGGACCATGCTGCAAGCAAATAAATAGGCAAATAGATGGGTCAGTGTCCCTAGCTGCTGGGGTAATAATACTAGAAGCACTGAAACCTGCAGATTTTATGGCATATGGTGCAAAAGGAAGCAAGTGTTATTAAATGCCATACTAATGCCTGGTTATTACTGGGCACTGCTGGCAATTTATTCATTGTCACAATTACTAATATTAATGAGCACTAGTGCAGTTTTGTGGCAGTACCAATACTATACTATAGTTGTTAATGGAATCTCACAGACACTTATTTATAATTGGGCATTACTACTGGTGATTTATCAATGGAGAGTACTGTGGTGGCATATTTATATTACTGCTGGAATTTCAATGACCAGTTCTCATTGTTATTATTATCAGTTTCTTATATAGCGCCCACATATTCTGCAGCGCTGTACAGAGTATAGTTGAACACTCACATCAGTCCCTGCCCCAGTGGAGCTTACACTCTATATTCCCTACCACCAATGTTCCCTCTAATTTTACGAAGGCTGTGTGCGGCTAAAGATTTTGGCTGTGCAACTTTGGAATGAAATTTAAATGTTTGTGCGTCACTGGAAAATGACGTTCAGCATCTGTGTTAACTTTACTTCAAAATTATATTAAACATTTAAACATTCAAAATACAGCACACAATGTAGTTAATGGGTGAAACACACATTAATTGAGTCCACAACTGCAAAAAGGGACCACTGCTGCTTTGTGCGCTCAGTTGTAATGTCTGTGCGCATGCTCGTCAAGGTGTGTGCGCGCGCACGTGTGCACAGCTTAGAGGGAACACTGCCTACCACATGTACACGCACACACAGACATTCTAGGGTTGATTATTGTTGGGAGCCAATTAACCTACAAGTATATTTTTGCACTGTGGGAGGAAACTGGAGTACCCGGAGGAAACCCACGCAAGCACGGGAGAATATACAAAATCCACACAGTTTGGGCCATGGTGGGACCTCAGTGCTGTGCGGCAGTAATGCTAACCATTACACCGTCCGTGCTGCCCAGGAATTGTTCAGGAATGACTGTTACTGCTGGCATACTGAAGGGCTATACAACTTCAGGCACATTACTTAACTACTAGCGCCATTTTATTAGTAATTACTACAAGTTAAGGCATTTTACTATGCAATATTTACAGCCATTAATGGTGGCTTATTATAGTACATTACCTTTATTGCGGATATATTAATGAGTACTTCCATAATACATCACGTTTATTGCTTTACATTTTACTATGAGTATGTTACTTCTTGTTCTAGACAATCCTTTAGATCTAAGATCTAACCAATCAATGTCCCATAATACAACAGAAATCAGCCAAGGCATACAGGCTGCACTTTTCTGAACGATACCAAAACAAAGTGAACCACAAAATGAGTGCAGCTCTCTGTATATTGGGATTAGTGAGCAAAAATAAATAAAAAATACAGGTACCTAGCTTTAGATTCAGGTCATCCAGTACAACCTTGCACCAGAATACATGCAGCATACCCACAGCTCAGCAGCATGTAGGCGCACTGTACATCATAGTAAACAAGCATGTGCACCTTTTACTTGCTGCTTTCAAGAGACCAAAGCCTGGCTAAGTAAAGTGGAGTCACAGGAATGTGAGTGAGTGAGCTGGTGGTATGTCACTTACCAGTCACTGCAACCCACCCGTCCACTCTGTCCCCCGCTGTGAGAACCATTAGTGGGTAAAGTGGCGGTAGTATTGGGGCATACGCTGCTGGTATATGTACCCATTCAGACTACTTTTACAGTAACCAGTCATTAGCCCTGCCAACATCTCTGACCTCTGGTTGCTACCATAGAGACGTGCATAGAAATAGTTAATGTATGTAGCCGTGATTTCAAGGGCACTGGGTATGACAAATATTCAGCCCCCCGTAAAGCATAGTGCACGCAAATCAAAAGGTCCTAAAAATCGACCACTTAAGTGTTGATGTCTCATGATAACAGAGTTCCACAGAAACGCCCGTGAAGATTCTTAACCATAGTAACATTTTAAATACAATAAATTCTTGCTGTACAGCTTTAAATCTCTTGAACGTAGACCACTCACGTAAACACATTTTAAACGGTACAGTACCATTGTTTTACAATATAAATAATACCACGGTATCCTCTAAACGGCCCAACATATGTCAGAATAGAGCGTGCGACGACAATGGGTGACAAGCCAATAGTAAAAGCATATGTCTTCAGCGGGATCATATTCTCTCTAAAACCTCCACGAAAAGACATTTCCCTTCTGACGCGGAGATCAATGAATCAATGGTCTCGATTACAAACATTTTAAAAGTAATGTTCACCACAATACACAGAGCACAATGCAACAGACCACAAGTGGATTACTAAAGCCCCTTTTTGAAAACTCTAAAATTCAACTTGACTTCTAGATAAAAGCCACTAACTTTCACAAATAATAACTAAATGGGATACAAAATAGATTACTGTAAAAAAAAAAAATCATGTTTTTTTTCCATACACGTTAAAAAGTAAATCCATCACATTTCAAAAAGTTATGTGAAGGCCACCGAATAGATTATTCCAAAGTGTAAGATACTAGAAATCAGAGAGAACAGAAGCGAAGCCTCTCTCATACGCAGATATTGTCATTTGGTCTGAAAACTTTATAACCATGTAGACGTAAACATTCACCCCATCCTGCTGGAGTTGATCAACGTATAAGCCCAAACGTGGTGATTCCCATGACCAATCCGCTTTAACAAAACCAGAGCGCAGCCATCTTAAGTCACTGCTGAACCAATTCCAGACGTCACCCGGTGATTGTGCTTTTAACCTCTTCCTGACAGAGCTAGTTTTTGCGTTCCTGACAGAGCCATTTTTTTCAAATCTGACATGTCTCACTTAAGTGGGGATAACTTTTTTTTGCTTTTACTTATCCCAGTGATTTTGAGATTGTTTTCTCGTGACACATTGTACTTCAAGTTAGTGGTAAATTTTCGTCGATACAGTCTGTGTTTTTTTGTGAAAAATACCAAAATGTCGGAAAAAAATGGAAAATTTTGCGATTTGCAAAATGTTAAATTTTCTGCTTGTGAGACAAATAATCTTACCACTCAAAATAGTGAATAACTAACATAGACCATATGTCTACTTTATGTTGACATCATTATTTCAACTTCCTTTTAATTTTTTGGGACACTAGGAGGCTTACAATATGAATAGCAAATTCTCAAATTTTCAAGAAAATTTCAAACACTGATTTTTTTAGGGACCAGTTCAGTTCTGATGTGACTTTGAGGGACTTGTATGTGAGACACCCCCATAAATGATGCCATTTCAAAAACTGCACCCCTCACAGTATTCAAAACAGCATTTTGGAAGTTTGTTAACCCTTTAGGTGTTTCACAGGAATTAAAACAAAGTGTAGGTGAAATTTCAAAATTTCTTTTTTTTTGCAGAGTTTCAATTTTAATAAATTTTTCTAACGAATACAGTAGATTTTACTAGAGAAATGTGACTAAAAATTGATTCCCCCAATTCTTTTGTTTTCATAAATATCCTATATGTGGCCCTAGTGTGCACGGTGACCAAACCACAGGCTTCATAATAGAAGGAGCACCTACTTGATTTTGGAGCCTCCTTTTTATGAGATTATTTTTTAGGCACCATGTAGGTTTCTAGGCACCATAAGATGCTAAAAGTTAGGAACCCCCCCACAAGTGACCCCATTTTGCAAACTACACCCCTCAGGGAATTCATCTAGGGGTATAGTGTACATTTCAAACCCCCAGGGGTTTCACCAATTTTGATACAACTGGGCTGTGAAAATGAAAAAAATTAATTTTTCATTTTCACAGCTCAGTTGTATCAAAATTGGTTAAACCCCTGGGGGTTTGAAATGTACACTATACCCCCTGATGAATTCCCTGAAGGGTGTAGTTTGCAAAATGGGGTCACTTGTGGGGGGGTTCCACTGTATATGTGCTTCAGGGGTCATTCAACCAGAATCTGTGCTGCAAAATCCAAAAATCACTCCTTCCCTTCTGAGTCCTGCCATGCACCCAACTGGTATTTTTTGGTCACATGTGAGGCATTGCCGTACTCGGGAGAAATTGGGGCACAGATTTTGGGGTGCTTTTTCTCCTTCATTCCTTGTGAAAATGAAAAATTTTGAGCCAGATCTGCATTTTTGTGTAAAAAATGTAATTTTTCATTTGCACAGCCCAGTTGTATCAAAATTGGTGAAACCCCTGGGGGTTTGAAATGTACACTATACCCCTAGATAAATTCCCTGAGGGGTGTAGTTTGCAAAATGGGGTGACTTGTGGGGGGGTTCCACTGTATTGGTGCTTCGGGGGTCTTGCTAATGCGACATAGCACCCACCAAAATTCCACCAGAATCTGTGCTGCAAAATCCAAATATCGCTCCTTCCCTGCTGAGTCCTGCCATGCACCCAAATGGTATTTTTTGGTCACATGTGAGGCATTGCCGTACTCGGGAGAAATTGGGGCACAGATTTTGGGGTGCTTTGTCTCCTTCATTCCTTGTGAAAATGAAAAATTTTGAGCCAGAACTGCATTTTTGTGTAAAAAAATGTAATTTTTCATTTTCACAGCCCAGTTGTACCACAATTGGTGAAACCCCTGGGGGTTTTAAATGTACGCTATACCCCTAGATGAATTCCCTGAGGGGTGTAGTTTGCAAAATGGGGTCACTTGTGGGGGGGTTCCACTGTATTGGTGCTTGGGGGGTCTTGCTAATGCGACATAGCACCCACCAAAATTCCACCAGAATCTGAGCTGCAAAATCCAAATATCACTCCTTCCCTTCTGAGTCCTGCCATTTTTTGGTCACACATGAAGCATTGCCGTACTCGGGAGAAATTGGGGCACAGATTTTGGGGTGCTTTTTCTCCTTCGTACCTTATGAAAATGAAAAATTTGGAGCCAGAACTGCATTTTTGTGTAAAAAAATGTAATTTTTCATTTTCACTGCCCAGTTGTATCAAAGTTGGTGAAACCCCTGGGGGTTTGAAATGTACACTATACCCCCTGATGAATTCCCTGAAGGGTGTAGTTTGCAAAATGGGGTCCCTTGTGGGGGGGTTCCACTGTATAGGTGCTTCAGGGGTCATTCAACCAGAATCTGTGCTGCAAAATCCAAAAATCACTCCTTCCCTTCTGAGTCCTGCCATGCACCCAACTGGTATTTTTTGGTCACATGTGAGGCATTGCCGTACTCGGGAGAAATTGGGGCACAGATTTTGGGGTGCTTTGTCTCCTTCATTCCTTGTGAAAATGAAAAATTTTGAGCCAGATCTGCATTTTTGTGTAAAAAAATGTAATTTTTGGAATTCTAAATAAATGTAGCCATGATCTCATGGTGTTGGTCGTGGAAGAATCCGGCAAAGAATTAGCCTTAGCCAAAGAACAAGCGGCAAAATTTGATATCGATCACAAAGCTAATCTCCTTGCAGATACATCACAGGACTGGCTGAATAAGCTAGAAACCCAGATTGAAGCATATCAAAAACAGCTAATACAATTTAAACGCAACAAGTATTCCATAGTGCGAGAAGACTATGAGCATAATATGGTCTACAGATGGCTAACAGGCTCTACATCAGAACGCTCCTCCTACCGTGGGTCAAGATCAAAACCGTTTAGACGGGCACACAGTTCAAACTCCAGAACCACCCCCCATTCATCGAACAGCGACAGCGATTTTTTGGTGGAATCTGATGCCCCGGAACAAAGTGGCCCTTTAGGCCCAGCTATTACCAACAAAAAGAGTACCTCAAGAAAGGCAAGCGGCCGACCACCCGTAGGGGAGGCCAAAACACGAGGAGCGCGAAAAGCAGCCGGCACCACGATACCATAGTGTACAATCTATCTAACAGGACCTTTAGTGATGTCGAAATGGAGGTTTTAAACCATGGCTTGTCTTTTGTGCCCACGACAAGACACAATGACCTGACATGGAAGACAGAATTACATCGGTTTGGGAGAAATCTACGCCTTAAAGAATATTTTCAACATCAACCAGCACCAGTCCAAGATAACCCACCCCCCTATCACAAATTCCTGAGAAGCCGCAGCACATCCACTTTTGACCCACCATCTAATAACGCTTCCATATCAGCTTATCTCAGACTGATGGACGAATCAGTCAAACGTTACCAACAAGCCCCTCATCCTGTACACCAGAATCTTAGTAAAGATCAACAAATAGCCCTAAAGCAATTAGGCCAATACAAGGATGTAACATTCAGACCCGCCGACAAAGGCGGAGGTCTGGTGATCCAGGACTTAAAGGACTATAAAAAAGAGGCCTACCGCCAATTAAATGATGAAAACGTATATGAAAGACTGAAGGAGGACCCCACAGACCTCTACAAACAGGAAGTTGATACACTACTGAGTAATGCACACAAGAATGGTCTCATATCTAACAAATTATTATCAGCATTAACCCAAAAATCACCCAAGGTTCCCATCTTTTATACTGTACCAAAAATACATAAAGCCCTACAAGATCCACCAGGCCGCCCCATCATTAGCGCATCAGAATCCATTTTTCAACCCATTTCCCAATTCTTGGACTCCATTGTACAACCCATCATAATTCAACAGGAATCTTACATTAAAGACACAACTGCATTTCTCAACAAATTATCCATGATTAAAACGGTACCAGAGGGAGCTAGACTGGTGACGTTAGACGTGAGTAGTCTATACACCAGCATACCCCAGGACCATGGACTGGCAGTTATGAGAAGATTCCTAAGAAATAACAACATGCAAGATATACAACTTGAATTATATATGGAGCTAATGGAACTTACGCTAACAAAAAACTACTTCCTATTCGACGGAAAGTTTTACCGCCAAAAAACCGGCTGTGCAATGGGGAGCCCAGTCTCTCCCTCATTCGCTAACATATATATGTTCAATCAAGAACAGAACATGTTTTTCGAAAGTGCAGAGACCACCAACAAGATCCTTACCTTCAGCAGATATATAGATGATCTGTTCATGATCTGGGTAGGACAAGAAGATGAACTGGTACAGCTGATCAATAAAATTAACATCAGACCATCCCCCATCAAATTAACATTCCAACACTCTACAAGTGAAATTAACTTCCTGGATGTGAACGTGAAAATTAAGGATAATATCATCCATACTAGTCTGTATACAAAACCTACAGACCGAAATACAACATTAAAATCTAACAGCTTTCATCCCACCGCCTTGAAAAAATCCTTGCCCAAGTCTCAAATGATTCAAGCAGCCAGGATCACAAGCCAGACTGAGACATTACCCACTGTATTGGAGTCTGTAGTCTCTAAATTCCAGGACAGAGGATATCCAACTCATCAGCTACAACTTCAAAAAGCGGAAGTTCTGAAGATGGATAGAGCAACACTTCTTGTGCCAAAATCCACATTAGATGCCAACAGCGGAGAGGAACAACAGGAGAAAATGCCATTTGTCACCAGACTCACCCCCATCAGCAAAGTTTTACCCCGAGCCACTCGGGCATTATGGCCTATTATCAAATCTGATAAACATTTACCATGTTTCCAAAAGAAAAGACCCATGCTATGTTATACGAGAGGAAAAAACATCAAAGACACCATAGTACATGGGGACATAACAGGATTTGAACAACATCAGAAAGAAATGAGTAGCCACATGCTCACTAAACAAAAAGGATGTTATAAATGTGTAAAGTGCACAACATGCACTGATATGCTCACAGGACCAGCATTCATCCACCCGACAACACATAAAAAGTATCCAATCAACCATGTTTTGGACTGTATGTCGGCATTTATTGTATATGTGATCCAGTGCCCATGTGGCTTAATATATGTGGGCAAGACTAGCAGACCCATGCGAGAAAGAATGGCAAACCACCGCTCATCTATAAAAAAAGCCCTAAATGGAAATACAAAAAATACAGATTTACCAGTGGCCAAACATTTCGCTGTAGCACATCATAGACTGGCTGACCTCAAGCACATGGCCATAGACCATGTGCCAGCGTCTATACGCAGGGGGGACAGAGAAGGCAAACTCCTCAGATTAGAGTCAACATGGATTCACCGACTCAATGCGGTTAAACCTTACGGTCTTAATGACAAATTACCATTAACTGTTTTCCTGTAGTTCCAACACGAATGACTATTGATTATCTCTCTAATACCTACTCATAAATTATATGAATTAGCATCTAATATATATCTGCATAGTAGTAATATATCCGTTTTTAACTTTATTTATAACATACACTTATGGTGTGTTTATATATACCTATCGTTTTTGTTTATTTACACAGTATATCATGTCCTAGTTTTCTGATCATGTCTTAATTTTTGAGCACTGGTATATATTTGTTCACTCCTTTTTAATGTATACGCCATCTCTTTACAGCAGCCGGATTCTCCCGTTATCCACCTGTGTACACTTAGCCTCAGAACTGGTTCCCTAGCAACCACCCTCGGCTACTTCCTGGTCCCAGCGTCATGCGTGTCATGCCCAGTCACCGCTGCGTTCCAGCCCTCTGACAGGATACCACGTTGTCACTTCCGCCGTGAACACACAGGGACGGATACGGGAAACCCGCGCTGACTGAGGAGAAGAGGAGGCGGTAACTCACCTTACTTAAGGTAAGACACTGTACATATCTTGTCATTCACTGTTTTATTCGCCTTGACAAAGGAGCATATCACGCTCCGAAACGTTGGTGTTACCCTGAATACACTTATTTGAAATTGAAAATCCTTGGAGTGCCGCCTTGTTCTTCGTTCCTATTGTCTACCTGTTTGGAGGGCACCGAGGTCGCCAGTGTCAGAGGGGAGAGTGCCGGACCGCCCACGTCTGTATATATACATATATATATATATATATATATATAAAATATAAAATTCAGTTTATTATCAGTACAAGCAGCTTATGATGCTGCTGCTGCTGCTGGCGGGGGGGGGAGGGGGGGAGCGCTGCGTGCGCTGCTGCTGCTGCCGGGGGAGCTGAGACGGAGCTGCCGGGGTGAGTGCGAGCAGGGCTGCCGGGTGGGAGGGAGGGAAGTGGTGATCGGTGCTGTACTTAACAGCACCGATCACCACCGATTTCTGTGTTACCGAGCGGCGTAGCCGCCGGTAACACAGAAATAGCTGTGATTGGCTGTTCACATTTGAACAGCCAATCGCAGCGATCGCCGACCGGGGGGGGCACACCTGCCCCCCCTGGGCGGCGAGGGGGGATGTCTGCTGTCAGGGACAGCAGACATCTCCAAACTGTCACCGCGTCTATAGACGCGGTGACAGTTTAAACCCATGACGTACATTTATGCCATGTGTCGGGAAGTACTTCCCGACCATGACGTAAATGTACGTCCAATGTCGGGAAGGGGTTAAAAATCAAAATAAAACTGTCAGTGTACGGCATTGAGTCATTTATATTGATGTCAGAGGATGTAGATCTTGCCTGGCTCCACAAACAATGTTGGTTCCTTGATTTTACTGAATCATTCCGGAATTAAACATTATTCTGACCTTACCTGGTCTAAATTTGAATGATCACACAATATGGAATCAGTCTAGCAACATGCAATTCAACATCAATTATAAAGCTCTTACAATTGTTTGGGTTATATACTCAAACACTATCATCTTGAACTAATTCTCCTGTATACAATATTAAACACAAAGTTTCCAGAGATTCACATACAACCACTTAATGCATCCTCGTTCACCAGAACACTGAAATACATGCAAAGCAAAGATGACTGGGAAACCTGGGAATGGGTAATAGGATTGACGCAAAGAAGGTCTACTGTATATACATCAGGCCGAACACTAATGGTCTACGTGGCCTCGGTTGACACCTAAAATAGAACATGACTAAGGCCGACAGGGTTGGACAGTCAACACAAGCAATCGGTCGACATGAATTTCACATTTTTTGTCACCAATGTTGACATGGACACCATCTAAGGGTACTGCTGCTATCAGCACACTATTATATTCTCCATATTGGGTGGTGGCGGATGAAATATCGTCTGTTGGCACAAACATTTTTGACTGTTGACCTTCTCATTGTAGATCTAATGCTTGTGTTGTTGGACCTTACAACCCCGCTTACCTGTCAGGCATCAACCTAACGGATGGTGAAATGGTTAGCATTACTGCCTCACAGCGCTGAGGTCATGGGTTCCATTCCCACCATGGCCCTAACTGTGCGGAGTTTGTATATTTCCCCCGTGCTTGTGTGGGTTTCCTCCGGGTACTCCCACAATCCAGAAATATACTGGTAGGCTATTTGGCTCCCCACAATCCAAAAATATACTGGTAGGCTATTTGGCTCCCAACAAAATTAACCCTAGAATGTCTGTGTGTGCATGTACATGTGGTAGGGAATATAGAGTGTAAGCTCCACTGCGGCAGGGACTGATGTGAATATTCAACTATTCTCTGTACAGCGCTTCGGAATATGTGTGCGCTATATAAGAACCTGATAATAAATAGGGTCGACCTAGGTCGTATCCCATGAAATCTCGCATTACTAACCTTTTAAGTGAAAATGTGCTCACAGCAGCCATACTTACTATGGGTATAATAATATTGCACATCACAACAGTAAATACATCTGCTACTCGTAGTTTGCTCAATTTATAAAAATTGTGTGACGAATAATTAAAAGATCACCTTAGAAAACACAGCAAATTAGCAGAAGAAAGGGATATACAGTATTGCAAGCTGCACGTAAACAACGCACTCCCATGGACAAGCACTGTGCAGCCGTTTCAACTCCATATCACTTACAACAATCGTGTCAATCATCTTAAGCCTCTCAGAGCAAGAAAAAAAAAAAAAAACAATATAAATCACCATCAAGATGTCAGTGACGTTTGGCCAGAGTACTGAGCTTTCAGATGAAAACACGCGAGTATCTTCCAAAGCCAAAATAAAAAAGGCTGTAGTAGTCTATCAAGGGGTTTATAGTGCATTAATGTTATATTGTCAGTACCTATCTTCAGGACTAAAATGTGACAATAATTAGCTTTACCATAAAAACTTAAATATGACTTTTGTAAGGCACGGGTCACGGCGGAAGTCTACCTAATAAAGATAAGCCGTTCTATTTCTTTAATCGTCTGTTGTCATCTGAAGTTTCAGTCCTTCCCACTGTGACAGAAGTACCTCATCAATGAGGCAGGAGCTGGCCAGCCTAGCAGCGGGTCCCCTTTCCGCACACATTCAACTGTAATTGGATTATGATGAATAGGTAAAAAATTCAAAGCTTCTAAAAAGGTATAATTCAGTTATACGCCATTCTGTCTCGTTCTCTTCCTATATACCATACGATTACAGAATTTCTGGATTAAAGGAACACAAAAAGCCCACATTTTATAGTGTAATGTGAAAACAGGCAGCTATTTAATTTAGCTGTATTCTGACATGAACATATTAGTGTAATGGGCTACACCAAGATGTGCCGCCTGTGCTCAGCTTCTATTACACACGTCTAATGGGAAGGAAGTTTTGATAGAACGCCAACTCCAAACATTTTTCAGAGGAACGGAAGAGGCGATTAGCCTAAACGTTTAACAATTACATACATAGTATTTACCATTGGCAAAGATACAAGCATATAAACGTAAGGAACGTAATAAGGAAATACACACTGCGCACCCCTCACTATACAACGGAGAGATAGCACATTCCAAGTCGTCATGTCATACATCTGAACACTTCGTTCGGACTGATGAAACCATGTCACCTTAATCAGTTATACATCAGCACCACAGCCAACGTGACAGAACAATCCAAGTGATTATAGCAACTACATTTTTTTTCTTCTCCAAGTTGCAGATATTAAACTTTCAAAACAGCTTAAGTTTATTGTTACTTACAGCTGATCTTATGTAGCCACTTCTATAGTATGCTATAAAGGTTAGTCTTTGCTTTTTATAGGTTAAACGTCTCTGGATAACTATTTAACTGTGCAAGAAATAGCAAGGAACAAGAGATTCCGACAAAATTGCATTTATAGTCCCTTATGTACTAAGCTTTGGCGCATGTAACTGCGAGCTGGGATCCGTAATGCCTTGTGCTACGCCAGACAGATGTCACACAGACCTGCATGTCCAAAATATTTTTCCCCCCTATAAGCAGAATCCCAAATCAGACAATAAAAAGATGTTAAATACCAAACACACCTTTAGGACTATCACTATGAAGAGCAGCACCAGCAAAGCAATTATATGCTGGGAATACTGAATATGTACACACGATACGAAGCAATTCAATTATTATATACTGTATATCATATATGGAAGTTTGGAATGCACCATAACATTTACATATAAAAGAAAACAAACAAACACATATATATATATAGTGCTGATTTACAAATAGCTCCATAAAAATATAAAGTTTAAATTATTAATCCAACCGCTACAAGTCCAGGGCGGTTTAAAAGCCACATTACCTCACCCATGGCTGACTTCATAGCTGGCTTCAGAAGTCCAGGAATATTCCCTAAAACTACAGTATTCATTCAGCTTCCACACAATACATAAAGATCACAAAGCAGATACCTGGGCTTCCAACTCCATTCATTCTACATGCTCATCCGAGCACAATCTGTCCTGCAGCAACGTGACCGACTAGTCTGAATCTGAGGGACACCATCTGGCAGGGCTGCTGGGGGCTCGCACAGCGCATGTGCAGGACGAACAAATCCCTATTCATGGAGAGGTACTCAGAAGAAGGCATAAGGGCATGGAATCCAAACAAACAGCAGCCTGGACCATGCCTAGGTAACTGCAGGCATTTCAGCCGTCCGATGACTGGATACACTGCGTCCTTCAGTCAATTACAAATAATAATAATAATAAAGAGAAATCCAGTCAATGAGGACAGCGGACAGATAAACAAACACCTCCTGCACCAAAGCAATAGTAAATAAGCGTGCACATGTTAAATGATGAAAAAAAAGTTTCACTTACATCACATTCCCTGTACAGCGTAATGGAGTGCAATATTGTCAGCCTACGTAATCAGCAGATAGATTAAAGCAATAACTTTGCTACAGGCACCATGGCAACATATCCCATAACAGTAGCCTAACAAGAGTGCAAAAGGCACATACATTGCAGGGGAGCAGAGGCAAACACCACCATGTACAGCGTTTATGAATGACTGATACAGGTCACACCATCCTTATACATAGGGCAGAGTGTTATCATTGCAAACCTTCACCTGGGTCAGCTCAGCATCCCAAGCTTGCTGCTGCTGCGGAGATCAGGACTGAGCACCACAGCTGCCCATCTGCCTGGGACACCTACAGGGAGGTGCTTGTAAGCAAAGTCCCACAACCCCCACTATTGTCAGCCGCACACAGGAGCCTACAAACAGGAAGGACATGCCCCCACCGCCCAGGTGCCACACAGGAGAATGGCAGGACATGCACCCCCCCACACAGGAGCCTGCACACTGACAGGACATGCCCCCCTTCCCACCCCCTGCTGCCCAGGTGCCACACAGGAGAATGGCAGGACATCCCGCCCTGCTGCCCAGGTACCACACAGGAGACTGGCAGGACATCCCGCCCTGCTGCCCAGGTGCCACACAGGAGACTGGCAGGACATGCACACCCCCCCCATCATGCACACAGGAGCCTACAGACTGGCATGACATACCCCCCCTCCCCTGCTGCCCAGGTGCCACACAAAAGACTGTCAGGACAACCCCCCCCCCCTGCTGCCCAGGTGCCACACAGGAGACTGGCGGGACATGCTCCCCCCCCCCCCCCCTGCTGCCCAGGTGCCACACAGGCTGCAGCAGTGTACAGGGGTACAGGAGGAAGTTGTGGTACAGGGCACTGTAGCAGCACTCCCGGTGTCACACTACATCCAGCCCTATGCAGGGACGGCAGCACTCCCAGTGTCACACTACGTCCAGCACTATGCGGGGACGGCAGTACTCCCAGTGTCACACTACGTCCAGCACTGTGCGGGGACAGCAGCACTCCCGGTGTCACACTACGTCCAGCACTATGCGGGGACAGCTACACTCCCGGTGTCACACTACGTCCAGCACAATGCGGGGACAGCAGCACTCCCGGTGTCACACTACATCCAGCACTATGCTGGGACAGCAGCACTCCCGGTGTCACACTACCTCCAGCACTATGCGGAGACAGCAGCACTCCGGGTGTCACACTACATACAAAACTATACGGGGATGGCAGCACTCCCGAAGTCACACTACGGCCAGCACTATGCGGGGACGGCAGCACTCCTGGTGTCACACTGCGTCCAGCACTATGCGGGGACGGCAGCACTCCGGGTGTCACACTACCTCCAGCACTATGCAGGGACAGCAGCACTCCCGGTGTCACAGGGACAGCAGCACTTCGGGTGTCACACTACGTCCAGCACTATGCAGGGACGGCAGCACTCCCGGTGTCACACTACGTCCAGCACTATGCGGGGACAGCAGCACTCCCGGTGTCACACTATGTCCAGCACTATGCGGGGACAGCAGCACTCCCGGTGTCACAGGGACAGCAGCACTCCCGGTGTCACACTACGTCCAGCACTATGCAGGGACAGCAGCACTCCCAGTGTCACAGGGACAGCAGCACTCCCGGTGTCACACTACGTCCAGCACTATGCGGGGACAGCAGCACTCCCGGTGTCACAGGGACAGCTGCACTCCCGGTGTCACACTACCTCCAGCACTATGCAGGGACAGCAGCACTCCCGGTGTCACAGGGACAGCTGCACTCCCGGTGTCACACTACGTCCAGCACTATGCAGGGACAGCAG
This sequence comes from Crinia signifera, assembly GCF_055691185.1. Taxonomy (NCBI): domain Eukaryota; kingdom Metazoa; phylum Chordata; class Amphibia; order Anura; family Myobatrachidae; genus Crinia; species Crinia signifera. The sequence goes on along the minus strand of NC_139225.1, from coordinate 9,894,560 downwards.
CACTCCCGGTGTCACACTACGTCCAGCACTATGCAGGGACAGCAGCACTCCCGGTGTCACACTACGTCCAGCACTATGCAGGGACAGCAGCACTCCCAGTGTCACAGGGACAGCAGCACTCCCGGTGTCACACTACCTCCAGCACTATGTGGGGACAGCAGCACTCCCGGTGTCACACTACCTCCAGCACTATGCGGGGACAGCAGCACTCCCGGTGTCACAGGGACAGCAGCACTCCCGGTGTCACACTACGTCCAGCACTATGCGGGGACAGCAGCACTCCCGGTGTCACAGGGACAGCAGCACTCCCGGTGTCACACTACGTCCAGCACTATACAGGGACAGCAGCACTCCTGGTGTCACACTACGTCCAGCACTATGCGGGGACAGCAGCACTCCCGGTGTCACAGGGACAGCTGCACTCCCGATGTCACACTACCTCCAGCACTATGCAGGGACAGCAGCACTCCCGGTGTCACAGGGACAGCTGCACTCCCGGTGTCACACTACGTCCAGCACTATGCAGGGACAGCAGCACTCCCGGTGTCACACTACGTCCAGCACTATGCAGGGACAGCAGCACTCCCGGTGTCACACTACGTCCAGCACTATGCAGGGACAGCAGCACTCCCGGTGTCACAGGGACAGCAGCACTCCCGGTGTCACAGGGACAGCAGCACTATGCGGGGACAGCAGCACTCCCGGTGTCACACTACCTCCAGCACTATGCGGGGACAGCAGCACTCCCGGTGTCACAGGGACAGCAGCACTCCCGGTGTCACACTACGTCCAGCACTATGCGGGGACAGCAGCACTCCCGGTGTCACAGGGACAGCAGCACTCCCGGTGTCACACTACGTCCAGCACTATGCGGGGACAGCAGCACTCCCGGTGTCACACTACATCCAGCACTATGCGGGGACAGCAGCACTCCCGGTGTCACAGGGACAGCAGCACTCCCGGTGTCACAGGGACAGCAGCACTCCCGGTGTCACAGGGACAGCAGCACTCCCGGTGTCACACTACGTCCAGCACTACGCAGGGACAGCAGCACTCCCGGTGTCACAGGGACAGCAGCACTCCCGGTGTCACACTACCTCCAGCACTATGCGGGGACAGCAGCACTCCCGGTGTCACACTACCTCCAGCACTATGCGGGGACAGCAGCACTCCCGGTGTCACACTACCTCCAGCACTATGCGGGGACAGCAGCACTCCCGGTGTCACACTACCTCCAGCACTATGCGGGGACAGCAGCACTCCCGGTGTCACAGGGACAGCAGCACTCCCTGTGTCACACTACCTCCAGCACTATGCGGGGACAGCAGCACTCCCGGTGTCACACTACCTCCAGCACTATGCGGGGACAGCAGCACTCCCGGTGTCACACTACCTCCAGCACTATGCGGGGACAGCAGCACTCCCGGTGTCACACTACCTCCAGCACTATGCGGGGACAGCAGCACTCCCGGTGTCACACTACCTCCAGCACTATGCGGGGACAGCAGCACTCCCGGTGTCACAGGGACAGCAGCACTCCCTGTGTCACACTACCTCCAGCACTATGCGGGGACAGCAGCACTCCCGGTGTCACACTACCTCCAGCACTATGCGGGGACAGCAGCACTCCCGGTGTCACACTACCTCCAGCACTATGCGGGGACAGCAGCACAACAATACCACATGCGCATCACTACTATGCTCGGAGCCATGTATTATGTATGAGCTGCAGCACGCAGGAGGGACACTGACAGGTCACACACAGCACGGCGCCCGGTCTCCCCGCCTCACACCGAGCCCGGCTCCGTGTGTGTTCCTGTGACCCTGAGGAGAACCCGTCCGAACTCTATTCATACGGTATCTGTTCTCCGCTGGTACCGACACCACCGGCTCCTGCTCCCCTCTCCCTCCTGTGAATCCCTCACCAGGTGCCGTCACCCCCTCCCCTCCGGTTATCCCCCCCGCAGTTACCGGTATCCCGGTGATGCTCCGCTCCGCCGCCTCCTCCTCCTTATCCTCCTCACACAGCACACCAAGTAGTGCAGGCAGGGCGCGAGCCCCAGCGCCGAGCACGTGACCGCGCGGCGCCCGCGCCCATTGGCCGTGGGTAGCTGCGCGAGGCCCCGCCCCCCTCCTCCTACTGCACCTGAGAGAAAGAGAGAGGGGGCGGGGGCGCGCAGACGGGACCGGTGCACCTGAGGCGCGCGGGCTCGTGCCCGGGGATTCTCTCTGAATCTTCTGCGCCTGAAGCTATCGGTGGAGGAGAGAGAAAGCGGGTGGTGGGGGCCACAGCTGCTGCCTCTGTTCCCTGCACACCCGACTCTCCCGTGTGTGTGTGTGTTCTCTATATTGTTATACAGACACTATAATACAGTATAATACACTATAATATATAGAATTTTAGGTACTTCATCATCTTTGTGGCCACAGCTTTCATCAGTTAAGCTTGCCGCCTTCAGAATAGCGTCATCATTCGCTCGCCACACTACGGGCTAGGTGGCTCACTCCACTTCGCTTGCCACAACTTTACTAAAGGTTATAGATGCAGGGCCGATGCAAGGCGCGCAGGGGGAGGGGGGGAGAGCACTCCAGTGCTGCAATTCGGCAGCTCCACGCGCGGGGGGGTATTGCGGCAGGCCGTGTCGCTCCAGGGGGGGGGGGGTGTTGGGTGCCACTAAGTGTGCCGGGTGATGCAGCGACAGGCCGCCGCATCGTTCCAGGGGCGGGAGGTGTGCTGGGTGATGCGGCAAGTAACTCCAGGGGTGGGGAGGGGGAACGGTTGATGCGGCGGCGGCCGCCTAGTCATTCGGGGGGGGTACCTGCTCCAATCTGCCACCCTGCAGCGCCCTAGGCAAATGCCTAGAGCTGCCTAGTGGTGGCGCCGGCCCTGTATAGATGGTGCCGTGGACACAGGAGCGTGGCGTGGACCCACCTTAGTGCAGGTTACGCTACGTAAGTTCCATAGTGTAAGCGGTGGCAGCAAAGGTGAGGAAGTACCACATTTTATCTATATATATACAGTATAAGGGACAGTGATATTCCCGGGTCTCCATCCCTGCTTTTAACCCGGTTGGAGACATGGGTTGACCCATTAACACTGCAGAAAAGAAAACCCTGTGTTAACACGGCAGTTTGGGGTAGATTTATGAAACAGTGATAAGGGAGAAGTGATAAAGTGCCTGGTACTTTATCACTGGCCAATCAGCTACAAACTGTCACTTTTTAAACCCAAAATGGCAATGGAGTATGGAAATATTACTGCAGTCAAGAAGTAATGACGGTGAGCAATAGGCACTGCTCACCGTCATAGCTCGCCTAATCGGCATTGAATATACCCCATTGACTTTATTCTTAACTAGCGACCCGTCCCGGCTTCGCACGGGAAGCACTAATTACTGTATCTATAGCCAGATGACTTCTGGTGGATGGATGGGGGCGGTCATGTGACGAAGTTTTAGCAGATATCTATAGGTACAGTGCCTTACTACGCCCAAGGAAAAAAAAAAACACATGTATTTAAGGAAAATGGGAAATTATATTTCTTTTATTAATTCATCTTAAGGCCAGCGCATAGACAATGTTTTTTATTTTATTTTTTATTTGGAGTAAAAACGTATACATTTTTCGGTGTGCCAACTCGGGAGCCGCTCGAATTGCAAATCGTTGGAAATCATCAGTATGCGTGGAATCAGTACGTCTTCGCCTTTGAATTTGCCACCGATGATTGTTGCCTCAATTAGATTTGGTGACAATTTTTTGATGGTCAATCTGGTTCCGTTGCACAACTTTGGTAAAAATTTCCCCCCAAAAAATAAAAATTAATTTCTGTTGATCCGATCGCTACCAAACTTCACAGGATCACCCTCTGGGCTAATCTGAAGATTGCCTGAAAATTTCATCAAAATCAGTCACTCCGTTTTGTAGTCCATAAGGAACATACACACATCGATTTATATATATATATAGATATGTCATATGTCATATGTTTATGTGATGTTTAATGTAAACCTTCCCCGTGTTAAGTATCAAATTGCAGAGCATATTGGAGATGTTATTATTATTATTATAGTCATATTGCTACAAGTAGGTGCAGTAATTTATACAGACTTCATCAATCGCTTAATGTAAATAAGATGCCTTGTTAATTGCTTTGTGTTTTGGATCGTCCCTGGTATGTAGCATATTCCAGGATGTAGCCTATCACATTACAGTATGTATTGCATTACAAAAATGACACCATCTTTACATGGTTGGTTACTATCAAGGTCAGTTCTGGCAGCTTCCACTTCAGCTCCGTCTCCAGTATCATAACATGTGATGATAAGGAACATCCCCAGGAGTCAAATAGAGGCTGTAGTGCATTAGAATGCTCAGTTATCTCCCTCTCTTCCAGCAGCCTCATAACCTCATTATAATACATTTACTGTACTTCAGTAGTTCATTAATGGACTACACACAGGACGATTTTCTAAGCAATCTATCTAGATCAGGCATGTCCAAACTGTGGCCCTCCAGCTGTTGTGAAACTGCACATCCCAGCATGCTTTGCCATAGTTTTAGCATTCCCTAATAGCAAAACTGTGGCAAGGCATGATGGGACGTGTAGTTTCACAACAGCTGGAGCTCCATAGTTTGGACATGCCTGATCTAGATGGCCTGACATTGCTCCGTATGCAGGGGACATAGCGATGGGTGGACCCACGAGTCACTATCGCCCGGCGATTAATATCCAGTATGCTAGATAAATCAAATTAATCATCCAGCAGGGCCAGTGGTCTCACTGGAGAACACTGGCCTTAAAGATCGCTCAGCACACAGCGCTTTACACATCGCTGTGTGCTGAGCGATCTTGCTGAGCGATCTTGCTGAGCTATCTAGCATTGCTCAGAACACTCAGCAAATATCCCGTGTGTAAATTCAGTCTTGATTACTAAACAAAATAAGTAACTTGATGTTTGAATATAAATATTTTGAACATCTAAAATGTTCTACCTTAACACAGTTTAATACATACAGTAGGCCAGTATTCAATGCTGGCGTTCATTATGTGCAGCGAATCCTGTTTAGGATTCGCTGCACATTCGCCATCATCCGGAGGGCTGGAGGATTCACAGCCAGCCTTCCCTCTCCCCCTATTCATTGCATCAGTGGCATCCTGACGGAAAAACTGTGAATCTCTGCGAAAATTATGGTGAATGCAGTTCTCCATTCTAGCATTGAAAACACTCTCGGCGAATTAGAGTCAAAACCCCATTGAAAGACACCAGTGAATTGCAGCGAGCATGAAATGGAGAACTGGCCGCCATTCACTGTTCGCTTTCAGTGAACAGTGATCGTTGTATAGGGTGAATCAGATTCGCCGCAGAGCCTGAAAACTGCCCAATTCACCAAAAAAATCAGCGAATCAGTGCAGTGCATAATGTTTAGCAACCAAATGTATTTTGTAATACACGATCTCTGAGAGCAAAGTTTCAAGAATTAAATAAGTAGATTTAATATGCTGTCAGAGAGTTCACTTTCATGTAATATTGTAATTCTGATATTGACTGTAGTGATCACAATTGTGGAAATAGATAGAATGTAAAGTATAATGCACTATGTAAAGTATTACATGGTGTATCTTTTTGCTCCACAAACAGGGGCAAACGCAGGATTTTCAGAAGGGGGTTTCCAGAGGGGCGGAGCAAAGCACGAAGATGGACACTTAGGTGACCCAGTATATGCTTTGATGTCCCACGGGTGGTAGGGGGTATTATATCAACCGCTCAGCATGTAGGGCCTGGATCAGTAATTTCCACTAATTACCCCTTTACTGCACAGATGGTGGGAGATGAGGTGGGAGAAGGGGGCATTGGGCTGAATGAAGGGGCCCTGATACATAACTTCCAGGGTGGTAGAGGATGTTTAATACGCAGAGGAGGGGTGTATAGTGGAGTGGGCTTATTAATCATAATTTTCTGGTAGGAGGACAACTTGCTTGACTGCAGATATCTCCAGTTCCCGGAAATAGATTTCTTAGATTTTAATGTAATTAAAAACTAGAGAATCCCACCTACCAAATGGTATTAGGGACTAGGGGATCAGAGTTCAGGAGGCAGAGCAATCTGCCAACGAGTATATAAAACTACATACCAGGTGTGTGGAGCTGGAGTAGTAACCAGCTGCTGGAAGGCTGATATCTCTGGTTCTGGGAACAGGAGAGACAAGATGCTAGTGTCTTCATAGGGGGAGAGTCCCAGCTTTTGTAATATACCCTCACATAAACTCTAATTCAGACAGAACCTGAAATATCTGACTGGGAAGAGCAATTAAAAGGCTTGGATGTGGACCACTTCTTTGAAGTCAGATATCTCCGGTTCCCAAGGTCCGATTTTAAAAATTCTTGTACTCATGGAAAGAGGAGACCCTCAGCTTTCAGCCTAGGGCCATTAGACTCCTGGGGGGGGTTTCTGGGTACTCGTAAACCCCCCCTGCGTGCGCTACTGACAAATGCACACCGCCTCTCCTGCCAACTGATTACTGCCTCTCATTCCTGCCTCCAAGATTTTGACTTGTGCTCCTTATCTATGGAATTCTCTACCCCTCCCTATCAGACTCTCCTCCTCTCTTCAAAAATTTAAACGGACTCTCAAGACCCACTTCTTCATTAAACCCATCTCTCCTCCTAACCTTCTGTTTCTCTCATCCTAACCTTCTGTTTATGCTCACTTCTTCCCCTTCTGTGTCACTCCTGTCTGTCTGCCCCTCCCCCATTAGAATGTAAGATCTTACGAGCAGGGCCCTCCCTCCTCATGTGCTTTACTTAGAATATATATATATATATATTTATATATATATATATGTATATATATGCCACCCTGATAATTGCTTCAGTGTCCTGTCTCCTAATGGAACTGTTTTTATTTACCATGTATTTGTCCTAAATTGCCCTGTACTGCAATACGTTATTTTCTTGTTTTTTGCTCATTTATGTATTGTTAGGCACTGCGGAACATTTGTGGTGCTATATAAATATAAACAATAATAATAATAATAGTAATAATATGGTTCTCTACGCTGCAGCACAGCTTTAAGATGCTGGATCAAATCTAATAGCATCAAAAGTTTGAAAAAAAACTGTTTTCATTTCTTAGGGCAATTTTGCCAGCAGGACTTAAATGTATAAAAAAAAAAATGTAGGTGAAAACCCCCCACTTGAAACCCTCCAGGAAAAATTAATCTGGGGTGGGGCTATGATGATGCGTTCTAACAAAAATATCTTTATCCATGGAGCGCCCATTTCACTGGTGGAGCATTCAATATCCATAAACTCCCCACATTTTTGGATTTTCCCAGACACTCCTCAATTGGTTCTGCTAAGTTTTTTTTACTTTGTGTGTTTGTTAGGGGTTCTGGTTTCCTCCCACAATCCAAAAAACCACTGGTATTGTGGGTTATATGACTTCTGACAAAATGCACCCTACTGTTCTGTCTCTCCCTCTGCAATAATACGAAAAGTTCTGAGTCCTATAGAGCGAAAGGATATATATTAGGAAATATTATTACTAATTATGATGAGGCGGAGGAGAGGGCCCATGTGCAGGCTCATTGCAGGCCAACACCCTTTGGGCAGCACAATAGACTCTACTTTATGCGCCCCAATACCATGCTCCTGGGGTCTTCTCTACTGTGCATGCGCATATCTCTGGGGAAATGGCCACTACTCCTGGTGATTTCTGCTGCTCTGGTGCACCGGCACCCAGGCTTCTCCGCTCGTAAAATGCACCTTAGTGTCGTAAAAAAAATAGTAAACAAAAAAAAATTAACATAGAAAAATCACTTATTTAATCATAATAATTAATTTTCATTGTTTACAAGGAATAAAATAATACATAAAACATTGGGGCAAGTTGGGACAACATTACAAGAAAAATTGTATGATCAAGTCAAAGAAGGATAAATATTTGGAGAGGAAGAATTACATGAGAAGAAATGGATTTAAGAGAATCAATAGGAAGAAAAGTGGGATTGAGAAAATAGACAATGGCCCTTATTCTAGTTCACTCGCAAAGGACAATTCCTTCTCAAATGGACCAAACCAGGGCAGTACGGATGGTATAATGGTTAGAATTACTCACAGCACTGAGGTCATGGGTTCAATTACCACCGTGGCCCTAACTGTGCGGAGTTTGTATATTTTCCCCGTACTTGCATGGGTTTCCTCCGGGTACTCCAGTTTCCTTCCACAATCCAAAATATTACTGGTAGGTTATTTGGCTCTTAATAAAATTAACCCTAGAATGTCCGTATGTGCGTGTACATTTGGTAGGGAATATAGATTGTAAGCTCCACTGGGGAAGGGACTGATGTAAATGTTCAACTATTCTCTGTAAAGCACTGCGGAATATGTGTGCGCTATATAAGAAACTGTTAATAAATATTAAATAAATAAATAAAACCATGTGCACTGCAGGTGGGGCAGATGTAACTTGTGCAGAGAGAATTAGATTTGGGTGGGGTTTTACTTCAAAGTGAGATCTATATTGCAGTGTAAAAATAAAGCAGTCAGTATTTACTCTTCACAGAAACAAAATAACTCACCAAATCTAACTCTTTCTACACAAGTTACATCTGCTCCCCCCTCCCTGTAGTGCACATGGTTTTCTCCATTTGAAAAGGAATTTGCCTTTGCAAGTGAACCAGAATAAGGGCCAATTTGTATGGTTAAAATAAGGCGATGAAAGATGTGAAGAACGAATACTATTTGGCAGACAATCGCACATAATTTTCGATTTTCTCTCCTCCTGATAATGAAAGAATAGGACAAGGAGGAGAGTTGCATTTTTTTAAATCCTTTTTGGACAGTGGTATTGTGGGGGAGATGAAAGATAAGAAGTCTGTTAGTATTCAGAGAAAAGAACATGTATATAATGCATATAAAAATATTTTTGTAATGTTATTTCTCCAACATCAATTGGCCACCCAGGAGAAATATGTGTCAGGGTTGCCAATTAGTGTGACCTGTACACAGTCATGTTATGTGCTTAGTATGTAGAGCCAATATCAGGGTCAGGAAAGGACACAGATAAGAGGCAGAAGTGCGTCAGTCAGAGAGAAGTTGCAAATCTATACTGTGAAGATTCCTACAGCAGCTGTCCTACAGGGGATGCAGGAAGAGAGGAGAGTGTTTCCTATCATGGGCCCTTATTCTGGTTGGTGCGGTCGAGCCGCATATGCGGCTCCGACCGCACCAGACGAATCCCCGCCCACCATACGGTTCGCCACGGCCGTCCGTACACGGACGGCTGGCGAACCGCACGAAAATGGTGGAGGCGTACGCCTCCACCATGCTGGGAGCTGCCCCCTGCATTCGATGGTCGACGACCATCGAAGGCAGGACCGCACGCCGCGGCAGCTCCCGCAAGCTGAGACCACACGGACAATCGTCCGTGTGGTAGCTTGTATGGGGGCTGAAAGCTGACATCCGGCGACGTCAGCTTTCCGCCCCCATGAGTGGCGTCATGCCCTCATTACCATGCGTACGCCCCGCGTTTGCATGGGAACGCCCATGAAACGCGGGGCGTACACATAGGGAAATGAGGGGATGAAGCCCCTCACGCCCCTATACGCCCCCTTTGCGGCGTCTAAATTTTTAACACGGAGAATTCCCCTGCACATGCGCAGAGTGACCTCTGCGCATGTGCAGAGAGAAAACATCGGCGGTACGGCCGCACGCGGGCCGTACCGAGCCGATTAGAATAAGGGCCATGGATTGCTGTCAGACAGACAGTTTGATAAGAAGGAGCAAGTCAAAATTAGAAGTAAGGTGCAGATTGTCAGTTATTCCTTTTGCAAGCAGGACAAATACTGTCTGCTTTTTGCATGCATGGTAATTACTGGCTGCTTTTTTACATGCAGGGCAAATACTGGCTGCTTTTGCATGTATAAATGCTGGACAGATTTATTTTTGTACAAATAAGTTCTAACTTTAGACTCTCCCATTTACAATGAAAATTACGCCCATTTGCAATGAACGTTTATCTGCAGCCGATTTAAAAAATAGACAGAAAACCATCAATGCTTCAGTGATTGATGGCTACGTTTTGTGACTTAAGACATTGTGCTGCCCCCGATCTGAAAAGCAAAGACGAAGAAAAAAAAAAGATAGTAAAGCAAAGTAAAAACTGAGCGATATTACAAGTTATATTCAGGGATGGTGCTGGGGGGGGGGGGGGGGGGGGGGCTTTGCGATGCGGGTGCAATGCGGGGTTGGGGTGGTGGGCGTACGGGGGCGATACCATGTACTAGTGCACTAAGCCATAGCATGTACTAGTGCACTAAGCGATACCATGTACTAGTGCACCAAGCCATAGCATGTACAAGTGCACTAAGCGATACCATGTACTAGTGCACCAAGCCATAGCATGTACTAGTGCACTAAGCGATACCATGTACTAGTGCACCAAGCCATAGCATGTACTAGTGCACTAAGCGATACCATGTACTAGTGCACTAAGCGATACCATGTACTAGTGCACCAAGCCATAGCATGTACTGGTGCACCAAGCCATAGCATGTACTAGTGCACCAAGCCATAGCATGTACTAGTGCACCAAGCCATAGCATGTACTAGTGCACCAAGCCATAGCATGTACTAGTGCACTAAGCGATACCATGTACTAGTGCACCAAGCCATAGCATGTACTGGTGCACCAAGCCATAGCATGTACTAGTGCACTAAGCGATACCATGTACTAGTGCACCAAGCCATAGCATGTACTAGTGCACCAAGCCATAGCATGTACTAGTGCACTAAGCGATACCATGTACTAGTGCACCAAGCCATAGCATGTACTAGTGCACCAAGCCATAGCATGTACTAGTGCACTAAGCGATACCATGTACTAGTGCACCAAGCCATAGCATGTACTGGTGCACGAAGCCATAGCATGTACTAGTGCACTAAGCGATACCATGTACTAGTGCACCAAGCCATAGCATGTACTAGTGCACCAAGCCATACCATGTACTAGTGCACCAAGCCATAGCATGTACTAGTGCACCAAGCGATACCATGTACTAGTGCACCAAGCGATACCATGTACTAGTGCACCAAGCCATAGCATGTACTAGTGCACCAAGCCATAGCATGTACTAGTGCACCAAGCCATAGCATGTACTAGTGCACCAAGCCATAGCATGTACTAGTGCACCAAGCGATACCATGTACTAGTGCACCAAGCGATACCATGTACTAGTGCACCAAGCCATACCATGTACTAGTGCACCAAGCCATAGCATGTACTAGTGCACCAAGCCATAGCATGTACGAGTGCACCAAGCCATAGCATGTACTAGTGCACTAAGCAATACCATGTACTAGTGCACCAAGCCATAGCATGTACTGGTGCACCAAGCCATAGCATGTACTAGTGCACTAAGCGATACCATGTACTAGTGCATCAAGCCATAGCATGTACTAGTGCACTAAGCGATACCATGTACTAGTGCACCAAGCCATAGCATGTACTAGTGCACCAAGCCATAGCATGTACTAGTGCACTAAGCGATACCATGTACTAGTGCACCAAGCGATAGCATGTAATAGTGCACCAAGCCTTAGCATGTACTAGTGCACTAAGCGATACCATGTACTAGTGCACTAAGCGATACAATGTACTAGTGCACTAAGCGATACCATGTACTAGTGCACCAAGCGATACCATGTACTAGTGCACCAAGCCATAGCATGTACTAGTGCACCAAGCCATAGCATGTACTAGTGCACCAAGCCATAGCATGTACTAGTGCACCAAGCGATACCATGTACTAGTGCACCAAGCCATAGCATGTACTAGTGCACCAAGCCATAGCATGTACTAGTGCACCAAGCCATAGCATGTACTAGTGCACCAAGCCATAGCATGTACTAGTGCACCAAGCGGTACCATGTACTAGTGCACCAAGCCATAGCATGTACTAGTGCACCAAGCCATAGCATGTACTAGTGCACCAAGCCATAGCATGTACTAGTGCACCAAGCCATAGCATGTACTAGTGCACCAAGCCATAGCATGTACTAGTGCACCAAGACATAGCATGTACTAGTGCACCAAGCCATAGCATGTACTAGTGCACCAAGCCATAGCATGTACTAGTGCACCAAGCCATAGCATGTACTAGTGCCATAAGCGATACCATGTACTAGTGCACCAAGCCATAGCATGTACTAGTGCACTAAGCGATTCCATGTACTAGTGCACCAAGCCATAGCATGTACTAGTGCACTAAGCGATACCATGTACTAGTGCACCAAGCCATACCATGTACTAGTGCACCAAGCCATAGCATGTACTAGTGCACCAAGCCATAGCATGTACTAGTGCACCAAGACATAGCATGTACTAGTGCACCAAGCCATAGCATGTACTAGTGCACTAAGCGATACCATGTACTGGTGCACCAAGCCATAGCATGTACTAGTGCACCAAGCGATACCATGTACTAGTGCACCAAGCCATAGGGAGTTCTATTTCAGATGGAATGTTGCAATGAGCAACCAATCAGAACCTAGATCTTTTATTTAGCACCTTCTCTATAATACCCCTTTTACACCAAAATCCCTGGTCGGACCCTGGTCTTCGAACACGGGAGTATCCAGGGTTAGACCCAGCTTCATACCCCATTTACACAGCACTTCGACCTGGGTCCGACCCAGGTCTGCGCTGTTTACACTGAACTTGGGTCAGCCTGCTTTTCCCTATGGATGCCAGGGATTCCATGCTCGTTGCCAGGGAGATTACATGCCCATTACAATAGGGTGGCAATGGGCCCCCAAAGGGTACACTTTATCCCCCCCCCCCCTTCCCCCAGGGTGCTGAGCATCTTCAAGCCGATACACTAATTGTAATATACTGGAGAAAGACGTGGTTAATGTCCACTATAAGTCAAGCAATAAAACAGTGAATTCTGCAGGGATAACACTAAAAAGAAAGGGGGGGGGGGGCTGCTGAAAATCTGGGGGTGTCAATAGTTTTCCCCCATAGTTTAGTGGGAACACTATGTATGCAGGTTATAGTGACAAGCTGAATGGCCAGTGGGGAAAGTGCACAGCACAGAGCATGAAGAACTTGCAGCTGCTTTTTTGCAGCGTGGTCAACTCTTTTAGGTCCCCCACTCCCTACGCTGAAACGCCGCTAAGGCTCATCTGCGTGTCAGGCTGTCAGCACTGCGGGGTGGGCAGCTCTCCCGAGTGGATGGGAGCAAACTACCTGTGCCCCACTCCCTACTCACAGCGTACGGCTGGAGCTGGCTGGCTGTGTTCAGTGGCTGCTCGGCGCTGTCTCCCTGCTCTGCCGCCAGCCTCCACCATGGACCACGCAGCCTCCCGCCTCTGACATCACTTCCAGTACCTCCCCCTACCCCCTGATTGGGCAGCGGCTACTCGGATTCAGCCCCCCTGACTGCCCGTTCTGCTTGTATGTCCCAACCCGCAGCGGGACCATTTACACCGGCCTCTACACGGGTCCTAACCGTGTTCTACCCAGGTCAGGACCTGGGTAGAGGACCAGTGTAAATGGACACGGGTTGACCCCATTTACACCGCCGCTGACCCGGATTTTTCGGCGGTGTAAAAGGGGTGTAAGTTAATAGATAGAATCTGATTATTATTATTATTATAATTTTATTTATAAGGCGCCACAAGTGTTTTGCAGCATCGTACACAGAGAAAGGGAGACAAAACTTAACATTGCATTAAATAAATAACAAAAATAGAGTACAGGTAAAAAGAGCGCCACAATTCAAGACACATTACAGCTTAGATGTAAGTAGTGAGGACGTGACCAATGTGCTACTAGGGGTTGGTGGCCAAAGACGGAGATGAGTATGCGGACGAAGATGGCCGCTGAGTGTTGGAGTATAGGAGAGCTGTGAGTGACATGTGAAGAGAAGAGGGCTTCGACAACAGAAGGGAAGAGAGCCCTGCTCTGAAGAGCTTACAGTCTAGTAATTGGTTTCCCATAGCAACATTCCATATGAAATAAAACTCCTATCTTAGTAAATAAACAATCACAAAATGTCCACCCCCATACAGCAGACAGTTTCACAGAACTGTCTGCTGTATGGTGGCGGACATTTTATGATTGTCCGTTTCCAAAGCAGCAGTAGCCGGGAGCCCAGCGCAGACAAGTAAATCTGCGGGTCCCGGCCACTGCACAGACGCAGCGGCATTACAATAGCCCTGCAGACCCCCAGCGCCCGCACTTACACAGCGCCTCCCTGCTACTACCACGGGGTCTGCGGGTCTAATGTTCTGCCACTGCTATTGTTACTTCATACATCATACTGTATGTTCTGCTAAAATCTGAGACTGCTCTTAAGACACAAACAAGCCTTGTCTTTCAGTGTCTTACTATTGCTTTTGAAGTATGAAACTTGTTTGGCGAGAGTTTCAGGATGACACTTGCGTGACAGATGTTTTGTAAATCAGGATTCACACCCAGACGATGAAGTCGGCGATCCTGCATCTATAGTATGTAAGAGAACGCATTGTATATAGGTTAAGGGTTGCACAGACTGGTTTTACTATGGCAATAGTCTTACATAATGATTCACCTGGCTAGCCCCTCCTGTTTGAAATGATTATTTGTGAGCACTATAGCAATCAGGTTTAACCAGTCATAAATTCTTACAGTGTCCTCATAAATATGGAATATTTTTGATAAGATATGATAGTCACACCCAGGCTAAATGCATTACTTGCGTAAAGTTGTATGCAATAATTCAGGTTAGCATCTCTGACTTACCATACAAAGCTATTAACCTAATATTCTACTTTCTTATAGTAATATAGGGCCAGATGTACTAAGCTTGAAAAATTATAAAATGGAGAGTGATAAACCACCAACCAGTAAGCCAGGGCCGCCACAGGACCTTCAGTTCAGGCGCCCACCCCATACTATTACTTACCTAGCTGCAGCATCGCCCTTCTTCCTGCATGCCTCTACGTCTCCTCGGGAGCGCACACTGCACAGTGCAACCTGCAGAGCGCTGAGCCCCTCTGTGTCCTAGGCTCGGCACTCTGCAGGCTGCACTGTGTATTGTGCGGGCCTGGCTGGAGGCCCGCCGGGTGGGGGAGGCGGTGTGCGGCCGCGGGGGTGGGGTTTGGCACTGTGCCGCTGTTGCTCTGGGCAGCTGCATGTGCAAACCATCTGTGCGAACACCTTTAATGCCCCGCATGCTGGTTCACAGCAATACACAATAGTTATTTCTATTTTTACACATTTTATCACCCAGATGCTCACCGCCCAAGGGGCATCGGGGACAGCCCCGGGCTTCAGTCTGGCCAGGTAAATTCTGGAATGGGGGGACCCCTTCATTGGGGGGGGGGTCCCCACTTCCCCAAGATCCCTGCCCATGCTGATCGGTCAGGGGGTTAATGCTTTGGCCGGGGGGACTTGTATAAAAACTCTCCCCCTAGCTGTGGCATTACTCTGCTGGCTGGTTGGGCCTGGTGCTGGTTCTTGAAATATGGGGGACCCCTACTCAGTGTGTCCCCCTGTGTTTTGGGAACCAGGACTGGCCCCTGAGCCTGGTGCTGGTTTTAAAATATCCAGGGGACCCCTAGCCGGTTTCCCCCGTAATTTTTTGAGCCTGGGGCTGGTTATACTAAGAAGGGAGGACCCCACACCATTTAAAAACATTTTTGTACACAAAAATGCACATTGCCATGTCTCTAATATCGCACATGTCCTCAAATTCGCACATTTTCATGACTAAAAATCGCACCATATTGCATTTTTTTTGCCACGAATTCGCATCTCATTAAATAGTCGAATTCTTAAAAAAAAATGCGATTTTGAAAAATGCAATAAGGTGCGATTTTGGAACCTTACTAAAAATCACGTCCTCTATATACATAGACAAGGTGCCGAATGTAATAGGGTGTGAGAATCAGAAAGTGTGAGCTTTTGGGAGAGTTTTCCCATTTTGTTAAAGCAGCAACCAATTACATAACAAAATCAACCTGTCAGCCTGTACTCTGCCGACAGCAGCAGAGGCAGGGAGGAGGTGAATGGATGCCTTTGTGCGGTATCCATTCACATCGCGGACAGGGGCTGGGGGGGTGGGAGGTGCACAGGGGCTGGGGCAGCCCAGCAGCTTAACTTGGTGCGGGGCTTGACCCCAGCACAACGATCGGCGGTCCCGTCACTTGGAGATGATTTAATATCCAAGCGCCTCCTCAGTTTACACTGCAAGTAGGTACCGCAGTATAAAAGGTGCAAATCCCGAATCTGACCTGGCTTTGGGTGTAAAAGGGATATAATGCTGCTTTCCCACTGCAGACCCGTTTTAAGTTACAGGTAATCTTAAACGGTATTTAGCATTTCCACTGCAGCAGATTACAGTTTTAAATGCCATTTAAGTACCATTCCCACGTTTTAGTTCTTCAAAACGTTTTTACAGCACAAATGAGTGCCTGTGACTTTAATGGGCTTTTCAGGGTTAAAAAGGTGCACACCTACAGTTGTTTTCACATAATAAAAGGAGGGGGAGGGGCCAGTGGTGCGTACAAATCCCGCAGCCGTCAACATTTGTGCTATGTGTCGGCTCAATTTAACCCATGGTGGACAGTAATATATACATTGCTGGCCAGTGCCAGCTATGTATATATTACTGCCTAATAACTAAATCATTGGTGGCCAGTGGTGACTGTAATAAATAGATTGCTGGCATGTGCCAGCAATCTATA